>NC_089419.1:2400000-3600000 GCF_020647865.1 Trichoderma asperellum
CCTTCAATTTTTCTCTGCACCAATTCAGCCTAACAGGATCAGTCAAATGCGAATACGAAAACAAACCCATCAGCACCTTCGAGGAGATTTTAAATCCCATATACCTTAAAACGAAAGTAAACGGTCAGCAAGTCGAACTACAGCTTCCTTTTGTAAACTTGAACTACCGCGCGGACGTGCGAGTCGTCAACTTCATGCCTCCTGATCTCAGGGATTTTGCTAAGCCAAAAAAGATCTCGGAATATGGGATGCTCTCTGATCATGAGGAGTCGGATGCAAATTCCGACGAGGATAGAGAGTCAATAGCGGATCGTGCCGCCGTGCGACAATGGGAATGGCGATTCTTCTTGGAATTGGAAGACGCCAATGCTCCCAAAGACCATCGGGAAAAGAAGAAAACTCTTTGGGTCGCAGTGAATAACTCTTCTGCGCAGTGTCTTTTGGACCTGGACGCCTCTGATTTGCATGAAGATCAGGAGAATCTCGATACCCTGCGTCATCGACTATTCTTTTTATGGGGAGAACTAGAAGACAAGAAGAGCATCGGAGAAGAAAACAAACGCCACGCAGATCAGGTAGCTCTGGCGAACAGAGATTCGAATCGGCCTCCGTTGCACAGTTCCGACGATGAGAGCATTGCGCCGCAGAAGCAAGACATAGAACTAAGATCGTCGCAAATCAGCAACACGCCGTTTAGTTGCTGTATTCGCCAATACGGAGTTAAAGTCCTCGAACAAGATCCCGCGAAGGCGGACGCAGGCGAAGGCAAGAGGTGGCAGCGAATGTTTGGATTGTTTGGAACCAGAATTACATCTACCTAAGTTGAACTTTGCAAGAGCGAGAAACCCATACGTCAACGGGGCGTTTTTTTTTTTTTTTTTTGACACGACGTTTTACGATGTAATAGATGACGACATATTGGAGGAACCAGTGAGGTGGGATATTTTCATGTTAAAAAGAAGAAGCTTGAAAAGTACTATTATCGATTTGTTGGATATCTTTTACACGTTAATTTGCTGGCACTTCCATTGCTACTAGAATTGTAGCCGCGCGACTTTCAGCCAAATCAATCTCTAAACCTCTCTCAAATGTCCTTTTGTTCAAAAAAGAAAAAGCACCAAAACCATGGAAATAACAGGTCGAGAAAGGAGGCGAGACAGGAATGATTGATGCCGCATTTGATAGAAAAACAACATATAATAACAGATACCCTGGCATTTAAAAAAAAAAAAAATCCTCCTTGCCCCTAGCAAAAATAAAACAAAACAGAAAGCCCTCTAATCATATCCACAGCGAGAGTGCTTTCAAGTCCTCCCTTTTCCCAACTGTTTCCTACCCGATGATTTTTTGGCTTTTTTCTCCCTTTTTAATCATTTAGTCTCCAAGAACGTCATCATCTGCATCGTGATTTGGCACTTCAGCGTCTTCGTGCTCTTCATTGTCCTCATCGTCCTCAATAGAATCGTCCATCAGCTCTCTCCGACGAAGATCTTCTCTCGAACCCTCCTCTGGCTCGTTTTCCTCGAATATGTTATCGTCCTCGTCCTCGTCATGAACAGTTTCAGCACTGAGGGCCGGTTTTTGCGGCTTTTCTGCCGGCGCCGCTGCCTTGGCGGCCTTCTTATTACGCTTAGCCATCTTATCTTCGTCAAGATACGCGACAACTTCTTTGAAGTTGTGCCCCAGTTTGGTTTCATTACGCTGCAGTCGCCGCTTCAGTTTGTTGACGGCATTGCCCTTGGGATCCAACAAACTTGCCGTTATGACAAGAACGTATTTAGCAGTCAATTCACACAAAGCCTTTTCAGCCTTAAGCTCAGCTGCAAGTCGTTCCTCCTTCGACAAGCTTTCATCTTCATCCTCATCATCGGACGACTCTTCATCATCGACAGGATCTTCGTCTTCCGCCGGTTCGTTTAGCAGTCTGTCTTTCTTGGCCTTCTTTGCAAACTGCTTCTCAGCACCGTCGAATATTGATGTGAGCTCAGGGACGAGATTGGATTCAATTTGCTGCACCAAGACTTTGAACTTTTCGCCACCGCTTGCTTGCGAAGTAGAACTTGATGGGCGGAAGTTGCTAATCACTGGGCGCATTGTTGCAAAAGTCAAATGTAAGTCGCAGAGACTACCAGTGGCAAATAGGCGGAGCTGATCAATAGAAGATCGGGATGAGAATGTCACGATCAAGTGCTTTCGGTAAGTTTGTCGCAGCACTGATAAGCTATCAAGCTCTTCATCTGCGATGCTGACACCAGAAGAGAGCTGTTGTGACAGGCTACGCGTCTTCCACATGAAATAGAATTGGCAAGCCTTGATTGCCAAAGAAACAACGTCATCTTCCAAATTATCAATCTCGTCCTCTTGGGCCTCGAATTCTCCACGGTGCACAATGTTAATCAGGATCTGAATTGCCGGAGACGTTGAGTCGCCTTTGGATGGGGCAATTTCAAGGACATCGACGCAGTCCGATATACTCGCCAGTTTGCTGATTTTCATCAACACAGTGGACAGCTCCCTTAGCGGCGCCTCTTCCAGATTTCCTCTGGCGGAAAGCTCACAAGTTTTGTCAAAGCTTCGGAGTGAGTTGATGACAACCTCCCAAAGAACAGATAGCTTGCTGTCAGCCATTTCCTCCAACTCCTCAAATTGCCGAGCGTGCAGCAGAGCAGCCGCAGCTTCGGTCAAGACAATCTTGTCGTCGTGTCTGTTGAACTGCGTAATTATTTCATCCAGTAGCTTCTCGTATATGCTGGAGTCTTGTCGCAATCTTTGGAAAGCATCCAGCTTGAGGTAGCGCTCCAGCCGGAGAACAATCGCCGCCGTCTCAGGCTCCGCACCATACTTGCTCAGCAACTTTGGAATGTTTATGGCCAGCTCCAGCGCCAATTCCTCCTGTGCTTCAGCGGCATCGGAGCGAGGGCCACGTTTCTTGCCTTTGTCATGGTCGGCTAGCAGCAGCAAGCTCGACTTGATAGCGGAGCTTAGAACATCTAGGAGAATCTTTTCTTCTTCGGCAGTAGGCGCAACGGCTTTCTTGAAAGCCTCTTCTGACGGGTTACTCTTTGACTTTGATCTCGATTTAGATTTGGTGCTTGTCGTGTGGTCGTACAAGAGATATCCGGCCAGAATCTCCCAAGTCTTAATTTCCGGAATTTTATCGTAGAGCACCTGAGAAGCCAGTGAGATTCTTGTATCGGGCATAGTATTACCCAACAAGTCAACATCGAGGTCTAACGATGCTCCTTCCGCCTGCTGAGACTCCTCCACCTGAGCGTCATAGATGGTGAGTGTTTCGGCCAAGGATTTCAAATTGAGCCAGTCCTTTCTCGGAGTGTCGTAACTATCTTCTCCGGCAAGGTCCAATTCTTCGAAGACTTCGGAGCCGCCCATCTCTTCAACCTTGCCCTCATTTACATCATCAATGCAGGCAACGAAGAATCCGACAACGGCTTTCCGTACTCTGATTTCACTATCAAAGACGAGTCTCCCAATGGCATCGATCTCGTTGGGTTCAAGGATGGCAGCGGCCCGCAATGAGTCGATGACAGAAATGGCAGTGACTCTAACAGATACGTCGGCGTCGCCCGTTGCCATTTCAATCAGCCGAGGGCGGAATCGGTCAATGAAGTGACCTAGCTGTTGTGCATCACGTTTGAAGAGTCTTCCAAGCTGCTTCAGGACCTCTTGCCGTGTACCAGCGTTGGTGTCAGACAGCATCCAGCCCAGATAGCGCAGGTAGCCCGGCTCTAAGAAAACTGTTGGTAGATTCCAAATCCAATTTCCGAGAGCCTCAACGCACTCAACTCGAATCCTCGGATCGACGTCGCGGTATCGGTGAACAAAAACAGTGTCGAAGAAGGACTGAATAGAGTCGTTGCAGATCTTTCTGTTGTCGTTTGCTTCGGCTAAGCTACGTTGGATTTCGTCGGTCTTGCTTTTGTTTTTGCCTCGTTTCGCAGTCTGAGACTGCTGCTCAATGTTTGCAATGCGTCGATCGAGGATGCTGGCGACTTCGACAAGTGTTGATTGCACTGCCAAAGAAATAGTGGTGGCCGTGTGACGGAAAGGACGTAGAGGCGAAGACGACATGCTAGCTAACCAAGCATGAAGATTATCGACAAGATCGACGTCCTTGTACATGACATCGGTTTCGTGCAGTAAAGAAATAAGAGCATGTATGAATGAGGTGAGCAAGTCTCGAAACGACCGTGTGGCCTTGGACTTGGCAACCAGGGGATAATCGACGATTTGTTGCTAGGAGGTCAATTAGCTTTGCTTCCCTCAACGAGCTAATTAATTTTCGGCTGCTACTCTGGGACGCACCTCTTGGTAAACACTCTGCAGATCCAGTAATCGGTTGGGAATATTCTCTGGGTCACGAATGTCGTCCACCGTTACTTCTAGGTCGCAGCCAGCGCATCGCAAGATGCAGTTGATGAGATCGCCCAAGGCAGCCGCATCGCCAAGTTTGTACTTTTCCAGCCATTGCTGAGCAACAAACTGGGAAGAGTCACCAGATGCAAAGATATCCGCTGCAGAATATAAGATAAATACATCAGTACCGAGACTACGGAGAGGGGTGGAGGGGCAAGCTGTGGAGATGTATGGTGCACGCAGACATACCATATAGTCCAGTTCCTTTCTCTCCTGGATCGATGCGGACAGTCTTTTTAGGCCTACTGGGTATGCGCGCAATAGTCCCCGATGCGGCAGTCTGTGCGCCGTTGATTTTCGGCTTCTTGATGCTTGGTTTCTTTGCGCGAGTGGTTTGCGACGGCTTTCGCGGCTTCGGCGCAGGATGGTCCTCGTCGCTGCCAGCGTCACTCGCAGCGTCGCTCATCTCCTCATCCGATTCGGCCGCCCCATTCTCCGCCTCTTCATCTCCCTCATCGTCGTTGCGCTTACGTTTCGACGCTGAAGCTGTCGGCTCTGGCGCGTATTTTGTTGGTGCTTTGACGACGCGTCCAGATCGTCGACGCGCCGTAGTGTCTGGCTCTGGCGACGCGGTGGCGCTGGCGTCCATTTCGTCGGGTCTCAGGCGATGAATTGTGTCTATTTCTTCATGAGCATGCTCAGATGCCGGGCCGGACAGCAGCAGATCCGGGCAATGTGCGGCGATGGGAGGATTCACGGCGCCCTGGTCGCGTTCGTTTGTGTCGTGCAGCGATGCTTGGCCTGTTGCCCATTTGATTTTCGAGGTGGGCAGAGCAACCCACTTTAGCACCGGCTGAACATCGGCAGTACCTTTCCAACGGCCGAAAATGCGGAGAGCCGCTGGGCGATCTTTAGCATCTAGGCCTATTTGGGCAATAAAGACAGCACGCTACTAAACTTGATGGGAAAGGGTTGAGCAGTTTGAGCGTAGAAATAAATCGTCTACTTAGCCTAGCAGGTGGTATCAAGCCATAATTCTCCTAAGAGCAATTACTAGACTAGTTCCACAATCAACTCGGCCAGATGTAAGTCGTTATCGGAAGCTTCTTATCTCATTCCTATACGCAACAGCTATTATCGCCCTGATAAGAACCTGTGTCTCCCCTTTGAAAAGCTCTACAAGTCAATAGTGCAAGCCAGGGAGCTTCAGTGCGCTAACAATACCCAACCCTCTCTCCATTCAGCTTTTTTTTGGTAGTATATAAATCAGCCAATATCGACGTTGCACATGAGATTATAGGACATTGCACATAATACTTTCAACGAGGAACTCCAGAAGGAGAGGGGGGCATTCACACAGCTTATAGCGATGGTTGGACTATCATGATCTCACCATTCCCCCGCTCAACGTCGCTCCCTGGCGATGGGCGCATCGTCGTGAGGCTTCTTCCAGCTGGTGGTAGTGGGCTTGAGACTATCAGCTATCAATATCCCCTCAAATTGATCTCGCCCTCGCCTACAGTGGATCAGAAAAGCGCACTGGTCTTTCTCTTGTCATACGGAGGTGGCCTAGTCGGTGGTGACGGCGTCAATCTCTCTATTCATGTGCGCCGAGGGTCGAGCCTCAGTCTAGTCACACAAGGCCACACGAAGATATTCAAGTCTCCTTCGCCTGACGTCTTAACAAGCCAAAAACTACGAATACAGGTGGATGAAGAGGCCGCAGTCTGCCTCTTGCCGGACCCTGTCCAGCCATTTGAAGACAGCGTATACGAGCAGACTCAGGTTTTCAATTTAGCCAATCGAGCATCACTTTGTCTTCTGGATTGGGTGACACAGGGAAGAGGAGCGCGCGGCGAGGACTGGAGTTTCACGACATGGACAGGCCGCAATGAAGTCTGGACACAGGGATCTGAGGCGGGGCAGAAGGGGAGACTGCTTATCAGAGACAACATCATATTGAATCAGGATGGAAGCAAGCTAGTTGGTTTACCGCTGAGGGACACGATGCACAAAATGAGCGTCTTTGGCACACTTATACTTCGAGGGCCAGTCGTGGAGCCCCTTGGAGATTTCTTCATGGCGGAGTTCGCTGCGTCGCCGCGAATCGGGTCTCGTGACTTTCGATCAAAAGAGGACCAAGAGAAAGAATCAGAGGAAAGATCAGAGCTTGAGCGATGGCGTTCACAAAGAATAGACTTGGAAAACCAGCAGGGCATCCTATGGTCAGCGGCTCACGTCCGAGGATGTGTTATCGTCAAATTTGGAGCTGCGTCGGTGGAGGCTGGACGGTCATGGATCGGGTCCATGTTGGTTAGGGAGGGCAGTATAGCGACATACTTTGGGGACACCGCTCTCATGTGCGTCCAGCCTTGAGATGATTTGACACTTTATGATACCTTGCACAGATGCCACATTGTATATACATTCCAGGAGCCAACTGGCAGAAGAGAAAGACTAAATAGCGTATGTCGGAGTACATGAAGCTCCGAGGGCTGTGTAACGTTTATAGTTCCCCTTTCTTCTTTTCTTTTTGCACATTCTGATACCGATTCATGCTTTACACCAACAGCCACTCCCCTTACACCGCAGCCTGTTCTGTCTTCCACCTTCACGCCATCTCATCTCATCTCACTTATACCCAGCATCGGCTTCAACCGTGGTGGAGCACAGCAGCAGAGCCCACTAAGCCCGATCCGGGCCCCTTCTGTGATCATTCCTTGTCGTCCCCCACCTCGGCGGTTGCAAGCACTAAAAGGAGCCCCGCCAAAACTTTGAATTTTCTAGACAAAAGCTACCAAAAAGTCGACCTGCTTTGCGCCGATTTGGTTTTCGATGATCCCAACCGACGTCTCAGTCTCACATCACACACAGCATGGTTCGTGGAAGGGCTACCGCTACCGGTAGGGGCGTGCGGCGAGGAGGTGCCGCTGCCTCTTCAAGATCTCAAACAACAGAGGGCGACACTTCAAGCCTCAATCAAGAGAGCAGCGCGCCGACGGCCAGCATGGCATTGACAGATCCAGGCGCCGAACAAAGCACAGCATCACAGCCAGCGGCCTCGGCAGTGCGCAGAGGAGCCATGTCCGCACGAGCAGCTCGCGGAGCTGCACCGGCCGGCAGATTTCGACCGAAGAACGTTCGACGAGATGAGTCAGAGCGAGACGCATTGGCTCAGCAAGAGCAGCACAAGGCCAGCGAGAGAGCTGCAGACGAGAGACGAGCGAGAGGCCGTTCACGATTCCGTAGCAAACGAAGTCGTGGTGATGCAATGGGAAGCAGAGGGGGCGGCTTTGGCCGGCCAGTAGCCGGGGCCAGCGGGCCCTTTTCTTCAGGAGTGGGAGGACCAGGTACGTCACAAAGCTGGCTGATGAAGAGGCTGAATACGTGTCAAGGATGTCACTGACGTTGCAATGAAATAGGTGGTCCATCTGGTGGAGGTTGGTTTGGAGGCGGTGGTGGTGGTGGAGGCGGCGGCGGCTTCTCAGGAGCCGGCAAGTTCGAAGGGAAAGGTGGCCCAGGATTTGGATTCGAAGGCGGCTTCCGGGAAACAAGGATCAATGCCGACAAGCTTCACACGATGGTACACGAGGAAGGCATGGACAGCGAAGACGAGGCGATGCTGGCTGCGCTCCATACCCGATCTGGGAGCGTCATGCCTATGGGAATACTCCGACGAGAACACAAAGAGGCGCCGGTCATTGTTGCTACAACTGCGGAATTGGAAGCGGCAGAGAAGGCGAAAAGCGAGGAAGAAAGCCTCTGGGTTGACGATGAAGGACCAGGATCATTGCCCCCGGCTGACCAAGCTGAAGAGGGCGATTGGAATACGGGCGACACAAAGGCGGTTAAAGTCAAGAAGGAGCCAACAGATGATTCTATGGACCTGGACGTCGAGTCTAAGCCGATTAAAGATGAAAGCAAGATGCCTGTGGCGAAACTAAAGGCCAAGAAGCCAGTTGCTCAGGATCCCGAAGAGAATATGATTCGCACGGACTTGAGTCTCTTGGCAAGCGAACTTGGCGCCATCACAATCAACGGCGACGGCGAGGAGAAGGTCGAGGAGGCCGGTAACAAAGACGGCCGATTATATCTATTCCAATTCCCCCCACTACTCCCTCCCCTCAAGCAGATTGCCGCCCCCCAGCCTCGCATAAAAGTCAAGGCAGAAGAACCGCAGTCTATCAGTCTACACGACACTCCCGTGAGTGCGTCATCTACAGCTACCCCTGTTGATCTTACCCAGCAGGGCGAAGAAGAGGAAGAGTTAGACTCGGACGACGAAGAAGAAGAACGCAGAAATGGCTTCCGATCACAGGCGCTCTCGAATGGCGGTCTCATCGGGCGGCTCAACGTCCGCAAGTCTGGCAAGGTCGAGCTGGACTGGGGCGGCCGCATCCTGGAGATGAGCCCCGCCGCGGGTATGAACTTCCTCACGACGGCCGTCATCGTCGAGGAGTCGGACGAGAAGCCGCAGAACGGCGTGACGACGGGCGAGAGCATTGGTATGGGCAAGATCATGGGCCGGTTTGTCCTGGCGCCGATATGGAACGAGGAGGAGGAATGGGATGTCGCGCCAGCGGAGCTTGAGATCAATGAATCAATGAACGAGTAATCTACGGAATAACAAAAGAAGAAGATTTAAATTCACCAATACAAAGAGGTGAGGATGTACATTTAGTATTGTTTACACTACGCATTTTTCTACATAGCACATGCTGCCAGGGGGCACTGGATATATACAGGCTGTTTTTTTTTTTTCAAGATCAATAATTTGCTGCTTTCATCTTCTTGTATTTCACTGGGTGAGTATGGATAGGCCCTTTTGCCATTAAGAAGCCATCAATGCCAGGGTCCTATAACAGCAGAGATTCATAACAGCCATGGAGTAGGAAATAAACATGTCATAAGAAATGCGCCAGCACATACTTGTTACTATTAGTCTTTTTTTTTTTCTTCCCCAACATTCATTCTCACCTACCCTCTTTCAGAATACCTATTCAACTTCACAATCCTTTCCCCCGTTCTCGTTCTCGTGCAAAAGTGCAATCTAACTAGGTAAATCGTCATCAGCGCTAGTCTGACGCAGGAACACCAATAGTTTGACTCAAAAAAGAAGAACGATTTTGAAAGAAGATGGAGAAAGAAAGAAAAAAGGGCCAAGTGGAAGACATTCCGCACCCCCCTGCTAGTGGAGTCAAATGCAACTCGTTCCTGGAAAAATGAAGACAAGTATTAGGTATTACACGCCATTTGGACTAACGCGTTTCCCCCTCTTTTCTTCCCCTTGTATATACATAGTAGATTATAAAACCACAAGTTTGGCGATGGTGGTTTGTGGCGCAGTGGCTACTCTCTGTTTGGTATAATGTTTTTTTTTCCTCCTTCTTCTTCATTTGTAATACATAAATTGCATTTCATATACAGTATAGCCCTGTTTTTTATTCACTCATTTGACTAGTATAAGCCTCGTGTGAGATATCCGGCACTCGGGCAACCAACATCAGCTCACTCACACATCAAAGAGTTTCATTTCCACCACCCCTCCATGTTCTCGACCCCATGTTCCCAACGTGCATGCAGGTACACATAACACATGTAACAATCCTTCGCAAGGAATCACACACGGAAGCAAAATTTGGTAGCACAAAATCATGCAACATTCAATTCTCATTCTTCTTGCCCGTGCGGTATTATCCCCAATTGTTTTTTCCCGTTCAACATTAGCAAAATAGCATTCATTGTAGATCCGTTACCCGTTACCCAATTCATAAAAACATCCATCAAATATGGCCCTTGTGTTAATTCTGCCTTGTGATTCTATCCGCTCGCCCAACATATGAGGCTGTTAGTCCTGTCCGTACCTGCCCTTCCCCGTCTAATGCACCTAAAGTAGCGCAAATCTGACCCGTAAAATGAAACATGATCCAACATAAATCGTTGAAGAAAAAATAAGAAGAGGTAGAAGAAGAAAAAAAGAAGGAGGAGGCGTTGAAATGGAATGACAATGTAACAAGAAAGAAATCTAACGTCCCCTCTGGTTGGAGCCCCCGATTCCATAGTATCCGCCTTCTTGGCTCTGAGCTTCGAGGTCGTGGATATTGTCAAATGAAGTCGAGTTGGTCGTCTGTGATGCCTCTGTAATGACACTGCGCGATGGAGAACACTCTTTGCCTTGGCTGGCACGACGCCTCTTTTGCTCTACGTCCAGTCGAGAAGCCGTTGCTATGCTAGCATGGGGCTGCTCAATAGTCAAGCCAATAGTGCTGATCGAAGATTCAGGAGGTATTATATCGTAGCTGGGCTCGACATTCTTCAAAGAAACGTCATCAGGCCCAAAGATTTGGTCAACGACCGGCATGCTTCGGTTTTCGGTAGTTTGTCTCGCATAGGCAGAGGGTGCGCTGTGCGTGGTGCGGCCCGTAGACCCGAAGCCGTGCACCCTCATCGCGCGCAGTAGAGGGCGGATTGTAGCAAGGCTGGCAGCAATAATGGCTACTCCAGGTTCGATTACGGTCCACGTCATTACTTGCGTTGCCGCGACTATATGCCACATATATCAGAGCCGGATAGGAGAGGGGTAAAGGTGAACAAGAAACCTACATAGCAAATCATCGAGATCCTGCATCACAGTCAAATACCTGATCCTAATAAGAGTGGCAACACTCGCGCTATTTCGAAAGACAATTAGCATTTCGGTTGCGAGCCTGCAGTCTGCATCGAGGTAAGAAGCGGTACATACAATATTCCAAGGCCCAGAATGATGATAACAGTTGCTTTGGCTTGAGGACTCATCTTCACTGACCACAGCATCGGTATGGGGAGCAGAGCCTAGATTTGGGAAATAAACTGTTAGAGCTTAATCCGTCCCATGATGAGAATTTCAATGCATGGCTCCCTTACATATAACCAGTCGGATAAAATTGTCATCACACTGATCGCGTATGCGGCAGAAACGAGGTCGCTTGTCGATACGCACTTTCCGGTTTGAATACGAAAATCCCATTGTTTTTGAATGGGACTGCACTGGAATACATCGTAGAAGAAAGTGACAAGGCTCCAGATGATAACCACAGCCAGGCTGATGCATATGATCCAGTTGTAGATCCTTCGAGCGGAGACTCGTAGAAGAAATATACCAATGCTCATTTTAATGAACATCATATTGAGTATGTAAGAGGCCGCCGCCAATGCTTGCCACTAGAACTAGAGTAAGGAAAAGACTCATGATAATATAAAGCGTTTGGAGAAGCCGTCAACTAGAAATAGGGAGAAAGAAGAGAAAACGTACCATGAGCGCTGTGGCTTGATCGTCGCCATCGGTAATGGCAGCATTATGTCTGCCCATTCCGGAATGAATACCATTGAAGATGAATATGCACGAGAGTGTGAAAATAAGCTGTACAGAAGACTCTTCAGCTTCTACCCACTGAAAATTACAAAACGTCAGTTTGACCAACCTGAGCCACAAGCATGAGCCAGTCATCCTCCTGGAGACTCTTTATCACCACCGCTCTCGTATATATCCTCAGCCCTACGGCCAGCCAAGTCAGGCTGAGGAAGACCACACACGTGGCCACTAAAGGGGCGCCATTGTACGCATTCAAGTCGACATTATCATCGGCCATGGCGTTCCGACGTCCCAACCTTTTCGATGAGACAGCTGACGACGGGCATAGCACCACCACGGCTGCAGTAAAGGTAGAGGTGGGAGTGGGGAGGAGAAGACGAAAAGACGACAAGCTGACGCAGGACTAGAACGGCAAATGGAGAGAGATATAAACCAAATAGGACATGACAAGCTGAACAAGTGACGGTGACGACGCAGCGGGTGCTATATCTACAGCCGGCAATAACAAACCGTGTAAGTTTGCTGATTTGTTGGAGAGACAATACGAGTCACAGGCAGATCGGCGCTGGGATCCCAAACTTCATGGCCCGTCCAGACGAGGACAACTGACCGCCGCCCTCTTCCAGGCGCGGATATTTTGATCTCATCCCACATTGTCCACTCTCATGGCTTGCAGGCATGGATGTCATGCACCGGGTCGGCGAACTGGGAGCAAACGTGTAACGGGGATAGCTTCCCATGCTAGCAGTATCAATCAAGTGGGCCGCTCGACCCTGCCAGCCGCGACATGAGGGGCACGGCGGCCCGCGCTGGTCGTGAAGGACGCTAATAGCATTCGAGATACGCCGTTGGTGGCGGTGGCAGTATAGGCAAATTTGAGTGCCTGCGAATGTGTGATGCAGGCATGGGGTCGGAGCGCTGTGGTCCTTTCCAGTCGACCTGCACGAACCGTGACCCGCAGCACATACACCCTGCCAGGGCTCCATCTGAGACACTCGTAAATCGATCTTGAAAGAATCAAATCGTGAATGAGTTGAGAAAGAAGTCCCTACGCCGCGGGAGGAGGGCTATAACGGGGCGGGAAGACATTGTCCGACAAAGGCAGATCCAAAGCTTAGCAACGGGTGAAGCATCGAGTCAGTCCGTGTCTCATCAGCACACGCCGTCTTGCAGCGTTTGACGAAAAGGAAACGGCTTGCAGGAAAGCAGGTCCGCGAGAGAGGAAGCCGGAACTGAACCGCAAAGGATCTGGCCTACACTAGCGGCGTCCCAGCGCCGTCACAGCCCTGGGCGCAGCGTTCAATGGTCCAACAAACCCTTGCCGGTTCGCAGCAGCTCATCACACCGCAGAAGAGAAAAGCAGCAGCATCGAAATCGGTGCTCGGCGCTCGCTACCAACAAGAGGAGTAGCCCTGTACTGCAGCAAGCCCAACACGGCTCGCCAACCCCAGCCTTCTGCTGCTCGCTGCTGCTACAAGCAAGGCCTTGATATCTCCGGTCCAAAGACGTCTCCACCCACAATCACTTTCCGAGTGTGACGACGATGATTCAACTCTCTTGTGACTAATTTCCCATCTCTCTCTTCACTTTTACGCCCCGTAGCAACCAGCAGATCATCAAAAGGTCCCTCCCAGAGCGCCCCCATGCGTGCCCCCAAGACACTGACCCATGGGCACTTCTCACGGACGGGCGGCCGTGGTTGGTCGGAAACTGGCGCCGGGTGCATGAGATGGTGGTACCCGAAACGAGCGAATCGAAGCCCAGAATTGGGCGATTTGCGGGTGATTGCACAGACCCGTTTGAGCCACCCCATCCAAGATTGTACGCAGCAGCGGCAGCAGCAGCAGGAAATTCCAAGTAGGTATTTTTAGGACCGGGAGAAGCTCACGGACAAGGCACGAGCGTAGCTGTTTGCCTCACTGTCGTCATTGCTCTGTTTCTGTTTCTTTTTTTAGGCGTTTCACCCTCTGTCCTCCGCGTGGTTGATGCGTTCAGGTACGGAGATCCAACAGGACGATGTAGACGAAAATAACCAGAAGAGCAATCAGGCAGAAACCAAAACGGCCATCGGAGAATTTCCGCATAAACGGCTAACAACAGAACGTGCTTTTCCCCGGCCCTTGGGCGGAAATGGACTTGGTATGGGTTGGAAGAAGGTCCGTGGTGCGGAGTATTACGCGGAAGAAAACTCGCGAGGGGAAGAGAGAAGGGAGAAAAGAAAGGCCTGAGACGTGAAACCGCGGGATCACGTTTTCACGGCCCGGGCGGTGCTTGCTTCAGGACGAGTATCACGATCCCACTACTGACAGATTTGTTTTTGCTCGTCCGCTAAGTGGAGAGTTGTGCTGTGTACGGATGGCCTTGGTTGGAACGATGATGCAGGTCAGGTTGCAATGAGCACGGATTTGTCGTGCGGCATGAGGCCAAGTGATCAGCTCATCATCGCCTTCAAACCACGCTGTACACCTCCGAGCATACGATTAAGATCCGATCGTTTCAGCAGCATGATGCAATAAATACGACCATGTTGATGCATCCTGAGGCCGGAAACAATTGGCATCGATCACATATCACTTGATTCATTTGAGTGCAAAACATCTAAATGCATATGTTTCCATCATTTCTCCGCATTGTCAGCGCTAGCCCATGGGAATGAATATGCTATATACATCATCCCATGATGCCCATCTTCTATCTTAAACATCTCTTCCTGAAAAAAAAAAAAGGGGGGGGGATGTCTCAACAGCTGTAAGTTCTCTTCCTTTCCCATTTTTTTTTCCAACTGGTGCTGAAACGGGTCCACCCATAAATTCACAATCATAAGTACGAGACGCCTTGTATATACCTGAACTGGATACACAAAAAAAGAAAAGAAAAAGAAAAAGAAAAAAGGAAAGAAGTGAAAACAATATTAATGCCCCAATGCTCCTATATATGACAAGGAAAAGAAAAGCTGAAAAGGAAAAAGTATATGTGATAGGGAAAAAAATTTTAAACAACGCAGCAGATATCGGTATCTACCAGTATGTCATGACGTAGTAAGTAAAAACAAAGACGAAAAATAGAGCGTGTGAGCTTCTTTCGTCGCAGAATTCGAGCCAAGCGGGCCATATTATCCTCATGGGTCGTAGTGCCAGCGCAGACTATTTTCCTCAACCCACCATCGGGCGACGAACGCTGCCTCTTCAGCCCAGTGTGCCGCCTCGGCAGATCTCTCCTTCTCGATTTTTTGCAAGAACGCGCCAAAGTCAAAAGCAACAAGGTGCTTCTCCTCATGAGGCTCGGTGTCCAGATCGGTAAAACGCCATTCGGTGTTCTCAATGATAGGCACTGTCAGTCGCCAATGTGGCTGGCGGGCGTCACGCACAGCAACGGTGGCGCGACCCGGGTTCATGACGGAAAACTGCCAATTGGGCTGGCCAGTCTTCTCGTTGAAGTTGATGAGCGGTCGGATAAGCGATTGTCCCTCATAATTCTGAATCATATCTTTGGCAATGCCAGTCGAGGACTCGGAGAGTGAGCCAGTTTCCAGCAGCAAATCGAGGATTGTGGGCAGAATTTGGTACGAAATAACCGCATCGTTGATGTCGATAGCGGGGAGTTGGGGGTGAGAAAAGACTAGCGGAACGTGAAAGTTACCAATGTTGGTGTTGTAGTATGGTGTAATGCCATCGTTTTCCGGGACAGAGAGACCGTGGTCACCGACAAAGATGACCAAAGTCTCGTCCGCAACACCTTGCTCGTCCAGGATATCCAGAACTTTTTGCAGCCAACGATCGACGAATCCAATAGCATTCAGGTACTTGGATACGTTTTCCAGCTTGCCAGATTCCTCGCTGGTAATGGGGACATGCGTGAAATTCTCGGGGAGTCCGAAAGGATGGTGCGTGGTGCTAGTCAAATGGGTCAAAAAGACGCGCTCGTTGTTTTCCTTGGCCGACTTGAACGCATCACGGACATAATCTTCGATGACATCTTCGGGCATTCCGTAGTAGTTAATGTCCTCCACATCCACTGTCCCAAACTTTGCATCTTTACTCTTTAGGTACTCTTTTGTAACCGTATTGTTCTTTGGGAATCCAAGCTGGACCATGAGCTGATCTTGCTTGTCAAAAGTGTTCGTGACAGACATCATGAACGATGACTTCCATTTCTGGGTAGTAAAATCATCCTTGTCAGCACCCTTGGAAGAATTCCCCAAGTTGAGATTCATGGCGTCGAGAATGTGAGGCAAGCAGGGTTGGTAGATGTGATGTGAAACCTCGGCGTTGAAATCGGCGACGAGAGGTGACAGTCCACAGAGAGTACCAGTCAAACTTTTGAGCGTGTAAGTGGCGGATGTGTGGCAGTTATTCGCGTTGAGGCCTCCTCGTCGCTTCTTTTCCTTGTGCTCAAAGCCATCGTTGTAGTCTCCCGTCAAGAAGTTGGCGGTAGGAGTGAGCGTGGAAATCTTCTGTTCGGCCACTTTTGGCAGTGTGCCGTTCTCAAACGAATCAACCGCAAGTTTATAAAATAAACCGTCCTTCTTGACAGGGAAAGCATCCTTTCTCGTACTTTCGAGCTTGATAAGCACCACATTCTTGATGTTGATATTTGCCAGCTTTGCGCGGAGCTCAGGGAGGAGATCATTATTGAGGTTTGAGATTTTCAGGGGGTCTTGGGAAGCGCGGTAGTGCCTTTCCTCATTCTCATACCAGTCTTGGAAGCCCGGAAGAGGATCCTTTGGCAGCCATTCCCATCGAATCGGCTCCGCCAGTGCGGTTTGATTATCCCAGTTCCATCCAATGCTGGTATCATATACGGGGGTGAGTGTAGCCAAAATGGGCGACGAGTGCGCAAAGTCTGCGAAAGGTATCAACGGCAGAGTCCATGACATGTAGGCGTAGGAGCCTTCGTCTGGTCTGGCAATATACAGCACGACTTGAAGGAACAAGATGACGCTGACCAAAACATATAGGGCAATAGTCAATTTCGATGTTGGACGCATGTCGGAGGCAATACTAGAGCCGCTGGAGGTGCTGGAGTCAATTTCGTCGTCTTCTTTGCCCATGAGCTCGGATCCGATCTCGATATCTTGCTGTGGGATGTGAGCGTATCTAGTAGTATGCACCGCAGGACGGAAGCGGGCAGGAAGCTTGCTGTAGAGGAAAGCAAAGGGCCACTTGAGCACATTCAAGCCGAGCCCAGCCAAAAAGTAAAAGATGTCTTGCGTCAGCCAGGAAATGACGAAGATGACCGCCAACACAATGAGACATGTGAACAGTCCAGTAACTGCCAGTTTCCATGAAGCCGCATCGCTCGCAAGGCCAGCATTGCGCCAATGGGGCTCGGAGCCTGCGACGATAAAGAAAGCGTTGTTAATGGCCGCCAGGGCCAGTACAAAGGTGACGAGAAGCGAGGCCAGCGTCGTGAGGATGATGCGCAGCCACTTCCAGGGATATATGTCCGTGTCGAGCAACAGCCGTATTAGTATTAAGAAAGCAGTATCTTGTGTGTAGAACGTGAGGCCCCATTGCGCCATGGAGCGAAATGCAATGGCTGTTATGTGGGCATATATGTGGACCAGCTTGGCGCTGATCACGGCGATAACGCCTATAGCAAACAGAAACCGTCGATTTGCAAATCGAGCAGCGAACGCAGACAGCACCCGCAGAACAGGCGCAGTAAGGAGCGAGAAGCTCGAGGTAGTAGTATAGAATTGTCGCCGTGTCGGGCTGGAGATCCGCATGCGAGACGCCATGCCGCTGGTGAAGCGGCGCGTCGCTTCCATGGCGAAGGAGGAGGAAGAAAAAAGGGGGGGGTTGTCGATATTCGTTCGTTCGATAAGAGTTGAGGTCGAGGCCGAGGTCGAAGTCGAGGTAAATGCAGAGGCAAGGAGAGCGAAGGGGAGCGAGAAAGCGAGACACACACAGGGGCTATGGCGAAGTGACGCTTCTCATGTCCAACGCGCCGCTGTTGAAGCGGTAGAAAAGAGTGTCTTCGTCTCCTTTCTCGCTGTAGAGGCGCCGGTCAAAGCAACGCGAACGAACAAACAAGCAAACAAAAGAAGTAAGAAATAAGAAAAAGACAGAATTCAAAGACGAAACCGAAGGAACGAGTGGTCGCGTGCGCAAAAAAACCGGACAATGGGCCGTTCCAGGAGAACGAACGAGGAACGGGCGGCGAGCAACAAAAGTTCTGCTCGGCGCCACTCAGCTGGAGACCATTTTCCTCTCTTCTTTGACTCCGTGCCCCGTACAGTTAGCGGGTTCGCGGCGTCTGTGAATCAAATCCCGGCTGATGGACTGGAGCCACTGTCGCGTGCCTGCAATACCGTTAGAGGGAATTGCCCCACATACGTGGCCCTAGCCACCCCAGCACAGCGTCTAGAGGCTGCTGCACAGCAAGTCTTTGGTGCCTGGGCCTCTGTTTCCAAGCAGACGCCCCTTAAAAGAGCTCGCACTGTGCCCACTACAGGCAGTACTAATGATTGCGCCAAATCCTTCTGACAGGGTATGGAAGTACCGGTACGGGGTACATGCAGTCTCCTTGCGCCGCATTTCTCTGAGGCATTGAAGTTGATACTACCTAGTACTCATCCATCATGACAGCTAACATGCATGGCTAGTATATATCTGTATGATTCTCGTATGTACTTGGGTAGTGCTGCAACATACACACAAAGAGCCAGGTAGGTTATGACACACCATTACCGCAATAAGAAGTTGCCGAGGGCCAAGATGGTAGTTGGGCTGAGAAAAGATCAGCGCATTGCGATTGGTAATAGTGGTGTGGTTCGTTTGTTCGTATTGTACATAGGACTGCTCTTATTAGCGCGGAGCTCGAGAGGCTGCATCCGCCTCCTCATCATGAGGAGAAAAGAGTCCGCAGACTTGAGAAATATTCTGCTGCAAAGTGAAACCCCATCGAGGCTACACATGTTTGTGACGCCAATCTACTAAGCGCAACAGAACACTCTCCAAGCCCTCTAGAGGAAGCGTGAAGGAAGCTTCCACTATCTATCTCACTCCCTCGTGGTTATAACAAGAGCCTTGCAAGTGCTTGATATTGGAGACTTGGTCGCCACAGACGCCAATAATAGATCTTCGTGTTGGCATAAACTTCTACAGCATGCTTATATTGCTTACCACTGACATGTCACTAGCGGACAATTGACTTTGCCTCCTCTCTTCTCGCTCCGCCGTTGGTCACAAAGTGCGAGTAAAGGCGTATATAGACGTATATGCAGCTACAGGGTCTCAATGAGACGGGTCTGGGCCGAGGCTGAGACATTGTGCAGCGAACAAAGCCCGTGCTGTGTTTCATCCTTGCTGTCTCACATCTGCCGTTTTGCGTGATTTCAGAATGCTACCGAGGCGGAGAGGAGGAGAATACGGGCCTCGTTTGGGTTGATTGATTTTCTTCGCACGCATACAGGCATATACCACTTCATTCAATCCTAGAGCATCAAAGAAGGCGAAGCGCTCACAGGCAGAAATGGTAATATGTATTACCTACATAGAAGCAATGGCGATCTCACCGACACAAAACATCAGCTCGCCAAATGATCAGCGCCTCACGATATATAACGAGAGAAGGATGACCCCGCTGATATGACATGTACAGTATGTACCAGAACCGCAATATTCTTAGCGATACAGCACCCTATTGGCTCTCTATTTTCAGAGCCTGGGCTGTGCTACAGTGCTGGCCTGCCGCGGGCACTGTGTCGAAAAGCTTGGCTCCGAGCTAATTGAAGAGAGGGAAAAAACTAGACTCGCCAATTTCATCACCGAGTCAAGCCACTGTTGGCTGCCCTGACGCTGGTTTCGGTGGCGGCACCCGCCACTTCTTGTATTCATCCAGCTATTGTGCTGATTAGTGGCAACACAGCCAGCCACGCGAGATTGAGCGCGGAATGCAGCGTGTCCGCCCAGAATGAAATCACAGCATTATTGCCAACTACTCTGTGCACTACTGGCAGCGATGCAAGCAGCACTTCGGACCCCTTATTCAGCCGTGCGCCGCCCCTATTCCCATTCTGCTTTGACTTAATTTTACTTTGCTGCACCTCTCGCTTCTCACCTTCCGAATCACCCGCATGACCCCTCTGCGATTAGGCTTCCTTACCAAGCATTCGACAATGAATAGTGGAGAGAGCCCCCACCAAAGGCCACTGAAGGACTCGGTGCCACCTACCAGAAGGCCTGTTGGCAGCACTGCAGAAGCAACTCCAGTTGACTCCCATTACCCAAGAATTGCTAGCATCTCGCTAGGCTCGTTCTCGAAGCCGCTAGCGACTCGCTACCCCGTATTTCCTCTCAATAGATCGCCCGCCGGAAATGCCCTCTGATTCAATTGCCAGGACGGCTGAGCTGAAAATGGTCATTGCGCATAACCTCATTTCTGCCATCTCTGCGAAGTACCGCCTTCGGCACTTATCCCTGCTCTTGGACCCTCCTCGTTCGCTATAGCCTCTACAGTAAGCATCAAGAGGCCCGTACATAGCTTCGATCAACCAAAAGAAAGAGAAGAAAAGAAAAAAAGCCCGCGTTTCTCGTATAGGTACATACTCGCACTTCGTATCACACCCCCGCCTAACTTCTGTGTATCTACCACCCCTACAGTAAGGTAGCCTGGCAAGTACGAAGTACCTAGTAGTACCTACCCTACCCTACCAGGCAATACCTGCCTCTAGGCTCTGAAACCTTCACCCAATATCCCCCGCATCAAGCAGCGAAAGCCACGATGAGCTCTGCAGACATCCCTGGTCTCAACTACACCAGTCACCAATATGGCGATCATACCCTCCAGCGAGTCGCCGTCTGGCAGTTCGATGGCGATGGTGACGCACACGAAGCGCCTGCTCCGGCGTCAGCTTATTGGATAATGTACGACTCCGACTCCCACCCTGGCTCCCTCAGAGCCTTAACTCTAACCTTGTGCGTGTAACAGCTTCGTCCATGGGGGCGCGTGGCGAGACCCCAGAAACACTATCGACGACTTTGTGCCACCCATCAAGCATATGGTCTCGCTGGAAGATCTGCCCAAATCCGCCATTCGGGGCTTTGCCAGCCTTGATTACCGCCTGTCTCCGCACCCGCTGTTTCCCCAGGATCCCGCTTCAACGCCGGCGAATGAGTTGCACAACGCCCGTCACCCGGACCATATCCGGGACGTCATCTCCGCGCTGAGGTTTCTCGATGCAGAGTATGCCATTGGCAACAACTACGTGCTCATTGGCCACTCAGCCGGCGGCTCGCTCGTTCACCAGGTCATCATGAACAGTGACGCATCCTGTGGCTGGGCCCCAGCAGTGCCACTACCAGCAGCTCTCATCAGCATATCTGGCATCCACGATTTGAGAGGCATGGTCGCCAGACACGGCGGGGTTTACGAAGAGTTCACGACCGGCGTTTTTGGTCCAGACAAGCATGTTTGGGACGCAGTGTCTCCGGCAACATTTGCTGGAAATTTCAAGGACGTCTGGGGAGACGGATCTCGTCTCATCATCTTGGCAAACTCTGCAGAAGATACCTTGATCGACATGCCAGAGCTCGACGTTATGGAAGCCAGGCTCATCAGAGACGGCATCACACCGATAGCCATCAGGGACCTCCACCTTGAACACGACGATATATGGAGAGAGGGCACACAAGTTGCGGCACTTGTAGCAAAGGCCATGGCAAAGCTGCAACAGCCTTGAGCATCAGAATACACAGCACACAGCACACAGCACCAAGTGGGAAGGAAAATTGCCTGGTTGATTAAAATCGTCATTATTACTACTACCACTACCTGAGAACATGATTCCTTAGTGAATCATGTTCCGATATCGGCATCTATACTTTTGGTCTCTCCTCGTGATTCGATTTCTGCTCCATAGCTAGCCCTCAGATCCCCTTTTTAGTTTTTAGTTGACTGCTCTTACCAACAGCTCGGCTGCTGGCTGGCTAGACCTTGGCCCAGAACCTCCATCCAGTTACAGAGATACGACATGATACAAAAATGACGGTTGCCGCAGCCATCACAGTCCCTCCCCATATCTGTGCCCAAAAATAGTTTCCATGGTCGTGGTCGATAATGGCACCTGCTGTTGGGGCCCCGGCCACCGTTGCCAGCGCACTGAGTGTTTCCACCATGCCAAACCTCACACCCATCTTCTGCGGGTCTTTGGTCAAGCTCGTCAGGGACGCAACAAACAGGCCCTGGTTCGCGCCGATTGATAAGCCGTAGACGACGCTAAAGACGTACATGCCAGTTCGGGTTGTGACTCCGGTCCAGGAGTACAGTACGGCGAACACCACCGTGAGGGCGGCGATGAAGAGGTTGATTGGCCCAGTCCATCTGTCTGCAATGAAGCCTGCAATCGGCCGCATCGGGATGCCCATGGCATTCGTGATGATGAGCAGATTGATGGAATCACTGTTTGAAAAGCCAATGATGTTACGGGCGTAACTGTTAATCTAGAAAAAGGGTTAACGACGATAATTTTTTTAAGCTTCTTTTCGCGTTCTTCAACTTCACAATGACTTTTTTCTTCTTCACAGAGCGAGACAACAAGGAACACACGCCTGATACTATTGCGCTTACGTACATAGAAGAAGACAAAGTAGAGAGCATAAAAGTATACAAACGCAGCCATGGAGAACAAAAGGTAGGGCAGCTCTGAAAATGCCTTGAGTTCCAAAAGGGGCCCCGATTTGCGAGGCGGCAATCTGGGCTTTAGCAACACATTGGCAACAACAGCCATGGCCAGGGCAAGGAAACCCGCACATCGGACTGCCCAAGGGAATCCGATCCTAGCCGTCAAATGTTGTATCATGGCGGGAAACGACACGCTGCCAACTGATGTGCCAACCGCCGAGACGGCGAGAGCAAAGGCCCTGTTTTTCTCAAAGTACGAGCTCAGGATAGAAATAGCGGGCATAAACGTCACACCGAGTCCAATGCCGATGCACACGGCTTGGGCGAGAAAGATTTGCCAGTACGTCTTGGCGAGGCTCGTCATGAAAGTGCCAAACACAGCCAAGAATGTGCCTACCGCGACAGTAACGCGAGTATAGCCTGCGTCGGCAAGCCGCCCAGACACGGCGCAGATGGCGTAGGTGAAGAAGATCTGGACAGAACCAATCCATGAAACTTGTGAGGCGGGAAGCCCGAGAGTCTCAACATAGTAAAGCTGATAGACGCCGAAGGCTGCGGCGTAGCCCCATGTCATGGCATTGATGAGGTGCGTGGCGAGGACTTGAAGCCATGCTGTGAGACCGCCGTCTGGCGGAGGTCCATAATCTTTCTCTGCTTCTCCTATCTCAATGTCTTGAGCGGTGGTGAGGATAGGGGGTGGTGAGGAGTTGTTGCTGTTAGGAGTTGTATCACCCAGGACACTAGCTTCTTGGACGGTCACAGCTCCATTGGATGAAGCATGCTTTTCATCATCTTGTAATGTCATTGTGAATGGAAACAAATGGGGGGGAAGAAGAAGGGGGGTGGTAGGGGCCGAGAGAGTGAGAGGGGAGAAATGGAGGTATCAGTCAACTAGTCAAACAAAATATTATATTATAGAACTCGTCAATTTAACAGGGAACAGGGAGATTAAAGAAACCATTGCAGGCCACGATACTACTCAAAACCAGGTCCCACCAAACGAGGTTTAACTTTCCTCGCATCCCACCATCAATATATTTATACTGCCTTCTGTCAGGCATTTTATCAAGCTGCCAGCAGTAAGCCGCAAGGGCCCCAGTCACCATTCCGTAATTCGGGGCTCCCGGCCCCGATATCGCCAGCCCACTAGGATTATTTCGGTACTATCGTATCTTTTTTTTTTTTTCCCAATAAAGTCAGCAGCGAAAAAAAGGTTGAATAGTAAAGGCAAGTCTTTGGATATGCCGTAATGATGTGCATTTACGCCCTTGTGTGGAGCCCTTGTTTAGACGGGCAGAAGCCGAGTCGGTAATGCGGGATTGGGGCTAGTACCTAGAATTATTAAAAAAAAAAAAACGGAGTATCTTTCACCGAATCCGGATGCACGGGTTGCTCAGCTGGACGCGAACAGGGCAAAAGTTCCGAGATGGCTGTGTGGTGTTATGTGTAAGGGGTTGACAGATTGTGCTTGGTAGGATTTGAGGCAGGTCGATGAGGTTGTTTCATTTACCAGCGTTGCAATGTTGTAATGGGCCTTTGATGAGATTGGTTAATTGTGTCGGCTATTGAGATAAGAAGGTTCCGGCAAATGTGGTTGAAAAGCCATCCTTGTCAAATTGTTCCGATGTAAGTTGTGCCACATTCCAGCTTTTGAGCTTCATCAAAGTACACAATATGCAACCAATGAAGAAGGGAAAAACTCAACAACACCCGATGTGTCTACATGAACGTTTCATCCAAGAAAAATAAACAATATAAGCAAAACAAAACAATAAATAAATACCCCGGATTACTCCGCACTAGGTTGCGGCATCTCCAGCGTCTCCCATACCGCATATCCTACCGCATACCATATAGGGTAAGTTTTCTTCCAACGTTATTCTCGCTGCTTATTCCCAGCCCCTCTCCCCCGCTCCGATGTCCGGCCCGGAGCCCCACACCCGACCAAAAAGTCGGCGACTGACCAATTTTTTAATCTAATTAGTAGTACTTTATGTTCTCGAATCCTCCCCTCTTCCGACTAAGTAGCTCTCCTCACCGCTTCCGATTGGAAAAAAACAAAGTTCCGCTTTCGGGTACAAGAGGCAACGAAAATGTAATCTGTACGTAACATCGCTGGAGGGAAAACATCGGATGGAGACTTAGGTAAGCCGACAACGGGGCAGGCGCTCCGTATTAATGCATCGCTTTTAATTTGTGCCGTGAATTGAATACCGGGCAGATGATTGAGCTTAAAGGTAGAAGGGAAAAAGGGGAAGAAAAAGAAAACGCAGCGCAACTTCAATTAACCATTTCTTCAATCATAACAAACGACTCCTTTAAAACGTGCATCTATTTTTGGACTTGTGTATACTTTTTGTGTTGCTGTCTCATCGACCGTTTTTTTCTCCCTTTTATTCTCAATCCCTTGCCTGTATTCAACCCCTCCATTCCGCGGGGTAACAGAGGGAAAAAAATAAATACATCAATGACGTAAACGAATTCTTAAAACATACTTTCCACGAAAAACGCCAATCCTGATAACAAATAGGAAAAGTAGCAGAAAGTCAAAACAAAAAGTTCCCCCCTATTGTTATTCTTTCTCGTGCAAAGTCACATGACCACCAGGCATCGGGACCAATCGGCTGTTGAACCCCCTGATCCTAAAATCCTTGCGCGCCCGGCTTGTGCCGGCCCGCTAGGACGCTAGGTTATATGGGGATTAGCGCAACGAGTCAAGTTTGACTACATCTGCCACTTTCCGCGAGAAAAGGGCTTCTTGTGTGTGCGTGAAGAGGGATACATGCGCTTAGTGAGAGGCAGCGGAGATTTGAGGGCCAGAAACTCGCGCTGGGGACGGGTGCTTTCTGCTTGCAGGCTGCAGGGCGGGACAGCGCGCCTCGGGACCGTTCCATCTCTGCGACGCTGCGATGAAGCTAACATCGGGCCAAACGCTCCTAGCGGCTCGGGGATCGCCTTTTTTAGAGCGGAAAATGGACAGATAAGCTGTCCTAAGCTGTCGCGCTCTTCTGTGCTCTCCTCACTGTTGAGGCGCATACGCCATTGCAGGCGGTGGTTGTCACTTCATCGCTCTACAATTTTGAATGGCAAGTGTATAAAAACAATGTCGACGTATATTTAACGCGCAATGGCGCCTCTTTTCTTTCTCTCTTATGACCACTTTGTCCCTTCCAAAGGCCCACCACCCCTCCTTCCAGAAACAGGAATAACTTGAGCTGTGCCAGAATCTCAACGATGAATAAACAGCCAAAAGATAGGAAAAAACCCGCAAACTACCGACCACGAATCGCTGAAATTCGGCGCAACAAAAAATAGGAAATTTTGCAAACAAGGAAAAGGGGAAAACTATGAAAAAAGGAAAAAAAAAAAAACAAGAAAAAAGAGACCACCTCCCCTTCCCTCACCACCCGTCCCTTTGTCAAGAAACTAGACAGTTGTAATAACACCAAAGACGAGCGCTCCAACCGGCAAATATTTTTTTGTGCCACCATGAACCCGACCAAGCCTTCTTACTTTAGACATAGAATGAGGAAAATAAAGAAAATGAGAAACATGAAAAGGAAAAAATTGAACGTGCCCTTCCTACCGCCTCTCTCAGTTCTAACCTTTTTTTGCTGGCGAGGCAATTTCCAAAGCTCGCCAGCCACGGCCGCCCCCCTTTTTTTATAACCCCATCTTATCCATCGTCAACCTTTTGTCTCCATCAGTGGTGGTATCAGTTACGCACACAAGCTGCAGAGTTTGGTTGCGGATGTGTGTTGCCCTTCTGTTGTTGATGTCGCTGTCTCCTTGTGCAGCTTGACGATGACCAAGATAACAAAAAAAAAGCATATGTAAAGAAAAAAAGAGGCAAAAGGAACGAAATAGCGAAAAGGAAATGAAAAAAAAAAAAAAAAAAAAAAAAAAAAAAAAAAAAAAAGGTAGAAAACAAACAAGTGACACCTGATACACACCCCAAACGCCACGAAGGAGTGTAATGGCCCTGCATTGGCCGTCGTAATTACGTCTTCATAATAGCATCAAGTGAGAAAATGAAGATTGCTCTGGAAAAATCAAAACAAGGCTGCATGCCCGCCTCCTATCCATGTATGTGGATGGTAGACAAGGGTATGTGAATGCGAGATAAGTCTGTAGGGACCGCAATAACCCCAGCAACAATGATACACAAAGGTTGAAGATCAGAATTGGAAAAAAAGAAAAAAAAAGAGAGACCCCCCTTCTTTTTGCGTCTAAACTGATACATCATACAACATCCGGCGCGCAGGAAAACAAAGCCAATTGTTCTCTACCGCTTGCGCTTTTTAGCCTTGTCAGTGGTCATTGTATTGGCAGCAATGGGCGCGGCGGGCAAAAGAGCGGGCTGGGATGCAAGCGCAATCTCGTCCTTCTTCAGTGGCACTCCCATGTGGCGCCCATAGCGGCCTTTCCGGCCGTTGCCTTCATCTTCGCTGATGCATTGGTCTGCTGAGAGGCCAGCGTCGCGGCAGCGGCCACAAGGTCGTTGGCGATCACAACCCTTCTTGCTTTTCCTGCAGCGCTGGCAGCGCGGCTTGGTGGAGAGATCAGGCTGATCTTCCTCGCCTGCTTGAGCCACATGTCCAATAGACACCACCGACTGCTTCCTGGAATGAGTGCTGGAAGCTGCCGGGGAGATGGGGCCGTTAGACACGGGGACAACGACCGGCTTCTTGGTCTTGTTGCCATTGATAGCACGTGGTGCTTTGACTTTTGAAGACACCGCCTTGGGTGCGGTAGTCGGAGTCGACTTGTTCTTTGTCGACTTGTTTTGAGCCGGCTTGGCCCGAATGTCTGAACCATCCTCGTAGTCGGCGTCTTCACCGCTAGCTTCGGCACTATCAATGGGCGGCATGAAGTGCGATTCGGTAGTCTGGTAGATCTGCTTGGATATTCCATTCGAATTCGGCTTTTGGCGGCGAGATAGCGGGAGCTCAACGTCACTGTCGCTTTCGCCTTCACTAGTGGCGCCAGTGGAGGATGCGGCGTCCGCTCGACCGCTAAATGTATCGTCCAAAGTTGATGCGGATGTCCGACCGTGAGAAATGTTGGACATCTCACCCAGTCGCATGAGCTGAATGGCGACATCCTTGTCTTCTTCTGACATGCAGCTTCCGACAGTGGGGTCGGGAGTTGGGAGGATGCCCATGCCATGAGCCATGCCGTGGCTGCCATAGGAGATGCTACCCCGACCGCGGCGGTCGCTGGCAACAGGGGTAGAGTACATGTTCATCTGCCCATGCCCACTACCATAACTTTGCGGAGAGTGAAGCGGGCGTGGGTTTATAAACGGGTTCTGGCCAGTTTGTATATAAGAGATAGAGTGTCTGTGATGATCGGCTCGACGGGCGGGCGATACGGATGGGTTCGAAGTAGCGGCGGGCATCTGAGGCGGTGCGAATAATGGCAGTTCCTGCAAGTGAGAGAAATGAAAAATTAGCAAATAGCCAGCAAAACATCGAACTGATGATGCGCCGCGCTTACAGAGCTCTCGAATTTGGCCCTCTTTCGTCGGCCACCCTCGACAATGTTCTCAACACTAATGTCGGTTGTCCCAAGCTGCTCCTTGGTCCTGGCGGACGTAGTGCTTGGGGCGCCGCCATCACCGCTGCTGTAGCCGTTCGTGCTGTCAGCGTAGGCATCGGCATGATTGTGAAGGGCCCGGCTCTTGGTAGACCGAGAGCGACCCTTGGTGCTGGTAGAGTCACTTCTTCGTCCCCGCGACGCATAAGGCGAGGGACTCCGTCTTTGAGGTGACTGGGCCATCTCAGGGCCGAAGCGCTGAGGGAGAGCATATCCTTCACCCCCATAGTAGGAATCGGCGCCCATATGAAGGCTTCGATAGTGATGTGATTCCAGAGCAGCCATGGGCGCTTCTTCAATCACTCGAACATACACAATCATGTTGTTGCGGAAATTTTCATATCGCGCAATCAGGGTGTTGCCGAGTTCGTCCTCAAAGCTGACGCCTTTTGACCCGGTCGGACCCGAATACAAGCCGTAGAAGTTCTTGACGGTTGTAACAATCGAGTCCGTGGTGTCATGAGGATAAATTTGCACTCGCATGGGCAAGCGCGCACGGTATTGAGGCGATTCAAGGAACAGCAGCTCAAATGCGACGTTCTTGGGGGTGGGCGCCTGACGGGGCGAGACACTACCGCCATTTGACGACGCTGCGGACATGCCGCCTGAGGTGTTTATGGGGGATAATGAATGCATTTTTCTGTATGTCTTGATGTTTTATTTGATGTCGGATCGGATGGGAGGACGATGGCGATCGATCTCGTGAAGAGAGCTTGGGGGCAGAGGGCTTTGAGGGTTGGGGTCCTCGGGTGCGGATTTTGCGTAGGGTGGACAAAGCCGGCAGCTTCAGACAAAAGTATCGCTTTGCGGGATGGCCGATAATTTCATCACTGGCCGACGCCCGGGTGTCGAAATGGGCTCTTCCGCTTCCAGACGACGATGAATGATGAGGCAATCTCAAAAGTTCATCACCATCCAGGCTGTGCGGTAAGCGCCTGCTTCTTGGTTCAGCTCCTGGTTGGCGCGGCGGCGGGTTCGGCGGCGGCGACGAGATTTGGCAAGGGCCGCGTTCTGTACGGTATCTGAAAGACGATTCAGAGTGATTAGCCGCGAACAGTCTCGATGTGCTTCGCACAAGGTTGCAAATGGGATGTGATGAGAGTCGCGAAGCCTCCAGACGGGGCGGGTTGGAAAAAGCTTGTGTGAACAAAGGCGCTGGGCCAGACGCAGACGGGGGGCAGGCTGGGGCGCGAGTCCAAGGGACGGGGCGGATGGGGAGGCCAGATTCAAGGCAAAAGCTTGATCGCGCTTAATGATAGAGTCGATGAAACTCACCAGAAAGATCAGGAGTAGTCTGCAAAGCTGTTGCTGGAGGCGAAGTTGGTAGAATGTGTGCATGGAGAAAAGAGGAGCTGCTAGGCGAGGTCGAACGATTTTGTCGCTGTCGGCTGGGTTCACTAACACGAATGCTCCCGAACGTCCAACGTCCAGGCGGCTCAGGCTGTCGTCGCTTCCTGGAACTGGCCCTACAGCGCCTGTAACGTGCCGAGACGAGCGCTGGAGCTGGACTTTGCGGTGGCGCTCTAGAAGGCTGCGTGGACCTGAGTAGAGCTGTCAGGGCCCTGAAATTCCGGCGTCTAGCTGTCGCAGGTGGTCGATTAGACCGGTAGCCGCCTCAAGTCGCATTCGTCCAGGCTTCTTGTTTCATCCGTTGCGCTTTGATCGACTTTGGCGCTTCGTTTCTCTTTCTTTCAAGATTTACGATGATCTGACCTCCCATTGCTATTTAATTGCCAAACAATAGCCCCCCAAACGAGGGGGAGAGAAAAAAAAGGAAAGGCTGCAAGCAGTTTGGGCCGCAGTCGCCATGCCAGGCCATCCCGCGCTCTTACGGCGCAAACAACGTCGAACCTTGAGAGTCAGCGAATGATAGACAGCTGCTTCCACTACAGTAAATCAAAGCCCAGCGTCGACTCGGCCTTGCCCTCACGTTGCGCACTCTACGAGGATCACGCTACAAAGGTTACACTCTACAGGGTCTGTCAAATATTACTGACTGAACCGCACCGGCACTGGATTGATCGTCCAGAGCTGGATGTCTAGTCGCAATCAACGGCGCCGAGCCTCTCTAGACAGAAATTAGACAATGTCAATGCCTTCATCTCCTGCGGGCACAAAGTCCAGCCTGCCAACCGGCCTATGGCACGACGGCATCTCCAAGCCCTCATCCTGCGTCAGGCACCACAGCAGATAAATAGGGCAGCATACATATCGATGGTCACTTTTCCTCGCTGTCCTTTGCTGCACAGTACGCACAGATGTGGGCGCAGACTCGCCATTGCCGTTGCCATTACGAGACAAGCCTACATGTACTGTACCCGTACATACATAGGCGCACATACAGACTGCAGCTGTCCCATGCCGTGAGAGGGTCCCTCAATTCAAAGGAGAGAAGACGGCGCAGAGGCGATGGCAAAGAGGGCCAGAACAGGCATAGGGTGCAGAGACCGCTCGTTTGGCCCGTTTGACCCGTCACCAACTCATCAGTCCCTAGTCTGGTGACCCCGTCGGCCATTTTCGCTACGACGACTCCGTAGTAGCATCATCTATAATTATGGAGTTATTCGTTGTCAAACTCAACCAGAGGGGCCCACCCGGACCGGCCAGTCTGCCAGCGAAGGCGACGCCACCAGCCCCTCCTCGCCTGCGATCCCAAGATGTGGCCGGCAACTGACATGCAGAGGAGAGCCTGGGCTGGCGAGTGAGCGTCGAGCGCGAGCAGCAACGGGTTACGAAGGACTGTGGGCGCTACGGAGTACATGTAGTCTATTGCCTCAGTACACGCGACTAGCAGCAATCCTACGGCTTCATACGGAGTATCAGTCGTCTGTGTGTCTAGGGTCTGTACGTCGCACTCCGTATATGGGACGTGGATGGCCATGGATGGCATGCGCCATCAAGCTACAGCCAGCAAGCAGGACGCTCGCTGGGCGTGCAGACGTGCCTCCATGCGGCCTGGCGCTGATTGAATTGCGATTGATTGATTGATCCGCCACCCTCTCCGCACCACACGCTGGCAGACAAACAAACATACAGGAAATGGGCCAGGGGACCCAGGCTCCGCGAAGCACATTCCGACGACCGTGGGCTGCTAGGCGGCACGCCCAGCATCAAAGCGTTTGGTTTGATGCAGCAATCTCAGACTGTAAGTCCCCCCCTTGCCTGCCGCTACTCATGATGGAAGTGCAGAAAAAAAAAGTCCATGTGCTTGAGCTGGTAAAGAGAAGATAGCGAGATACAGCTATATAGCTGGATTGTCGACTCTGCCATGGCCTCCAAGCACTCTTCTGTGGCGGCTTCGGCAGGCGAAAGGGGTGACAGCTTGGAGCACTGAATTTGCCTACTGTATCCTGCTCCCGTCCTCCATGCTTTGTGTTTCTTATTAATTCCCGAGGACTGCTGAGGGCCAATGGCGCCGCACCAGAGGACCGGCGCAGAGGCGCCCGTTTTCCTCCTGCAGGGATCCTGAGCAACAAGAACAAGCGCAGGTGTGTGGGCTAAGCAGGCAGAGGTGGGGATCGCAACTCTGAGGCGGTAGCGGCAAAGGGCCAGGCAGAGGGTCGCAGGACGAAGCCGTCAACAGCCAGTGAGTGACTGGGCGAGGACCACCAGCAACGCATGGCGGGAAGGTTATCGAGAGGAGGAGAACCAAGGCGGAGCTCATCATGCCCTGGTGGGTGATTCATACAAGCACGACTGCCTGCTGCGTGTCCATTGAATCTGGACTGGGGTCGTGGTCTTGATTAGGCAGTGCTCTGCCGGGGGCTCGGCACCGTTCGATCCTGCTAGCATCAGAAAGATCGAGAACGACGCTCGGTGAGTCAAAGCACCGGGCTTCAGCTTTGCAACGCGGAGCATCGAATTCCCTTTGATAGAGTACAGCTACTGTCCCTTGCCGCATCTGGATGTTCAATCCCCTCACACCTTGTGAAGGCTCGCCCATCAACGCATGTCGTTCATGCTGGAATCCATTCCCAGCATCCCGAGATTCGACACTGAGGGTGTGCCTGACAGCCCCTCTCCCGTTGTTGCAAGATCGGCCCAAACTCTCTCAAGTGGGCAGAGGAGGGGAAGCTGAGTAGTAATCCAATGTTTGCTTTATCCTACCGTCATGGGCTGTTAATCGTCAGCCTCTGGTTGGAGCTGCGGCTGCTGGGAAAAGCGCAAGTCGCGACACTGTTTATGCGTGGCTTGGCTATTGCCAGGCCGCTAACTGACTCTATCCCTTTTTATTCAGGTTTCTTAATTCTTTTCTTTTTTTTTCCCCCCTTCTTCGTTTCGCCCCCGTTTCCCCTCCTCGGCTCTTACTGCTTTGAGACTCTTTTTTTGGCTTCTCTAGCAGAAAAAGAAACGAAAAGGTTGGACAGCGATGTCCAATCCAGCTGTTCCTGTTGCACAAGCTGTGCTTCCCGCTAAGTTGCAGGCCATATCCATTGTATGGGTCCCCCGGTTTCAATGTCCAGTCAGAAGAGGGTTCCAACGCTTCACTGGTCTGTGAGGCGTCCGCGTATGCTGAGGCTACTCGTTGGGTAGGCATTGAGGTCGGGCAGCACGCGGGTGTCCGCGTTGGGAACATTCTGCATCCAGCGCATGATTATCTCACCAAGGCCTACTTGTGCTATTTTTGCTTCCACCTCCAGCCCTCTCTTTCTCTCTCTCTGTCTCTCTTTTTTTCAACCTTCTCTCGCCCAAGCGACTAAAGGGGTAACCTATAGCATGTGCTGGTAGATATGTTGAGGGAGCAGGGGTCGAGTGCACTTCCATAGAGCTAGCAACGCCTGGCTTGGTCTAGGGCGAGCGCCGCATAAAACTTGCACGGTATACGACAAGCGAGAGTCGCCCTTGGAGCGTTTTCTGAGTCGCAGCTCGTCACCGCTTTGTCCCCCCCGCGCGAGCCTTGATGCATGTGCTGAGAGGCTTTGTGGATACACCAGTTGGGTGGACAAGATGCGTGCCGAATCAGCGCCAGAACTGTGGCTCCCTAGGATCAACAATGGCCATGGCGATAGGACCGCCCAGCCATCGACGGCTCATAGGGCCCCGTTTTCCTCTCCTGTGTGTGTGCCTTGCGGCAAGTGGCCAAAGTTTATGATCGCCTGCATTTGGGCCCCAGACTGGACAGTAGACGTAATCCGGCCTTCCAATGAAATGCCGCCCTGCAAAACAACAAGTGCGCGGTGTGGACTCGAGTGCGTTGTTATTGTTTTGGCCATGCAAGTGATGATGAGACGAGGGGCTTCTGCTTGGTGCTTTTAGGCCCAACGAATTGCGGATCTCGCTGCTGCCATGCACTCACTCACCTTTCGAGGCCGGCTTTTACGAGGCACCCTTCTTCAATCTCCTGATTCTACAACGTCTATACGGAGCACACATGCGGCGTGGCACCGGCGAGCTTCCTGTGCTGCCGCAATATGCGCCTTCCGAGGCTAGATTCTGTAGCAGAGTTTGCTGTTTGCCCAGTGCACACAGTAGAGCCGTTTCGACATCTACACGATCATACCCTAACATGACCTGCCAGAATCCAGAATCGAGAGAACAGTGTGGTGCTAGCTGACGCTAGAATTACTTTGAAACGGATTAAAAGGCCCAGCCATATGCGGCCGGATCGGCACGCACAACGCGCAATTGCGCTCGTTGACCCAGGGCTGGCTTGCTTGAATTCCGCTGCATGGAAAATTGACCAAGTGACTATATGGGAACGTAGAAGATACGTAGTAATTGATGGTGACATGTGCGCGACGGATATCAAAACCTATTATGATGGCCGTAAATTATAATGCGGTCCATGTGGCTGCCATTGCTTTTCTCAGAATTGTTGTACAACGTCAAAGTATGGAGCAAGATATTCTTTGCGGTGGCAATGCCATGTTTAATGAGTAAGATTATGATATCATATTATAAAACCCGCACAAATTCGCTCACTTGAGTGACCCGGGCTTGGAATTTGCGCAGCAACAGTAGAGGCAGATCCTAGCATAGGCTTCTTGATGTTACTGTTCTTGGTTGCGAAGCGACTGGCTGATTCACAACAAGAGACATGGTCTTTGTCCGCATCTGGCTATCCAGTCTGGTCGCCTGGAGGGCGTAGCGCCGGGCGCATCGACACACCAACACACAGCTCGATTCGAAGCCGCAACACGCAACATTGTAATCGCAAAGAATTCTGAACAGAGAAATCGTGGCTGAGGTGGGATAGCGATGCTCAGCTAGGCTTGCTAGTGCCATTTTGGAAAGAAGGGGCGTGAGGATATCTTCACAATGCCGATTCCATGGCTTTCGCGAATTTCTCAAAACAATCGCTTGATCCAGATACACCGTCGCCCCTCCCTGCTCATCACAATCCACCGCATCTGGCGATGTTTCATCGATCTTCAGGGCACAGTCTGCAGCAGGTCGCCCGCATTGGTTTTGCGACAAATGGACGACAAAGCGGCCTGACCGGAGCGACTATCGTCTATTAGTAGCCAGTAGCTTACACTTTAACTGCCCGAGCTTACAGGGCACTGGTTCGTCGCAATTGACCAATTCGAAAGACCGACCGTACTGCCCCAGGACAGAGTGTCTCAGCCGTTGGGGAGACGTCCCAACGCAGGCGTCTATTCATTTCTTCCTCGCATTCAATCGCCTCTCCTCCCTCGCCATGTGTGTCGGTTTCAAATCGGTTCAGTGCGGAGAAGCAAAGGGCAGCAGCTTAAGTGGCAGCGCAATGTCACGTGAGAACGTGTCTGTCTGGCGCAGCCTCGCAGAAGAGCCCTAACGCGTCGACGGCGCCAGAATGCGCCGGCTGTAATATGAAGCCTGGGAGGCGCATTGGCCGAGAGCAAGTCGAAACCCGTATCGCAACATCATGCTGCAGGTATTAACGCCGTCCAGATGCCATCACCGCCTCGTTGTGCTGCTGTAGATGCGCAAATGTGAAACTCTGCGATTTTTCGCCATCGCAAGTGAGACGCGACAAGAACATCTGGCGTCCGAAAGCAGACTAGCGGGCCGGCGGTACGTCTCCCTCTGCTATGGGCAACCCCCGGAATATCGTCATCTCCGGGACGACAGCGTAAATTGCGCGACCGGTTCGCATGATGGCCCGTGCGCACATACCGCACCCCCAAAACCCGCGGCAGCTCTGAGCAGCTCCCGCCAACGGCTTCCTGCGCTAAAGCGTCTGCGGCGCTTGGGGTATAAACAAATAAACATTGCAAAATACAGCGTCCAGGCCGGCTCATCACAGGCCGCCGGCTGGTTAAAGTCAGACCACCGAAGTCCAAGCCCCCAGGCAGCTTCCCAACCTCCAACCCTGCAGCAGCCCGTATCGACGACTTCTTGCTGGTGGCGCATCGTTTTTTGCAGCTTCACCGGCGCATGCTCCCTGTCCTTGTCACTGTCGCCAATTTCCACCTTGCGCCTGCTTCCGCAGCTGAGGGGAATTGGAAATCCGCCAGACCAGGGCCAAAAGTCGAGAGCAGCATCTTTCCGGCTGGGAGGGGCGCTTCTTCTTCGCCAAATCCACATTGTCTTTTTTGTCTCCATCTGTGAGAAAGTACCTACTCGCCTACTCGCCAACCCGCCCCCTTTCTCTCGTCTTTCGTCCCCCGTCACTGTATGGTCAAAAATAGCCACGGCTGCGGTCCCAGGGTCCCCATTAGACGTGATTTGGCGTCGCCGCCTAATTTATTTTTGATAATCTTCGAGACTCCATCGTCCCCGAATAGCGACCCCGGAGCTACGGACAGTGCTGGACGCCGCGTAACGCAAACCTCTGTTGTATGATATCTCGACGCGGACTCCTCCGAAATCAGACGGAGGCTGCGTTGCTCAAGGCTTGATTCGCATAGGCTTTTATTCGCGCATTTTACCGAAGCAGTGATTTTTTATCTTTAAAGACCTGACGCAAGGCCAAGCCGGGAATCTATCGTCATGGACGCACGGGTATGTTGGAAGATGAGATAGCGGCCCTTTTCGCTTGACACGTTGGCTTCAAATCGCCGTCTCCCGCCTTTCCCCTTGGTTCCTATATTCTTTGTTCTTGGTTCAAATCGTTCTGAAGCTAACCTAACAATCTTCTGTCTAGCCTTTTCGACCGCGCGGCGAGAACGCCCAACAATTTCTTCACCAGCGGCAGAAATCAATGGGAAATATCAGCAGCGCTCCGTCCGTCCCCGCAGCTGGATTCAAGGGCCCTGCGAGACGTGCTGCCTTTGGCGATGTGACAAACGTGTCCAAGGCTATTGGAGGTCGTGGTGAGGAGGCTCAAGCCGCAAAGAAGTCTCTTGGGGTGTCGTCGAATCATGCGCCCTCGTCTTTTCTGAATAAGGAAAACGTGGTAAGGCCTACCAAAGATTCTTTCTCTCGCCCTGCACAGCGACCCGCAGCAATGGCGAACAACAAATCCAAGGCCACGACGACCGAACCCCGTGCGGAGCCGCTGCAGAAGAAGCCCACAAGCACAAGCATCACCACAACCACTCTAGCTGCAGCAGCTACCTCTACTACTACGCAACAATCCTCCTGCCACCTCGACGTTGATATTCCACAGCAACAAAACAGCGCTAAGAGCAGTGCTATAATGCAAAAGAAGACTCCTTCTCAAGCCACCTCTGATGTGCATGCGCTGCAACCTCGTCACTATAGGAGCCAACCACAGCTGAAGCAGGAATTGCCAACTTTACGAAGAACTCAGAGCAAAGTGGAAAAGGCCGATCGAGCCTCAAGCAACAGCAAAAACAGCAACAATAGGGATAGCCTCGCCCCGATCGACACCGAGCCACTAGTAATGCCTGCGCTGATCGAGGATTTCTTGACCGGCCACGACTCATATCCGGACCCGCTCAACTTTCCATCCGAAGAACCCTCACGAGCAGACGTTAATCACGATAAAGATTATGTTGATGCGTTATCCAAGCTTCCAAATATATCTGAGGAACCCGCTATCGGGGTCGTTCAAACCTATAAAGAAGGTCTCACTCTTGCATTCTCCGAAGCCGACGAGTACTGGGACATAGACGAAGACGAGGACGAAGACGATGGATATGACGACCACGATCAGGGATATACGACGGCCCACTCGACTCGATCCCGCGATATGACATTAGCGAATGCCACAACCATGCTTGCGCCGCGGGTATCTAGCCGTGTGCAGCGTGAGCTGGAAGAAGCCAGAATTGAGGTTGAGCAAACCATCACCCCGGAAGAAGTTGACGAAGAGCTGTGGGACGTCAGCATGGTCGCCGAGTATGGCGAAGAGATTTTTGAGTATTTGAGAGAATTGGAGGTGAGCAATCTAAACGAACCACTATTTATACTTTTTTTATGCCATTGACCTATGCTAACATGAAAATCTTTGTTTCTGTGCAGGTTAAGATGCTCCCTAACCCTCATTACATGGAGATGCAAACGGAAATCCATTGGTCTATGCGGACTGTCCTTATGGACTGGTTGGTACAGGTGCACCACCGATTCAATCTATTACCCGAGACTCTTTTCCTTACTGTCAACTACATCGACCGGTTCCTATCCAGCAAGATTGTGTCCATCGGGAAGCTTCAGCTAGTAGGAGCTACGGCGATCCTGGTCGCGTCCAAATATGAAGAGATCAACTGCCCCTCATTAGAGGAGATTGTCTACATGGTGGACGGTGGTTACACGGGAGATGACATTTTAAAGGCGGAGCGTTTTATGCTCAGCATGCTCGGCTTTGAACTGGGATGGCCGGGCCCGATGAGCTTCTTGCGGCGTGTTAGCAAGGCTGACGACTACGACATCGATACCCGAACTTTGGCTAAATACTTTTTGGAGCTTACCATCATGGATGAGCGCTTTGTGGCCTCACCTCCGAGCTTTCTGGCTGCTGGTGCACATTGCTTATCTAGGCTTATTCTGGACAAGGGCGAATGGGTAAGTTTCTCTCTCTCTTCTCCTGGAGGCTTTAGGCGAATCACGAGCAACGAATCACTAACTGAAATTGAATAGACTAAGCGCCACGTTCACTACTCAGGTTACACATGGAGTCAGCTCAAACCACTGGTGACCATGATGATTGAGTGCTGTGAAAACCCTCTCAAGCATCATGGAGCTGTATATGAAAAATATCGAGAGAAAAGATTTAAGGAAGCGTCTATCCAGGTTCAGCACGCCCTTGACGCTGGATTCACGCTTCCTCACCACTCCACACCTGTTCGTCGATTGCGCCCGGCTCGAATTCCGAGTGTCTCTGAGCTGCAGTATGGCAACCTTCTCATCCCCATAGAAGGATGAGAGCCGACTTTTGATCTACTGTGATACTTGTTTTGATGCTGCCTCTCATGGCATCCTATTTGGAAGTCTATGAGGTTGATTGTTTGATACCACTACCGCATTCTAATATGTGTTTCTTTAATACTTTGAACCCGCCACCTCGACATTGGTCGCCGCGATTCCCCCTCCCCCTTTTTTTTGCGCGGGGATTGCAGCAGGCGATCTTACGAAGACGATGATCCAATACACACTCGCGACGATGCTTTTTCTTTTTCTTTTTCTTTTTCTTCTTTTCTACTATCTTCTTTTCTTTAGCTCTGTTATTGTACTGTCTGGCGTTGGTGGCTTGCTCCGGAACTGGCGGTAATGAAATGGATTTATATATACCACGCAGGCGCTGGAGGGGGGTGGAAGGGAACGCGGATTGAGGGAAAACAAAAGGGTGTGTGAAATTAGGCGAAAGGGAGCTTCGGCATGGCACGCGCTGCGCCAAAGCCGGGGAAACGGATTGGCTCTTGACTTTGATAATACCACTTTGAAGAAAGCTGTATGGATTAATACCGCCCTGTTATTTATTTTGGGCATTACATTACGGATTCTGTGTTACAGCCTGAATAATAGAAGAAGAAATGAACAAGAATCGCAAGTGGGATAGCCTCTTGAATTGCGATTGGAAGCTCCTGGAGCAGCGCAGCCGTGTGCCCCATAACTTGTAAGATGCCGTCTATCCTTGGTGCTGACCGCCGGATTGACTGTTTTATGCACGCAGGGCCTCTCCGGGATTCCGGGATAGCGCCGGCCCTACGGAACTTCAAAAGTGGTCTGGTGAATGCTAGATACGCAGTAGGTATGTACTGCTGCAGCTGCAGCTTTGTTGGGGGGGGGGGAATTGGGTTTGTAATGCTAAGGATTAATCGCCTTAGCGATAGGTAGTATTACGTTGATTGGCATAGAATGGATCTCTATATACGTCTATCATGGGGCTGAAGTTGACGAGTACGAAGATAAAAGTACCTTCCAGCCGCACTTTCAGGTTCCGGACCGGCTCCGGGTGGCGCCGATTTGGCAGTTGGTCTTCTAGAACAGCATTTCTGGGGGGTTGGCTTTTTCCCTTTCTCGCCCTGCGGAGTAAACCTGTTTACGCTCCCGCGCTCCCACACAGTGTTTGGCCAAACTGAGGGGAGATTTCGTGTTTCTGCTGGTATGGCGTTTTGGCATTTGCTGTCCGGACTGGCCGATGTTGTGTCCGACTGACTCCGACCCCGGATTCGGCGGCCAGCTATTACGCCTAAGCGCTTTAGCATGTCTGTAGCACACTTGGGTCAGTAGGCGGCGATTCTTAGCTCGGGGGATGCTGCTATACCGTCTTTCCCGCCGCCGTATGCGCCGTGTTTAGAGACTATCTCTTTGCTATTGCTACTACTATCTTGAAGGCAGAATACCTAGTATATCCAGATGATGACATCCAGTTTCACAATACCCACTTGGAAAGACTCGTGATAACCATCATGACCGCTACAGAAAGTACGGAGTGACTGTGCGGATTCCTCGGTGTCTGCATGAAACGGGAAATGCACCCTCGGGTTCTGACGTTTCGGGCAGAGAGATTGGCTGGATTCTCGATAAAGGATCTGATGTCAGCTGGACGTGCATCGGTGTTAATTCCATACAAATGAGTATGAGTGCGGTACAGATACTTGCAACTGCTAAAGACGGGAGGTACCAGCCTGCTCAAAGATGGCATTGGTACCTAATTTACAAAGCGCCACGTCTTATTATATTTGAATATCTTCTATTATTGTTTTCTTTTCTTCTTTGCCTTTTTTTAGTTCTAAAGGGAAATAAACATCATTAAAATTGTGGAACCCTAAAAAAGCCAGAGCGAGTCACACGGATGGTTTCTAAATACAGTGCACGCGCGACCATCCGCTGGTCCAGGCACTTGTATGTACATACTTGGTTGCTCTGGTCGGCGCCTCTTGGTGAGGCCAGAGCTGGGTGGGACGACGATCTTTGTAACGGAGACTTCTAATGGTGCGCCTGTCGCTCTTTGCTGCTCACGTGGCAGTGTAGCAAGACTTCGGAAGACTTTTCAAAGGACCCCTAACCAAGCCCCCGATTTTAGGCTACGAATTACAGGCCTCGGCGTCTTCTGACCGCTGTAGACATCGAGCTAGCGGCGTGGCGGCAGGGACACTGACGGTACCTGGTACCCAGCGTTTGGCCAAACCTTGCAGCCATCCGCCCGTCAATTGAACCGTACACGGAGCAGATACGGAGTAATATAATTTTTTTTTTTTTCGGCCGTCGCATTTTTTTTTTCTGCCTCAACTCGTCAAGACAAAATCCCTCCTTTGCTTTTCGCTTTTTCGCGACACTCGTGCCTGTTTACCTCTTTCTTTTTGTTCTCCGTTTTCCTTTGCGTTGCTTGATAGACTTAGAATCATAGAGGGGCTTGTTTCCGATTATTTTTCTTCTCTAGATCCTTTGGCGCTGCTTTTTTGGCGCTTCCCCGTTGTGCCAAATCCACTTTGGCGAGCTCCACAGCCTCGCCGCTTCCTCCACAAGAGGCCAACAATCTTTACCCCGTCTTCTCTCCCCGCGGACATTTTTCTAACCCTCCAAGACTTTGTTGTTGACTAGAGAGTCGAGTCTGCTATTTCCCTCGGCAACGATGACGAGCGTTTCGACGGTCAAGGAAGCTGTCAAGGAGAGCCTGGTTGGCGTTCAAGAGCCTGCGCAGCTCTCGGCGCAAACCAAGGCTCGCTTCACCAGCCATGCGATCAAGGACCCTGAGACCGGCGAGTTGTACTTGGGGCCCGAGCAGTTCATCAGCGCCATTGCGCCCAAGGATGAGGACTATGTGAGTTGCCATTGAGTCGCTTTCCGTCTTCATTTCTCGCCAATTCTATGCCCCCTATTTCCTTTCTCGACCCCTTTTCGTCCCTCTCTTTCCAGCACCGGAGCCACATCGGGGCAGTTGCGGAGACGAGTGACTAACACGGCATCCAACGCAAACAGCACAAGATCAAGCGGGAGCAGTACTCGATCCTCTTTGGCGTCGCCGACAGCAAGGGCACCGGCCGAGTTTCCTTGACTGATTGGAGCGTCTTCGAGAACCTCCTCCTCAAGCCCGATGCCGAGTACGAAATCGCCTTCCGATTGTTTGATGTCGACCGGACCGGCATCGTCAAGTACGACGACTTCAAGCGCCTCTACGAGCTCAATAAGGGACCTGACAACATTCCCTTTGACTGGGACTGCGAATGGGCCAAGCTGTACATTGGCACAAACAAGAACCGCCACAACCTGAACTATGCGCAATTCTCGCAGTTGCTGCGCGGCCTTCAGGGCGAGCGCATTCGACAAGCCTTTCACCGCTTCGACAAGGATGGCGATGGTTACATCAACCCGGAGGACTTTGAGCGCATTATTCGCGAGACGGCAAGGCACAAGCTCTCGGACCATCTGCTGAACAACCTGCACACCCTGTGCAACATCTCGGCTAGCAGCAAGGTGTCTTATGCCAACGTGCGAGCTTTCCAGAACATCATCATGGAGATGGACATGGTTGAGCTGATTCTGCGCCGGGCCATCTCAAAAACCAAGGATGGCAAGATTACCAGATCAGAGTTCATGAACGAGGCCGCCGGCATCACGCGATTCGCGCTGTTTACGCCAATGGAGGCTGACATTCTCTTCCACTTCGCCAGCTTGGATGAACCATCTGGACGGCTGGGCCTTCGTGACTTTGCCAAGGTCCTGGACCCCTCCTGGCGGAATCCCATGTACGACGCCTTGGATACCGCTGGCCAGGCGGTTGAGAGGGTCGCTTCCAAGGGCGGCGCGGTGTTGCACCAAGTCCTCGAGTCTGCATACAACTTCGGTCTGGGCAGTATGGCCGGTGCCTTTGGTGCTTTCATGGTGTATCCTATTGATCTTGTCAAGACCCGTCTGCAGAACCAGCGTGGAGCGCAGCCCGGACAGCGCCTGTACAAGAACTCGATTGATTGCTTCCAAAAGGTCGTCCGCAACGAAGGTTTCCGTGGACTTTACTCTGGTGTCTTGCCCCAGCTTGTTGGTGTAGCGCCGGAGAAGGCCATCAAGCTGACAGTCAACGACTTGGTGCGTGGCCGCTTGACCGACAAGCAAGGAAACATTCCTGTGTGGGCTGAGATCGTCGCTGGTGGTACCGCTGGTGGATGTCAAGTGGTAAGTTGAAAATCTTTATAATTTTGCACCAACTCCGTCCAAACTAACACTCTGCTTCTTTTGTAGGTCTTCACAAACCCTCTTGAGATTGTCAAGATTCGCCTGCAAATCCAAGGCGAGGTCGCCAAGACTGTTGAGGGCACTCCTAAGAGATCAGCCATGTGGATTGTCCGCAACCTCGGTCTGATGGGCCTGTACAAGGGTGCATCTGCCTGTCTGCTGAGAGATGTACCTTTCTCGGCCATCTACTTCCCCACTTATAGCCATCTCAAGAAGGACTTCTTCGGCGAATCACCGACCAAGAAGCTCGGTGTTTTGCAGCTCCTGACTGCTGGTGCCATTGCCGGTATGCCTGCGGCCTACCTGACGACGCCTTGCGATGTCATCAAGACTCGCCTCCAGGTGGAGGCTCGCAAGGGCGAGGCGACATACAACGGTTTGCGACACTGCGCAAAGACCATCTGGAAGGAGGAGGGATTCACGGCCTTTTTCAAGGGTGGCCCCGCTCGTATCTTCCGATCATCACCCCAGTTCGGTTTCACCCTAGCCGCATACGAAGTGCTGCAGAGCCTGCTGCCCATGCCTGGAACAGCACCCAAGGACAAGCCCCATGTTGGTATGACGGATGCTCTGTCGACTCTCAGGTCTAAGCCGCTCGACTCCAGCCCATTTGCTCGCAGCAGGAACGCACTGAAGATTATTCTGGACCTTGACGAGGACTTTGGCAAGGTCAGGCTGCCCAACGAGAGAGGCTGGAGGTCGCTGCCCAAGATGATTGGAGGTGGCGGCCAAGTGGCGGCGCAATAAAGAAAAAGAAAACAAATGACGCGCATCGTCGAAACTACAGATGGAGGGGACCGATGTAAAGATTTCTCTCCGATATACGATGCATCAGAAACAGGCGTTTGGGTGGAATTATGCATCACGATGGGCGAGTTATTTTGTATACTTGCTTCTATTTTTATCTACCTTGTTCTCCTTTTTTCCCCCCATTTCCTTTTCCTCTTTCATTCCCTTGTGTATCTATCAACACGAAAACCCGTGTGTACCCAAAAACAGAAAAGAAAAGAAAAAGCCAAAAACTAAGAGGGATATAGAAAAAAAAGAGAGCTATGGACATAGAGGATATCTTTCGGAGAAAACAAAAAGGGAGGGGAAACATGACGCTTTCTTTGTGATTCTTTTCTCGGGTTTGCCCAAGCGGGCTTTTTTATTATTATTCTTTTGTCGAAATGTATGAGATGACCTTTAGACCTAGACTGGGAAATATGGGACTAGAGGGGGTTTTTGGTATGGCTCAAGATGATAAAGAAGAAAGAAAAAAGAAAGAAAAAAGAATATTGGAAGCCCTTTTTTGGGAGGCGGAGGGCTCCGGAAGGATTTAGACTTTGGAGATATCGGTGGGAGGTGGTTGATGATGGTGTAAGTGGGTGTAGAGATACCTAGTTTTCAGCGCAATGTAAAAGTGATTATCTTCTATCCAAAGTCCGATTCGTTAGTCGTCGTGCCATTTGCGATGTCGATTTGGATGATGTTTGTTATACATACCTAGGCATCTCTCTCTATGCTTCTTGTTTCCCGACAAGTGCTGTGGAGGGGCTCCAGAGATTTGAGTGTTTGCTCCAGATGGACGCCCACGGTGATTGTGTCTGTGCCTCAAAGGGGGCAACCTCCGCCCCGATGGGACTCGTCATGGCGTCTTTGAGCCAGGCAATGTAGTCCTCGAAGCCGGTGGTGCTTCCGCTAATGTACACCTTGTTGACGCCGCGGACAGCGTCAAAGAGGGTCAGGTTGTTGCAGCTGACGCTCAGAAAGACGGACTGGCGCAGGTCGAGGGAGAGCTCGTCCACGCCGGTAAAGGACTTGGCCACGGCGGCGCGGTCGTACGGCAGCTCGACGTCGAGCGGCACCTGGACGTGGAAGCGGTGGATGAGCGGCACGAGGGCGTTGGCCTCCCTCATGGGCGGGTACCAGCTGCGCAGGCGCGGGAACGAGGCCAGCAGGGTCGGGTGGGCAACGAACATGTTTTCCGAGTAGAGGAAGGGGGTGGCCTCCCAGTTGATCTGGCGGCTGGCGAGGAGGATGGCCGGGTGGACGTAGACGGGGGCCTCGGAGTTGCAGGCGGCCATGTCGTGCGAGGTTGATTCTGCGTTTGGGCGAGGGGGGATGGTGAGGAGGAGGGAGTAGATTTGGAAGCGGAGCTCGAGGGGGAGGGACATGAAGCCGACCTTTGGCTCTGGGGGTGATGACAGTGTCATTGTTGTTGTCATTGTTGTTGTTGTGGTTGTGGTTGTTGATGTTGATAATAGTGTTGTCATGTTTGTTTGTTTGTTTGTTGATTTTGATGTTGCTGGTGGTGTTGATGGCTTGGATGTGAGTTTGATAGCCTTCTTCAGCAGTATTTATAGGTAGCAATGGTGGCTTTGTTGTGTTTGCTCTGTAAGTGATGGTATAAGTGGTAGCGTATATAGTAGTAACAAGTACACGATGATGTTTTTTCTCTATATTCAACCGTCACTTATATATTGATGTTTGTAGAACGAGGCAGTAGTTATAATGGCATGCAAGTAATGCTCTTTGGCACTTATAAAAAGGCTATGGTATACAGAATAACAGACGTATAAACAAACCGGAAGGCCAAGCTTATTTAAATGACTCCTTCTCACAACACCGCTGACATCAAGCTCGATTCATCTCGCACAATAGAGTCAAAGCCCTGTCCGTATATCGGAAAACTTAACCCCCACTATTAGAACAAAACGGCGTCGTACTGACCGAGATCCCTTATCCGAGGAAAGAAAAAAAAAAGGGGATGCCACACCATGCAATCGGCAGACGGCACTAGGGGAAGGGTGTGTCCAGCCAATGGGGGAAACCATCGTGTTTGATTAAAGCCGTCTGATAGGGATGGGAATAAGACAAGAAGCACGGGCACGTCATGGCCACACACGCCGTTCGGAAGTAAAAAACAAACCTTGTTAGTAGTGTCCGGCGTCGCCCGAGGATAAAAAAAAAAAAAGGCACCAGATGATGGTTGCATGGTTTCGGTATTTGACCTAGGCAGATTTCAAGATAGTGGCGTTGTCTGTAGGGGTCCCTCGAATGTTGTTGTTTAGCGCCATGCATGGCAGCGCTTTTCCCGATTTGTGGTCATGACGGGCGCCTCGGGATCGACACATCCGGCTTGAGACCTGCTGTGCTTGGGTCTTGATCTGGATGTTAGTTTGATGTGATTAGTACTTGATCCGAGGCCATGCAGTTTCTGGGCGTCTTATCCAGGGCGCAGCGCGGTGCATGAGCGTGTTGGTGGTGTTTGCTGGACGGCGGTGTGCAAGTGGCTGGGCGGTTCGTCTGCTGATGATGTGGCTGCATGTTGATGAAAGGTTGTGTGATGGATGCTGCCCGACAGAAATTAGAGGGCCATTTTACATGTTATTGCGAGCACAAAGCACTGGGTAGTAGGTACATACAACATCATCATCGCTAGCGGTATTATTGCTGCCTGTTTAAGTTATACTAGAAGAGAGATATTTATATACTGGGTATTAGTACCTGCGTGAGAACATAGCCCCGTGTTAAGCTCTTGGTGACGACCGCCACAGACGAAATAGGAGAACGCAAATGAATCCCCGTCTTCTCCTAGTGTTACAGATAAACTGCAGTAGGTCGTGGATATGCATTGATTGCTTTGTACTCGGAGCATTTGCTGTATGATGTATACAGCCTACGTGCTAGCATGATATCTAGGAATGTCAACCACTTTGATATCATCGCAGGGTCTCAGCCGTCTGCTCACTTCAGCTCATCTTTGGCTCAGCACAAAAATACCAAAACCAGCAGTCTTACGCCCTGCTGTAGAAGTTTCCCTTCTCCCTCTTCCTTTTCTGCAGCAGCATGACAGCTCGCTTATCGCCTACTGTTTGCCCTTCCATTCGTCGGCGGATAAGCCGCCGGCAGTTTGGGCGTTCTGTAAGTGGGCCAGACCCGCACTGGGACCAGGCGTCTTGCTCACAACAAAGGTCGTCCGATCAGGCCATGCCCCTTCAGCTGATAGCGAATATATCGGAAATGACGGTGCACGTTGCATACATTTGCTGTCGTATCCATGCAGCAGGGAAATGCAGAGCAAAAGGAAACGTGTGAGATGGTGCTGGATGATGCTGATCGAAATACCGAGGATAACAGGCAAACCAGAAAAGGGGCACCGGAATGCAACGTACCTTGGGCGCTGAGTAGCAGGTACCTGGTAGAGTGTGCTTACGACATGCTCTCCTTCACCGTGCTGTCGGTGTAGAGTGTACCTCTGGCTTGCCGGATCGGCTTGTACCGCTAGAAGAGGCAAGAAGCTGCGATGTGGTAGGTATAAATAATCAACAGACAGGGGAAGGGAAATTTGCATCTGTGATCTGATTCCGAGGATGAAGGCTGTGCAGGGATGGAGAAGATGGATGCGTGAGTATCCTTTTGGTCTTAGTGTAATACGACAATACCCCAATAGTAGGAGGTATACGCGTGTAAGCGAAGACGTTGATGATGAATGTCTACATGCTAATGAGTCAATTGCGAGATTTGACGCTGACGAGCTTGAAACATTAGAGGAGTGAGTGTAAAGATCAATGTTGCCAGGATTCAGTTACTACAATCACGGACGCTGAGCTCTTTTTCCAGCGATGAAGCAGTTATTGCCCCTTGGCGTATCTGGTTACCCTTGAGACCCCTCGGACTTGTTTAGGCTAATATTGTACAACATGAAGTGCTATCGCTTTAGAGCTACGCCATTGATTCTAAATATATGCTAACTGCGATTATATCATACGAGGAATGAATATTTACACTGACGCTCCCGATACTAGCGCCCACGCTTGCGAAAAGTCGAGAGATGGTCGAATGGAAGATTGTCCTACGTGGGATGCATGATTAAGCTTAACAACAAAACCAGATTGAGATGGAAACGACTCCATGCTAGCTTGCAGCTATCATGGCCAATCTCGCCTAGTTATAAGACCGGTGCGCTTCTAGATTCACTCTGGAACACTTGTTGGCGGCGAGCTGGTGCATGCAGATTGCCACGATGGGGGGCTTGCTTTAAACCTGTTGCTAGAGAATTACCAGATCCTCAAGCTGATCCATTAAACCAAAAGTTCGAAAGAGCGTTAGATGTATCCATTAAGGAATTTAATGAATATCATGATATTATTTCTAAAATTGTTAGCTTCTTAGCATTATTTGGTCTTGCGCTTATGCTCGACGACAAGATAATACTATAGCAAGAAGCCTTGAGGATCATAGGGGACTGCGAAACCGGATGCTGAGAGAACTAAGCGAGGAGATTATAGCAATTTATGCTGAGTAGCAGTATCGATGATGATGATTAAATAGCTGCGGAACTGTATTCATTATTTAGATTGTCTCGTCATCGTCGAAAAAGCGAGGGAATCACAATAAATTAAGGCCCAGCCAATAAACAGTCGCTATAGAGCATCATTAACCAATTAAACGCTTCAGTTTTTCATTTATTGTGGTTTCCTCGCTTTTTCGACGATGATTTACTGTGGCTCCCTCGCAACTTCGACGACAAGTATGGAGTTTGATTGGCTAGATTCTTTATATATTCCCTGCCTTTTGCTCTGCACTCCGTACTTTATCGTCGAAATAGCGAGGTAATTCGGCACCTTAGTACTTGGGCGAGCAACCCATCTGGCGTCTTACATAAGGCGCCCCAGAGCAGGTTAGTCTAGTAGGTACCTGTGTACTTGGTGATTGAAGCAGCAAATGATGCAATCTCTCAAGTCGCGCCTGCCATCGCATCGCATCGCATCGCATCGCATCGCATCGCTCAAAGTAGCTCTCCATACTCTGCAGCGGCTATGGGTACTTCTGTAGAACTTCTCACCCAACATCCTCTATGAGCATCACGAGACCGTGACTTTTCATCGCATTATTCCTCTCTCTCGTCCTCCACCACCTCTAGCAGAGAGCAGAGCCACCCGCTCTCTCCTCCTCAGCTTCTCATCCCAAGAAAACAAGATCCCGAATCTGATACCGAGAATCCACCGCGCGCACGCAGCTCGACTTTCGCCTCCTCTCTCCGTCTCCCTCGGAATCGCCAAAGCCTCTTCCTCTCGGGCCGGTCCGGACGGAGCTGCGAAGTGGCTTGCTGCTCTTCACTCTCACGGAGCCTGTCTGCCTCCCAGAGAGTCATTCTGACTCCGTCGTCGGGCATTCCCCCCTCCCGACAATGGCCGCATTCTTGTACTTCATCTCCGCCGTCTTCGGCTGGATCTACACCTTTGCCTGGAGCCTCTCCTTCTATCCCCAGCCGCTGCTCAACTGGCAGCGCCGATCGACGTCCGGCACCACGGCCGACTTCCCTACTATTAACGTGATCGGTATGTCCGTCTTACGTTTCCCCCCGGACCCCATGTGCATACTCGATCCCCAGTGGTCTTAGATCCCATGCTTTCTTATATTTCGTCTTACATGCCACGATCTGATCTGTGCACCTCTAACATGATCCCTCTCTCTTGCGCCTCGCTCACCTTCTCTGTGCTCCGCTAGGTTTCGCCGCGTACTTTGTTTCTAATCTTGCCTTCTACTACTCCCCCGTCGTGCGCAGCCAATATGCCGCCCGTAACAACGGCCTGACCCCGACCGTCGCCTTCAACGACATCGTCTTTGCGCTGCACGCCCTCGTCCTCAGCCTCATCACCGCCTCGCAGTATCTCCTCCGCCCGCTCTGGGGCTTCGAGCTCAGCCCCGGCGCTCGCCCCAGCCGCTTCATCTCTGGTATCATTGTCGGCTCCGCGCTGGGTGTCGCCATCACTTGCTTCATTGTCTGGGCGACTCCGTCTGCGAATCCCGCGACCGACTGGTGCGAGCTGGACATTGTGTACGCCGTTGGCTATGTCAAGCTCTTAGTGACTCTGGTTAAATACACGCCTCAGATCCTCGCCAACTACCGTAACAAGAGCACGCGCGGCTGGAGTATCTGGCAGATCATCCTCGATGTTGTCGGAGGGGTCTTGAGCTTGGCGCAGCTTGCTATCGACAGCTACTTGCAACATGACTGGAGTGGCGTCACAGGCAACCCCGTAAAGCTTGCGCTCGGCAACTGCAGCTTGGTGTTTGACTCCATTTTCATGTTCCAGCACTATGTGATTTACCGTGGTAAGGTGACCAGCGACGAGGAACAGAGGCTTCTTCCAGAAGAGGACAGGAGACATCGCGACTAGATTAGAATTTACATTGCCGTGTTTGTTAGCTAGATTTTGATATGATTTTTTGCATAGTCGCCCATCCAGTTTAGAACTCTCCTTACAACTAAACACTACTAGTATGAGTAAATAGGCTATAGCAGAAATTGCTATACCGCAGAGGAAGAAGAGAAAATATGTCTATAAGAAATTACGGAGTTGGGTATCCGCTCTATCATCATCGCTATTCTATATTACAAAGTTGATAACTTTTCCCCCGTCCACCGGGATCGTCCTCCTAGCTGACCGCACGTTATATCCGCCTTCACCAAACCGACTCTTTCCATCTTCCGTCTCCAAAATCGCATCCACTATCCAGTCACGTAGAGCATCGCCTTTCAAGTCGCTTGATGGACGCGGGATGGTCACCGTGCCGCGAAGCTTGCCGTTCACTTGCACGGCGCAGTTGATATACTCCGCCTTGAGCATCGCTAGACTGCCGTCTGGCACGGGGAAGCTGGTGGACTCGAAGATGGAGCCCTTGGATGGGTGCAGGAGACTCCAGCACTCCTCTGCAAAGGCGGGCGTGATGGGTGCCATGAGGCGGATGATGGTGTCGGCCGTCTGTCGCCGGATGCCTTCATCTGCTGTCTTGTACTGAACCAACTCGTTTGTGAGAGTCATCAAATCTGACACGACCACATTGAGTGAGTATATCTTTTCATAGCTCCGCGTGATAGATTCAATCTTCTTCTGCGTCTCGCGCCAAAGAGCCGACTCGGAATCGCGTTTCAACACTTCCTCTTTCTCTGCCACAGTTAGCTTGTTCGATTTGCTAACACTCAGAGGGGGTCGTGCGGCGAAATATTCCTTTGCCGGCAGCGATTCCTCAGGCGATTTCGCCAGCGCTACAACCTGATCGTGGAGCTTCTGCAGCCATCGCGTAACCCCGGAAATCTTGGATTCGTCCCAGTTAAGGACATCTGCGACAGGAGCTTGGAAGAGCATATGAGCTCGGGTAGGGTCGACGCCGTACTTGGATGTAAACTCGGTGGGGTCTACTCCATTATATTTTGACTTGGACATCTTCTCAAAAGCTATCGTCGCAGGAGCACCCGTGGCTACGACTCGGGGCTCCAAAGGATCTGACAGGTCTACCTCGTTTGGCTTGAGGAATTTGCCGTTCTCGGGGTCGATATATGTCTTGCCGTGGACCATGCCTTGGGTGATGAGGCGCTTGAATGGCTCGGCAGACATGGCTTCCGATTCGGAATATTGGGGAAGAAGTGGAGTGGTGGCTAGGAATTTGTAAATGAACCGTGCATACAAGAGATGTAGAATGGCATGTTCAACGCCTCCAATGTAAATATCCACCGGAAGCGATTTGGCAGCTTCGGTAGAGAAGAGCTCATTTGGGTTGTTGGGATCAGCAAAGCGAGCGTAATACCAGCTTGAGTCGACAAACGTATCCATAGTATCGGTATCTCTCCGGGCTGGGCCGTTACATTTGGGACACTCGGTCTTGACGAAATCGGAAGACGATTCCAGAGGATTGCCTGCCTTACCTTGTGCCCAATGGTTATCTACCTCGGGTAGCAGGACAGGCAGCTGCTCGTCTGGCACAGGCACAGAGCCGCAGGAATCGCAGTGAACGATGGGTATGGGAGCGCCCCAGTACCGCTGGCGGCTGATGAGCCAGTCTCTTAACCGCCATTTCGTGGTAGGAGTGGCAAGGCCCGCTGCCTCGAGCATGCGAATCATCATCTCGCCTGCTTCTTTGGAGTGCTTGCCCTTGAAGATTCCACTATGCTCCGTCATATAGCCGTGGTGGACAAATGGCTCGGGTTCATTGTCAAAGGTCGTTGTTGACTCATCCTCAGACGCGGCCAGCACAATTCGCACGGGCTGCTCGACGTTGTGCTTTCGCCAGAAAGCATGATCCCGTGTATCATGGCCAGGAACTCCCATAACAGCCCCTTCGCCGTAGTCACCCAATACATATGAGGCTACATAGATGGGCAGCGATTCCTTGGTAGCTTCGGGGGTATCGTCATGATAAGCTAAAGGGTTGATACCGCGGATGTGTGGTAGCAAATACCCAACTTTAGAATCTAGAGGCAGGCCAGGAAGGGTGTCGAGAAACGCTTGCAGCTCCGGATCTTTCTTTGCTAGCTGAGCCACTACAGGATGATCAGAAGCGAGAGCAATATACTGAACTCCGAACAAGGTATCAGGTCGAGTAGTAAACACTTCGATGGCGGCACCAACCTCATGACCGACGGCCATGATGGGGAATTTGACCAAAGCACCGGTCGACTTTCCTAGCCAATTTTTCTGCTGAGAAATAACATGCTCGGGCCACGCACCGTCTTTGGCCAAGCTGTCGAGATCCTTCAGGAGATGTTCGCTATACTCGGATATGCGAAAGAACCATTGCTTCAATTTCTTCTTTTCAACCTTGGCGCCTGACCTCCACGAGAAGCCGTTTGCATCTACCTGTTCATTAGCCAATACTGTCTTGTCTATCGGGTCATAGTTGACTTCGGCTTCGGCCTGATATGCTAGACCAGCCTCGTAGAGCATCAAAAATAGCTTTTGCGTATGTTTATAGAATTCAGGGTCGCACGTGGCCAATTCCTGTAAAATCGGTTTAGACAAGTCCCAACCATTCTCATCTTATCTTTGCAAAGGGGCCATGAAAGATCTTACGCGCGACCAGTCCCAGCTTCCATTCATTACATCCAACTGACTCTTCATTTTCGCAATGTTGGTTTTGGTCCAGTCTCCAGGTGGAGCGCCTCTCTCGAGGGCAGCATTCTCTGCGGGCAAACCAAAGGCATCCCAGCCCATTGGCAACATAACTTTGTCACCCTTGAGGGTGTGATATCGAGCAACCACATCGGCAATGGTATAGACTCGAAGGTGGCCAAGGTGGAGGGTGCCACTTGGGTACGGGAACATGGGCAGGATGTAGCTGTGCTTCTGGCTATCCGGAGCCTGATGCTCGCCAATTGTAGGCTTCTGGTCCCAGACTTGACGCCATTTCTTGTCCAGACCAACAAGATCCACTGCATATCCTCTTCGAGTCAGGTATCGCGGGTCGTGTCGCGCGAGGGCAGTTGTTCGATTTATCGCCCCATTGGCACTGGCCGCCATATATCGGCGGCAAACTGCCGAGCCGGCCCTTGTGAGGCCCATGCGGCTTCCATGAAGCATATGCATTATCGTCCTTTCATATTGCGGTATAAAACCCCCGCAACAATTCCTTCTGGTGGGAGTAGAGGCGATGTGCGGCAAAAGAAGGATATGTTGCAATGGGACGGATGGATGGTTCGATGTTGATATTCAGGTCGCCGGGCTTTTTTTCCGCCCACGGCTGCTATCGGAGCTCCTACAGAGCCAAGCACAAGGCCTATGGCGACCTCTGGTGGGGCCTTGCAGCCCGTGAAATGGCCCCCTGTAGCACTGTATCGCCTTCTGCGTCATAGCGTTCGGCAGAGCGATAGCGATAGCGCAACTCGGGGATCCAGCGACAACGGACGCAACCCCCGCCAAATTGATCTCCATGTACAGCTGCCCCGCCACCATGCGACAGCGGCATCGCAAAAGTTTCTGATCTTGTCTTGCCCAGAGACTTCCAACCACCTTGCTGCTGGGTCAATTGACTCCTCGCTTTGGGCTTCAAGCATTGGTCTTGGATCATTTTCAAGGATACACTGACGAAACCTGTTGTCCTTTTCAATTGATTTGATCCCCGTCATCTCACAGCTCCTCTTGAAAACCAGCTGCGCGGCTGAACAAAACTGGCAAACCCGCATCTATCCGTGCTATCGAGCGTATCGTCAACTAGCGAAGGGGTCACGCGTCGACCCAACTCGACAGCCAATCAACCCATTTTTCATTTCTCTAACCGGAATCTTTTCTGTTCTACATCGACATAGAACGCACTCTTACGAGCATATTCCTGCTTGCGCAACAATTAGTCAGTCATGGACAAAATCACAGACAAAGTCGCGGCGCTGCCGGCCGACGCAGAGTACTTCTCTCTGGAGTTCTTCCCTCCCAAGACGCAAATGGGCTTCTCCAACTTGCGTGTTCGTCTTCAGCGGATGGAGCGCGCTCTGCGACCTCTCTTCGTCAATGTCACCTGGGGAGCCGGCGGTTCAACAGCCCAGAAATCAATTGAGCTTGCCGAGCTATGTCAACGAGAGCTCGGTCTCACTACTTGCCTCCATCTCACATGCACAAACATGAGCCAGGCAATGATTGATCAGGCACTAGAGGATGCGAGAGCGCTGGGAATTCGCAACATCTTGGCTCTGAGAGGAGACCCGCCCCGCGCCGAGTACCGAGACGCCGACGAACCGACCGGCTCTGAGGAGTTTACATGGGCAATTGATCTTGTCAAGTATATCCGCAAGAAATATGGCAGCTACTTTTGCATTGGCGTTGCTGCGTATCCAGAGGGCCATGGTGATGGAAGCCACCCCGAAGGACAGAGCTTCGAACACGATCTCCCATATCTTGTCGACAAGGTCCAGGCTGGAGCGGATTTCATCATGACACAGCTCTTCTTCGATATCAAGGCCTACGAGAAGTTTGAAACTACCCTGAGAAACCACCCCAGCGGCGCCTTCAAGACGATACCCATCTTGCCCGGCTTGATGCCAATTCAAAGCTATGCAATGATCAAGCGAACGGCCAAGCTAAGCCATGCCGAGATGCCGGAAGAAATTATGACCCGACTAAATGCTGTCAAGGGAGACGATGAAAAAGTCAAAATGGTCGGCGTTGATATTCTCAGCGAACTGATAGAGCAGATCAGAGAAATCAAGAGCAGGACTCCCGGCCCCAAAGGCTTTCACTTTTACACTCTCAACCTTGAGAAATCAATCTCTTTCATCCTCGAGAGAACCAAACTGATTCCTGACGTCCCAGAAGACGAAGAAGCAATCGTGGATGAGCCTGTGCCGGTGGCAGCGACGGGCCAGCGATCCATTCCAAGAATCAGTGTCAATGGAAATGTCCCGCCTCGCCAGAGCCGCAGTCACTCGCGCACAGCCAGGAGACAATCCTCTGTTGGTTCTGATCCCCACAACCGAGTCATTGTTGGGAGAGCCGCCACACACCCCGAGTGGGAAGCAACCAGCACAGAAGCTGGCGTCCCGGCCGAAAGCATCAACACTCGCGCAAACACATTGGCCATTTCCGAGGGTGAAGGAGCTCTTGGCCGTGAGGCGACGTGGGATGACTTCCCCAACGGCAGATTTGGTGACGCCCGCTCACCTGCTTACGGTGAGATTGACGGATATGGCGTTAGCATCCACATGTCAGTCACACAGGCTGTCTCTCTCTGGGGCCATCCCAAGACGGCTAGCGACATCAACGACATCTTTGTCCGACACATCAGAGGAGAGATCTCTGCCATCCCGTGGAGCGAGGAAGACCTTCTTCCCGAGTCATTCATCATCAAGTCCAGCCTTGAGGCGATGAACAAAAAGGGCTGGTGGACTGTTGCTTCCCAACCCGCCGTGAATGGTCTGCCCTCGAACCATGCCACATTCGGATGGGGACCTGCTTCTGGATTTGTCTTCCAGAAATCATTCGTAGAGTTCTTCATTCCATCGGCAGACTGGAAGATCCTCTACGACAAGCTCACCTCTGAGGAAAATGAGGAGCTAGTCTGCTTCTATGCCAGCAATGCCAACGGCGACTTTGTCTCATCGGACACAACCGGCGGTACGGGCCGAGCCACCGTGAACGCAAGCACAAACGCCGTGACGTGGGGCGTATTCCCCGGCAAGGAGATTGTCACGCCGACCATTATCGAAGAGGTCAGCTTCCGCGCCTGGAGCGAAGAGGCATTTGACATCTGGGCCGAGTGGGCCAAGGTCTATGGGCGAGGTTCGGACAGCGAGAAGCTGTTGAACGAAATCGGGCAGGACCGCTGGCTGGTGAACATTATCCACCACGATTACGTAGATACAGATGCTCTGTGGAGGCTATTGACCAACTGAGATGTCGGTCGTCATCTTCACAGGCTTATGCATTTGAATTAGGGTGGGAGTATTGGGATTCGGGGGGAGCCGATGGTGCAAAAAAGAAAGTACAAAATACCACGAAAACGCATCATTTTCTAGAATTAAATTGAAGAGAAAAGTAGGAAGGGATTAATCAACTTGTTTACTGACAGATGGAGAAATGGAGGGTTCAATATCTCTCTTATGCCCCAGACTCAACTCTGGAAACAAGACAAGCATGTACAATTACAATATTTCAAGACACAATCCAGAGTCATCAAATGACGAAATTTATTCCGTCGATTTCGAAACATCTGTTGTTTCAATATACTTTCATCAAATATGACACAATATGGAAGTTCAAAGCACAAATTCTTTTTTTACTATACCGACACTAGCCTTAGTTACCGCGCATGAAGATCGAATCCCTATAAATCCTTGCCATATCATTTCCCTTATTATCCTTCCCTTGTGATGCGCACAATGCTTTGAAGATAGCTAGAGAGAGCACTGTGTTTTAAATAAAAGAAAAAGAAAAAGAAAAAGAAAAAGAAAAAGAAAAAGAAAAAGAAAAAGAAAAAGAAAAAGAAAAAGAAAAAGAAAAAGAAAAAGAAAAAGAAAAAGAAAAAGAAAAAGAAAAAGAAAAAGAAAAAGAAAAAGAAAAAGAAAAAGAAAAAGAAAAAGAAAAAGAAAAAGAAAAAGAAAAAGAAAAAGAAAGAAAAAGAAAAAGAAAAAGAAAAAGAAAAAGTCATCAGCCAGATCAACCACTCTCAATCTCCCTTTGTTCACTCTTCTGCCTTTCAGATGAGAAAAGGAACGAAACACATGAAAACGAAGTGGGAAGGAAAGCATATTTGTTGGAAAAGAGAACATATGTGCCGCCCAGATGAAAGAAAAAGAAGGGAGCACAGAAAATACAAAGCTTTAGAAGAAAAGAAAAACAAAAGGAAAGGAAAAGAAAACTGGCAAAATCCCTCGAGAGAAAGAGCCAGAAGCAAATTTTTTTTTTTCCCCATCAACGCCACGCATGTGCAATGAGAGTCGCATAGCTTATTCTTCATATACCGCCCTCCTCGGTGCTTAACAGCCAGCCATCCGTGCGGGTGAAGGAAGGGAAGTATAAAAAAGAAGAAAAGTAAAAGTTGGAAGTCAAGATCATCCTCCCTTGTAATCGAATGATGAGATAGAAAAATGAGAAAGAATCCCAGTTTAGATCTCGCCGTATTCCATTTGTCGCTGAGGATACTGGGAGCCTGAATAACCTGAACGCGACACGCCTCCCAAGGCTGGTCCGGGATCAAGACCAACGGCCATCCTGGAATAAGCGGGCTGAGTGATGGTCATGGGGTCAGGCGCAAAAGAAGAGGCCATATGGTTCGCTGGAGCCTCAGCTTCTGGCTGGGAGTCGCTCGCATCAAGCAGCGTGGTGACTTCAGCGATAGTAACGTTGGCCATGTCAGCAGCTCTGCGAGATGGAGTCCCGTTCCTCTGGCCCGGGAGGGCTCCAGTCTTCTTCGGCTTCTTGGTAGGCGTGTTTTCATGTTCGCTCCAGTTCTCAACCTCTTCTTCCTCTTCGTCAGATGAAGAGCGCTTGATCATGTTGATGATATCGATCTTGCGAGCTCGTTTGCGACCCGTGCCACTGCCAGTGCGGCTTCCCACGCTGCGGGCAGGAGTTGGCTTGGATGGAGTAGAAGTGACGCTGGGGCCACCTGAGCCCAGGTTGAGGCAGTTGGCGACATCTCCCCCTTCACTCTCGACTTTACGGAGGATATCGGCGTCTTTCTTGATGCCACGAAACTGAAACTGAATGCCGTCCGTGGTGGACTGGCCAAAGTACTTGGCAATATCTATATAGGCAACGTATTAGCTCTTTACTAGAACGGCAGTGATAGAAATTGTGACGCTGTTGTGGCCAGAGAAAGCAAGACGCATATTCAAATAGAACTGCTTGGGACTGGGCGAGCCAGCTGTGCAGGGTCAAGAATTGAGAGTCAAGGACTGGGCATACTCTTCGTATCCACGGCGTCTATGGTAGTCGGGAGATCCCCGTCTGCACAAATATTCTTTGGGTCAAGGCCCTTGCTGCGGCCTTCGCGTACGATAACCACTTGCGCTTTGAGACGGCGGAATCGATGGTTCAGAGCGTGTTCAGTCATGTCGGATCCATAGCAAGCGACGATTTCTGGGGACGAAGAGTCAACCTTCGCCCCAATAGAAACAGGCAGATAGCAAGAACAACAAAGAGCAGGTAAACGAAAGAAGAGATACCAAATCCGCAAAAGAAGCAGACAATGGGGCAGGCAAGATAGTGAAAAATTTATGGCAACATAATGAAAACAAAAACTGCTTACCCTTGTAATTCCACTTGACATCTGGATGAGCGGCGACAATGGCTCGTACCATACGGGCCTGTGCCTCGTAGGTTTTATAATTGGCTTTGGTGCTTGCGGGAGGCATTTTCCTCTTGGGTCTTTTCTGTGGAATCGAGTATTAGCGAGGGAGGAGAAAACGAGGGAGACATTGGATCAACACACAGTCGGGCAATTGATCAAGGCAGATTGAGTGAGTAGAATTTCTTTGAGTGATTCCGATGGCCAAGTGAATACTCTGTAGAAAAGAAGAGAATGTTGCGGGCAGAGATGTGAAGGGGAGGAAGAGTTTGGAAGCGGTAGAAGCGAAGAGATGTTGTTTATGCGGATAGAAGGAGAGGCAGCAGAGTCACCTGACTAGAGCCAGAATCTGAAAAGGAGGCGGAGAGAAGAAAGAGGCCAAAGTGAATGGCAAGTAAATGTGGCCTGGGCCAAGAATATGTTGCCGGCTGGCAACGGGGGCTGCCAGCCCAAGGTGAGCAAGTGATGGGGTGCTGTTGCGATGTAAATTGAGCGGAGCCAACAATTCCAAGGCAAGTTATACAACATCAGGCTTGAGAAAATAAGACGAGGGCCTTGGCGTGGAAAGAAAAAAGGAGGGGGGATAGGATAAAAGAAAGATGGATGCAGTGAATGAGATGCAAGATTATGAGATGAAGACATCCAGGGAATCAGGACCTGGCAGAAAGAAGCAAGGTTTTGTTCGCCTACCTATGTGGATGGGTGTATCAGGATTGTGAAAGCGTCTAAGTGTCGCATGAGAACCTCCCTGATAGTTGGATGAAGTTGAATTGTAAAGATTTATATGAAGACTGTATGCTGGTGAGTGATATGTAACTAGAATAAAAGGATGGGAGCAGAACATACCTTGGTCGCTGGCCAGTAGTTGATAAATGATGGCTTGTAATGCGAACATCCAGCCAAGATTCTGTTGAATAAATCCTTCCTTGGTAGCAGCAATCCGTGTTATTGCTGATAACAACCTCGATGAAGCGAAGGAATATCTCCAGCACCTATTATAGCGTGTCAGATGTTTGTTTACATTCAAGTTTTGACATTTTCGAAAGCAACCTACCAACAGTACGAACCCGAAAAAGTACTAAAATAAAGAAAAAAAGAAAAAAGAGAAAATTGATTAAAGAGCGAATGACGCAGCTTTATCAAGTATAGCCGTCTCGCTTCTTCTTTACAACGGCCTCACGAATGATTACGCGATTGGTTCCGTCTCAATGGTGCCCAATAAGAAAGAAATAAAAGGCCTATTCTGCGTCTCCAAAAAATCGGGCCTCTTGTCGTGCCAATTGAATCAACATGAAAGCTTGACTAAGATTCAGCCCGTGTACCTCAACAGGTACTCGCCGTAGATGTACTTCGTACAGGCTATCCCATATATTCGTGGATGCGGCAGGTTTTCCCTTGCCATTTGCGACGAGAAAGTCGGGTGGCTGGGGTATCTGTCTCTCCCAGTGCCTTGGTGAAGAACGCATAAGGAGCGACTTTGGATGCAGCATCGCATAGTCGAGCACGAGACATGAGAGAACAACTAGACTGAAATTGTGACGCTACTTTGGAATTTCGTGTAAACTATTCACTGAATTTATTGGTATTTTTTTTACCTGTAGTCAGCGTGCTGTCGCAATACTGGATCTAGTTTCTACGGGGTGGTAGCGCACTATCATAGCCTAACGCCTGGCGCGCAAGATTCAACGACCCCTAATAAGTTGTCATGCCAAGAGCAACCAACGCATGAGACGCATTAGAGATGGAGAATGAGAATAGCCTGAAAAGATGAATATGTAGCTTTCAATTCGATATATGTATGTGTGTGTGCGTATGTGCGTATATATATCTATATAGGTACTATTTCGTACAGAGAAGCATAGCACTATTAGTAAAGTATTATACCAAATCTATCACTGATAACCATGAGGTTCGTTAACATTAGTCTAAAATATACGTGTATCCAAAAATCTCCACCAGTCTCGTGCCAGCAGACGCCTCTTCTTCTCTAATTCCTCTCGTAGTCGCTAAATGGCGCCGACCGCCGTGTGGGCGTCGTACTCCTGCCCTGCTGCTGCGCTCCAATCTCCTGACTGGAGAAGTCTTGCAGCGGGTGGCCCTTGACGGTGCTCTCGCCTTCTCCGTAGATGAAGTACTGGACGCCGAGGAAGCAGTCGCAGCAAGCCTGGAAGATGCCGCAGATCTTGAAGGCCAGGGGAATCTCGGACGTGGCGGTGAAGAACCAGAAGATCTTCATGGCGTCGCCTCCGATCCAGCTAGCGAGCACGGACAGCCGGAAGCCCTTGACCGACTTGGACTGCGCGTTGGCGAGGATCTGCGGGATCGGGAGCGTGGCTTCGACGGAGAGGCCAATGTAGCCGATGAGGACCGAGTACATGGAATAGACGGGAGGGATGCTGGACATGACAACTTCGCAGACGAGCAGGCCTGCGAAGAGGTAGACCACGAACTGCCAATATCTGCTTATACGGTTAGGTTAGCCTTTCCATTCTTCGATTCGACCACTGTCAATATCCTCAATTGGTGAGACTCAACGGCTTCGGTGACCTCCATTGCCAGAAATTATACGGCCGCTGGGAAAAGAGGCCCTCGGCAGCAGCGAATGGCAGCCCGGACTCTCCGCCTTTATTCGAAGGGGCAGGTCGGTGATCGAGAGCAATCTTGAGGAGCGCCACCTGCATTCCCACCATGATCAGGGACTGTATCAACAAGCTCGAGTCGAATCGTGCGCCGGGCCAGTAGAAGATTCTATCGTCCAACACCTCCATGTTAGCAGAATGCGCCGGATCCGCCGGACGGCCAGGAGGGCCCAACCGGCATTGCGACAAAAAGCAGAAAGCAGAAAGCAGGGCAACGCACCTGAACAGAGATGCGACCAGCATAATCAGGGGGATGTCGAGAGAGAAGCCCGCGCTGGTCTTTTTGCGGTGCATCGAGACGGCCTGGTCGCCATAGGAGAGGATGGGCGAGAGGATGATGAACATTGGCGCCAGGTAGCCCGTGCAGGTCGCAAGCCAGCCCATTGTTGCGGATTTCGGATTTTCGAGGCGAGCAAGGCCTAAGGAGGTTTGTATATACTGCTATATTATGTTGTATTCGGAGTCGCTGGATATCCAAGAAATGAGAAGCAAGAACCAGTCTTTGGCCTCGATAAGAAGAGACGAGCCGTGCTTCCGGGACTCTTAGAAAAGGATAGAATAGGCAGTTGAAGCGGTCATTAGAGATGGAAGCAAATAAGATCGCAGGCCAAGCGCAAAGAAAGAGACAGAGAGCCGCAGGACCGAGTAATGAGTGCAGAAGCGGTAAAAAGGACGAAAGCGGGCTGACAATGTTTAAAATTGCTGGCAGCGATGGATTCGGGGGAGACGCGGGCAGGGGATGCGCCAAGATTAGACCGCATCTGATCGACGTTAAGACGGTACCTGGGCGCTGCTGTGCCAAGCTGGGCGGCACATGTATCGCTCTACCGGCAGTCATTAGCGGCTGCAGGCCCTGATTCGCTAGCCTTGCGCGGCCCATTTCCAGCCTTGCCCTTGGCGCGGGCCCCCCACATCTTCAACCCTCAGCTGGTGGGCTTCTGGCTATTCTTATACGAATAGCATCAGACGGAGTTCTCCGGTCTTACAATGCGGAGGGCACAGGGCAGAGCACAGAGCAGAGCGCAGCAATTGCATTTTCCAGTTGCGTTTGCCAATTGGTTCCGCAACATTGTCTTTCATCAAATCACCACTGCATTTCCGTATCTGCACTCTGGATCATCTGTAGCCTCTTTCTTCCCTCCCTCCCCTTTTGTCCCTTTTCCTACCTTTGACTAATTCAGTTGTCTTTTATCATGATTTTATATAATATAAATCCCAACCATGATTCATCGCCAATAAGAACAGATGAATGAACATCACAAAGAGCACAGCTGCTCGTAAAAAAAAATGCGCAGTGTGTTTCTGGCATTTCGTGATACGCAACGTCCACGCGCCCCAGGGGAGAGGGGTAAGCAGGCAGTTCCTCTCCGGCTTCCCAGTTGTTGTATAAAATTGCAATCTAGATGGTCTCAAATCTATCAAAAACAACAACCTTGCTTAGCTAGAGGGAGTCGTAGCGTAGTCGTTAATTGCGCAAGAATATCGCAGGACAACGAGGTCCAACCACCCGCACTACCGTTTACAATGTTAGCCCATCCAGTTTCTTCTTCCTCGGATTGAATACGCAGTGGTTCGCTACTTGCTCTTCGTCTGCGGCCAGTAGACACGCCAATCTCACCGCCGATTTCCTGCAGCTGTGGTCCAACCTCGCCGGTGTTCTCAGTAGGGAAGCATCCAGAGCCAGCTCTAGTAGTGTAGCTGAATGTGCTTTAAGTTACCTTGATTGCTCGTAGATACATCACGTGCGAATCAGATAATAGGCGGATAATTTACGAGTTGACGATACCAATGACATCCTTGATGTTCCTTTGTCTAAGAGCAAGGCTTGTGACGATGCCACCCAGGCCAATGCTAGAGCTGGCAAAATGAGGGTATTTGCCAAAATCGATGTCCAGCATCAAAGCTTGGCTTCCCTCAACGAGCATCTTGACCTGCTTCGCCTGCGCATCCCTCATCAACGCTTCAGCATCGACGACGAAGGGTGCGAGAGACACTCGGCATACCTTGAGAAGGGCAAGCTCTTCCTCCACATCTTACTGCAAGAGGTCGGCGTAACGCTTCTTGTATGCAGAAGCCTATTGCCGCACTTTGCGCTCCAATAGCTCTTCGTCCAACATTTTATCAATACGAATTCCGCTACAGGCAGCCTCGGTGGTATAACTTGGGTCGACACCCCGCTTGTGGTACCGAGAGCATTGGTGCCGAGCTCTACTTCCTCGAGGCCATCGACAGCTGCGTGGAAATTCAGATTGAGGTCAGTCACTGACGAAGATGCGCTGGCAGGCGTCGTTGATGCTCAGCCATGCGTTGATTGGATTCAGGAAGTGTTGAAGGAGGTACGCGAGAGGCCAAAAAAGGGGGGGGGGGGCAAAAACAAAAGAAGAAGAAGAAAATTACGGCAGTGCGAGCACAAATTTGAGCTTCAGAGCAGATAATATCTGTAAATCTGCCCTTGCCACAATATTCTTTGAAATGTTTGACTGTAGCAGTCGATACATGGTGAATAAAAGCGGTACATGGTTTCAACTAAGAGGAAGCATAAAAAAAAAGCTACGAGTACCATCTTCTACCAAGTGGTCCATTGCCCGACACCGCGTACATCTTTTGCTCTACTTGCAGCCAAAGATGGTTGAACAATGGCAATAAAAATTGGGAAATGGGTTTCAAGATAAGTTCTCTATTACGCAGATGAAGGGTTCAGCATCTATTGATACCTCGAACCATAGTTATTGCATGAAAAACCACGAGAGATCCGACGACAACGAACCGGCATTCTCACTATCCTAAGATGATGTTTGAATAATCCATCAAGATAACTCTCGGGTGAATCTCGAGTCCTGATATGACTCAAATTCTCAAGTCAAACTAGAAGAAACTTGTCTGAGACTCTTCCGGTCTCATCTCAGCTGCCACACGAGACATTGTGTCTCAACAGCAAGAGCACCAAAACGCTCTTGTCCATATTCCAGTTAGACAATGTGCTGCTCATAGGCGGTTTAGAGGTGAAGCAATAAACTCAAGACTACTGTGTGCAGGCAAATGAGGCTACAAACACCAGTATAATACGACGGAGAAGGATAGTCGCATCCGTCATGGAGGCATTGTCATGAACAGAGGTATGGTCGCAATCTCTTATACTCGTAGAGATTCTGGATAACAGATGGATGTTCCAATCTCCTCTGGTGTAAATATAGACGATGATCCTGTGGCCATGGTCTCCGTCAGCATGCGTTGGAAGTTGGACAACGCGCATCATGCATGTCTCACTTGAGATAATCTCTAGATGGTTCTCGGCACTGCATCAAAATCTCGTTACATAACCAAGTAATTAGGCTACATGGTAGATTGAGTCGTCCAAAGAACATACCAGCAGCCCAATATCAGCAACTGGACAAAGCTTTCCCTCTTCCCAAATCTGATGTCTGTATTCTTTTACAATGCCCGCTCTACGTCAAGACCGTCCAGATAACAGACAGCTTTGGAAAGTCAAGATACATTTGGGATATGCAGACAACTTCAGGGGATTCCACATTTCCACAAGATTGAATCAATCCACCAAATTATACATTTTAGTAAACTCGTTTGATCTTTTTAGAGTTGTCGAACCTTCTTGAAGTCGTCGAATCTCAAGGAGCGATTTGATCTTGTGGAGTTATTCTCAGCATCCGCGTGAGAAAAAAAAGAAAAAGAAAAAGAAAAAAAAAAAAGCCCTTCTCCTAACACTCTTCTCTTTGATCGGCGATCCAGATAAAGCCCGGCACATCATATGACGATCCGTCGTCGGCGAATCTCTTTACCTTGATAGAGGCGTAGAAAGGAGGGGCCCAAAAACTATGCAGACCCTCCGAGTACACATACAAGTGAAAACAAACAACTCATCGCCCAGTGTCACAAGACACGTCCTTGGATATACATAGTATTTGCTGCTATTATTTTTAGCCACCCAAAGCATAACTGGCTGTGAACATACGCCCCCCCCCCCCCCCAAAAATAAATAAATAATGGTAAAATAAAAATACAGTACTGACAGAGGGGGATCCATCGAGATGCATAAGTAGCATCTTATGCCGGCTGCTGTGCTGTCCATCCATCACGAGCCGGCACTCGCTCGATGCACGAAATCTCACCATTTTTTTTCTCTTCCTTTTTCGGCCCCATCCCTCCCCATCAGCTGCGCTGGTACCGGCTTGGACATCTCCTTTGAGCCAGAAAATGCCCGTTATTTTTAAGCTGTGCTGCTTTCATTGGAGACTAAAGAGAGCTGTGGACAAGCTTCTTGGAGCATCTTTAGCGAAGCATCAGCATCACGCGACCCGTCCGAGCGGCGGATCAGCAACCAGCCTGCTGTGATGCATCAACGCCGGTGCTGCAGCCTAATTCATAGCAAGTAAGTGCATGGGAGACGGTAGCAAGTAATAATAGAAACAAACAACGAGAACCAACAGAATCACAATACTACATAGTACATAAAAAAAAAATAGCAAAAAAAGAGACAGAAGCACCGCTCCGCCACCCGCTTAGACGCCCAGACAAGGATGCGACGCTCCAGAATCGCCACCCTCTTGCGAATCTGGCCCCATCGCAAGATCATGAGGCGGCTGGTACGTTCCGTGTTGTGTCTAATTCGGGCCTCGTCACACTCCCCCCAACGCACCTTTTTTTCTTTTTTTTTTTCCTTGCTGCTGTAGGTACTATTTTGCACTACCACTGAGAGGAGGGCCAAAAACGTGCCACACCACAACAGCCAATTAGAGCCTGAAGGATTGCGCCGACATCATTTTGCATGCAACCAAGGCACGACCCAAGCCCGACAAAAGATCCAGGCCACTCGTTTTTTTATTTTATTTTTATTATCATTTGCAGCGAAGAGGGGGGGCGTGTGTTTGCTTGTTTGCTTTGTGGGTGGCTCACGATAATGGACAGGAGGAGCTGAACAATCGCAGCTGCGTTAATGACGTTACATTGCACGCGCGGCAAGCATTCCGCGCTTTTCTGTGGCGTTTTCTGGGTTTCATTCCTTTTCATTTCGTTTGCTTGTATATTTGTGAATGTTCGTTAATTTGCCAGTTTTTAATGTACTGTACTGCAATCATGCCTGCCAACGGCTCCAGCCACCCAGCGCTGCTACACCGAAGCGCATCCGTCGCATAAGCTGCGCTCGTATATACGGAGCAATAAAGTACAGTAGACTGACTGCTCCATGGATTATCCAAAAGGCGCGATTCGAGCATGCAACTTGGTCTCTCCAGGTCAACGGCAGTCTTTTTCCGCGACCCCAAACCATCATCTGTTTGCGTATAATTCAGCCACAACATACGCTTCGTCCAAGATCCGAGGCAGCACCTCACCGAAGCTTTCAACGAGTGCTGCTTCACATATAAAAAACGCCCTGATGGAACGTTGCTGTACACGTCGTATGCCCGTATGCCCGTATGGTAGTATATGTGACATGGTTTACGGTCACTACTACTATACATGTGCCTCCTAAGTAGGTAGGTAGGCTCTCGCCGCCTAGCAACCAAGTACTATCGTCGAAACCGAGCATTGTCGTAGAAGGACAAGTGCCTCCAGCTGAAAACACGAATTGCCAAAGCTGTGCTTCATGTGTAACACATCCAACGGATGAAACAGGCAGCGCTAGCCCCCTGCGCCTTCAGCCGCACGAGTCAATGCCAAACTTGACGTTTCCATCGACGCTGTTGAGCATCAAGTCGTATCTGCTCTTCAAGCTGCGCTGGATATCTGTAGAGCAACAATCAAGAGACACAAAAGCGTTATCGCAAAGCAAAGATTGAGTATTATAGGGTGCCCCTGTTTCACGTATATGACACTGTTCCTGGCCCCTTTATTGGCCTTTAGTTTCTTCAAACACTCTTGCGTAACTGCGGTGATGTCTTGCGGGATGTGTGTCTATTAGCATTGCAGCTCAGAAACAGTATATTCCGTGATTCCTTAATTGATATTGCAAGTACAATCTTCCAACTCCCTTATACAAGAGCGACCAGCAGCCCTACTCCCATCCACGCCTTACTTTGCCCCTTCTTCTCCGCCATATGAGTGTAAATGTTGGCCGAGCTCAGCCACACCACCGTAAAAAGAGTAAAAGTTTAAACATCCTTCTCAAAAATTTTATACTCTGCTACACAAGTCGTGAACAAGTCTCCATCATAGCTCTAATAGAAAGGTAGAAGCTGGCACAGGCACACCATCAGCAAAATGAGTGGTCAAATGCAGTCAAAGTTCGAACGGCAAATGTCAAACTTTTGGACAAAGACTCCTTCACAAAGGTGAAGATAACATATCAGATAATTTCCAGTCTCACAAATCACAAACATCGCTTCTAATGGCCGCAGGGTTACGTGTACAATGTGGCTCTCAAGACACAAAAGGCATGACATGTCATTATATCACGTCGAGTTATCATTTCGGAATTCAAATACAGCTTCTCGACGCCGTTTCGGCGTATCTCGCATGTTGCCATCCAGTTTGCCAGTTTGGCCGCTCAGTCAAGGTAAAAGAGACACGCGAATCTCCCACCGCAGGATCGCCACACCTCCGCTTCCTTTACTCTCCGTCAGACTACGTGCAACAGTCCCAATTTGCGCAGAGAATCCTTCTCCCAAAATGGTATATACCACGCAAGCGTCCTTCAATTAGTCATAGAAGTAGGGGTACCAGTGCTTCTACGCCTGGGCACTACAGGATACATTACATTCGGGCTTTGTAGGATATATGCGGCAGCCTCAAATCAACTGAGCTATGCGAATGCTTGTATATATTGCTGGATATGGACATTTCGGAAGACAAGTTTCTAAGGGGGGGGGGAGCTATACATCTACGTAAATTAATATACAAGATTTAATATTTGAAGAGAATACCTGATCAAACATTTGGGCATTCGTCGATAGCAGTTCGTTACCTACACCATCAAATAAATGGCAAAAGTGACTCACCCGAACAGCTCATGAAGACGCCAAGATACAAGGGTCACAATCAATAATGCTTATTTTCCTTCTCCAAAAAATAAACAAGTCACACATATCCATAGCTCCAACACGGGACCTTTTGATAGTATTATAACATAAGTGCCTTGGCTATTTCAAAGGCCCCTGTTTAGCATGTGAACATCTGCCCGGTTGAGCAATTCTATCGTTGCCTCTTTGCCTCTTTTGATCTCACCAGAAATCAATAATCCATATTTGGATGTGCCGTCGTCATACCGTCAAGTACATTCAATACCTCCTATTTCTCCGAAAAGGCATTGCTGAAGCATAAATCAGCCCCATCAAAAGAATGTGGCCAAAAAACAAAAAAAATTCAGGGTAACTCCCATAATAAGAGACAAACTAAGGGCCAAAAGAACATCACCTCCACATACCGGACAAGCATCCGATTTGGGCAACTGACGCTATTCCCATGTAGTGTAATTCCATACCGTCGGCTGATGGTCACTCCTCGACGATTGGACGAATTCGGGAATTGCAAAAAACAGCCCCCTAGCAGGGAATAGATTCCATCAGCCGTCGGTCGTATTCCTGTATGTGTGCAGGCACCAATGGCACATAGTCAAGGGTAAAAAAAAATAAAAAATAAAAAAAAAAATTCTAGTCATACACAACGTACTTACACTCGCGGTAAGCCCTCTGCAGTGGCGGTACAGGTCGAACCACTAAGCAGATGACCATGGGCACACTGCGGCGGCAAACTTGCCCAATGACGGTATATGCTGTTCGTGCTGGCATTCCCACGGGCTTCCGTATTCACCCCTGCAAGAATCAATATTACCATAACTAGGCAGAGGGCATCGAAACCAACAGTCCAAACTACAGCGTTCAGGTAGGTCACCTGAAACAGCACAATGCCCAAGGGAACTATTCCGGCATCTTTCTCGAACAACTTATATTATTATACCTCCTCACGGGCAGACTCTCGGCAAGGAGGAATCAGCCGACAAAAGCAATCCTTCTGTTGTTTACTACTCTTCTGTCTCTTTCCCACCTCTTTCGGCCGGTAGCATCTGACTATTTTGCCATTTCATATTAGTAAGAGTGACAATCAAGTATGAGTGCCTTCATCAGCAGAAAACCCAATCACGTACTACAAATTGACATCACGCCGCAGGATTTTCGGCGAACTTCATCGCGGCCTTTGACAAGCCGGCAGCCTCAAAGGGCGGGGGAAAGAAAAAGACTGCAGCCTTGGAAACCGGGAGAAGGGAACGGGGGGAGCAAAAGTGTCACAAAAGAGTATAGTAAGCCAATACCCCGGGGATTTTCTCACCTTCTACATGTACACAGCAGCACGAGTATGCGTAAGTTCCCGAATCCAGTAACATGGCACCGGTCAACCCCACAGCCCGTAGAATGATATTCGGTCATGGAACCCGAGTCTGAGTGAGATCACTGCCGCATTCCTGCTTCTTTGCATGTTTGGTCAGGCTGGAAAAGCATGGGTGTCGCTATGCTGCTACCCCTCATCGACGAAGCTATGATTTCCAGGTCCTAAGCTCCATGTAGGCGAAAACAAAAAGGGAAATGCATGCTGCTAGTAGACGCGCCCGTATGAGCTCTCCCTGTTACTCCGTAGTGTTTGGGAAGATGCCTAGAGCATTTCGGCCGGCGTCGATTCGTCGCTGCTGGTGAAGCCTGCATATGATGTGACGAGTAACATCAGCGGCAGCAAGGGTATACGAAATAAGAGCTCCATGCTGCCACACCTCCCCATAAACCATGCCGGTACTAAAACGATTTACCAAAAACACTAAATACGTAAAGCTATACGACTACAAGGACTATGTAGCTAGGCGTCGTAAAAAAGAGCAAGAGAGAGAGAGTAAGTTGTAACCGCTTTGGGCGGTCATATCACAGCCATCCCCAAATTTGTCCTTCTGGCGGAGCAAAGCCAAAAGCCCGAGAGCCGAATGGAACCCATTCAAGGGACGTAATGGGTGGGTATGTAGAGATTTAGTACAAGTATGACGGGGAAATAGGGGGGGTTATGAAGCTAAGCTGCCAGAGAGGAAAGATTTCAGACAGGAAATGAAGAGAAGGACGGACGAGAGGACAGCTCCGTGCCTAATCTCATTACACCAAACAAGCGAGTCGTGTTCGCGATATAAACCTCGCGTGCCAAGAATGTGCAACAGGCAGCTATAACATCCCACTGATAATACCACTACGGCTAGCAGTACCATTAGTGCTGCTAGTAGTGCGAGTAGTAGCAGTATCTGAGGAACTGAATGAGCATCTCCCAGATACACGGGTTATCAAAGATGAGATTGGCATTTCCAGCAATCCCTGCTCTGCCATGTCATGAGGTTGCATCGGCGCCTCTCTTCAAACCAATGCGACGCCACGCCTCGGCTTCCTCTCTGTCTCCGGCTCTCCTCCCCAGAAGCAAAACGCGCGCTACGGGGGTAGCCTGTCAGGATCTGGTTACCACCCCCATTCAGCCGCGGCGGGCCGTGGGCCACGATCACAGGCCACACCACTGCCCGTCATTGCAAAGTCTTTTCGGGGCGACTCCCCAATTCTGCGAAAGTGTGACACCATCTCCACGTCTCCGCGGTTGAAGTTACTCCGTATGTAGGCATTCTATCACATACTTGTGCCCGGCTCATACAGTACTTGTATGGAAAGGGGGGAGGCCCTGCGTCTGCTTCATCTCGCTCATCTCGCTCGAAGGGGGGGCTGTTATCCCTATCGCCACGTCCTTGTACGACTCGGCGGCACTTCTAAGCCTAGTTTTAGTTTCATGAATTCCCCCCTTCCCCAAGACCTTTGCCGGGGCATTCTCAGGTGGGCCCTCCCCAAAAAGAGCCTGTTTCGATCTGGACACCGAAAGAAAAGCCTTCGCCCGCTAGCTGGAAAACGCCACGCCCCAGGGAAGAAGCGCCGCCAGGACGCCGAACTCCAACTTTTTTTTACGATAGCATCGCCGAAAGAGACATGACACTGAGCAGCAATGGTTGGCGGATAAGTGGGCTTCGATCGGGCAGCTGAATTGTTCGTGTCATCTAGCAGAACGCCTACTGTTGTTAGAGAGAAAGCCGGCGCTTGAACACGCGGTATTTTCCCCTCGCTCTGTTGTTCTTTTTTTTTTTTTTTTTTGTTAGCTGTAAGTCTAGTTGGGCCTGGGCATCGCGACACTGCTCGTATCGCAGGGAGATGCTGCTTGCACTGTACATAGCATGTGGCATCTGTATTTTGAAGCTTTAGTTGAATTGGGGAGAGCCCGCCGTCGCAACCTGGCCCTGACAACCGAAAGCCTCTCCTGCGCAAGATCTGCCGCTGCGGCAGGGTGCTCGGCAGATGAACTGCGTACCGTCGAACCATGGAGGGCGAGTCGCAGTAGCAACGAGCAACCCTTCCGTAGGAATAGGGAATAGGGCCGGCGACGGTGTAACCAGGGAGGCTAAATGATGCCGCCTATCTGTCCTTGAAGGGTGCCGCGGGCCGCCGCTTCGCTGCTAGAAGCTGCCTCTGGCTTCTTCCCGCGAACAGGCGCGTTCTGCAGCGTGGCCGGGATGCCACGAGGGATTCTCCTGGCGCCATCATCCCAAATTCCGGCTGTTTACGTGAACCTAGTGACATGCACGTGGGACTCCAGGGATCATGGTATCAGACAGAGAGCTTTGGGGGAGCAACATGGGCGCGCATTATTTTGCTTTTTCCGGATAAGGCCCTGGCAGCCAAGCTGTGGGGGTGAGAGAGGGAACAAGGCCAGGAAGAAAAAGAAGCTGTGCTAGTCAGACGGCGCGTGCTAGGGGTGTAAGAGGCCATGCCAAATTCAAGCACGTACACGCTTTGGAGAGGCTTGAAAGTGCGGTTTGTATTCCGTCCTCGTACTGAATGGGGGCCCACGCCGTTGTTATGAGTCGGGGTCTTTGGGGGCGCTGACTCCAAAGCTGGCTCTAGAACTTGGGGCAAGAAAAGAGGCGCAAGCCTAGTAGCTGTTGCCCCTTGCGATAGCAGCCCAGGCGCTTCTTCTGTACCTCTAAAACGTATGATCTCGGCTTGGCAATTTGGAGGACCAACAACGCAAAGTTTCCCCTGTACACGGAGTAGAGAGCGCCTCTGGCTAAGAGGCTTTGCTTTTTGTAGAAAGCATTGCGGCACATCATCTGTCGGCTAACTCAGGCATAACTCCCACCATCCCATACTTGTAATAGAACGGCACTTGCACTAGAAAGTGCCGAAAGAAACGCCTGTTCCGGACTGGGGTAGCAGCTTTTTTGGTATGGTTCCAAGCCAAGCGCAGCTTGTAATTCCCATTACATACTGTTTGTCACGCCTCGTTCTGCCGCTCATGAATATGTGGATGCCTTTTGTCTCTTATCTCTCCAAATCTCCCCTTGCGGCAGCTGGCAGCTGAGCCGGATGCATGTTCCGCTACAGTCTCGCATGATTCAGGGAGCTAGTCGATTATGTATGACCCAGGTCCGCTCATATTAGCTTGTGATTTCCCCGAATTCCGGAGTATGAAGGCGCCAGCTACGCGGTTCGCTCGGTACATATAAGTAATGGCTGCCCGCGATGGATGCAGTAGTGTCTCTGACGGTGGACACTCGGGCGCAGCAATGCAAGAGTTGACCAAAGGGGAAACCCGTCTAGGAAACGAAATTCCGCGGCTATAAGTGCGCACTAGCGTGGTCACAGTTCTCTGTAGGTACGTGCAGGTAAGTAAATGGAGGCATTTCAGCTGCCTGAGCTGGATCGACAGCTGGAGGCTAATGATGCTTACCACTCGGCAGGATCTTGGGTGTTACTGGCGCGATGTTTAGCTGGGATCGTCGACGCACAGAGCAAGCTCCGTAGCTTCAAAAAACATCGTTTTTCTGAGACAAAGGGTATCTTTAAAGGGCAGGCTAGCGCACTTGGCGGTTTGGGCGCCTTGCTTTCAGAGGGGTTCGGGACGAGATAGCTTAATTCCCATTTCATATCGTATAAGAAGCTGCATGGGCTCTGGGTCTATGTTGTCTCAGGTGCGCCCAAGTATGTAGTGGTGCCTACTACCGGCACGGCGTGTCATCCGGACATGTCTTACTTCAGTGCCTGCTTCCGTATTGCTCCGCACTCTGCACGGAGGAAGTGAATACTACTCATTTAGGCAACTCTCTGTAGCTCGTACATAATAAGCTACCATTCTTCAGAAGGATTGCTGAAATAGCAAGAAGGGCGAGTAATTGTCCGTAAAAGACTGCCTTGGGTGATTTGATCCTGATCCGAGATTGGGGCATGTGCAATCTCCCAAACACCGTAAGCTATTCCGTTTGGGATTTGCCTCGGTAGCTAAGAGACAGCACTGCCGACTGCCAGAACTTTGTGGGTGCATTAGTTGGACTTAACCTCTTGAGCTCGTTTGCTGTTGGATTGATGGCGAACAAAAACTTTGATACCATTGTGCTCAATTTTCAACTCTTGTAATACCCCTTGTGATTCTCGGTAGTTGGCGGAGCAAAAGTGCTCTTGCTTTTAGATTGTGGAAACAATCCTCACAGCGGTGGCCGATTTTTAGCTGCGCGGTTACCACAGCCGGCATCCGAGCCGTGTAAGATTGCGTTGACGTCGACATCGAGCATGAGAATGTGACGTTTCCCCTGTTACAAGCAGCCTGCCGAGCTGAGGAGCTGCTCGTATATAATACGATGTACCTGGGTCATTGCCACTAGGCTCATACAATCCACCCTCCGAAAGACGGCTCGGACAGGCTCTTGTTACCGAGCGCAAGGCAGGGGATGGGCATGCATTCAAGTTGACGACCACAAACTATTATATTCCTTCCAATGAGCGGGGATTCTTCGTACGGGGATATGCTGCCTGGCAGAGATGTGCCGTATAAACAACAATAGGGTTGTATGCCCTTCGTAGGATGCTTGTATGAGGTACCTTGTATACGTTTGGTGTAATCCTCCCAGGCATCGGAATCCCGCGGGCACAAAGACATAACCAGCGTAAAGCCCGCGGTATGTAAGAAATATTGCATTAGTTGGGCTGAGAATTAAGGTTGCAACGTTTAGCACCAGTCGTGCCGTTAGAATGGCTGTAGAAGGTTATTCTAAAATCGCGAGTATACCAATAGTTGTAGAGACTCTTAGAGATATCGTCCAACAGATCAAGGACAGATCGCTACACCCGTCAAATAGATGACGCCCCATGTTCTGCTGGTAGTGCTTTGGGGAAGATGCCGGCAGTGGGTTGAACATGACCAGTCGGTCCCTCAGTACACGTAACAGCCAAGTGGCCAATGACTCAATGCTATGCCGGTAGATGTCTTCGTATCATTCGACTCGCCAATCATGAATTGTGTGTCATACTTTAACTGTCTCGGCATATATGTTAGGAGTCCGAGCGCAGATGGGGATGCCGGCAGATGAATATTAGTACTACATACTTTGAGGAAGTTGCTATGATGTGCGCTGACACAGAGCAACCTCGCGCTGCGTATATGTTTAATAACATCTCAGAAAAGCGCACCAGGAATAAGTTCTTCTTTAGCGTCAAGGCTTTTATTAAAGGGAACTTCGCTCGTTTGTCGGACATGAGATATAAGCCTTTCGATCGCCCAAAGAAGTTTTTGCCGCAAGCGAAAGCCGCCGCCAGCCAATACGTACTGTTTGGGATGAAGCTATTTAGGGGTGCTGCCTTGTAGGACGCCTACCCTGGGATATTAGCGGCAAAAAAAAAAAAAGAAAAAAATAATACAACCGAAGGCACGTTACACTCATAGACCTGCGGTGAGCAAGCTGCTATTTTGCGGTCTGATCCATACGCCGTGGGGGTGGATACTAAACGGATGATCTTGCATGCCATGTTTAATGGAAAAGGCCTTTTTTTTTGCGCTTCGTTTCTCCTCGTTTGTTACCCATCTTTTTTTTACGATCCTACTATTCAACATAGGAACATTAGCAACAGTGATAGTGCTCACACTAGTAGTCGTATATTCATAGTTCGAAGTACGCCGTGAGACGCACTAAACAAGAATGGATTAATATCCTTTGCTTATCTGGACCTGTCGACACTAAATTTCAGTACAAGAAAAGGTACGAGAGGGGCCTTGTATATACAGTAAGTATGTACTACTCGAGGGCAGTCAGATCTGAGCGTCATGGGTTTCGCCGGACTTACTACTTGTACATATCCATAGCACAGGCTGGACCCTTCTTAGCCATGCCCTAACGTCAACCAAGCTATCCAGATTCGTATCGATCCTAGACCCTGGATACATACAGTAATAGGTACTTAGTAGAGCCTACTTTCTTGGTAGCGCTTGAACGAGACATCCTAAAAAACCAAAGCATGATCAGGCCGACGGTGAGCGTTCAACATAATGCGAGGCAACCGGACATTGCGTGCCCAGAGCACCTGGAGATAAATTAAGCAGGATCTAGGATTTCGTCACGCCATATGAATGAAAATCTATGCGAGAAGCGAGAAGCGGCACTTCTGTATAAGCGCGCAATGAGAGTATGGCACTTTGGTAGGGGTGTGCTAGCTGTGACGAAGTTGATCAAAGACTCGGCCGAGCTGGCTGGTTCTCGCGTACCGGTAATTAGCGTTGCATGGCTGATCCGGAGATGGTGCTTTTTCAGGCAATTAGGAGCCGGGACTCCCATGCCAAAGTCGCGGACTTTGCGGGCAAACCGAGCGATAAAGTGGGTTCCGGGGTACAGGCAAGCGTAGTACAGTATTTAGTAATAATTGTCAAAGCACATCCAGGAGTCTGCGTCTATTACCTGTGCCGCTCATACCTCACACAAGCGCATCTAGTGAATCCTTTGTTCTATTATCCAACATTGGTTGGTAGCCGATTCTTGCCAACAGTAGTAGGCCTTGTATACATTGGTTATTTGTCAACCGCCTTCGTTTGTGGCACACCCAATGAACCAGTGGATCTAAGTCCAGGCTCCCTGTCCCGATGGAGAACGGCATGATACGGCGGTCGCAGGTGTATCAGCAGCCGGTACACTCGGCGAACTCGTTCCTGGCACTCCGCAATAATGATGATCCCGCTTCTCGTTTTATAGAGCAATGAGGGATAAGTAGCCCAGTGATGCACACTCCGTACGGGATGCAGTGAGGAGCATATCTAGCTGAGATTGGTTGGATTGTCCACAATCATACGCAAGGTGTAACATCCATTTGTTGTTGAGTTAATTGGCTGCCGCAATTCACTGCTTGGGTAATTGAGATACGAGTTTCTCAAGGCGTACCTACGTCTTAAAGAGAATCACAGGTAAACAGAGCACACTGCTGGTTGGTCTTTTCAGTGTGTACATATCCCTGATGCTGGTACGTGCTCATCTTAGCAGAAAGAATATTCCAACGCTTCTATGCCGGGGTCAAAGTCTGTGCTTTTCAATGGCGTGGCGATCTAATAGCCCCAGACTGGGGGTATGAAGTGCCAAAATTATCCGCAGGGCTTGCTGTGGAGTTAATGTCTTAGCTGGTGTGTTCGCTAATGACCCGCCTTGCGCTATTTTTCTTTCCAACGTGCTTGACGGTCATGATTCTCTTGTTTCAATAGTGGTTAGCACGGCGTTGTGTCAACGGATGTCGCATGTTTCCCCCCCCCCCCCCCCCCCCTACGTTCATGCTCTGTGTACTCCGTAAAGTGAAAGCGGACAAGAGATATAGAGCCGACATGTTCAGTATAGATAGCAGTAGGCCGTTCAGTTGGGGGCTGAGGATTAGTGCCACAAGAATTATATGATGCAATAATGAGAATTTGTTGCATGATGTATGGAGCAGCACCGTGGAGTTTTCTGAAAGCTCGGCTCCGAAAACTCGAATTAGCTGAAATGATAAGCATTGATAGATTGCAACTCCTTGAGTTGAGAGCTTAGGTGGGGGAGGAAGGTTTTGGGTTTGTGGCATTTTAAATCGAAACAGCCAATTGGGCCACCGAAATTCTCTCCAGCTACAAAGTATTAGATAGCTGGGAAATTCGACGGGACGTCGGTCACCGGTTCTCTCCGACTCCGGCGGCGCTGGTGCATATCGTTCCTTATGTACAGAGTATACAGCAAATGCCGTTGATACTTGTGCTACCTCTGAGATTGGCTCTAATTTGACAAATGGACAAAAGATCGACGGCTGATAGTCTGCTGCATTTGTGTGAAAGCTGCGCAAATCGTTGCCTCAATAATGTACAACACGACTAGGTAGAAGCCTGTGGTGAGGATACCAGCGGCCTGGAATCGTACGTAATATTCCGCTCGTGTTCCACGCGTGCGGCTGAAAGATGATACTAAGCTTGCCATGGTGGTTACCTACCGCTCCATATACCCGCAATGTCTTGGTAGTCTCCGCACAACCCAGGTGCTAGTAGTACTCTGTTTGAATAGCCTGGTGAATTGACTTTGCCGGATAAAGTAAACGCCTAATAAAAGCTGGCTTCATACACGCAAAAGTATAATGGAAGGTTGCCCGGTATACTGAAACAGCAATGATATCGTTAACTGAGCTGTTGCATTTACCGCTCACAGGGTAGTTATGGCAGCTACAAGCACGGAACAGTCCCTTCTTTGGGTAGATAGGGTAGCATTGATCGTCCTCGCGTGCAAGACTGTACTCGGGCAAAAGGTGGATTCGCTGTCCACAAAGCAGACGAATAGAAGATCCGCCAACAGCAACTATGGGTATGAGATATTGTATAACACTCTTCACTGAATTTGCATTGTTTGGAGTACTACTGCAAAAGATCGCCGACGAACCGTCAAAGGATGGTTTAGCCACCACCTCGGCTGCTGTAACACTGCCTCCCTCCCAGCAGGCTCGCCTACAGTATTAGGCAGTGCAAGGACAGTTGGAGGAATATTATGCCGTTTTGCTCTCGTAACTTTTTTCCCTCCCTCTTCTGGCTGTCATATGATACAAATATCATACGCCTAACGTGCCGAGCGAAGGAGCGTTGCTAGAACCAACAGCAAGACGGGCGGAATGAAACATCAGGTCTGTATAGTAGGTATTAATATTGCGCGCAACAAGTACGTAGCTGTACTACTCCGGATGAGTAACATTGGCCGAGGCTGTGGACAAGTTCCTACATAACCTAATGCGCGGGGCCAAATCAGGGCATGAGGTATCCTGAAAAAAAAAAGACCTGCGGTAGATTTGCCGCTCTAAACATGTGAGTATGTACGCTTGAGCTGCAAATCCGGGTATGAGAATTTCATGGCTGGCCTAGGTTCGACCTTTGAACGACGGGTTTTCTTTCTTTCCAAAGCGGCAAATGGTGTGCACAGGCCATAGCGAATTTTTTGGATTGGCCGACCAAGAAACTTGGGCGCGCCACGTAACAAAACCACACCCTCAAGCCGTCTTCTCAAGCCATTCTTGCTGTTCTCAGGGACCCCACTCCCATGCCAAGGAAGCGACGAGGCATCCCTGGCCGCCGTCTGCTCGGGATAAATGTTGATTAACTAACCTTCAGTTGGAGAAGCAGGTGGGATTGTCAGCCGATCCCTTGCTATCGCGGAACGCGACTGGCTAGTATACGCAAGTGTCTATAAAGAGACAGAGTGTGTCAACTGCAGAGCTGAACGAATTTGTGGCCAACTGACCCCATCAAGGGACCTGTAAGTATGAGTGTCCGAGATGCCAAGTGAAGTGGCTGCAGTCAAAGGCCTCTGCACGTTTCTGATCTGATTGCTACAGATGCCGATCAGTGAATGGCCAAAGCCCGTAAGCTTGGGTCGATATTCAAGGTACAATGAGTTCAATATCTCACTTGAGATGTTTCGGATTCACTGATCCATGGCGCACCACTGTACGTGATAATCTGCAGTCGCTCCCACCCACATGGTTACACCACTGCAACCGCCGGTTCCAATAATAACCAACCCCAGAAGGTCGGAATGCTTGCCGAGCTCATCATTTTTAGTGCGCCGAACACCCTGTCGAGAGATCCTTGAACTTTTACGTCTGGCGACCCTTGTAATGTGACCTCAGGCTGTTGTAGCGAGAAGCAGGAAGCGCTTGTACATGTACGGACAGGAGACCCGCAGCTCATGGGACTTTTGGTTGTCTCAGCCCGGCTCTTGTGCACCATGGCCCCAAGAAGAAGCACTGACTCGCAGTATAAACCACACACCAGCTTGGTTCTCAACGACCAACGTACTTGACATTCTTCAACCAACGTGCGGTTTTTTTTGGTGGATATATTTTTAGGCAGATATCATGGTCCAACAAACAGTTACACTGGCCAGATTGCTGCTGCACAAGAGGATACTGGCAATATCGGCGTGTTCAAGAGTGCGCTGTGCAGGGAGTAGCCCGGGTTTTTGCGATGCTGCAGAGTGCCTCTGGGCAGAGTGCCTCTGGTGGCAGTGCCGTCCGTGTTGGTGCGCGAATGCACTCGTACTGTATCCGAACCGACCATGGCCGGGCCAGTGAAATATGGGTTCGGTATCCGCGGAATTAATGCGTGCTGTGGCTTAGGACTCGACTCTGATGCCGCTGCTGCACATGCCGGCAGTAAGGTGAATCTCGCCCTTTGTCTGCGTTGAGCCTCTTCGTCCATCGAGTGCTCGATCTGCCGGGCTGTAAGGGGGCGCTGGGCGTGTGTGTAGCGAGGCGAGGCGAGGCACTGGGCCGCCGGCAAAGGTCCAAGTGCTATCGATTTGTAATACGGTGGGTATCGAGATGCCACGAGCCGTGGCGATTCGTGCCAGCTCAAGAAGAGTATAAGACGAATGTGATAGGTGGAAGGCTGTTGAGTGTGTCGAGGGATAGGCCCCGGACCCTGGCAGCGCGAGAGGTGAGAATCAGGACGGAATTACAAGTATACGCGTACTCGTACTTCGCGCAGGCAGTGAGATCGGCTCTCGTCGTTTTAGCTTCTGATGGCCGGGTTCGTGCCTTCCAGGTGTCTCGCTCCCGGCACTTGCTCCTTCCAGCACGAGCCTCCCACTGCTACATCACTTCCCAGTACCTGCCAACCTAGTACCTATAGAAGCGGGCAGTATCAAGCGAGACCCTGTGCTGCTGCTGCTGACAGTGCACACCATAAGTACACACACGTAAGGTAAGACACAGCCAGCAAGTTGCCTCCAACGACGAAAGGAGCAATAAGCCTTACCTTATCTTCCAGTTCGTTCGTAGTGCTATGCTAGTCGTAGCTAAAGTAGTACAACCTGTAAAACATCGAATTATGGTGGCAGTCGCGGCTGCCCGCCCTGCTACCTTCTCTATTTCGGCTAAAAGACGCACAGCAGAGTCTACAGGCCGATAGTACTTGCTATACTACATGTACAAGTACAGTATGTACAGAAGATAACAGAAATTATAAATTAAATCCCAAGTGCTAAGGTGCTCCATCCAAGTGCCTGGCAGATCCTCTCGCGTCCTCCACCGTCAAAAGTGCCATCTCCGTGATGCTCCGTCCATCTCCCGTTCTTGCTGCTGCGTTGCCTCCTGGAATTTCCTCTGCGGGAGTGACAGGCAGTCCGGCAAGAGGGTGTGTGCGGTGCGGCTGACTTGCGTCGCTTCACCCATGTCGCTATGCGCACGCCCTTCCAGCCACGGCAAAAGGTGGTGTGCGCACGCAGTTTCCGTGGGTGCGCGCGCGTGTTCTGCTGCTTCTTTTCTGCGCGAACCACGCCGCTGTGGCTAGGCCTAGTCAGCCATCAATCCTTTTAGCGCGCAGCCAGGATGCCCCATTGAGTATCAAGACCGCATCTTCCCTGGCCGGAGCTGGCCTTGGCCCTCGTACGGACGCCAGCCACAGTCGACAAATCTCCTAGCAGAGGCTTTTTGGGAATACCGTGCCGCTGCCAGACCGGTGCCCTTCCTGCAAGTACTCGGACGGCCTGTCCAGCCTAGTCGTGTCCTTAATTGCGCCGCGAAGAGGTACGGATCCTGTGTCCGGCAGTGCAAGGCAGCTCGCACCATTGCAGCAGCTACGGTGCATAGCGGCGCCTCATGCCGTGAAACCTCTCTGCCGGTGTCTTGCCTCAACCGGGCCAGGCTGATGAGGCTTACAGTATGGCCGGGAATGACGCTGGCCAGCTAGGCTGCCGTCATGGGCTGCCAGCACCTGAGCATCTCATCGTCGCTCGGGCCCCCAGAGAACGGCCCCCCATGATGGCATGACGACGATGGGTCCGCTGTCTGCTAGCACGCCCAACTGTGCGCTACTGGATGCTCGTACCAAGTGCTATTTGTGCGCATTGGATTATACCGCGCGTACCTATAGGTGCTCCAGTGCATCTGCACCCATGTTCATGGCTGTGGTCCCGGTCTGTAGGGCCGCGGCAACAACAACGGGGTGGACCATCTCGCACGTGTGGCAAGGTGGGCTGGACGCTCCATGTTCATAAGTTCAGGTCCGGAGCGGCACTATCGAATGGTCCTTTTGGGGCTTCCTCCAGGCCATGGACCCTCCGGCCACTTTTGACTCGAGACTGATACCGACCAACGACCTGGCTAGCCAGATAGTTATTTGCCTTGTACCCACCCAGCACCACCAAGGCGTGCGCTTGCTGTCTCGATACAGGCCTCAGCCGTGTCCGGCCCATTGGTAACTGCCCTTGTTGGTCTCGTTTGGGGTTGCTTCGGTGTATCTGTTCCCCTTCTGCCGTTCACTTCACTGGGTCCTGCTAGCTCCCCTCGCCTACCTTGTCCGTCTCTCGGGGACTCTTTTTTTGTGGGCAGCAGTGGCTCAAATCTCAAAAGCCACTGATACCCTCCTCCTCGCCTCTTCACCCACCCGCATCTTCCCCATCTTCTCCCCAGATTCAGCAGCTGGTACTAGTAACCGCCGGGCCATTTATCTTGACCTTTTCTTAAAAAGCAAAAAAACAAAAAACAAAAAACAAAAAAAGAAAAAAAAAAGTTCAGCCCTGTTGGCCTTTGGTTTTGTTTCTTCGTCATCTTGCTTGCTTCGTTTCCCTGGCTGGAAGAAGAGTTATAGACTGGATTGACCATCTGATCACTTACAAGCCTCTTTCACAACAACTCGAATCTGAATATTTTACTCACTTGACCATCGATCTTGTTTCTGGGCCATTCATCTGTCGTTTGTCTTTACGGCTCCGCCACTCGTCTGGCAGCCTTCTCCTTTTAATCCTGTGGAACAATCCGAGGGGAGTATTTTTTTTTTCGGACGCCTATCAGCCAGCCCTTGGTCGCTAGGCACTCTCCTTCCCTCTTATTCCTCTGGTTTCCGGGATATGCGATTTAAGCAGCTGCTGTCATCTTAAGAAAAAAGGAACAGTGGCATATTCTCCCCGATGGGTGGATTACCAGCTCTAGAGTCTTTGCATCGAGTTCCGCCGCCGGATACCCCCCCTGAACTTATAAGTCCAAGCGCAACCTCATTTTCTTCCAGGTCGTCTCCTCTAGAAGAACAAGCAGTCTGGGCACCTCGCGCTTCGGTTTCGCTCCCTCCTGCTTCCATGTCCCACTATGGCAAAGCCTCCGTCGATATGTCTTCTGAGAGTAATGCAGAAGGTAATCGAGGGCGACAAGAATCGGTTGGCAGTTCGTCTGTCCGACAACAGCTTCCGTCGCTAAGCAGCCTTTTTGGCCCCCCAGTGTCTTTGCGGTCCCTCAGCTCGCCACAGACGGAGCGCCCTGGCCTTTATCCTTCGCCTTCCCCCTTGGACAGACCACGACTCTCGTCGAGTGGAAATCTCTCCTCCTATTTCCCGCAAACCACTTCCTCTTCTCTACCGCAACCGCGAAACTCTTACGATGTTAAATACGACCACCACGACAGACAAGCCGCTCACCCTCTAACACCGTCCTTTGCTGGACCGCATTCGTCTGAGTACCCAGATCACGGCCACAGGGGCTCGGACGCACGTTACGAACCAGAATTAACCAGGAAGTGGTCAGTCTATCGTGAAGATGGGAGACAGGAATATCCTGTAGGATCACGAGACTCTTTGTCATACTTGCCCCCCCAGGACAAATTCCGGCCTCAGATATCTGCACCCAAAGATTCAGTAAATGACTACCCCGAACGTCGACTCAGTCAAGCAGTACACAGCTCGGATACTAACGCGCCCTCGGTTTCGGCTGCTGCCGTTACTGCCGATATTGCTGTTTCTAAAGATGGCCTGGGACCGAAAATTTGGACAGGCACACACTTCCTCCCGAGGTTTGTGCGAGCAGCCGAAGTACCGGGTGAAGGGATGTGCTACTTCTACGACGATGGGAGTCATTGTAAAACTGTGATTGATGGCGAGGCGGTAAATGCCCACTGGGGCGTGACCAAGGCGGGGAAGCCTCGAAAGCGGCTGGCTATTGCATGCGTAACTTGCCGGGAGAAGAAGATCAAATGCGATCCTGATTATCCTCGATGTGTCCAGTGCGAGAAATTTGGTCGCATCTGCAAGTTTAAGAATGCGTGAGCATCCCTATACATGTATTCATTTCCAGAGACCTTGCTGACATTAATCTAGACCAAGGGGGGGCCATAATACTTCACCATCGACTTCACCTATAGAGCTTGATGATGGCCGGCAGCACAACGGCTCACTTGATGCCGGCGACCTTCGACGCTCAGTCAGTGACGCCAGCTCTCCCAGATCACCCCGCGCCGGAATGCATGCAGATTCCCCAGATAGGGGTTACGGCAAAAGGCTCAAAATTGGCACTGAGGCGTACATCGCTAATGGCGAATCTCCTGCCTCATTCAATGCTGTGATGGATTATCCGAACCCACGAATTGCTGAACAACAGCCTTTCCCCGAGCCAACTAGAATTTCTGATGAGGTTCTTAGCCGTGCTTGGCGGACAGACCCCTTTGCATCGAATCCTCACTTGATCACAAGCGCTTTGACTAGATTCTTCGCCAACGTCGATAGCACCATGATTCTGCAATTTCTTCCCGAAGAAATCTTCAAGTATTGGGTCATTACCTCCGTTGACCGCAAAAGCCCCGAGGATTTGATGCTGCTGTACAGCATGCTCGCCGTTGGTTCTGCGCTCTGCGGTGACCCCAAGCATATTGCCTATGAGTATGCTCAAGTAGCGCATTATGCGCAAAAGATGACGGAGATGCAGTGCTTGCAACTAGTACAAAGCAGGATTCTCCTTGCCGTTTACTATATATCGACTTGCCGCACTAGGGAGGCCGATGAGCTAGTTGCTTCTGCGGCTGCCAGCGCAGCTTGTCTGCAGCTAAGTCTGGAGCTCAATCACTCTAGGGAGTCATCTATGACCACTTTCCCCCTAGGACTTACCAGGATAACCTATGCTGAATCACGCAAGAGGACATTCTGGTCACTATTCATGCTGGAAAGGCTTAGCGGTCTTTTCCCAGAGAGGCCAGTAATGCTCAATGCAGAAGATATCTATGTGCAGCTTCCTGCCGATATCCACAGCTTTGAGAAGGGAATTGAGGCGCAATCACGAAGCTTCGATCCATATGAGCTTATTAGAACCGCTGAGCAACACTCCGACACAGCTGTCGCTGGCTATCACATCGAAATGGTGCATATCTGGTCTGACTGCCAAGCTACCATTTATAGAATGGCTCTTAGGAGAACTCCTCTAGAAGCAGAAACCATAAAGCTGCAAGCTCTCGTCGAGAAAGCCGAGAAATGGAACTCTTCTTTACCCTCTCGTATGACATTCGGTGGGACAAACCTTGAGGCCGCTGCCTATACTAGAAGCATCGGTACTTTCCTCAGTATGCATCTTCTTTATCACCACACTATGATTGAGTTGAATCGCCATCGGCATGGGGCCAACCAACTACCCAAAGATGTGCAGATGGAACACTCAGCCAAGTGTCGTGACCATGCAAGCAGCGTTATTGACATGCTGAATTGTCTTGAGCGTATTTTGAGGGTTCGACCTACGTTGTTGAGCATCCCTCCTCCTGCCATGGCCATTGTCGTCACAGAAGCTGTCGACGTCTTGACTGCAGGTGGGCCCATGACAGTCCTGGGAGAGTTGATTGACCGGGTTCGAATTGCAAAGTCCGCTGTTGACAAGATGACTGGCGTCTGGGGATCATCTTCAAAAGACCGACAGGCGATTGACCGGCGCCTTCAGAAATTGAATCGAATCCGCGAACAGGGATCACGATCCCCGAGCCCTATCCAGGGTTACCGCCTCCTTCCTCTCTCAGAAGAAGCCAGAGACAAAGAGAACAGCCACTGGCAGATTTTCGATCCTATTGAGGACACATTCCCTAAGGACATGGATATGATTTACATTGCACTTGATTAGATCAAGACCAGACAAAAATTTTTTTTTTTTTTTTTCACCTTTGATTCTACGAGGTACAGAAGCGAGTTATTTTTGCTTGTTTCTTTTCCACATGTATATTTTACCTTCTTCTTCTACCTCCACCCCCCCTTCGTGGCTTTTTTCCTCTATTATTTTTTCCTTTCCTTTCTCCTTTAAGCTTTGATTTGGCATTGGCATTGGAATTGGAATTATATAACGTGTTATGGCATAATTTAGCGTTTTAGACAGCTGCCCATTTGGGCAGATTAGGAGGCATCAAGATCAGGGCAACTTGAATCGGATGACACAGGATGAGGAGTTTGGAGCATTCGATATATCAAGGAGGTCTTGATGAAGAATCTTTATGTTGACTGGGAGGCTACAAAATCTATATGACGTGTCACGTTTGATGTCTGTATCTATATATAAACTACACTGCAAGTTATAAATGAATAAAGATCCCAGAATTACTCGTCTATTTTGTTGCTGTGGGAGTCCAAGAGTTCTTCTGTAAACACTGCTGCGATGATCCTAAAGTTCAGTCCCAGTCACCATCTCATCAGCCTCATCAGTAATTATGTGCTTCAAGCGGCAGAGAGACAACACCTAGGCCGTCTGATAAAGCCTTTGAGGCAACTAAGAGTTCCGATCAAGAACTCCTCCACAGACAACACATGGCTGGGGCATAAATTGGTAGTAGAGCTTTCGAGCTTCGTTGAAAATATGATGTTCTGGTTGAAGGAAAACTACATAAAAGCTCTAGAGGGGAAACTCTCTCTGTATTAACAAAAAGGCTAAGATTAATGTACAAAGAAAAGTACTAGACAGAGAGTAAACTTAGGCAACTTGATGAGAAGCGGTAAAGTAGTTACTGTTTTTGTTTATTACTTTTTTGTCTATATTGTTTTATAGTTTTCATTTAATCCATTTCCAAGCGCCCATACATACAATCTTTATTTTCTTATTCTTCTTTACTTCTTTTTCTTAATTTTAAGCCTCCTAGAACCAATTTCCTCACTCAAAGAACTTGCAAAAGGAGAGCGAATCAAGGTCATCCAGGAATGGCTATACAGAATTGAATATATCAAGACCTTTGCTAATGCTGAAATACTAAGCTTTGTGGTTATGAAGTTCTAACAAAGGAGCTGGCAGCAGGAGAGTTGGCATTTTTTGCATCGATATCAGGCCCTTGAGGCGGCAGATTATGGCCTTTCCTCTACCAACTTCCTAAAGCCTGCGCACGACTCTGGTAAATTTGTGTGATTCACATGTGCGCTTCCGAGTTTGGACGAGCCGGCAGCACCGCAGACAATATTAAACAGATAATTATCGGCGTCAGCCGAGAAACAAAAACTCTAACTCTAACTCTTCTTGGAGAGGTGAATGATGTCCGCGCCTTTGTCATTGGCAGCCGACACGCTTGGCGACTTTCTGTTTAATATGAGACTTCTGGCTATGTCCATTACCTCTTTTAACTTGAACTACGACTTGCCATTGATGGAATATGGTATGGCGGCATTTAGGAGTATATGCAGTGAATGGTATAATTGGCCATTTTTATATTTGGAAGCAATACATGTAGTAGAAGCAGCACATGTAGGGATAATAGAGACAATAGAGGCAATGGGGACAATTGATGCAATAGACTTAGTAGAGATAGTATTGCGTGGACGATACATTTGGAAATTGAAGGATTAATGGAAAGTGGAAGCCTTGTAGCAGTGCTTTCTTGAACTAGCTTTTATGGTACGTGAGATTAAAGTAGTATTTATTACTGTAAGGAAATATAAATTAAGCGAACACTAAATTCTTCTTCTATAACTGATTAAATAAAGTATATAGGTACTTCACAATGACGTGCTACTTTCTCTTCTGTAGAATTTTAAAGAATAGAGATAGCAATAATTAACCTGTTATTAATCCAGTATCCAGCATTAGATCCTAGGTTATAGAACCAAAGTGTAACAAACCATACACTAGATAGTTAGTATAGGGTAGATTCCCAAAGGACAAACCTAGAATAAGTTCTTTAGGTTTATATTAGAGGATAGGTTAAAAAACCTATAGGCAATAATATTATAATAATAGTTATTAATAAAGATTAAAAGTATTTTTTAATTTATAAATATAAAACTATATTAATAACTAGCTATTTAAATTATTTAAAAAAAGCATAAAAAGTAAACTTATATATTTAATTAGCTAAGTATTTTTAATATATTTAATAATTAAATTTATTAAATTATATTTAATATACTTAATAATAAATTTTATTAAATAATCTATAATTAATTAATAAATTATAGTTAATTTATTTATACTTATTTAATAAGCTTATTATTATAACTTTAAGTATTAGGTTATAATATAATACTTTTTTTTTATTAGTTTTATTTTTAAAACTTTATTCTTAAGCTTATATTTTCTTTATTATTTATAAATATTAATTTTTATTTTCTTTATTTTTTTAATTTTTTAATTAATAAAATAATTAACAGTAAATATAAGTATTTTAAATTTTCTTAAGTTTTATAGTATAATATACTTAAATATTTTATCTTATTTATATTATTAATTATAAAGCTTTATCTTTATTATAAAAAATATAATTATAAATATTTTACTTTTAAAAAAGACTTTTTATATTACTTATAGTATATTTATTATTAATAATTAAATTATAAAGCTTTTAGTTTTTTTATATTTTAACTTTAGAAAATAATAACTAAAGGTATTAATTTTAATTTTAAATTAAAAAGGGTAAAGGAGGCTTAGTTAAAGGCTAATATATATATAAAGTATTTTTATATTTAAAAAAAAAAATAATTTAAAAAAATAAAAAAAGCTATTAAGTAAAGGATTAATAATTTAAAAGAGTTAAAGTAGGTTAAATATAAAAAATATAAAGCAAAGGTTATTTACTAGGCTACTTTAGTATTTAATTCTTTTATTAGCTTATTTTAGTCTATTAATAATATTAATTAATCTGCTTTTAATTTAAATTTATTATTATTTCTACCTTTAATAATTAATAAAATTTTTATAGAATTATTTAAGTATTTTTTTTAAATTCTTTTTTTAAAATCTAAAAATCTTTAAATAAATTATATTTTTTTTATTTTATAAGATATTTTTATTTATTTATTTTTTTATTTATTTATATATAAGTTAATTTTTTAATTTTATATTTTTTTTTTATTTTAAATAATAATTTTATTTATAATTAATTTATTTATTTTTTTATTTATTAATGCCTTTTTTAATAGTAAAATATAGAAAATAGCTATTTTTAATTTTATATTATTAAATAAGTTTAACTTATAGTTAATTTTTTTAATTTTCTTTAAGATTTTAAATAATTTAAGTTTTTTAAAATTTAATTTATTATTTAGTTAATTTATTTTAATATTTAACAGCTTTTTATTATATAAATACTATAATAAATAAACTATATCCCTCTTTTAAAGAGTTAATTCTTTAATTTTTATATAATTAACTTATTATTTTATATAATTTTAAATAAACTTAAGTTATTCTTTAAATTCTTTTTATAATTAAATTATATCTTTATCTAAAATTTAAGTATTTTTTATATTTAAATTATTATAAAGTAGTCTATAGGCTTTTAGTGTAAATCTATAATTAATATAAAATAATATAACTTTTATAAACTTTAAAATAAAGCTATTATATTAATTTTATATTATAAAAAGCTTTTTTACTTAATTATTTTATATAAAATTAATATAATATTATAAGTATACTTTAATAACTTAATTTATTTTTTTTATTTAACTATTTATTTATAAATAATATATAGTATTTAATTTATAATAAATATTAAATTTAGTTATTAATTTTTACTAAAATTTAAAAGTAAAGGTATTTTCTTTATTTAATATAATTTTTATTAATAATTTATATTTTATAAATATATATTTTATATAAAAATATATTAAATCTTTTATAATATAAGATTTCTTATATAGTAAAAAGTAAGCTTACTTAAAAAGCTTATTTACTATTATAAAAATACTATTATAGACTATATTAATTAATAGTTCCTTTAACTTTAGTAAATTAATAATATAATTAAATATAATAATATATTAATTTTATTTAAAAACTAAAATAGGTTATAATTTTTTATATAGTTAATATTATTTATTTTTTATTTTTTTATATATATTATATTTTTTAATAACTTCTTTAACTTTTTATTTAAATCCTTTAAAGTAATAATAATATAATATATAGTTATAAATAGTTTATATACTTTAATATACTACTATAATTATATTATAATAAATATTTTAAATTACTTTTAATTATAGTTCCTTTAGTACTTAAATTTATTTACTTTATTTTAAAAGTTTATTAATTATAGTTATTTCTTTAAAGAACTATTTTAATTATTAATCTTTAATTTAATCTTTAATTTTATTAAAAATAAAATTTTATTTTTTTATAATAAATAAAGTATTAATTTTAATTTATTTATAATTTCTTTAATTATTTTTATATAAGATTTATACTTTAAATTTAAAAATTTTTTTAAAATATTTTTCTTTTTAACTTAAAGCATTAGTTTTTTTATTTTTTATTTCTTTATAGTAAATAATTTTATAATTAAAGTTTATTAAAAACTTAAAATAATAAATTTATTATATAAAAAGTTATTATATAGTTATAAAGTAAAATATATTTTAATAATTAATATAAACTTTAATTTTATATTTATTTCCTAAATAATAATATTGCTATTTTTTAAATACTTTAATAATTATTAAAAATTCTTTATTATAGATAAAATATTTTAGTTTTAAATTATATAGTTTTTTTAAAAAAAAAGCTATTAGCTTAAGTTTTTTATTTTTATTTTATTACCCTAAGGTTTTTCCTAAAGTAAAGTTAAAAATATTTATTTTAATTTTAATAGGCTTATTTAGGTTATATATAATAAATATTAATTTATTAATAATAGTATTTTTAAATTTTTAAAATATTAACTTTATTTTACTAATTTAAAATAGTTTTTTATTTTTTTATTTTTTTTATTTTTTTTATTTTCTTTAAGTTAAATAATATTAATTAATAGTTTTATAATTTTACTATATTTTTAAATAAATCTTTAATAATAATTAATAAATTTTAAAAAACTTTATAATTTTTTATAAGTTTTTAAAAGTTTTTAATTTTAAATAATAGCAATTTTATTTAAGTTTATTTAAACTTCTTTTAATATAATAATATATTTAAAAAACTTAACTTATTATATATAAAATTAATATTTATTTAAATTAATAAAAAGTTTAATATTTTATAGCTTTTATAATATTTTATAAATATATTCTTTATGTTTTTTTAATATCCTTAAAAAAATTAAAATATTATTAATATAAGCTATTATAAAGTTATTTAAGTATTTTTTAAAGATAAAGTTAATTTTCTTTTAAAATAATATTAATATATTTATAAGTTTTTATAATATAATTAAATATTTAAATAATTTATATTTTATTTTAAAAGCAGTTATTTATTTATATTTTTTTTTTATTTTTATAAGTTTATAGGCTTTTATAAAATCTAAAGTTATAAATTAATTTATACTTTATAGTTTTTTTTTAATTTTAATAATTAATAATAAAGGTATTTTATTTTTAATAATTATTTTATTAAGCTATTTATAATTAATAATTAAATAAAGTTTTTTATTTTTTTTTAATATAAAAATAATAAAATACTTTATTAAAGAATTTAATATTTTAATATATCTTTTATTTAATTATATTTATAGCTATTTTTTAAATATTTTAAGCTTAGTTTTATTAAAATTATAGATTTTATAAAGCTTTAGTAAAGTTTTATTTTTAAAAATAATTTTATAATTTTATTTTAAATAAAATAATAATTTTTTTTTAAATACCTGCTAATATAATTTTTTATACTTTTAATATTATTATAGTATTTTAGCTAAAGGTTTATTTTTATTAACTTTAGCTTATTCTTTTACTTTTATTAATACTATATTAAATTTAACTAGTTTTATATAATATTTAATAATAATTTTATTAATTTATATAATTTTTATTTTTTATTATTAATTATTATATTATAATAATATTAATAATTTTTTAAAGTTAAATTTAACTTTTTTATATATTTTTATTTTCTTAACTTTATTTTTTTTATTTTATTTCTTTTTTTTAATTATATAAAAGGTTTTAATTATAGGTTTATAAATATATTTTTACTTTCTTTACTTTTTTCTTAGCCTAGTTATAATTTTAAAAAAACATTTTTTTTTTAAGTTATTTTTTTTATTTTTTAGTTAATTATAAAGTTATATTTTTCTAACTATAGGTATTTTAATAAAATATTATAGTTTTATAAATTTAGTATATTAAACTTAATATCTTTAGTTTAATTAATAATTATTATAAAAAAATAATTAATTTTATAAATAATAATTATTTTTATATTTATATTTATAATATTAAAAATAATTAATAATGTTTTTTTAATAATATATAATATTTTAAGCTAGTTTACTAGACTATTAATAATTAAGTTATAATTTAAACTGCTATTTATATAAATTTTAATTAATTATTAATTTAAATATTTATTAATTACTAGCTTTTTTTAAAATATTTTAATTAAGTTAATAATAATTATATTTAAAGGGCTTTTTTACTATATTTTAAATTAATATTTCTTATATTATTAATATTTAATTTAATTATTTTATTCTTTAATTATTTAATAATATTTTTTAATTAAGGTTTTATTTCTTTATTTTTTATTTAAGTAATTATTAAAGTTATAATTTCTTTATAAAAGTTTTTAAATTATTTAATAAAACTAGTATTTTTTTTTATAATGCTTTTTATAATATTATATATTATAGTTTAAAAAGTAATTTATTAAGTAATTTTATACTTTAACTTTTTTTAATTATTTACTTTATTAATTTATTAATTTATTAAATATATATATTTAATAATATATATTATTATATTTTTTTTAATAATATTTTTTATAATTTTTATTAAAAGTATTAAAAATATTATAAATTAAAGCATAAGTATAAATATCTTTAAGGTTTAGTTTAATAGCCTTTATTTATTCTTATGTTTATTTTAAATTTATTTTTTATAGTAAATATTCTTTAAAATATTATTATCTTTTTTTTTATTTTTCTTTTTCTTCTGCTTATACTTTTAAAATATATATATAATTATATTCTTTATTTATTAATTTATAAATATTATATTTTTTATAGTTATAATTAAAGTCTTAAAAGTAATAAAGGTTATATTAATATATATAAAATAAAATTAATTTATTTAACTTTTTTAATTTCTTATAATAGTAGTTTATATTTTATAAATAATATTATAGGCATTTATATATTTTTTTATTAAACTTTAGGTAAGTTTTATTATATTATAGTTTTTAAAAACTATATTAATAATATTTATTATTATTAATATTATTACTATTATATATATTTTTAAAAATAACTTTATATTTTATAAAAAAGTATATATTTAAAAAAGTATTAATCTACTGCTAATATTTTTTATTAATTTTATAAAAACTATATTTATAAATTCTTTTACTTTTATTATAAATAATTTTATTTTTATTAGTTTTTTTATTTAAGAGTTTTTATTCTTTTATAAATTATATTTTTTTTTATTCCTTAAGGTAATCTTTAGTTAATTTATTTTTTTTTTAAAGAGTTTATATATAGCTTTTATATTTTATTACTATTTGCCTTTATAACTATATTAATATTCTTTTATAAATCTATAGCTAAAGTATTTTTAATATTTATAGTTAAAGTTTTATAAATAATAATTATTATAATTATAGTTTTTTTTTTAAATTATAGCTTATTTTTTATTATATTTATAAATAATATTAATAAATTTATAGTATTTATAAATTAATTCTATATTAAAGTTTAAATTTTTATTATTAAATAATTTATAAAAAGTTAAAATATTAATTTTAACTTCTTTTTAAAGTTTTACTTTTATTAGTTTCTTTAGGTAATGTTTTAATTTATTTTTATTACTTTTATATATAAAACATATATTATTATAATAAGCAGTTTAACTAAAGCTATTATAAAATAGTTTAATAATAATATTTATTTAAGCTTTATTAGCTTTATTATTTTTTTAAAGCTTTTTTTATTTTTTTTTTATTTTTTTTTAAAATAATAATATACTTCCTTATAGCCTAGTTTACTATAAAAATAACATTTTCCTTTAAATTTAATTACTTTAATAATATTAAAGTTTATTTATTTTAATTAAATTTTATTATCTTTTATAATATATTTTTTTTATTTTTTACTTTAATTTATATAATATTAAAATTTTTATTAAAAAATTAATTAATAACTATATTTTTTTAGTTTATATTTTTAATTTCTTTTAAAGTTATAATTATTAATATTAATAGCCTTTTAAGTATATTTAATAAATTTAATTTTACTTTAATTTTTTTTAAATAATTTATCTTTAACTTTAAACTTAATATTATTATAATAAATTTCTTTTTTTATTTCTTTAATTTAATTAACTTTAGTAAGTAAATATAAAAAAGTAATAATATACTTAAATAAAGCTTTTTTTTATTATAAAAACTTAAATTCTTTTTTTATTTTTTTTTTTTATTTATAGTTTTAAAAAATTTCTTTAATTAATTTTTAAAAGTTTTATAATTATTAAAGATTTTATTTATTTAAATTTTTATTTTAATAAATTCTTTTTTTATAGTATTATAGTTTATTAAAATAAACTTAAATTATTTAACAGCAGTTTTTATAAAGCAGTTAACTATAAAAAAAACTTAATTTTTATTATTTTTTAAATTAATTAAAAAATAGTTAAAATAAATATTTAATTTAATAAAGAATTTATTTATCTTTAAAATATCTTTATTAAAATTATTAAATTATTTAAACTTAATAAATTTTTTTTTTTTTTTATTCTTTAATTAATCTTTTAGTTTTTTAATTTATATAAAAAATAAATTAATTATTACCTGCTTTATAATAAATAATAAATATTATTTATAAATCTTTTTATTTATAAAAGTAATTCTTTATTAACTATTATTTATTATATTTTTATTATTATTTATAGGTTTAGTAATTATTTAAATAAAAGTTATTAATATATAATAAACTATATATTAAATAGTTAATATAAAATAAATTCTTAAAGGATAAACCTAAAATAAATTCTTTAGGTTTATATTAAAAAATAAATTAAAAAACCTATAGGCAATAATATTATAATAATAATTATTAATAAAAATTAAAAATACTTTTTAATTTATAAATATAAAACTATATTAATAATTAATTATTTAAGTTATTTAAAAAAAGCATAAAAAGTAAACTTATATATTTAATTAATTAAATATCCTTAATGTATTTAATAGTTAAATTTATTAAATTACATTTAACATACTTAATAATAAATTCTATTAAGTAGTCTATAATTAGTTAATAGATTATAGTTAATCCATTTATGCCTACCCGGTAGGCCCATTGTCGCGACCTTAAGTGTTGGGTCATGACATAAAGCCTAAAGCCATTGACTTCACACAGACGCTCCGTTGCATAGTGAAATCTTAAGGGTGGAGAATTGCTCAGTAAGAAATTAACCCTTTTATATCATCTGGTTGAAGAATGAGGCGAGGACTATAGATTATAATAAACACCTTTTTGCTCATTTAATGCCCTTGGATTTGTGCCCAATTGTTTTGTGTTTAATTCCTTCTTAAGCAAAGAAGAGAAAGTTGCTGAATATGTCACGTGTCATACCATGTGATGCGCCGACTACACAGTGTATATATCTTGGTAATAATACTGTATGATATTTAGCTGGTTTAAGAATGAACCGACAAGAACAGCGACTATGATAAATACTCTTCTGCTGATTTAATATCCTTGAATTTGTGCCTAATAGTTTTGTGTTCAATTGCTTCAAAAGCAAGGAGGAAAAAAAAAAACGATACACAATTAGAGACGTCATTATGCCGCTCTAAGTGAGCTAATCATTCTCAGCGTCCTATAATTTTTCTTGCTTCTTATTCAACATCCTTCCATGTCGTGGCCCTGATTCATTTTTGCATACTCCATTGCGAATACTGGAAAATACAATGATAACGATGAGCCGTGGAGCTTTACACAATGGCTTTCCCAGATAGGCCCGTGGCACATCTTCTTGGCTCCAATGGTACGTTTAGCTTTGTTTATACCCAGCACAAATGCTTGTGTTGGAATTTCCACCATAACTAGCCTCTTTTCTTACACTCTCTAGGCCCCGTTCATGCTGTAACTTATTCTGCTTCTCCCGGAAATTACATTCTCACCGGGTCGGCAGATCGTTCAATTCGACTGTATAATCCCTTCCCCAGCACGGCCATCCCTGAGATCCGGCCCAGCGCAAAGCCGGCCGTGCCACAGGGGCGCCTCATCCAGACGTACGCCGCGCACGGGTATGAGGTCACCAGCCTCGCCGTCGCGTCCGACAACGAGAGCTTCGTGTCTGGGGGCGGCGATCGCGCGGTCTTTTTGTGGGACGTGAGTAAGGCGGTGACGACGAGGCGGTTCGGGGGCAACGCGCAGGGGCATTCGGCGCGGATCAACTGCGTGAGCTTCGCGGGCGCGGGGGACTCGCTGGTGGTGAGTGGTGGGTTTGACACGACGGTGCGAGTGTGGGATGTGCGCAGCACGAGCTTCAAGCCGATTCAGGTGCTGAGTGAGGCGAAGGATGCGGTGACGAGTCTGGCTGTGATGGGGCCGGAGGTGGTTGCGGGGAGCGTGGATGGGAGGGTGAGGAGCTATGATGTGCGAATGGGGAGATGTACTACGGATGTGATGGGCGCGAGCGTGGTGAGTTTGGATATCACGAGAGACGGCAAAGCCATGCTGGTAGGGTCATTGGACAGCAAGCTACGGTTGATTGATAGAGAACATGGGACGTGTCTGAGGGCATACTCGGATCCGTTGTGGAAGAACGAGGAGTTGCGGCTGCAGTCGATGCTGGGCGGTAAGGAGAAGTACGTGGTGGCAGGAGATGAGATGATCGGAGAGACAGATGCCGGCGGTGCGGGGAGGATATGGGCCTGGGATATCCTGTCAGGCAAAGTGGTGGCCAAAGTGACGGTGCCATGGGGCCCCGTTGGCCACGAGGTGAAGAAGGTAATTGGGAAAGATGGCAAGCCAAAGGTGCGAAACAATGTCATCAGCTGCATGGCATGGCGGGATGGAGGCTGGGGAGATCAGTACTGTGTGGGAGGGACGTCTGGAGTGGTAACCGTATTTGGAACGTTATAGTAATACAGAGCATATGGCGCATGGAGTAAACTTTTTGGTTCAGCGGCACTTCATTGAATCTTGTTCTTTTATTTTGCCCTCGTTGAGGAGCTATACTGCGTGTCATGGTAGAATTAATCGAATAAGTATATAGATATATAAGATAGCCATGGCAGCGGATATTGCGAAGGCTTGGATGATGTGATATTTTCATCCTAAAATTTCTCATAATATGGCAATAATGATACTAAGAGAATATTTCATTTCTTGATGTAGTAACTGCCCGACACAATGTGATATAAAGATTCGTGTATCAGGAGCGCGGTTCTCGGAGGTGTTATGTTGGAAAGGGATGAAGCTAGTTGCTTAATATTGGTTCTTCTCTCATTGAGATACTTTCCTTCAGCCCATACCGGCATATTTGAACCAGTTTGGCCTGCAGTCTTCTCGATGAAGGAATGGTTCACCATCTGTCAATCGGCCGGTGACGCAGCCCTTGCACTTGGGAGAATTGGGGCAGTTGAAGAAAGGAATGTGTTGATAACCAATATCTCGGAACCTGAGGAGTAGTTTAGTAAATACGAACCAATTGGGAGACCAGTAAAAAAAAAAAAAAAAAAAAAAAAAAAAACAGGTAGAAGACTAACCAGTGGATTTTGCTTGAATCCTCAAACAGGCCCAAGGCAATGCTGTGGACGGGTGCATCGCCCCATCGTTCATAGAAAAAGCCTCCAGCGCGATCGAGGTGCTCAAAGTAGTCTTCATATGCCTTGCTCCTCCAGAATTCCATATCAGCAACCTCAAAGTTGCTCCAGAAGTGGCATGTAGAGAAGCCCTGAGCCTCTCTATTGTGTTGGGGTCGTCGGGAATCGTCAACAACCCATTTAATAGCGCTACGCTCGTGTAGGTAGTTGGGACGATCGGCCAGGAACTTGACTGTCTGGGGCCACAAGGTAGGCAGGGTATGAGGGTCGTCGTATAAGGTAATGGTGAAGCCGTATGTCTTGTTGTTGTCCTGCATATAGCGGAAAACGTCGTAGTCGACATCGCAAAAGAAGTGCACCTTGGGTTCGACGCGCCAGTAGTAGCGAACATCCTGAAGGGCGGGATGCTTGTAGAACATGCCACTGTTCCAGCGACACATCTGATGGTATGACATCATATCGGCGTATTGAACGCCATTCTTCTTCAGTACGGCCGCGGATTCTTTGAAGATGGCGGGATCGATCCAAGAGGGCGCGTCCCAATGCTCTTTGGGGATGAGTTCTATGATTGCCACCAGTCAGTCCTGGAATTGGTCTCGTCATGTCGCATAACAAGTAACGTACCGTAGTTGCACTTGGCATTGGTCGCGGCGCTTGTCTTCTTCTTGAACTCTTCGGAGAAGGGCTTGTCGTTGAAGAAAGTCCATGGGTAGTTAAATTTGTTGTTCCACGTCCTCTCGAGGTCTACCATGGACGCTACCATATCGTCCACCTCTTCATTGCGGACAAGGGCCAGCAATGTGGCACTGATTCGATCGGTGTCTTCAGCGTCTGGCGCATACTTCTTGGACGTTCGTACGAGAGTTCCCTCAGGTTCGCCGGTAGCTGCAGAGTTGAAAAAGCTGTTAGACTATCCTCCCTTGCGTCTCTTTGTTGTTTGGATGCACTAAAGACTTACGATCCAAGTTGGGGTCGCGCTCAAAGTTGATGTACCGATCGCCTGGGCTGTTGTATCCAGATGATGGCTTGAGGACCTGGTATAAGAAGAAGCACCACAGCACAATGGCCAGGACTGCTAGAGTCCGTACTGGCCGGGCTATGGCCATGATGTAGAGGATGCGATGATTGCGAAAAGCCCGACGGTAAGGCTGCAGGTTTAATTATCCATGGGAGGACGCTCTTCTTCGGCCAGAGCACAAAAGAGGCAGGGATTGATCAATGAGTTGGCTGCTCAACAGGATTTGTTCGCAGCACGCCTATTCGATTCGACCGGGCATCCAACCGTCCTTGTCGTGTGGCCTTTGCGAGTGGATGCCGCTATGGTTGCGTCTCCAAAACAGATTCAAGTTGAAAGGGGCGTAGTTGTTTTATGCTATGGAGGGACGCTAAGAAAATCGCCTGCCGATGAGAGGTTCAGAAGGTCTCTCCCCCACACACGCGCTAGAGACGCGCTAGAACTGGCCCGTTAAGTGCCATTGAGCTGTTGACTGTATCACATGCACAGTCTGTTGATGCTTCAAATACGCAACTTCACGCCATCATCAGCTTCGGTTGGCCGCCATTGCTGCTGAAAATGCCAACCGCTGGCCATGGCCCATGCCGCAACTCTTGGTTCTCTCACTGGAGAGCTCATCGAAGCTGTCACAGGGCTTCCTAGTAAGGTGGGGAGGAGGGGAACTATGGATATCTTGTGGTAGCTTTTTGAGCTTCATGGACTGGAGAGGCTGACCGTTTGAATCGCGTGATATCAGACAAGATCCAGGAGATACAAGGCCCTTTACGATTCCACCTTGGCGACGATCAAATCTCAGGCATACCTCCGCACGAACCAGTTCGAGGTACAGCACGCTCTCGATGGACTGGAAGAACGCTTCCGAGTAAACAATCGGGATGACCTCGCCGACGAATTCCGCAGTAGCTTGGATAGACTGGAGGAGCACGCCACCAAGTGGCACCCGGAGATATTGGCTCTGCTACTCGGACTATCCGACCAACCGACCTTCAAGACGAAGCTCAGCGACCTTGACGCTGTACGATTGCGCGAAGAGCAGCTTAAGGAGACTTTTAGCTGGGAAAATGTTGCTCGAGAAGATGGCTGGGATGAGGATGAGCTTTTATGGCAATCGATTGATTACGCGCAAGAATCGGGGGACGAATTTTTCGAAGACGAGCCGGACGAAACACCCAAGGAAGCGCCGCTGCGTTATGCCAACGATGTCGATCCTAATCTACATAAGAAGGGAAGGACTGCCACCGATTATATCGTCCACCCCGAGGATACAGAGTTGCTGAAAGCTCTGCAGTCGGCGCAACAGTGGCGGATTGAGGTTCCTCAGAAAGATGATATAGGACTCATCCAGAAAATCAACATTTCAGAGACGCAAATCGTCCGAGAAGTTCTCTCTATGCTGCAGGGCCTGAAAACCACACTTTTTAATGACACCACCGGCTTACCTGAGCCAAATTTCCACATGCAAAGTATCGCCTGGGAGACATACAAGGCCGTTATACGCAACATTGCGGAATCTGGCCGGCGCATTCTGCTGCTTTGGAGGTTTGTTAGCCATCCACAAGTCATTCCGCATCTTCAGGCGTTTCAGGACTGCATCACAAAACGGCTTCGAGATTTTGACACGAAGCTCTCGCAAATAGAGGCTCGCTTTGCCGCCCCCACGGGCGAAGTGATATTTACCTTGCTATCTGTCATTGGAGAAATCACACCATGGCTGCAGCCGCTTCTTATCCTATCCGACATCATCGCACAGATTCAGGAGACTTCCAGGTCGGATACGTTCCGGTACCTAGAGCTCCTCTACGACGAAACAACGCTGGCTCAGCTAAGAGATGACATGGCTACCTATGAATTCCTTGCTCGAATATTTTTGGAGTGCTTTCAGGTATATATCCGTCCGATTCGCCACTGGATGGACGAAGGACGTATTTCGTCTGAAAACGAGATCTTCTTTATTGTCGAAAGACCGATCAAAGTACCCATGAGCCATATATGGCAAGATCGCTTCAATCTCCGCCAGACCGCAGAGGGTGCATTGCATGCTCCAAAGTTCCTTAAACCTTCTGCCCACCGAATATACAACGCTGGAAAGAACATTGTTGTGCTGCGACTCCTAGGTAAATATGAGCTAGGCAACTCATCTACTGCTGAAGAACCATCTCTGGATTTCGAGCATGTCTGCCCGGAAGGGCTTGGTCTGGCTACATTCCCAGATCTCTTTGGTGCTGCCTTCAACCGATGGATCCAGAGCAAGTACCGCAAAACTTCTACCACATTGAAAGATGTTCTTTTTGATATGTGTGAGCTCTCGTCATCATTGGATGCACTACAGGCACTGTATCTCATGTCAGACGGGTTTGCCACTGCATCGTTTGCAGATCATTTATTCGATAAGCTGGAAAACTTGAATCCAGTTTGGTATGATCGGTTTGCTCTTGTTGGAACTGCACAAGATGCCTTTGCGCCGCTACTTGACACAAGCCGTTTATCTGTAAGTGTTAGTGTTCATGGCACACGTATGACTGTATCGGACGCCCGGGGTTCGATCAGAGCGGCCTTGCCATATGTTATGATGGATTACAGACTGGCATGGCCAATCCGAATTGTTGTTTCTGAAGAGAGCCTTGAAAACTATCGATCCCTTTTCACGTTTCTATTACAGCTTAGACGGGCAATCCACGTCCTCCACAAGCCTAGGATCCTCGACAATTTCCTGACCGACAACGAGTATTGGGATGAACGTGCTTTGTTCTATACTGCTCGCAGCAATCTATTATGGTTCTGCACAACTATTCAATCATACTTGGCAACACTTGTCCTAGAGCCCAATGAAAGGGGGATGCGGCGTGATCTGCTGGTGGCCGAAGATGTCGATTCAATGATTTCGGTGCACGCTGCATGTTTGGAGCAAATGATTGAGCAAGCCTGCCTGGGGAGCAAGCTGGCACCCATACGGGAGCGGATTCTTGATATTTTGGACCTGGCTATTAAGCTAGAGTTGGCAAGAGAGGGAAAAGCTGCGATGGACGGATCTGAGCCATCTCACCTGTTTAGACGGGAACATGAAAGCAAAGAGGGAAATGCAAGAGAAGACGGGCTAACTAGTGAGGATTATATACATGTGCTGGAGGAGATCACAGCCGACTTCACCAAACACCTAAGCTTTATTTGCTCAGAGCTGAAAAGCGCGGCCAGAGCCTCGAGCGATACTCAGTCAGCGAAATGGGACATTTTGGCAGATATGCTGCAGACGGGTGACAGAGGCAAGTGATGAAGGAATAGAGAATTAGCAAAGAGTTGAGTAAAATAATCTCCAAGTATACATCAAAAGTCCCCACGATCCATCATGCCATCAATCATGTGCAAGTTTGCCTGCCCTTGATTGGTGGGAGAACACGAACTGCAATAAATCCCTAGTCTGCATACCTACTACTACATGGTATGTATGCTGTTGGATCTCGGTTTACCAAAGTTCCCGTTTACATGCACTTCGTATGCAGCTGGTTCTCGAGCCGTCGTAATTTAATCACCCCCACTTGCCGCACTCACGATAGAACCAATCAAGTTCAGCGTCCAAGAAGTTAATGTTAAGCTTAATGGATGGCTGCCTATTCACGTAGTGAGGAGAAAACCTCTCGTCAGCTTCTGCTCATGCATCCGCATGCTGCGATGGGTTTATAGCAAAGGCCCACAGATGAGCACAACCCAAGCGCCGCTGAATCTGCCTCCTGTTGATGCTAGGAACAATCCTCTAACAGCGACTCTATCCCAATAATCCACGGCCATGGATCATGTGGATGAGCGATCGCGTTTGCTCCCGCACCAGCCTGATGAAGACTCGGGCGATGCATCCGCAGCGACTTCACCGCGGCCCGAAACCAGCGCAGCGTTTCCGCGCCGCAATCTGATCCATTGCATCCTCATCCTCACCCTCAAATTCTTGTTCCTGTTAAGCTTCAATTTCCAGGTTGGCCCGCTGCTCACGGCGGTGCTCACGCGCAACGTCTGCCACCGCGAGCATCCAGAGTTGGATCCAGGCAGCCCCGAGTGCTTCATCCACGGGGAGGTCAGGTCAGAGCTGGTGCTGTTTACAAGATGGAACTACGCGTTGAATAATGTGCCGGGCATTCTTACTGCTCTTCCGTATGGGTTCTTGGCAGACCAGTACGGGCGAAAGCGCGGGTTATATCTATCTCTCGTAGGCGTGGCCTTGGCACAATTATGCTCCATTATCATCTGTAAGTTTTTTTCTTTTCTTTTCTCTTTCTATAGCGAATCAAGGTTGAGCAACGACAATGAGCACGGCTGTTAAAAAAGGAAAATTCTAACATAAAGATTGTAAGACTTTTGGCCCGATGTATTTCACTATCGACTGGCATTGATATCGCCATTTTTCATGTTTATCGGGGGAGGTAGTGTCGTCTTCTCGGCGTTACTCTTCGCGATGCTGTCAGATCTTGCCCCTGATGCCTACCGGTAAGAGAACTGGATGATTCTACAGCTGGCAATATTCTATTGATTACTGATTATATGTTCTTCATTGAAGTACTACGACCTTTTTCGGCATGGCTGGTTCAGTGATAGCTGCTGGGCAACTCGTCTCCCCTTTGGTTTCAATATTATCACAGAAGAACATCTGGCTCCCAGTCTTCATCGGAGTCAGTCTCTACATCCCGATCGTTGCCATTGCATTGTATCTCCCCGAGACTCTCGATCGGAAGGCGTTGCCAGATGTCGTGGCGCCAGACCTGGCCGACACTGCTCTGGACAACCAGGAGGCGCGCGATATAGATGTTCAGAACCATGACAGGCCTTCGTGGATCCATCGGTGGCGCTCGCTTACCGAAGGCACTCACAGGTTTCGAGTGGCTGCTCTATCCATGTTCTGGGGCGATAGGCAGGTCACGTTCCTGCTGCTGACCGTTTTCCTCACAGTTCTAGGAGAGGGCGCGACTTACATACAATCCAAATATATCACTAGGCGATTTGAGTTGTCTTGGTCAACGGTGAGCACTCCTTCTCCTCGTTAAACCTCAAGCTTCAGATGGGGAAAATAATTATAGCTGACATCGTCCGTATAGATTTATTATATTATATATTGCTGGGCTGCTCTCAGTGCCATCCTGGTCCTACTTTTTCTCCCAGCAGTCAACTATCATCTTACGACAAAGATGGCGATGCCGCCGCAAAAGAGGGATCTGCTTCTTGCACGGATCGGCATCATTCTACTGATCGTGGGATATCTAGTGGTGGGACTCGCTGAGACGAGCAGCCTTATGCTGATTGGTAAGAATAAAGAACCCCTCTGCTCTAAAGATACAGGACCATCTCTGTCTACTGGGTCAATTATTTTTATCTGCTAACGAAAGTCGAATTGCTAGGTCTCGGTATCTCATGCTTCGGTTTTCCATTAGAGTACATTCTTCGTGGTCTACTTGCCCAACTGGTCGAGGCACATAAGCGTGGTCTACTCTTCACTTCTATTGCCCTGGTGGATAACCTAGGTACTATTTTTACTTATCTGTTGATGACTTTGTGCTTCGATCTTGGCGAGGCTGGTGGTGGACGATGGTTGGGTGTGCCGTTCTTAACAGCTACTTTCTTTTTTGCCCTTGCTACGCCTATTTTATACTACATCCGTGTGATGTAGTGCACTATGCTAGCAGCGCGTCTTGGGATAATGAAGTAAACCATCAAGACGGCAAGACAGACTCATATCTCCGACGACCTATAAATAAACAGAAATTTGGAGGGTGATATGGGGATACTTTCTTGAATACATTATCCAATAGCCAATTGAATTTAATCTCGTCAGCGCCTTTCTTCTATGTGTAGCCCTTGTTCAACTGATCTGCAAGAAATTTCATGATGGGAAACATTTCCTCTCTGTCTCTTGGCATAGCCACCTCTTTCCTCCTCCAATTGACTACCCTCACTTCTTTGAATTCTCTCTTAACCGCATCCGCCTCATCTTCATCCAGCTGACACACCAGCACCGGGGTACTGCTCTTTTCGCGACTACTCAACGAGGGGATCATGGACAATGGCAGCGGACCGCCAATCGAAACGACACCTTTACACGTCTTTCCGAGTTTTTGCTTCATAGCGTCGTCGCCATCTGAGATGTCAACTATGCGCTCGACAGTTCGCAGCCGAGATGCCAGTCCCAGAGCCAAGGAGCCGCCCTGTCCGAACCCGAAGAGGAGAATGTCGTTCATTTCCCATCCGCACTTGTCAATCAGTGTCCCCTTGACCAGCTTCTCCACGATCAGCCTCGACGCCTTGTCAAAACCTGGGTCGGCGTCGATGTCGCCCGTGTTGGTGTCCACGCTCAGGTCATCGCCCCAGTGGAAGTTCTGGCCCCCGGCGGCATCGGGAATGAAGGCCGCTGGAAGGGGAGAAGTGCCGCGGACGGATATGGCGAGGACGCCGGGGAGGGAGACGTTGCGGGCGAAGGTGGCGAAGGGGACTTCGTGATCGCCGAGGCCGTGGAAGAGGATGAGGATGGAGGTTGTTGATTCGGGTGGGTTTGGGAAATGGAGTTTGTGGGGGAGAGTGGAAGAGATCGGGGAGAAGTCTGCTTCGGTGGGTATCTTTGGAGGCATGATGAGCTATTGTCTGTGAAAAAAAAAAAAAAATTGAGTGAATGAGGTTGGTTGCTGAGTTGCCGCTCTTATGATGATGATTATGATGATGCCGTCATAAGTTTTATCTCAGACGGTGATGAAAATCGGAATGGAGAGCTAATTGTTTATGAATGGAGAGCTAATTGTTTATACAGTAATTGACTTAAATGAGCCAAGTGCAATTGTGTGTGTAATGGCAAAGTCTTAATTATTCTGAATGCAGTTGTTGAGGCTGTATGACAAGAGATCATGAGGATTATACTGTAATATTCACCAATCCGCATTTACGGCGCGGAGGGGATATCGGAATGGAGCATTGTCCCGGCGCCGGAGGGTCCCACTATCAAATCGTCCCAAAGGCAGGCCGAGAAGGGCCAACCCGAGCAATTCATTTACAACGAACCTTATTCATCATCACCTAAATCATAAATAAAGTGTCAAGAAACAACTATGCGTATTCATTTATCCAGATTGCTTCTATAAAGCTCATATACCAGACACACAATTTATCCAATAGCAAACGCAGATATCAACTCAGCAGCAAAAGGGGAATCATCGTCGTCGAACTACTCTATGGTCATCCTCGCTCCTGGCCTTCACCTTGGACGGCCCAGCCTTCATCGGCGTCCACTCGCCTTCCGCCGACCAGATGCCGGCCTTGGTATAATCTCCACTCGAGCTTCCTTGCATGAATGCAAATCTAAAGTATTCTGGCAGGTCTAGGCTGCCGTTTCTGTGCCAAACAAAGCTGTCTTGTCGGTCGATGATATCGTCAAAGTATCCTCGGAAACGCTCTACGTCATTAACCAGAATGCTGATGCCGTCGTAGGCATTGCCGGAAGGCTGGTTCCAAGTGAACGTGATGTTGGACATGCTGTGCGCGCCCTCGCCAATGTGTATAACTGGCTGGGGAATGGTTGGCAGCAGTGTTCCCTTTTGTGCATCTCCTTGGAGAGCCGCAGGTGTCTCCAGCACAGGGTCAAAGCCCCAGCGGGCAATGCCATTAATAAAAAGCCCCACCAGGAGACCCTGGTAGAGCAACGATGGTCGTGTCTGCAAGCTTGTGCCTGGTAACAGCAGGAGGGCCAGGACATAATGATGAATGCGCAGTTGGAGCCCCGGCAGAGTCAAAGAGATGATGATGCCGAAAATGAAAAGGGCGTATAGTTTAATGTATTTGATGAATCGCCCCTCTTGTCTAAAGAAGAATACTTGCGAAACGGCAATGCTGAATATGATGATGACAATGACGGCCAGAGCCGCTCGGGCTCCCGGCTGTTGGTCAAGGTCATGCTTGTTGAGACGCTGGATGGGGATGAAATCCAAAGTATAGTTGGTCAGAGCGCCAACCCAGCAGGCGCCCAACCAGAGGACGGTCTTTTCGATTTGAGCAGTCAAGTGGTTGAGCGTGCGGCGGACGCCCATCTTGTCGTACATGACCCATGCGCAAAACATGGCAGGCACATATTTGCCCAGGATATTAGAGAACAGGTCTGTGACGGTCGAGTGCCCGGGCTGATCGAGCGACATGCCGACTGCCCAGAACAAGCCAGTGAAGGTAGGGAAGAAGAAGAGCGCCGGATTGGCCGTGAAAAGTGATAACACACTGGTGAAAACGACTGAGAGAGCCAAGATGGACCATCTCTCATCCTTGGCTGTACATTTGATATCTGGAACGAATCGGAACGATAGCGGGAAGTAGGAATCGAAGCTGATGCTCAGAATACCATTTCGCTGGGAGCTGATAAAGTCTTGTTGCTGACCAACAAGCTCCACGACGCCACAACCTCCCTTTGAGTCGGAATAGAGGCCGGCGTGGACAGCCGAGGCGCAGATGTACGAGTCGCCGCGATATGTAGCCAGCTCGGGATGGACGTCGCTGGACGGTCCTCCAATCACCAACGACCGGTAAACAATCTCTTGGTCGCCAACTGCTCTGGGATTCAGGACGTGGTAGCTGTCGCACGAGGCCGGGCATTGGAAAGCGAATCCACTGCCATTGAACGGTCTGCAGTCGTTTCCGTCCAAGCCGCACCCGTTGCCCGCGCTCCAGTATGTATCACCGCAGCCGATGGGCTGCGACTGGCCCCATCCCTCGACGGTGGAGGCAATCGTCTCTTGGCGCTTGACGAGCACAAATGTAATGACCCATACGGAAAAGTAAAGAAAGACGGTCCAAAAACGATAGGCCTTGGGCAAGAATCGCTCAACGAGGAACAGCGGGTATTCTTGCACGACAGGAAACAAGGGCTTTATGCGGTACGGCTGAGCGTTCGGCGGACCCTTTGACCATTTTCCAATTGCGAGAAGGACTCGGCGAACTGGATAGGGAATCTTCTTCCAGCGCTTGGACGAGCGCTCGTCCTGGATGAAGCGCGGCGTGGGCGCATTGCCGTCGCTGCTGCTGTTGTCGTCGATGACTTCGAGCGCTGCGCCTGGGCTGTTAGTCGCAGCAGCTTCGACGGGACTCGGACTGTCCAGCGGCGCATCAGGGTGGTCAATCTCCGTTACTGTGCTAGTTCCAGCGCCGGCGCCAGTGCCGGCATCGTTGCGCTCCGAGTCGTCCTTCATGAGTGGTTCCTGTTCATCGTGGTAAGGCTCGAATTGTCTCACCATGGCTGATGAGCGCTTGGGAAGAAGAAGAGAGAAAAGAGAGAAAAGAGAGACGCTCGTACTCGTTGCAGGCTGTAACGTAAGCTTGCAGCGGGCAAAATAACGATTATCACAGCCACTAAACGGGCCTTCAAAAGGACTGCTCAGCCTCTAAATACAGGGGATCTGGTGGGTCGAAGCAGACAATCGCTCCGGAAGCTCGGGATGTCTGGAGATGGAGTATCCAAGGACGGAGTAAGCGGCACGCGGTTTAGGCTTGTGGAGTGTGATTGGGCGAATCGGAACGCATCACACGCTACTGAGCTGGGTTCTATAACCAGGGAAAAAAAAGATAATATCACGAATCGCAGATCCTGGGAGATGGTCGTGTTTGGTTGTGAAGTTGCTATTGAGCCGCGCAGAAACAGACAAAGAGCTCAGATGACGCTCCTCCTGTCTCAGACATTTGCGCTGTTTCGGGTTTCTTCTAGACTACAGGTTGACGGATCCGTCCAGTGACGGCTAGCCAGAGTGCGCCAGAGGGAGCGCGCAGAAGACACATATTCATTGGCTCGCCAATATTCATATGGCGAAATTGACTCCTGCTTGGCAAGCACTATCTATATTCATCTCGCCAAACACCGCAAAGACATCTAAGCGGCATTTGAAGCACGGTTGCTGCTTTATTCCAACATAATGTCTCATAACATCGCGGTATAAGAAAATCGCCTGGGCAAAGCGGTTCTATAAAGAGTAAAGCGCCAGTGCTAAATATCGGCTGAATTTCGGCAAAAGATAAGGCAATGCCCAAGTCGCACATGCGCCTTATCGGTCTGGGGAATGAATCTGGTGTGGCTATTCACAGAAAGCCCGTGTGATTCAACAGCCGTTGACATTTCGTTCGTGCGCTGAAAGAGTCGTTGCAGCGTCTACAAAATTGACAAGAGGCATTGGCAATATGCACCGCGGCGTTTTATAGATTTTTATGCATAGATACTATTGCAATCTTTTAGACTACTTCGTCTAGTTTTTTTCTTCTTTATCCAACCCTAGACCAGTGGCGACAATGGGTGAACCAAGCCTGGAGAATTCTTCCAACATGTCTGGCCGAAGGATTTTCGAGCTCATAACCTCTGCCGCCGCCGATGGATCTGCAGCACGGCTCGGGAAGATATCTCTTCCTGGCAGAAAAGCCATCGAGACACCGAATTTCTTTGCAGCCACCTCTCGCGGCTCAGTGCCTCATCTCACTCCTGACAATCTCAGAAGACACACTCCTGTGAGTGGAGTTTACATGGCGCTTGAAGAATGTGAGACAAGTACTTGTTTGTGTTAAGCGAGAATAAAAGGTTCTAACTGTGGTTGACAGTCATCGAGAAAAAGGAGCCCCCTGTTCAGCACACCCCTGTTAGGGAGACTTCACGTCGTCTGCATAGCTTTACGGCTCTGCCTTCCAATACAGTTTCAATATTAGGCCCTCGAAGATGTGCAGCAGTCGCAACTCCTTTCGGAAATACTCCAAAAACAATCACGGTCTTCACATCCACTGGCTTTCGCAATGTAACGGTGCCGGAGTTTACGTCTTACATTCAGGCGCTGCAACCTGACATTGTGCTACCGCTGGCCGACATACCAAATGTTAGCGCAACGCCTTCGTCCAAAAAGCTTGCACGAATGGTGGACCGGACAGAAGTGTGGCTAGACGAATTCTTTGACCGTATGGATCTATCTAAATCATCAGACTCTTTGGGTAGCTCGGTGTTTGCCCCAGTGCTTCCAGTGGACCACCCTATTCAATGGGACTATCTCAGACATCTATCTGAAGATGTGCTTGATAAGCTATCAGGGCTGGCAGTCTACGATACAAATATCCTCCCGGACCTTGTCAACTACCCTTCATTGGCACCTCTTCCCAAGTTGTCTATGGATCCTCCAAAGACCCCGCAAGAGGTCTTGCGTCAAATTTTCCTTGGTATCGATATTTGCACATTAATGTTTGTCAACAGCACTTCTGATGCTGGTGTGGCCATGACATTCTCTTTCCCACCTCCTAGTGTTGATAAGGTCCAGCCGCTTGGAATCAACATGTGGTCTTCTGAGCATAACACGGCCGTGGTGCCCCTCTTAGAAGGCTGCCAGTGCTATACTTGCACAAAGCACCACAGAGCATATCTTCGCCATCTCCTTAACGCAAAGGAAATGCTGGGCTGGAACCTCTTGCAGATACATAACCACCATGTCGTCAACGAATTCTTCGCTGGCATTCGCGAGGCCCTTGGCAAAGGACAAGCTGCATTTGAGGATGCCATGCACAAATTCGCCGCTGCTTATGAACCCCTGTTCCCTGAAGGGACTGGAGAAAGACCTAGAGCGAGAGGATATCATTTCAAGAGCGAGGCTGGCTCGGAGAAGATTAACAAGCCGGCCTGGATAGATTTGGATAAAGGGGCCGGAGTTACTGAGATTACGAGTGTTGTGGAGAGTGGCACGCCTAGCAGTGAAAGTCAGGATGTGACGCCGGCGGAAGTGATTAATGTAGAGGCAGCTGCGGCGGCGTTGAGCTTGAGTTAGACGATACGTATATATGAATGAATGATTACTATAATAGAACTATTTGTTGGTTTCGCAACCGGTGGTATGCTGAACGTTGACATAATGTCTGATAAATGCCTAGTGGGCTCCAAAATGGCGGAACAATGCACTTGAAGCTCAGGCTATTACCACCATGCCATTGATTTAGTTTTGCCTGGCAAATGATTGCTATTTTACGTACATCCAGCCCCAATATGGAGATTATGAATTACGCGATGGACCGTATCAAAATCGTGGTCTGAGTCAATCCAGACCGCAGCCACTATCGCCTCAGTCGTGGAAGCACCTGTAGTTCGAGCCACGGTTCCCTTGAGCGACCCTGGCAAATGAACGAAGCGATCCATTTCCCATTTACAGAGGACTTTGCTCAAGGCAGTATTTGAAGTTTCTGCCATACAGATTTCGTGGCAGCTCTCTAATAGTTTTCAGAAGGGATAAAAAGTTTCCATTAACTTCTGCTACAAGCTATAGTTCGCTGGGCTTTGGGGGGTTAGAAATGGATGGGCTTACGACGGGTATTGCCCCCTACGATGCCGTCGTTGACTACGACTAGCCGGAGGACAGCATCGCCAATCATTGCCAAGGCTTTGTTTCCATGCTCTCGGGGTTTATCTTTGGATAACGATGGGGTTGATCCATCGGCATGAAGGGCCTCCTCAAGGAGCGCGGGGTCTTGGAAATGATACTGAAGAATCTTTTCAATGGCGTTGTCTGCCATGGTGCGAAACCAGCCGAATAGACAAAGGTACTATGTTTTTTTTTTTTTCATATTTGTTATTTATGTAGAGCACTTTTTTTTTTTCTTTTACGCATGGATTATCTGGCTTTCTTATATAATTCATCTTTTGGGGTATACATTCCAGTGAAGCGGAGATTGGGATAAACTTTGGTGGATGAAGTATTTCAACCACCTGTGCTATCCAACTGAGTAGGATATTATTAAAACCTGGGAGTTACTCAATGTTGACGTCAGCCAAAATATATGATTTCTATAGTCAATGAACTTTTTTCCCTATTGCATGAAGATCAAGCTGTATGCTGCAGTAAGTAACAAGGGGTTGTTGTTAGCACAGTTAATGGTATCTCTATACGCTTTCAAGAGCTTTGAAAAGAAAGCTCATACGCGTTTTAGGAACATTTCAAGATCTCCTTTATATTGTTGAAATAATTGATTTAAGTATCTATTCGTATAGACGGGCACAATCTTTTTTCTTTTCTTGTATTCTTTGCTTTGAAGCCCGTGAAATTTAATTCTGGAAATGTGCCATTCTTTTGGTATAAGTGAAAACTTGTGTAACTCTGTTGCTGAATGAAAAAAAAAAAAAAAGAGAAACAGATTCAAGTCGTTATATCACTCTCTAATGTAAAAGAAGAGAAGAAGAAAGAAACGGGATAAGCCAAGTTGAGTATGAGAGCGAAATGGATATAATAGCGAGAAGACAAATGTAATAGATCATGCTGAAATTCACAAAGAGGACTGAGTTGAGATTCTGTACAAATGGTGACTGTTTGCGGCTTACTGATAAAGATGGGCATAGTGCACGCGCCAATGTTCGGCCGGGGACTTCTAGCTTGGCTTGGTGGTATTGATCGCGGATACAATTGTCTTGAGCTCGCGCCCATCCAGCTCCTCGAGCCTGCGGCCGTCGTTGTCGACCTTGTCGGTTAGCGAGGCGGTATGAACCCACACATTCTTAGTGCCGTGGACAGATAGACGCGCAACCGTCTCTCTCACATTGTTCCGCCGAACTCCACCCCCGGCGACGACCTGAAGGCTGTTGGGAGCGGCGCGGTGACAGATTGCGTCAATCTTCTCAAGATGTTGAGAGCAGTTGCCGATGCCGCCAGAGGTAAGGACACCATCGAAGCCGCATTCAACGAGGGTATCGATGCCCTTGGCCCAGCGCTCACTTGCAGCAATGGGGTCGAAGGCGCGGTGGAAAACACATGGGAAAGGCCGAGCAGCGTCGACGAGCATCTTGCAGCGCTCTTCATCAATGGTGTACTTGAGATCCGGGTATTTGGCGAGAGTCGAAGGCTTAGTCTGGCGTCTAAGTATCCCAAAGACGAAACCATCGCCACGGATGGGGTTCATGACCCCAGTGGCTTTGAAATCGGCAATTGCCTGCAACATGAGAGAAATTTCATCGTCGGTATAAATGAAATCTTGAAGCTCCTGGTCCTCTTGCTGGCCCGCCATTTGTTGGTCCTCTCCCCCACCACGCGAGACGACAGCGCGAGGAGGACCGCGGGGACGGATCATGATGCGGACGGCAATTTCAAGCTGCGAGGCAATCGAGGTCAGCTCCTTGACGGGGGGTGTAAGGCCACCTGCTTCGTACGAGCCTGGTGCATTGAGTTCGATGCGTCTGGCGCCCAAGTCCTGAGCCTCGAGGCCGGAAGCACCGCTGAAGACTGCAACTTCGCAGTTGAGTCTGGTGGACTGTCCAAGATCAATTGGCGTAGGCATTGCGTTAATGTTTGGTATAGAAATTTCAGTATAGAAGCTTGAAATTCCAATTCTGCTATGCCAAGACCAAGCCGTGGTGAGGTGACAGTAGTTTATACGACGAGTTGAGGAATTGAGACAAGGGAGGAGTTGGCAGCCAGCTCTGTCTTTCCAATTGAGAAGAAGAGGAAGTGGTTAAGTAAGCGGCATCATCTCATTTGGTGGCTTTTTAGAATAAGAGGGCAATTGACAGTCTTCAGTTACTATTGTCCAGGCGGGAGCAGCAAAGGAAGCCGTGAATACAACTCTACTAACAACCTGGAAGCTATTGTTAGGAAAAGGTGGGTTTGCTCGAAGCTGAGGCGGGGGAGGGGCAAGCCTTATCTGATAAGCGGCTTTTTTTTCTTCCCAGCTCTTGTGATGGAAATTTGGAGAATTAGAATACAATGAGAGACGTGGTTTGAATCTGCTGCTAAGAAAGAAAAAATCAATATGAAGCTGGTTCAGATTTGGATTAGATTTGAAGCTGAAATAGATGGGAACACAAAGACGTGCTGCTCAAGATACACGTGAATGTGGCATCTGGCAAAGCTCCGAGCTGTCTGTCTTATGCATGCAGTGTTATCCCGCCAATAGCCCTTGATCATCATATCTTTGTCTCTTCTACAAAGGCGGTGTCTACTTCTACTTCTAAATATTGAATCTACCGGATTGGCTCGTCTCCGCAGCGAATCACACGCATCAGCATCAAAGCATGGGAGGGGTCTTCGGGGTGGCGTTTTGCTGGCCGTATCTGGAGCAAGCTACCACTTCTAATTCTAGCTCTCCTTCTTTTTGCTTCTCCTCTTCCACTTTATGCACATCCAAAGTGGAGCGTGATGCCTAAACTTTCGGTGACCTCCTGCTGCCATACAAATCGTATGCTCTTCTCAAGTACCAATCGCCCCCCCAACTTTTTTTTTCCTTCAGGCTCTCCATCTCAATTTTTTTTTTTCGAGCGGCGTTCAGTGGACCCTTCGCTGCAAGAGCTTTGACTCAGTGGACCCTCCGCCAATCTACAGCGGGCTTAGTGGCTCCCGCTTTTGCCGTTTCGGGCCCAAGCACGCCTGCAATACAGGGATCCAGCGCGCCAGTTGCCAAGTGCTAGGCAAGGTACCGCTACGCAAAATTTCCATCTGCAAGCTCCTCCTTGACTGAGTCGACATCGGTTTTTTTTTTCTCTTACATACACAAGCTCTGCCTGCATTGATTTGTTTGATTGTTTACGGCCCTCCACATATTTTGTGCCTCCGTGGACGAGAGAAAATTTTCTCCCCTTGCCCAATCAACGTCATCTGGGTAGCTAGTTCCACCGTATAAAGAGGCAACAAGCTCCCCCTCCTCAACAAATCTCCTTTCTGCATCACGCATTCTTCTCTCTTCTCTCCTACTTCACATTTCAGTCGCCACGCATAATCGTCAAGATGTCTGCCGAGAACATTGACAACCCCATCTCCTACGAGCAGCTCGAGGATCTCGAGGATGATTTCGAGCAGGTTGAGCTCGAGCTCCGTAAGTTCTGCCACCACCACTAATCAACCCAGAGCTACACTCTTCATCCTTTTCCTCTGGTAGCGAGCCGTTGAGCATGCTTCATTCTGTCGTTTCCAGCTGGAATTGCGCAGTCCGTAAATGAGCAGCGCCATCAGGCCACCCTGGTTCCCTTTCCCCGAATTTCTCTCGCTGCTTAATTCACGTGAGAACGGAACAGGGAAGAGGAGAGATTTTTTATCTCTTTCTTGAAAACATTCTCTCAAAGCTGTAGAGTGCTAACAAATGCACAGTCCGCCAGCAGGCTAAGCTCACCAAGGACCTGTACGCCAAGCGCGCCAAGGTCGTTGCAGAGATCCCCAACTTCTGGCCCCTGGTCTTCGAGCAGGCTCCCCCGGATATCGACGAGTATGTTCAGCCAACTGACTCTGCCGTCCTGCTGAGCTCTCTGGTCAACCTGTCTGTTGAGCGATTCGAGCTTCCCAACGGCGACCCTCGCAGCATTGCCATCAAGTTCGAGTTCAGCGAGAACGAGTACTTTGAGAACAAGGTTCTCGAGAAGAAGTTCTGGTGGCGCCGCAACAAGGATGGCTGGGCGGGCCTCGTCAGCGAGCCTGTCAAGATCAACTGGAAGGCCGACAAGGACCTGACCAGCGGCATGCTGGACCTCGTCTACCAGGTCTGGGAGGACGACAAGGCCGGCAAGGGCGATGACACCGAGGCCAAGAAGAAGCTCAAGTCCCAGATGGAGAGCACCGGCCTTGACGGCGTCAGCTTCTTTGCCTGGTTCGGTTTCCGTGGCCTCAGCATCACCGAGGAGGAGAACCAGGCTGCCCTCAAGGAGGAGGAGGAGAAGCGCAAGCTCCGCAAGGAGGGCAAGGAGATTCCCGACGAGGATGATGAGGATGAGGACGATGAGGATGACGAGTACGAGATGGAGATTTTCCCCACCGCCGACGACCTTGCCGTCTGCATCGCTGAGGATCTCTGGCCCGGTGCCATCAAGTACTTCTGTGAGTACATTCACGCCTCTGAGAATTCTTCGGAGGAATCAGACGATGAATGAGGACCAGCGCTAAGACTAAACTCAACAGTGGCTGCCCAAGAGCAAGATGCCATGAGCGACATCGACTTTGAGTCTGACGAGGAGATGGATGAGGGCGAGGAAGACGCCCAGCCCTCCAAGAAGCGCAAGGCTTAAAGGTTCTCACTGATGATTTAACGATTTCTCTTTTTTTGAAAAAAATATCCCCTCAAAAGCATTTTCTTTATACAACATAACACCCCTGCTCTCTATCAACAAGGCTATATACAGCTGTTGGTTACGGGATTTAAAAAAAATTTATATATTCATGATGACGATTTCTGGAAAGGATTAAAAAACCGGTGGACTGATGGGATTGGGAAGTGGGCATGGAGCTCTCGATTTTTACTCCTTGATCTTGGATTGAGATTGGCAAAAATATACTATAAGTAGACAATGATATCACAAAGAGTTTTGTTCTCTGGCAATCTTCTCTGATTCTCTTCTCATCTACATGTGCTCATCTTCACTGTTGTAAACAGAGCCTGCATTGAACATGCTTTAGCTCTTGCGGCTACTGGCGTTTGGCGTCGGATCTAACTCCATCTCCAAGATCTCCAAGATATGCTTACCTAGCTTGCAGTATGATGTAAATGTGACATTTCATACCCCAAATTCCCAAAACCAATCCACCACACGCCATCATTCTTGTCCTTACACTGTCCCGTCTCGCAGTTCGCCTTTCCCATGAGGTCCCAAAAAGTGCCGAGCCGACGTTGAACCCCATTTTTCACACCACCGCAGCCAATCCGCGGCCCAACTTCAGAACCATGTAAGATCGCCAACTCAAACGGCCATCATCGGAAGTCCGAGAGTATCCCACACGCGAACAGAGTCAATCTGTCAGCTTTTTGCACGAAATTTGTCAGCTTTTTGGAGATGCAACCTCTTGCTGGTCTTTGGTTGCAACATCGACCTTTGGATTGGTAGCTGGTGATGCACAAGGGCACGTTAGCGTCTGTCTGATGCAGCGGTATCGTATAAATTGCCCAGCCTGTGCCCGCTTTGCCTGACGAACATGGCACTGGCCGCATCCGCACTGCGATCAACTACGCCACGACAAGCTGGGTTTTTACAGGTGCTGGGACATAATTTGAGATATTTAATTCGACGGCATCAAGCTATTTTACCTCTTTCAATTCGAGCCCGTCTTGCTTCGACAATGGCGACGCCGTGGCAGATTCGCGTTCCCGCGAGCGATACGGGGTTGTTGAAGTGGAAGCAGACAGATGAGTCTGCAGCGAAGGTGTCTGAGCTGTTGCAAAAGGATCTCGAGGTATTCTTCTTCCTCTTTGTTTTTAATCTCTTCAAATGTATATTTACATAAAAATATGGCAACTAATTTGAAATGTAGAGCCACCATGTATTCTTTAATGCGGAGGGCTTTCACAATCATGTACGCCCGCGCTGTTGCTTCATGCAGCCTAACTGCCTTTATCACCAGTGAGATGAACTATGCATCTTGCGATGAACACTCAACCATGCACTGAAAATTTTAACCAAAAAGAAAAAAAAAAAAAACTAATAGAACATCACCAGATCGTTCACTCCCTCCTCACTCTCTACGCCACCGGCGCCTCTCCCAGCACCCTCGAAGAGGCGTATGCCGAAAACCACTCGTACCAAATCAAAGCCATGGACACCCACTCCGGCGTCGTCGAGGAGCTCAAGAAAGGGTGGACGGAAGGCTGCCCTTACCTTTCAAAGGGGAAATATTACCCTGACTTTCTGAGATTCTTTCAAGATGAAATTGAGGCAAAGGGATGGGAAAAGGTCCTTTTGGAGTATGTCTTTAAGGGAGATGAGAGGAGCGAAGCCATCTTTGGCCGTCTCTTTGCTGGTACGTATATCATTTCTATGATTGTCTTGCTTAAAAAGAAAGAAAAAAAGGAGAGAAAAGAAAATCTACGCTGCTCTCAATAAAGTCATTACAAGTAGCTAACAGACCAGGCTTCCTCCATCCCCTCATCCAACTCATGTACGGCATCGAATGGCAGCAACCCGCCATCATAGCCGAAGGCCTCGCCCAAGCTGCCGTCCACGAGAACCGCGTGGGCGGGTTCCTCACCAAAGCCGAGCAAGCCGCCACTGCCTCTGCACACACGACCAGCTTGCCGGAGCTCTTTGAGTCTGTTGGGCAATTCAGCGAGAAGCTCGCCACGAGCGCGCGGTTCGACGACAAGAACAAGATTTACGACGGCATCTTTGTTCGTGCTCCTGATGAGGCCCTGGAGTTTGTGAAGCAGGTCAAGGTGCATGAGGATGAGTTGGATGAGAGGCTGGCTGAGATGGTTCACTCGTGCGCCTATGTCGCTGCTGCGGCGGCGTTTCACCAGCCGAACAAACCCAAGTTTGACTTCTTCTTGATGTGAGTCTGACCCTTCTGGCATCTTCCCCCCCCTTCCCCCCTTTATTTGCTCACAAGAAGTCTACGTTAGTCACCACCTCAACTCGATCCCCTTCTTCGTCACCCTCTTGTCCTTCCCCTGGCTCCGTGACTATCAAAAGGTCCGCATTCTCGAATGGAAAATCCGCCTCGATCTCATCCAGTACATCGCTCGAGGATGCCCACCGCTTCGCCTTGACGCCATCAAGTCCTTTGTTCCAAAGCAAGATTCTAGCTTCGCCACAAAGCCGGCTGACCTGCTCCCGCGGTTTCACGAGATCATTGACGATGGACATACCATTAAGGTCGTCCGAGCACTACTGATTGCTCAGGAGCTGTCTCGAAAGTATGCCGGTAGGCCGTGGATTCGCATCGCGGACGACGAGACGTGGTTGAAGGTTCATCAGATTCTGCTGCAGGGCACGGAAGGCCCGCAAGAGCCCGCCTTGTGGGTGAGATCTGCTGGGTTTGAAGAGGCCTGGGTAAATGTGCCCAAGGAAAGGTAAAGACGAAATTAATCCTTTTGCACCAAATATGAAGAAGAAGAAGAAGAAGAAGAAGAAGAAATGGAGAGGAATGGAGAGCCTCAGGATGCTGATGACGAAAAAAACGTGAGCTTTTAGAGCCAACAATACCGGCGCGCGACTTTAGGATATCTTTTATATTTTTATGTAGTCTAGTCTTGTAAATAACCCAGTTGTGCTTCCTATTCAAGAACAAAATTCAAGAGTTCAATCCATTCCCATCCACTCTTCTTCGCCATCCTCGTCAGACTCGCCGCCTGACTCCGCCGTGCCGTTCATGACCGCGTCAATGGTCTTCTGCTGTGCACTGGTCAGGGTCGCATTGCCATTACCATTCTCTTCATCCTTATTATTATCAGCCTGACCCAACAGGTAATCCACCATGTACACGTTCTCGTCAGCCAACCTCCTGATCTCATCCCTCATCTTCACCACTGCTCGTGAGACCACTCGCAGCTCGACATCTACCTTGCCACGGTTGGCAGTAAGCCAAGCACCGTGCTTATCGACCAGCGACTTGATCCACAGCAGGCAGAATTCGATGTGAGGAGATTCTTCCGTCTGGGCAGCGACGAAGCGGAGGAGTCTTGGGACATACACAATGGGGATATCGGACACGACGAGGGGAATGTCGGCCGGGGGTACCGCTTGGAAAACTCTCTTGATGAGGCCAGCTTCGTTTAGTCGGAATGCCATCACCAACGCTTTGAGGTAGTCCTTTTCGTTTTCCAGTACTGCTAAAGTCGAAGCAGGCGTGATCTCAATGTTAAGATCAAATGGATCAAACTGTAGAGTGTGGTCCAAGCTATAGATAAGAAGACCTTCTGTAGAAGCAGCGCAAAAGGCGGATCCGGCAGGCGAAAAGGCGACTCCTGTAACGCGAACTTGAGGCTTCCGCTTTCTAGCGGATGGATCTCCCCCACGCTTCGAACCAGGCAGGCTTGCATCGACCCGGTCTTCGCGGTCGGATGCCTCTCCTTGCATGTCAATATCGTCCATGGCTCCGGCTTCCGTTAGATACTTGCTGTTGAGGAACTCTTGAGTTCCGGATAGAGACAAGTTCACGCTAACTGTAAACTTCTTCAGTAGTACCATAGTCGATACAGAGTACAGGCAGATATATTTGCTGTTTCCACCGGCCAACAGGCAGCTTCCGTCTGTGCTATAGCGAATTGTGCTAAAGCTTTTGTTGCCGCCGATATTGGCAGCAGTTCTTCTGTCTGATGATTTACGTCCGCCAGACACGTCCCTGCGACCATCGAGACCCGCAGTCTGCTCAGCCTCTGATATTGACCAGAAAGTCAGCTGGCCATCAATCGTTGAAACGGCCAGCTGAAGGGAATCCGGTCGAACGGCAATGTCGAGAATATCAGCCTGAAGCTGTAACGGTTCACTTGTCTGAGTTCTGTCAAAGATCGACCAGATCCGTGCAGTTCTGTCCCAGCTACCGCTAACTAGGGAGTTGCCATTTGGTGTAAAGGCTAAAGCAGATACGGGACCGTCGTGCCCTGCTAACCGATCAAGGAGCTGACCGGTCTGTACAGACCAGATGTGGATATCAAATGAGTCCAGTGATCCTGCTGCAACGACTTCGCCGCTGGGGTCAACAGACATGCATGTGAAGGACAGCCTTGTTGGGGCCGTAAAGGTGCGGAAATTTCGATATCTGATCAGATCCCACGCCCTGACTGAGCCGTCAAGACTCGATGTGAATAGTACATTTCCCTTCTTGGCAAACTCGCAAGCCGTAACGGCACTAGTGTGCTCCGTGAATGTGACGATACAAAAGCCAGACTCAATATCCCATACTTTGATCTTGCCATCATCAGCCGTGGTAATGATTCGCTGTCCATCCGGGGAGTAAACGAGAGAGTTTATTGAGTCAAAATGACCCTGCTGTTTGAGAATGTAGGATTCAGACTGCCACTCCCAGACCAACAACTGTCCCAGCTTTGAGGCACCAAAGGCCAGCCACTCTCCGCTCTGGTTGATCGTCACAAAGTCAACATCACTCTGGGAGATGCTGAGCTTATGAATGTTGTTGAAGTCGGGCATTTCGTAAAGGCTGAAGAGACCATTGGACATGCCAGCCACCAAGAGGTTAGTTTCCGCGTGGAAAAAGGCACATCGCACATGCGCGCTACCTTGCATAAAGTAGTGTCGCTCAACAATGCGCCATCTCATGTCTGAATCATCGTCGTTATCGTCATCATCCTCCATACGGTCGTCTTGCTTTACAGAGTTGAGCGGTTTGACGTATTTCCAGTTGAAGACCGCACCATCCTTGCTGACCGTATAAATAGTCTCCTGGTCAGCGGAAAACCAAGCACCAATAACGTTTTGCTTATGGCCACCAAGAATGGTGGGAACGAAACCCTCTTCGGGCTCAACGCTCCATATCCTTGCCGTCAAATCTTTAGAGGCTGTTAGGAAAAATCGGGAGTCGCTAGACCACTCGATATGCTGCACCGAGTCGAAGTGGCCGGTGTAGGTGCGGCGCTTTACGAAGGGGGCGAATTCAAGCTCTCCTTCGGCGTTTGTATCTGGGGTTGAAGGCACGTGCCAGACTTCGAGTTTTCGGCCCAAGCCCACGACAAAATATCTACCTGAAGGCGAGAATGAGAGCGCTGTGACCTGCGACCGGAAGGAGAAGTGATAGATGGATACGCGGCGGGGAACGTTGGTCAGGATCGCATGACCCTCATCGTCAACGGTGAGAAGGAGATTTCCGCGGGGGGAGAGGCCGATTCGAGCAATGTTCTTGCGATGTGCGAAGGGCAGGGTATGGGACTTGTTGCTGTTGTATCAAGTTAGCCATCCAGCTCAACGACAGGTGTGCTTTAGTAGAATGCGCCGACAAGACATACTTTACCAGGTCAAAGATGGTCACGCGATTGCCGACGGGTGAAAAGAGATGGGTGCCATCTGGGCTGAACACCAAGTTGCCCTGGCAGTAGACAGTGCCCAGCAAATTGGAAAACTAGGAAGCCTCACAATCAGCACTTGATCCGGAATCTGTTTGGACATTGAAGTTGCAAATTGGATCGGTATAATCGACAATTGGGCAAAATCGGGGCTTGGCAGTCTGAATTTCAAAGCTGTATGACAAAATCTTACCCTAAAATCGGTCTTCATTGTCGGCCACTTGCCATGATCTTGTGGACTTATATGATGATGTGAAGCTCTTTCAGCGTTCGCCGCAGTCGCATCAAAAAATCAAGCTGCGACTTTCTTATCGATACGGACCCATTGTGATTTTTTTTTCCCACAGCAAGCCAAGCGCAGTAAAAGCGATTGAATTTAGAACCGCCGGCAGATATTTTATTCCGCTCCTTAGCGTTTACGCCTAGGTACTTATGGTACGACGGTGCTTTGAAACGCATTGACCACCTCATCTAATCTACCCAGTCCGGGCGGGTACCAGCTACTAAACCGGTAGCGGTGCTGCAGTAGCTCAACGCACCATATAGACCAACAGCGTGGTGTACTCGGTACCTGCTTAGCCCATGGCCTGGTCCTGCCCGCTCCATGCTCCGTTAACACGAACTGCTCACTTCACTTTCACGCAAATGGCAGAGAAAAGGAGACCGCCCGCCTTTTGCTCCTGCCTCGCTCCGCGCCTGCTCTGTGCCCCCCAGTCGGTCGCACCAACCCGCTAAGCCCAATCAGCCAAGAGCTGCCCCCAGGCCAATCAGCAGCGCCCAGCCCCTGGGCAATTCTAAGGTGTGGAAAATTGGGGGATACGACCGCCTCAACCCCTTCTATCCCCTGAAAGTTCAAGCTCAGCAAGTTGGAACCTCCACTCTGTTTTGCTTGAGCAGCGCCAACGGCCACTTGTGAATATCTTCCTCCTGTCTCCGTTTTTGCTCCCATTGCTGCAGCTGCCATCGTCTGCCTCCGCCTTCTCGCTGGTTCCTCCTCCATATTCGCCCAAGACACCCAATTCGTAGCCCCTCCACGTGTGCAAGATGGCTCCCGCAGCTGCTGAGAGCGCCTCACCGATTGGCATTGCCAATCTGCCCAACCAGCGACACAAGATTGTCGCCAAGCGCGGTGCTGGCTTCACCATCATGGTACGCGATTGTCCCTTTATTTTTGCCGTCGACAAACGCGTTCACGGTGTGGCCTCAGCACGACGTGGCTAGCTGTGTTCCTGAGTAACTAACACGCCCACTCTAATCTCCAGGTTGCTGGCGAGTCTGGCCTGGGCAAGACCACCTTCATCAACACCCTCTTCTCCACGACCATCAAGAACTACGCCGATCACAAGCGCAGACACCAGAAGCAGGTCGACAAGACCGTCGAGATTGAGATTACCAAGGCCGAACTCGAGGAGAAGTTCTTCAAGGGTAAGGGCTAGCTGCCTAATTAAAGGAGACTCTGCGTTTGGTGCCAGATGATGTGCTAAACCTGTTTTTTGACTCCCTCTAGTTCGATTGACTGTCATTGACACCCCCGGCTTCGGTGACTATGTCAACAACCGCGATTCTTGGCAGCCCATCATCGAGTTCCTCGACGACCAGCACGAGTCTTACATGCTTCAGGAGCAACAGCCCCGCCGTCAGGACAAGATTGATCTGCGTGTTCATGCCTGCCTGTACTTCATCCGCCCTACCGGCCACACCCTGAAGCCTCTGGATATCGAGGTTATGAAGCGCCTCTGCTCACGAGTCAACCTGATCCCCGTGATTGCCAAGGCTGATACTCTCAGCCCAGCTGACCTGGCCAAGTTCAAGCAGAGGGTATGAATGAATATGATAAGCCATGCACTTTCTACGCACAAATTTCTAACGTATTCCAGATTGTGAGCGTCATCGAGGCCCAGAACATCAAGATCTACCAGCCCCCCATCGAGGAGGATGATGAGGCTGCTGCCCAGCACGCGCGTAGCCTTATGGCCGCTATGCCGTTTGCCGTTATCGGCTCTGAGAAGGACGTCAAGACCAGCGATGGCCGCATCGTCAAGGGTCGTCAGTACTCTTGGGGTGTTGCCGAGGTCGAGAACGAAGACCACTGCGACTTCAAGAAGCTGCGATCCATCCTGATCCGCACCCACATGCTCGACCTTATCCACACCACTGAGGAGCTTCACTATGAGGCCTACCGAGCACAGCAGATGGAGACTCGCAAATTCGGCGAGGCTCGACCCCGGAAGCTCGACAACCCCAAGTTCAAGGAAGAGGAGGAGGCTCTGCGAAAGCGATTCACTGAGCAGGTCAAGGTCGAGGAGCAGCGCTTCCGACAATGGGAACAGAAGCTCATTGCTGAGCGTGATCGTCTCAATAAGGATCTCGAGCAGACCCACGCCCAGATCAAGCAGCTGGAGAACGAGCTTGAGGCCATGCAAGGAAATGCCGTCCGAAGCCACGGTCGCCGATAAATTATCTAATGCTAGCTTTTCAACCAAACCATGCTGGCATTGGAGTATCATGATCTCGGGTTCCATCGGTCTGCCTCACTCTCGTTTTCAGATTTTGAGGGTAAAGGCGCCGCGTATTGAAGGCCACTACGGTGGCACTTTTTTTCATGCATATTCTAAGCGGCTATTGCCACGGGAAGGGGCGAGGCGACTTTTTTTTGATGAGTTGTTGAGGTTGAAGGTTTCTATTTTTTTTTGTCTCCCTTCGGTTCTGGTGCTAAAACTGTCACGGCGATTATCCCCTGTGACTTTGACGGTGGAACAGAGCAACATTTTATGGTTTGTTGCCCAAAATCAGCGAGAAGGGAGAGAGTGCCAGAAGTTTTGATAATGTAGCCCTATTTTATTCCTCTTTTATTTGAGCACCTCCTATTTCAGACAGTTAGGCACATTTTCTAGTCTTATGTAATTGAGTCAGTTGAGATACCAGTTTAATATGGCAACCACTATGCGCGTTGAATACAAAAGAAACTACAAGGTATACTCCTAAAAGTGATTGTCGGACATGCCCCATCCCATCTGATGGATCCGGCAACGGACAAAAGACGTACAAAAGATCCAGCCAAAACTCCTTGCCAACTCCGATAGAATGAATCGGTAGTTACTATGATACCTAACAGAATAAAGTCCACAAGAAGAATTAAGACCAAAACACAGAAACCTTCATTATCCATATCGCCCGCCTGCTTGAAACCCTTCCCCCCCTCTGCCTCTTTCCAGATATCCAAACTGCCCGGTATAAGAAGAAACGCAATTCAAGAGCAAATCAAGAGAAAATGAAAGAAAAATCGCCTAAACAGCGTCCATGCTAGCTCTTGTCGTGAGCTGCTCGTTCTTATTTCCTAGCCTCGAAATCTGCAGGAAAGCGTCGACGCCGTACCCTTCTAAGCTGTGTAGGTTCAACGAGCCAGCCCAGTACTCGGCGTAAACGCGGCTCAGGGGAAGGCCCATACCGAGGCGCAAATTAGGGGGCCGGCTGGTGAGGCTTGATAATGAACCTAGGTACGTGGGCGCCTTGAGGTCTGCTCGGCCTAGCTCGTCGGTGACGTGCAGCTCCTGCATGGTGGCGGCCATTCGGGGCACCTGGCCAAGGTTCTTGAGGCGCTTCTGGCTTTGGGGGCCCTTGCTGAAGGACCAGAGGTAAGGGAGTTCCTCGCGGGGGATGCCGCCGCCACGGTCAGATATGCGGATAATGACGTGCTCCTGGGCTTCGCAGATTGTAACTTCGATGGGCGGAGGCGGGAAAGAGGCGTGGTCGGGCTGTTTCTGGTGGTGCTCGATGACGGCCTGGACGGAGTTGCGCAAGAGCTCGCCGACAATGTATTCGAGGTGGCTAAGGATGTAGGGGAAGCTCGCGTTGAGGTGGCCGTCGATTTTGACCTCGGGAACTTGCACGTCGGGGCCGTTTGTGGTGTGAGCGAGCTGGGTGACGGCTTTGGCGCAGCGGCTAATGACGTCTTTGGCGTAGCATTTTATGAAGACCTCGCCGATAAAGTCGGATTCGGAGAGTTTGGCGCCGGGGGAGAAGTAGGCAGAGTGGAAGGTTTCGGTGAGGGAGAGGTGCTGCTCTGCGATGACCCGTCTAGAAATGCGCTGGTAGGGAAAAGGTGAGCTTTGGTGGTCGTCACAGCATATGAGGGAGTAAAATAAATATCAATCTAGCTTACCGATCGGAGTATGACGTTCATGAAGTGGTCCAGCTCTTTTGGGTCCATCAGGCCGCCGCACTCGAGTATGCCCATTGCGAGCTTTGGGATGACGGTCAGGTGGCCCTTGAGGTTCTGGGTGATGACGGCGCAGAATTTCTCATTGTCTTCCAGCGTTTTGATCTCTTTGTACTTGCGGAATGTGTCGAATGCATTGTAATAGAGCTTGTAGACTTCTTCGATGTGTCGGTTCGTTACGACGACGTAGGGGAGCTTCTGCATGTCGCGGATGCGATGCGCTATTCTGTATGCAGCACTCGCCATGATCAGCACCTTGTCAGGTACAGGTAGCAAAACAAAAGCTCGTGGTAACAACATACCTGACTGGAAGCTCGGTGCGCACATAGTTGGCAGAGCTTATCAATCGCGACTCGGTCAAGGAACGTCCAAAGACCATCAGTTGGCGCAAGCTGATTGGGCGCGCCTCCTTTGCAACCCATCTATAACACAGCAGCAATAGCTTTGGTTAGCGCATACGGTAGAGCTTGGTTGAATATATGTGTAGCGCGAATCATATCGCCAGAGAAGTCTGGCGATATGAGATGGCAGTTCATGGTAGGGCTTACTCGTCCAACACAGAAACCGGGCGCCACGTGCCGTTTGCTTGGGCCGCATTTCTTGACTGTATCTTGACAGGAGAAGCTGGATTTGTAAAGGCCGTTCGCGGAATCGCATTATTCAAGCTGCAAGATGCCGCCAGGGCCGAGCAGTTGGGAGGTCGACATCGTCTGCTATGGCAGCGCAGTGCTACGGACAACATGCCCACGGTTCCATACAAGCACTGGAGGGAATCTTTAGTGGAGGTGATGACGCCGGTGACGATGCTGGGGCAGCGAGCGATTGCGGCGGCGAAAAGTGATGAGGCGCGGGACAGAAGCGCAAAAGCAGACGAGAATATGGGGATGAATATGGAGAGGAATTTAGAAAACGGGATCTTGTTCTTTTTTTTTTTTGCTGTCTCAAGTCAAAACGCCCTTTGGAAACCTGTTCTCCGAAGCATGTGCCGGTAGATCAGATGCTTGACATTTGGTCAGCCTAAATCCTGGTCATTCAGGCCCCACAGACTGCGGTATCGGCTCCGAGTGGGCGTAGGCAGAAAGCTGGGCAGATGAGAATTGCAGGCGCTGCTGGTGATGGATTGAGGTCATTTACAGGATTTCCAGTCTTGTATGAATATTGCAAAGGGCTGGTGGCGATTAGAGGCTGGACGAGAGGAGTAGATGGGGAAGTTCGGGTGTTTATATGGCCAAGCGAATGCCTGGATCTAGGACGTGCTAGGGAGCTTGCCTGCTGCTGCTAGCGTTTTGTGAGCCAATTGAGAGTTTGAGGTTTGCTTTTGCTGTACCTGCAGCACTACGCCACGGGCGTCTACAAAGGGCTCTGCGAAACAAAGACAAAAAGGAATTAAATCATGGCAAACCATGCAAGAAAAAGCCAAAAAAAAAAAAAAAAAAAAAAAAAAAAAAAAAAAAAAAAGGATAAATAAATAAAGCAGCACGCACCACTAAATATGAAACGAAGAATTTTATAGCAAAGCTTAAGGTGAATTTATCAATGCAAACGCTGCTGCTGCAATGCCGCACACGCAAAGAGCACATGAGCACCTGTTCCGTGCCGTACCATTCGCTTATACTACATAACGCAGCATCAGGCGTGATTCATATTTCTAGTATGGTACCTATTTTGGACTCTGTTTGGCCGGGAGAAGCTCTTCTGTAATGCTGCCAAGCTACATTGACTCACTCATGGCGCCATCTGGCCACTACTATACCTTACACATATCAGGATCCCCTCTTTTCTCCATTACACTGCTTTGTGTAGGCATGTATATACGTTATGTACGTCCCCAGAGGTATATGCTAAGACAAGCAAGATTGTCTGTCGATGCTCAGGTAAGCACGAGGTGGGGTAGCTCGGCATGGCTGTTAGAACTGTACTCGGCTCTTGCGGGTGGATGCCGCGGGATCTTGATGGGCTGGCGGGGCATGTGCAGGTCTTTGCCTATCGAACACAGCTCCAAGTGGCGGCGCAGCAGCATTATCGATCATCACTATCGTCGAGAAGCTTAACTACCTTAGTACCTAGTAGGCATCTATCTGCACTGCTAAGCATAGTACGGGCTATCAAAGCTCATGGCTTCGACGAACGCAAAGAACTCGGCAGTTTAAAATTGAAAGTAGAATATCCAATTAAACAGCAAACTCTTTCTATTTACACACGTATATTTATATACATCTTGATATACGTCCAAGTGCTGCAAACTGACCCGAGCCTGCTTTTCCTCCAAGCTTTCAATCTTGTTCCCCTCCTCCACCCACACCCACTCATTTGCTGCAGCCTCTTTCCATTGCTGGAGCCCCTCCATAACAAAAGAATGGAGCCGCGGCCACAAAGCCAGCACCGCCACTAAAAACTCTCCTAGCAAAAGGCTGTTAACGTCGCCAAAACCTGTCCCAGCCTTTGCAGCTCTGTGCACCTTGGGTATGCATACCTACTGTAGTACCTAGTGCTGCAGTATTACTTCGCCGCTGCTCCACAGAAGAATCTTGGTTCCCGACCAAGTTGCCAGAAAGAGTTCGCTGAGCTCCAAAACAAGAAGGAGAAATAAATGCTATAAACAGGAAGCTAGAACTCTATTACTACTGGCCAAACCTGCATCTTCTCTCTTATTTCTTGACAAACCCATCGCCAGCGTATAGTTGCTGGCTTGCAACTCAAGCTCCATTCTTTGTCCGCCTCTTATCCATGCCGCCACAGCTACCCGCCTCGCTGTGCAACTTTTTTGGTTACTAAGACCTGGCCAATAAGACACTGCGGCGCTGTGCTCGTTTTTCATAATTTTTTCTTGCTTCTTCCGTCCTCATTCTCCGTGCGGTCCAATAACAAAATCCCGTCTGTATCTGTGTCTCCGACCATTAGCACAGTCCATACAGGCGGCCACCGCGTTATAGCCCCCCGCTGAGGCTGCTGCCGTTGCTCCCGCTGCGACTCCCCCAAAAAAAATCCGTCAGCACGGTCGACTGCCGCCACACACGCGCGCCTTCTTCGGCTCCCATCTCCAAGCCCTGCACCCCGCCAGCGCTTTGCAACAGCTGGAGCTCCTGCACGTTCCTGGCCCTCAGGTTGGCCTCTTCTGAAGTCATGGTACGTCTCTCTTGAGTCTTGCTTCACATTGTCGTCAAGTCCAGGCCCAGTCGGCTTCGTCCATCCCGCGGCTTCGCAATTGCGCACAAGGCTCTGGCCGTCAGTCGTCATCGTCGTCATCGTCATCGACCTCGACATCGTCATCAGCATATCATCGCTGCATCTGCTTCTGCGTCTGCGTCTGCGTCTTCGTCTTCGTCTGCCCTCTGCATCTTCACTTTGGCCTTGGTTGCTTTTCACATTTTCATCTTCAGCTCAGGCTCTGGCTGCGGCTTTAGCTCTGCCCTTGCCCTTTGCTGCTCTGTCGCCATTTCCATCCTTGCGTTCAACCTCTTCTCTTCCACTGCATTATCCCCTGTCCAGTCCTCGATCTTGTCTCTTGCTACCAGCCAGCATCGATCTTTGGCCGTTCGGTCGACCACAGCAGCCGTTATCTGTGCATCGCCCGCCTACATTTTCAGCATCGCCTTGATCGACGTGAGTGAGAGCTGCAGCATCTTAAAAGCCATAGCTGAGCAGGTTCTGCACGCTCTGCCGCTCTCCGATCACTCCGAGCCCTCGCCATCGACGCCCGTCCAGATCCATGCTCGACCACCTCGCCCCGCTGCTTCCATTGAACTCTCTACACTCACTCCACCTCTGCTGAATCTGATCCCCACCATGACGTCCGAGGACGAAGCCCGCCAACCCGGGCTCCCATATCGAAGCCGAGCTAACGATCCGCCTCGCAAACAGAGCTACAACATTCCTTCACCAAACGACATGGTCGTGGACACAGACGACTATGTCGGTGCTCCCAATGCCCCCGAGAAAGAGTCTGTGGCCATCATCAGCCCAGATGGCGGCCTCGAACACGAAGCTGATCAACTACAAGACCTGCCTTTGGCCAACGACTGTGCGTATCCTCCCAGCCATCGAGAGACCATCTATCGGCCATACAAATTCTACAACTCTGTCCATCTTCTTCCCTCATATTTGGAAAGGACTGTTTCACTGATATAGCTCTTTACCCCACTATAGATGAAGCCATGAAAGAAATTGTTCTCCCGCCGCTACTCGACGAACCCAAAATCCTTGAAGACTTTGTACATACATGGACCGTAGAGAACTGGCGAAGTCTCGGCAAGAGAGAACATGGCCCTATTTTCCAAGCAGGTGGCTTCCCATGGTGCGTTTTTCTTGCCTTTCTTGCCTTTCTTCCTATATTTCCTTTTCCCGTTTCTCTCTCTCCAGCTAACTGGCCCTCCTACATCCAGGCGCATCCTTCTGTTTCCCCACGGAAACAACACTGACCAATGTTCCATCTACCTGGAGCATGGATTCGAGCCCGATGCCATCCCCGAGAATTGGAGTTGCTGCGTGCAGTTTGGCCTGGTACTTTGGAACCCTAATGACCCTAGCCTATATGTCAACCACGCAGCACATCATCGCTTCACTAAAGAAGAAGGGGATTGGGGCTTCACTCGCTTCGTTGAGATCAGGAGGATGTTCAATGTGCCATGGGAAGGCGATAGTCGGCCGCTAGTCGAGAGTGACACCGCTAACATCACAGCTTACGTCCGCTTTGTTGAAGACGAGACTGGTGTGCTATGGCACAACTTTGCCAACTACGATTCAAAGAAAGAAACGGGATATGTTGGTCTAAAGAACCAAGGCGCTACCTGCTACCTCAACTCTCTTCTCCAGTCGCTATATTTTACAAACGCCTTCAGAAAAGTCCGTTCACTCCTTTTCATCCTTTCCCTTTTTTTTTTTTTTTCGTTTAAGGGAGGATAATTGCTAACTCTGGTATGCTCTCATGCAGGCCATTTACGAAATCCCAACCGAAAATGATGAGAACATGCAGAATTCTGCATACACTTTACAGAGGCTGTTTTATCAATTGCAGACATCCGAACAAGCTGTTAGCACGAATGAATTAACAAAATCATTTGGTTGGGAGACGAGGCACATATTTGAGCAGCAAGATGTGCAAGAGCTGTCACGAAAGCTCATGGAACGCATGGAGGAGAAGATGAAGGGTACCAAGGCTGAAAACGTACTGCCTGAGCTCTTCAGTGGTAAGATCAAGACTTACATTTCTTGCATAAATGTAGACTACGAATCAAAACGCATTGAGGATTTCTGGGATATTCAGCTCAACGTTAGTGGCAACAAGAACCTTTTGGAGAGTTTCCAGGACTACATCCAGGTCGAGAAGATGGACGGCGAGAACCAGTATTTTGCAGGCGATGAGCACAAGTTACAGGACGCCAACAAGGGCGTCATCTTCAACAGCTTCCCCGACGTGCTGCATCTTCAACTCAAACGGTTCGAATATGACATCCAAAGAGATATGATGATGAAGATCAATGATCGCTACGAGTTTCCCGACATTTTTGACGCCGCCCCTTACCTCGTAGAGGACGCCGACCGTTCTGAACCTTGGATCTACCAGCTACATGGAGTCCTCGTCCACAGTGGCGACTTGAACGCCGGACATTATTATGCATTTATCAAACCATCAAAGGATGGCTGGTTCTACAAATACGACGATGATAAAGTCACAAAGGCTACTTCTCGGGAGGTCTTGGAGGAGAACTATGGTGGAGAATACAGAGCATCCAACGGCTACCTCAGAGCGCCCCTTCAAAAGAAGGCGCCTATCATGCGCCAGAACAGTGCTTACATGTTGGTGTATATCCGTCAAACTCGGCTCGACAAGGTCCTATGTCCAGTTACCAAGGAAGATACTCCTGCACACCTGCGTAAGTAGTTTGCAACACCAACGCTGACACATGGGTTGATTCGCTAACGGGAATTTCACGCTCCAGAGATTAAATTTGAAGAAGAAAATGCCATGAGAGAGGCTCGTCGACGCGAGCAAAAGGAGGCCCACCTGTTTATGATGGCCAAGGTGATTACAAACGACACCTTTGCAAAGTACGGAGGCACCGACCTTTGCGTCTTCGACCCCATCTCTGAGACCGACCCTGCTTCACCCAAGCTGTACCGCATTCGCCGAGCTATGCCGATGCACGAATTTGTCGCTCAGGTTGCTGCCGACATGGGCCAAGATCCGGCTCGTGTCAGGCTGTGGCTGATGGTTAACCGCCAAAATAAAACAATTCGACCGGATCAGCCAATCATGGATCTCCGACCAACCGTTGAGGAGGTGTTTTCTCGCTCCGCTGCTCACAGAGACACTAGTCTGCGCGTTTGGGCAGAGGTTGCAGCCGACGTCAACGAAAACGGCGAACCTATCTGGGCATCGTACCAGAGCCAGCCAAACGGCGTTGTTGTGAAGAACGATACCATTTTATTGCTACTGAAGAATTTCGATGTAGAGAAGCAAACGCTGGAAGGCGTAGGCCACATCTATATCAGCAAAGAGCGAAGGGTCGATGAACTTGTTCCTATGATTCTCCAGAAGATGGGCTGGGGAGAGAAGCTACCCTCTGATGAGAAGCTGTTAATGTGGGAGGTACGCGAACATTCTCTCGATTTGCCAGATGGTTCTTGAAAGCAGACTAACCCATGATACTCGCATTAGGAAATTAAACCGACCATGATTGAGCCTCTCAAGGGCAAGCAGACCCTCAAAGCTGCCGAACTTCAGGATGGTGACATTGTCTGCTTCCAACGTGTCTCTGACAAGAAACCAGAGAGTGCGCGCGCTTCCGACAAGGCATCTCAAGACACGTACGTTCTCTTTTCAACCGAATGTGCACAACTTATTCTCTTTATAATTTTGACTGACTGCTCCCTTAGAAATAAATCATTTGACCGCGTTGAAGATGCTCGCGAATACTACGACTTCCTTGAGCATAAGCGAACCGTAAAATTCCACGCTCATCCAACTAGATCTGACCAGACACAATACCCCCCATTCGAGCTCGTTCTCAACTCAAAGATTACTTATGATGTTTTGTCTGACCGAGTCGGCGCGCACCTAAAGGCCCCTTCGACACACATCCGGCTCTGGACGGTGAACTCAAGCACAAACAACCCCAAGGCTCCTGTAAGACGGGGTACAAACCCAACACTGCGGCAGATCTTGAACCCCTTGGGCTCAAATACGTTGAATGCGACTCAACGAAGTGATGCTTTCTACTTTGAGGTGCTAGAAATGAGCTTAGCTGAGCTGGATACCAAGAAGAACATCAAGCTCACGTGGCTGAGCGAAGGCATCACCAAAGAGGTATATACGCAGCAGCAAGCTATTACGATAGTATTTGGAGCCAAGCCCGACTAATTTAACTTTGCTACTTTAGGACCAACTTGACTTGCTCGTATCAAAAACGGGAACTATCGAAGACTTGATACAAGCTCTGATTAAGAAGGCCAAGATCGCCGATGAGGCGGAAGGCGGAAGAATACGGGTGTACGAAACAAGTTCTAACAGATTCTATCGTGAGCCCGCTCGCGATCAATCCGTCCTAAACCTGAACGAGTACACCCAAATCTTTGCTGAAAGAGTTCCGGAAGAGGAGAGAACGGCTGATGATAACAACTTCATTCATGTTTTCCACTTTCAAAATGAAGTCAACAGAGTCCACGGTGTTCCTTTCAAGTTCCTACTCATCGAGGTATGCATCTATCAACTTTCTGTTTTATTGTACACCATGTTTCTCCCTTTTTTCCATTTTACTAATGTCATGATTAGGGCGAGAAATTTGCCGATACGAAGAAGAGACTAGAGAAAAGAACTGGCATCAAAGGCAAGAGTTTCGAAAAGATCAAATTTGCCATTGCCAGACGGGCAAACTATTCAAAACCACAGTATCTTAATGATGGTTCGTGTGCACTATAACCGGACAATTTTTTGGTGAAATCAACTAACCACAAAATACAATGTAGACGACGAGTTATGGAACATAGCCTCATCCGAGGATGACTATCTTGGCTTCGATCATCCGGATAGAACAAGGGCCTTGAGAAACGGCGTTGGGGACCTTTTCCTTCGTTAAGCGCAACAGTATACAAGCTAAATTCGCGTCGAGGACATATGCAGCTGTGTGAAGACTTACGAAATGGCTCTAGGAGTCTAGTATATCCTGTTTCATGCCATACCCATCAATCACTTTGGTGTGATTGATGGCTTGTCTTGAGGCGATGGGCGTTTTCCTTTTTTTATATGTCGAAATTTTTAACCTCTTCCTTCTCTCGTTTCCAGGATGCATGTGGCGACGCATGATGCAGATGAATGATGGATGACATTTGTTTTGATACAGTATCAATACAAAGAGCATACTTGGATTGAAGTGGTCTCTAGCATTGGCTCTGACGGCTATTTGTTGTTCTCAAGGTCTGTAGCACAGCTATTGTATTATTATCAAATCAAGTAGTAAGTTGGAGATTAATCATACTAATCTCTTGGTTTGCGTGACTGTATAAGATAGAATATAGTTTGGCACTCAGAAATATATGCCTTTTAAGTATTACATTTCCAAATGCTCTCATCCTCCCAAGGTGTTACTTCAGCTGTTCCCTCTAACATACCAATTACCCACCCCTGGGAAGTTCCTCTTAGTTTATCTTGTCCTTTTCCTCTCAGTGAGTTATTTGTTAAAACCAAGATGCGTACGCTAATCGCGCTCGTTAATGTCATAAGTCAACCTCATTTTTAACCATCCTGTTATGTTCATCGCTCTATGTAATCCGATCATATTCTGTCATTAAAATTCTAGGGGTGGTCTCGGGCCAGCCATGCATGTTTGGAGTCTCGTAGGGCCCCTTACCCCTTTAAATTCGCTTTTTGCTCTTTTCACGTTAAGGCTTAGACGTTCAAGCAAAGGAAATGGAATGGGGCTCTCCTTCATTCGCTGGCACTTCGCGCTCTCGACGATACTTGGCCAGGGGCCCCCTCTCAATCTCCTCGACGGAAAGATGGGCGCCTGCCGTCTTGAGAAGCTTGGCGCAGTCGTCTTTTCCCGACAGCGTCGCTAGGAACAGAGGCGAGTTGTCTGCCCTGTTGCGCTGGTGCACGCTCGCACCGCGCTTCAGGAGCTCGAGCATGATTTCGGAGTTGCCTGATACGGCGGCGAGATGGACGGCGGTGTTGCCTGCATAGTCGGCCGTCTTGAGGAGCTGGTTGCCGTCACCGTCGAGGAGATCCTTGACGACCTGGATCTCTCCGTTTTGGATGGCGTAGCCGAGCGCCGTGAAGGCAGACTCCATGGGGGTGAGGCGAGAGCTGCAGTCGATGGGCTTTGTCGGGTGGGAGAAGCTCTGGTGCGCAATCTCGGTCATCTCGCCGCGGAGAGAGCGCGAGAACTCGCTGGCGATGTCCTTCTGGGTGAGGTTGGGGAGGGCGATGAGGTGCGAGAGCTTGGCGAGGGCGGCCTCAGCGGTGAGATCGAGGCCGAAGATGACGCCCAGGCGGCCGAGCTTGGTTCCGGGTGCGTAGACGGGGGAGACGAAGCCGTTGACGCACTGGCTGACGTTTACGACGATGATGCCTCGCTCGACGGCGGAGCGGATGGCTTCCATGAGGCGGCCGTCAACACCACCGGGGATGTTGCCCATGCCGAAGGTCTCGAGGATAATGCCGCGGAGGTCGGGCAGATGGAGGACGGCGTCGACCATCTCGGGCTTGATGCCGGGGAAGACGCGCAGACAGGCGACGTGCGTGGTGTCGAGGTGCTTGAAGACCTTGAACTCGGCAATGGTGGTGGGACGAAGGACCAGCGGCCAGTTGACGCTGATGCCGAGGCCGTTTACCTTGGCCAGGGGCTCGCAGTTGGGGCTGGCAAAGGCCTCGAAGGAGGTGGCGGAGACTTTGGTGGTGCGGTTGCCGCGATACAGCTTGTCGCGGAAGAAGAGGCAGACCTCGGGGATGACAAAGGTGCCGGCGATGATGAGCGAGCCCAGAAGGTTGTCGACGGCGTCAGACTGGAGGGCGAAGATGGGCGCCTGCGACCCGGTCAGGATGACGGGCTTGCCCAGGTTGGCCATCATGAAGGACAGGGCCGAGGCCGTGTAGGCGAGGGAGTCGGTGCCGTGGAGGATGACGAAGCCGTCGAAGAGGTGGTAGTTTTCCTGGACGGCGGTGGCCATTGCGGCCCAGTCGGCGGCGGAGATGTTGCTGGAGTCGAGGAGCGGGTTGAACTCCATGACGGAGTAGCGGATGTGGCGCTGGTAGGCGGTTGGGGGGGTTCTGAGGGAGTCGAGCTGGATGAGCTGGCCGTTGCGGCGGGCTTGGAGTTTGACTTGATGATTTGATGTTAGCTGAGGATTCTCATCTCTTGGTCTTATTTGCTTGTATCTGATATAAGTCTACATGTATGTATGTATGTATGTATGTATGTATGTATGTATGTATGTATGTATGTATGTATGTATGAGACTTGTGTATGTGAGATGAGATGTAAGTCTCATATGATGCAAAGATTTATACTCACCACTTGGCTCTGAATTGTCATTAAACACGGTCCTGGGCGCCATGGCGCTCTCCAAGAAGCCGTCGCTGGGCGCGAGGCCATCGGGGCCTTCCTGCATGCATATTGTGCCTCCGGTGCCGATGATGAGGACGCGGGACTCGGGGAGGCCGGCGTTGACCGGAGGCAGATCCGTGACGGCGGCGGGAGACATGAGCATTTATATGTATGGAATGAGAGTTTCTGTTATGAAAAAAAAAAAAAAATTGAAGAGGTGTCAAAAGCAAAAAAGAAATGGGTCTGAGAAAAGAATTTATGAATCAGAATGGAGTTAAAACGAGGTGGTGAAGACTTGAAGGTTCTTATCAGACTTTTGGCTTGATGAAAGCAAAGTACCCTTGTATACCCCAGATAAGGAAAAAAAAAAAAAGAGTTGAAGTGGGTGGGTTGTTAGTAGTAGGTAGTGTGTGGTACTGGGAAAAGTGGTCCAGCCGGCCGTGTTATAAGACAAGAGGCAATGCAGCAGAACTCGGTCTACGGACAGCGGGACAAAGGGGGCCTAAATATATTTACGAAAATGAGGAGAAGAAAGAGGAGGAGAAGGGGAAAAGATTGGATAAGTCTTTAGTCATAGAAAGTGTAACGCATCTGCTGGCCAGGGAAGGGAAAAAAAAAGTTCTAGCACGGGGCGATAAAAGAGGCGGAACGGAGTGGATACGAAGGGGTAATAGAAATATAAAAAAAACGTCGGGATCGGACTGCATGGCCGGTTTATTATCTTTTTGTTTTGGTGTGCCCGAGTATATCTATTTCCGAGTGATGTACTTTGTGCACCTTGTGTGAAAAATTGAGTGATTGACAAGTGACGAAGGAGGTGGTACTGGGTATTATTACGGTATATGCGAGGATTTGTGTATGTTCGTGCTTTGGGGTTGAACACCGTCTTGGATGCGGCGATTTGCTGGAACCGGCCGATTGATGATGGATAGCGCAGCCATGTCTACCTGGTATAGTAGCAGTACGTACTGTATTGCTACACTGTACCTGTGCTTGCGCAACCTCTAGTACCGCGACCATCAAGATTTAATACAGTCCGGCTCCGGCTTCGCTCCGTATTACTGCGGCCATCTCATTGCCTTCCGACCAGATCTGGGGGAAGCGAGTGCCACAGGCGCTAGTGCTGTTAGTAGCAGCGCAGTAGAAGTGCTAGGAGACTAGGAGACTAGGAGACTAGGAGATTTGGAGAGTCTCGGTAGTGGCAGCATCAGCAGGCCAACGTTCGAATCTGGGACCGCTCCAGACCCTTCTAGGGGTGCAGCAAGCGATGCATAACGATTACGGCGGAGCACATGGCCGAGAGCGTGACTGGCCGCAGGTACGGCGGGCTTGTCGCCGGCATACGTCACTTGGGCCAGCGCGGAATTTGGAGACTGGGTTGAGAGATGACGGCGTGGAACTGTCATCTCCATCTCTGCCGCGTTGCGTTCCTCGCCAATACAGTCGCTCGCTGTGCATGCTTGCTTGCTTGAGCCAAGTTGATGCATCTTCTCTACTTGTCAAGTGTGCAGTATAGGAACTCGGACTGGTACCTTATCCAACAAGGCCCGTTATACGGCTACTACCTATATAACATGATTTTCAAGGTCCTTTTACCTTTCTCTACCACGACTAATATACGCACCGTAGCATCTGCCATGGCTGTTGACGAGTACCGCCGGGGCACATGCACCCTCCCGCAGCCACCGGCCATCAGCCCAAGTACAATCCAGGTACAGCTCCACCAACCGCTTTTCCCAAGCGTCCGATTAGGATAAGCGCAGACGCTCAACCGCCATCCTCCAAACTTTGTGCTCAGCGCCGACTCCAGCGATAGGGAATCCAAACCTTTTTTCTACCTTTTTGCGATTTGTCTCCCAGCTTCACCTCTGCGGCATCCCCCTCGCCAAAACGTGCGCCATTGGCATTGTTCCCTCGCGAACCCTTCACCCCAGCCGCAACCAGCTGTCCTGGAATATCGCCGCCGAGGATTCTTGCCATTGCGCTGCCAGCTCGTCATCCGCTTCCTTGAGAGCGCTCTTGCGGGGGGTTTCAAAGGGCCCGAAGGACGACGATGCGCGCCCATCTCGCCGCAGCTGCTTCGTAAAACGCGTTCCATTCACTCGAAACAGGAGTCGCCTTGCTGTGCTTCATCCTCTTTAATAATCATCGCTGCCGTCTTTGTCCCCGTCCACTTTGCGCTTTGAGCCTCTCGGCGCCTCAAACGACCTGGCGCGCGTCATGGATCGATCGTCCGAGACAGCCCCCGATGGCTCCTCACCACGAACTTTCGCCCTCAACCACGTGAGACCCAAGTCCAGCTTTCAGGGCTGCTCGCGGATATCCGATTATGAGCTACAAGGGAAATTGGGTGAGGGTACATTTGGGTATGGCTGGCCTTTGTTCCGCATCTTTAAGCAGCATCCCCAAAGAGCGAGGCTAACGCAATCAACTGTGCCATAGTGAGGTCCACCGCGCTCGATCACGCAAAACAGGCGCACTTGTCGCCTTGAAGAAGATCATAATGCATCACGAAAAGGATGGCGTACGTAGCGATACCAGGTTCACTAGAATCATCGCTTTCCCTCCTCTAACCTATCTCTCAGTTTCCCATTACCGCTCTACGAGAGATCAAGCTGCTCAAGCTGCTATCTCACCCCAACATCCTACGATTGGAAGATATGGCTGTAGAACATCCCACAAGGCAGAGTGAGTTTTAATTTATTTATTTATTTTCCCTCCCTCCCTCCCTCCCTCCCTCCCTCTTTTAATCAACTCCCGCCATTCATTGCCCCATCTCGCTGACCAGGCCACCCTCAGCCGACAAACGCAAGAAACCCATCATGTACATGGTGACGCCATATATGGATCATGATCTCTCTGGCCTCCTCGATAACCCATCCGTCCACTTCAAAGAAGCTCAGATCAAATGTTACATGATCCAGCTGCTCCAGGGTCTGCGCTATCTTCACGAGAACCACGTCCTCCACCGAGATATGAAGGCTGCCAATCTTCTCATCAACAACAAGGGCATCCTCCAGATTGCCGATTTTGGTCTCGCACGTCACTACGACGGGCCAACGCCGAGAGCTGGCCATGCTGTTGGAGATGGTCGACGAGACTACACTGGGCTGGTCGTAACAAGATGGTATCGGCCCCCCGAGCTTCTGTTGCAGCTAAGGCAATACACCACCGCTATCGACGTGTGGGGAGTTGGGTAAGATGATACATGCACCTTTATACTTTTTTTTCTTTTTACTCCTCATGTTTCAGTAAAACTAATGTCTCAGCAGCTGTGTCTTTGGAGAAATGTTGTATGGCAAGCCTATCCTTGCCGGCGAGAGCGATGCCCATCAACTTGAGCTTATCTGGGATCTCATGGGTTCGCCCACTGATGAGAACATGCCGGGATGGAAGAACCTGCCGGGAAGCGACCATTTATCCCCCAGATCACGACCTGGAAACCTTCAGAGCCGCTTTAGGGAGTATGCCTGCCCGATACTGTTCACTTGATCAAACGTCTACACGCCGCTAACTCTAAATTTCTTTCCATAGATATGGCTCTGGAGCAATTTCTCTCCTGAAAGATTTATTAAAATTAGATTGGAGGACACGGATAAATGCCGTGGATGCGCTACAGCACCCATACTTTAAAAAGGAGCCCCTACCCATGGAACCACATCAGCTTCCCACCTACGAAGAGAGTCACGAGCTGGATCGAAGAAAGTTTCACGACCGCAAGGCTGCCCTGCCGCCTGCACCTAAAGGAGGAACGGTCGGCCTGGGACCAGATGCAAATGGAGCAACTGCAGGCTTCAACAGCAGCGACGCATATGGTGGCCGGAACGGTGCCAATGGGGGACGATTCAGAGGCGGCCCGGACGAAAGGCGACCGGCTTGGCAGAGAGACCGAGAGCGCGGCCCTACATCACGGCCTCCCCAAGACCGACCGCCAAATTGGGACGATGCTGACCATCGTGATCGAGATCGGGCGCCTCGCAATCGCGCGCCAGGTCGTGGACCGGACATTGATACATATATCCCAAGCTATGGACGAGAAGAAGGCGGAGGCAATCGCCGCAGGGATGAGGACCGGCCACGGGATGACCGCCGACGCCCTACCAGCAAGGACAGCGGACGACGATATGATAGAGATCGGCGAACGAGGAGTCGAAGTCGCTCGCCTATTCACGATAGGAATCGCGAGAGAGAAATTTATCGACGATGAATGCAACAAATTGGAAAAAAAAAAAAGAAGAAGAAGAAAAAGAAAAAAAAAAAAAACTGGTCAACATCAACATTGCCATACACGCATAATATGTGAGCCATGGGTATGGTCGTTTAATGACGGTAGATGAAGTTGACATACATACATACATACACCTTGAAGCCCCCCTTATATACTTATTTTTATGATATCCCAAGGAAACAGTTTTTTCTTGCACCCTTTTTGCACAGGTTGGACAGGCGTTGGAGGGGACAGAATAAACAAGTGGAAAGGTGTACATGGACCTAGAGCGCTGTTGCTTGCTTATTACCTGCTTGCCTGCAGCAGCGGCAGATTGAAACGGAATAGTTTCCACCACTATATAGATAAATTTATACGGTAGATGATGAAGTAACCTCTCTACTTTTGATAGTGCTTGACGAGAAAAGCCTAGGCAGCAACATAGCCAGTTGGTATGGCGCAGATCCAACCGACGGTGTAGTCATGCGGGTTAGGCATGTTATCGTCTGAACCATAATGTAAAATTCAACAAGTTATAGCGTACATGACAGTAAATTCATCTTTAGTCCAAAGCAGCGGTTGTCCTAGCAAAGTCTTCCACCGGGCTGTAATTCTCTGGCTCGGGCACCAAACGCGTTGTCCCCGCCCCCAAAGAAAGATAACAACTGTTGCATTTGTCCACAAACCCTTGATCCTTGTCAGTGACGCGAGGGGACAACCCAATACGCTGGATGTGTGCTTGTCGTTGACTAATAAAATGAGAAATTTGGTTGAGTTCCACTTCTGGCCCATGTAGTTATAGAAAAGATGATACTGAAATCTAGATATTTATTTCGGGCTTTACTGTAGCAAGTAGGTGTAATTAATAATTGCTTGGTGAACGCCATTGAAGCATTACAAAATGCACAAGAGCTACTATAAGCTCATAAGAAAGAGAAGAAAAATGGGAGAAGAAAAAGGAAGGGGCTATAATTCAGAATCATCCTCTTCTTCAAGAATCGTCTGTGACAACAGCCCGGTTACAGGGCGGCGTCGTGAGGAGGGGTTAGGGTCGGGCCAATACCACTCCCCGTCATTGGAGGATGAATCATCTTTAAGGAGGGGGTCGGATGAAAATGGCGGCAGAGACTTTTTTGTTTGAGAAGCGCGAGAACGAGTCCCTTCGGAGCTGCCGTTGCCTCCATCTTGCATGCCGAGATATGAAGTGATGACGGTTGACGATGTGGCAAGTGTGAAGCCGGCGAAGATACCGACTGCTGCTGCGGTGCCAAGCTGGAAACAGGAAAAGATCAGCATCTCAGTCACCCATAGCATTATGACACCTTTATCTCTATCTTATATATATATATATATATATACCTTACAAGAAAGAAAGAAAAAAGCTGGAGGACTTACAAAGGTGTAAAGCGGCTACATGTTGTATAATGAAGGTGGTATTAGTATCCACTCCTACTAACACGTCGAAACGATGCAAAAACAACAGGCAACAAGATGAACCTTTTTGGCATTTTCTGGCGGGAAGAAACATACCTGGAGAGAGATTATGAAATCAATGACGCCACGGCACCAGCCTACAATATATGAGAATAGGTAGATGGCTGGTGCAAACACGACGCTCAGAGCGCTCAGGAGGTAAGATATGGGGACGTAAGCGAGTCGGATGGGAAACGTGAAGAGGCGACCGATAAAAGAAGCGTAATAGAGGCCGGTGCGGAGGCCATCAAGGACGTGCGAGAGGTTCATTTTCCCTTGGATGGCCGTGTTTATTGCGACGACGCATATGGAGGGGTGTTTTGGAGATTTTGAAGGTGAGGCATGTGAGATGTTTGAGAGGCTCGTAGTATGAATGAAGGGAGACTGAGGTACAATGCTGTTCCTGCCAGGCATGTGGCATGTGGCTGGTGAGATTGTGGCGGGGCTTAACCTGGAGCGAGGAGGAAATGGCAAGATTTTTGCAAGCTTCAGTTTTCATTTTTGTTTTTGTTTTTTTCTTTATGCAAATGTGCACTGTGTATATGTATTTGATTAGAAATTCAATGAAGATTTTGTTGGTTTCCATGTTAGTTGGTGGAAATGCGGTGATACAGAGGCGCTGTTGCTCTGAGCTATTTGGTGTATGGCAAAAATGTAATAGATACTACGACCCCTGAGAACACAGCACATCCAAGTGCATGATGGCGTAGCGTCACGGCACGGTACCTTTGATGACGAAACTGCAGTGCGTATTGGACACTGAAGTAGAGTACTTAGGTACCTGTATAATATTAAATGTTATGAAAATATATATTTCTGGTTACCAGGTAGTAGTTTCAATTGTAGTGCTGAGAATTGCATGAGGTAGGTAGTAGCAAATGCACCTTCCTCCAACAACCTTGAACGTCACACATTTCTCCTCAGGCATCACCGTGTCAATATATTAATTCGTCTACTGAGTCATTATTCATCAGATTGCTCTCTTATTACTTTCATTTGCCTCTGACCTTTACTTTTTACTTCTTTGCTTTCTATCCTCGCGTCGAGACTCGATCCAAGCGCGTGTGATTCGAACAAGTCGGTATCCCAACCCTTGCTAAATTTTTTTTTCCCTTTCTCTTTCAATTATTTATTTTTACTAACATCAGGAATCCAAAGCCAAAATAATGGCCGGCACCTTGAAACTGCGACATAATTCGCTCTCCTTCAACCATAACCTAGTCGTTCACTCGGTGTATGGTCCGCTCTTCACCAAAGTGAGAAAGAAATAACGCTTCAACGTGTCATAAAAAGAACCTAGACGACCCATCCAAATGACGAATACCCAATACCAACCATGTGCTGTTCTGATCTCCAATATGTGTGTTACCCCAAGAGGAAATCCACGTAGTTGGGATGCAGTCTTGACTTCTCGACTCGTACGCCAAGATGGCAAATCTGTGGCAATGGATCACTGTTCATGCCTCTTCACAGCGTCAAATTTAATTTTTCTTTCCTCGATAAAGCAGGCTTTTGGTAAGAATCTCCCCCATACCGCCATACGATGCTGGAGCTAACTCTCAAGCTATCGAGGCTGATTTAGTTTCGAATCTTCTGCTAGACTACAGCCAAAAGGTCATGTTCCTCAAGACGCAACGTCCACAGATGCCTGGTATTTGGCGAATGTGAAATTTCGCATCGATTTTTTTTTTTTTTTTTTTTTTTTTTTTTTTTTTTTTTCTTTTTTTTGGCGTTCCTGAGAGACAATGCCTACGATGCCAGAGACAATCATGCATCACCGTCTCGCACTCAAGGCAAGCCGGGATAGATCTGATATTGTTGTTATTGCTAGGTCGGCTTGCAAAGGAGTTGAGCGGCCTAGATATTGTTTTTTTTCTTCTATTTCTTGGGAGATGGAAAAATAGGTATTTACTATAAGAGCAAAGCTTTCCACTGTTAATAATAACAACAAGAAATATACCTACAAAATAGTCTCCTCCCACAATGCTGTTGTGAGTCGGCAGTGCCAAATGCAGTACGGAATGCTCCACTCAAAAGGTACCTCGATTTGTTCCTCTTCATAGCGCCGTTCTCGTACAGTCATTTAGTGTTGTCATCGTCATAACGCCGCCCGAAATGTCTCAGATCAGGTAGCTCGCTCTTTTATCTGGGTAGAAAGAACTTTGCCGCATGCCAAATATTGGCATAAACTCAGAGTAGCCAGTACATTGATGTCAGTGTTCAAGTACACACTAGCGCGAGTGAGCGAGGCTCAAGTGCTTGAAAATGCAGCCTTGAGGCTGCTCCAAGCGGGTACGTACCTCTGCTGTGCTGCTCCGCAAGCCCCGCGCGTGACTGCAGCTGCATCTTCCCCCACCCCGAAAAACCACGGCGTCAATCCTACTGGCCAGCTCCTCCAACCCACGATCGTCTGTTCTGCACGACTACGGGCGGTTACGACAGCTGAAGACCGAAAGTTAGAGGTAGAGTCCCCCACGAGCATCCCGTTTTTGCTGTCGGCGCTGTGCTGGCCTGCAGAAGCCGTCCGAAAAAGGAATCCTGGAAGCCTGGCGAGCGAGCGAGCAGATTGCCGGGGACAAGGCCCCTCTTCTGGCATTCTCGTTGAGTGTTTGCTTTAATCTCTACTAGATTAGAGTCCACTCAGACGGGGACCTGGAATTGGCCATTGGCTAGTTGGCGGGACGGACTGATTAATGCTTGACTGACGTTCTGCGCTATTTGGGACATTCGATCTGGTGCCGGCAAATCGCCTTGTGAGATATTACCGCTGCTACCTGGTATTGCCGCTAGCATCACCACTTTCACACTCGCGCTCCTCGCCGGCCCCCAACCATCCAAACACACATCACAGGTCTCTCACCTGATCCGGGATCCTCTTCCTGACGCAGTTGCATATCGAGAACAGGGCCAAGGCCGACGACACACTCGCATCGAGATCCCTCCCCGCCGCCCAAGGCACAAACCCCCACCGCCATTTCATCCTCTGAGCACGCCGCAATCCAACCACGTTCGTCCGAGCATCGTCACGCGAGACCTCACCCCCCATCTGCCGGTCCAGCCCTGGCTCGCCAGCTCCGAGCGAGAGCGTCTTGTGCAACGACAAGCCGCCAACCGGTCGCCTCTGCAACCCCCCTCTGCTCCCGCTAGCAGCCCATCCTCGCTGCTTGTCTGGGTCTGGGATTGTTGTTTTTCTCATCTCTTTCCCGGCTCGCTTCCATCTCCCTGCGGCCACCCCTGGTCGGGCTCCCGAGCCATGGGTAACAACCATTCGGCGTCCAACAAGGCGGGCGGGCCTGGGTCGACGCCGCCGCAGGCGCCATCGTCGCAGTCAGGCGTCGAGTCCCCTCGCCATCACCACCGCAAGGACGGTTCGCGCAACATCATCCCCATCCATCGCGCCGCCGCCGCCCCGGAGTCGTCGACGCTCCAGGCCCAGGGCTCCATCGCCGCTTCCGTGCCCAAGCCCAAGAGCGTGCCCACCACTGCCGTGTCTTCCCTTAGCGGCTCGCCGCACAGCAGCACCGTCTCCTCCGTTGCCAACGCCGCAGCCGCCGTTACCGCGGCCGTCGTCGCGGGCAGCCCTAAGCCATCCTCGCCACGGCCCATTATCCGCGACGAACCTTCCAAGCCCGTCGCTGTTCCCATCGAGGGGTCCTTGGTGCGCCCTCAGATCCCCGCCGTGCCGCCGTATCTCGAGGCCCAGCTCTTCTCCAACAATAGCCTTACGGACATGTACATGATGCGCCCGCCTCGCCTGCCGCTTCCTATCGAGGAGGAGCTCCACAGACCTGGCTCGCCCATTGCCGGCCCCGATGAGAACCTCACCGATCTCGAGCTGGGCGAGACATCCGATGGCTTAACAAGAAAGAGCTCTGGGCTTAGCAACGGAACGGTTGAAGATGATGAGGGCGATGAGCTACGTGTGGACAAGACCGGGCGGGTGGTTCCCACCAAGATTGTCTGGAACGGTGGAGGTGAAAAAGTCTATGTGACTGGTACGATTTTCCAATGGAACAAAAAGCACCGGCTACTTCCTGTGTAAGTTTGACATTGCCTATGAAAAATTAGACTAGTAAGCAGTCGTATCTGGCCGCCTTCAGGAGGCTTCCGTGCCTTGCACGTGCTTGAAGCTTTTTGCGCCCGTTTAGCTCTCCCGCTGATTGTTTTTGACTTTTGGCTTGTACTAACGTATTGTGATGACGGGATAGTGAGGGCCAGCCTGGTGTCTTTGCCGCCACCATCTACGTCTTGCCCGGTACGCATCACATCCGCTTCTTGGTGGATGGAATTATGCAGACAACGTCTACTCTTCCCACGACTGTCGATTTCGGAAACAACTTGGTAAACTACATCGAAGTCAGATCAGAAGACTCATCGGCAGTGAAACAAGGCGAAGCTGGGGAAGCTGTTGAGGCTGGACAAGAGAAGGAGGCGGCTCAGAATGAATCGCAGTCCAAAGAAGAGCTCAAGGTGGCCAAGCAGAAGCTTATCTTGCCACAAGAAGCCTACAGTAGCCAAATTCCACCATACCTACTCGATTTCGACCAGACCGAGGAGTCGCCAGCCTACCGCAATGCTGAGAGTGCGATTGAGAAGATGGCTACACCACCCAGCTTACCTGGTTTCTTGGGCAAACCAATCCTCAATGCTGCTACCCTTATGAAGGACGACAATAGCGTCTTAAATATGCCGAATCATACTGTTTTGAATCACCTTGCTACGAGCAGCATTAAGAACAATGTCTTGGCCGTTTCAGCGACTATTAGATATCGCAACAAGGTTAGTGAAACGAGACGAGGGAAAGAGAATCGATAATCTAGCGTGTGTCTGCTAACTGCTTGATTTTACTCTATAGTATGTTACTACAATTATTTATAAGCCTACTTCAGCGGATGAAGGTTAAAGCTGGCTTGCTAAAATAGCATTGGAAATGGAGAATGGAGAAAGGAAGTTTCTATTTTGGTTAAAGAGAGCTAATATGTATTACTTTGCCTTTTCTTTTTATTCCCCCCTGTATCACCCTTTATTACAACCTTTTTGATATAGGGAGGGCCTTTTCTTTTTGACACGATATGCATTTATTTACATGAGATGGTGGGGTGGCAACGAGAAATGCTACGAGCCATGCCGGGCCATGCCACATTAGATCGCAAGCTTCTATAGCTGAGCTAGCGGATGTTGTTGAGATCTAATAAGGGGTTCGCAATTGAACCAACACGCTAGATGGGTGGACAAGATGTACGAAATATCTACACAATATACGGTACAAGTTTACTTATTTCTATTGACTTTTTTATGTTTATGTTCCTGACAAGTCTTAATCCCTCCACTCGACATATACATCATCTGTTCTAAACCTCTGCGTACACACGCTCTCGTCAAGCGGCGTGCGGAATCCCGTTCTATAAGCCAATAAACCGGCATGGGCAATCATGATGCCATTATCAATGCAGAATCTCTCATCCATGGCAAAGACACTGCCACCTCGCTCCTGGGCCATGCTGGCAATCATTTCCTGCAGCCGCTCGTTGCAGCCCACGCCACCGACGATGAGGACCTGGCTACTGCCCACGTGCGCCATGGCCCGCTCCGTAATCTCAACCAGCATGGCAAAGATTGTCTCCTGCAGAGAGAAGCATAGATCCTCGACAGTGAAGCCCGCACCATCGGGTCCGCGCTCCAGCAGCTGCGCGGCCAGGGCCTCCGCGCTGGTGAGGATGCCGGAGAAGGAGCAGTCCATGCCCTTGACAATGTAGGGGAGCTCGAGCAGCTGCTTGCCCTTCTTGGCCAGCTGCTCGATGTTGTAGCCCGGCGCGGGGTCGTTGCTGATGTTGAGCACGCGGGCGAAGCGGTCGAGGCAGTTGCCGACGGCGATGTCGAGCGTCTCGCCAAAGATGCGGTACCGCTTCTCGGCGTAGGCAATGACCTGGGAGTTGCCGCCGCTGACGTACAGTACGACGGGGTTGTCGGCGCCGGTGACCTCGCGGCCCATCTCGATGTGTCCGACGCAGTGGTTGACGCCGACGAGGGGCTTATCCCAGAGGAGGGCCAGGGTGCGCGCGCCGATGGCGACGCTGGTGAGGGGCGCGCCCATGCCGGGACCCTGGGTGAAGCAGACGCAGTCGACATCGGCGGGGGAGATGCCCGCTTCGGCGATGGCGCGGCGGGCGAGGGCGACGAACTCGGTGCGGTGGTGGAGGGCGGTGTCTTTGGGGAGGAAGCCCGTGCCTGGCGGGGAGATGAATGTGTGTCGCAGGTTGGAGAGGATGGTGGCGGAGGTTGGGGTGTGGAGGATGAGGCCGATGCCCAGCTTGTTGGCGGAGCCTTCGCAGCCGAGGGCGATCCAGGAGGATTTGTTGGACATTGGCGGCGTTGATATTGATGTGGGAGATGTGATGGATGAGGTGGTGGGTTGAGGAGGAGGGGGGAGCGGCGAGGAGACGGCGGCGGCGGCCATGTTGGAGAGAGGTTGTGGGTATAGGGCTGTAGACGCAGAACTGAATCAAGCTGAAGTCGTCTATTTGCGATTTATGCTTGCGCCAGGTTGGCGAATAGATGGCCTCGTGTTTGATATCTCGAGTTTAAGATCTTGACGACAGGGTATCGCTGTTCTATGCGTTTTATTCTATATCTTTCTCTGAGGGCTAGAATTTAGATTAGCTTAGACCGGAACAACTTTAATATGTAAGTGGTTTAAAAAAGAATAATATCAGTTTACACAAAATACATACCCTGTCAAGGCAACTTGTTAATTAATCGTAGATGGTGATGGTTGATTCAACCCAAAGTTTTGACGTTCAAAAAAATAGAGGGGTTCTGTGCCCGAAACAGAAATTAGCGGGGCGCCTTGTCATGGGCGCTCTCTCTCTCCCTACGGCAATACAAGTAGTTAGGTACGTACCTTTCCATACTTACCTCATACCACACATCTTCTTCTCCCCAAATTTTGTCATCTTCCGCACTGCATGCACTACAACCTGGGCTAGTACCTAATGTAGTGCTGCTACTACTACCTTCTGTTCCTACATGCCTCGGGCAATGTCTCTTCGGTTTTCCGGCTCAGTTCATGCTTTGCGCTAATGTACGTGTTACAGGCGCTTCTTCTGCCCGCTGCAGCTTCACACGCGGGTGAATTGGGAGCTCCTCGTGCAGGTATGTACTGATACTAGGTAGTGGTTACTAATTTATCACATCTCGTCTCGGCAAAAGGCGCCGTGTTGCCTTATGTAAGAACTGCGTCCCCCGTTTCTTACAGCTAATCTACCTGCTGTTTCAAGGTTGCACCGCCTTCGTTCCTGTCACAGCTGGTATCATACAATCAGGATCCCAATGTCCTGTCCTGCATGGGTGCCTCCAGTACAAAGCAGTACAGAGAGTGAGCACGCAGGAGAAGAAAAAAAAAAAGTGCGTAGGTTTGTTCAGTGCAAAGCTTTCTGTACAGACTTTCCACGGCGCCCAGTTCGGCAAATCGCCCTCTAGCGCCTCTTGTCACCAGCAAAAGCTCGCACTAAAAAGACACCACCTCTGGCCCCGCCCGCTGGCCCTGTACAAATGCCGCAAGTACTCTCCGGCTGCGAATCTCCCTCTCTGGGTACTTGCCGCCCATGTACAGCTACCTAAGCTCTGCCATTCACTCCCAGGTCCCTTGATTTGTGAAAGTGTGTGCTTCTGCTGCCGTTTCGGTGTGTGGACGCAAATCCTCCCACGCTCCCCAAAATAATCCACTTCCAGCCCGTTCCCGCGGTCCACTTCGACCACTCGCTTTCTTTCCCCTCGACTTTTTTCCTTCTAGCAAATCTAGCTGGACACCAGAGGGAAAAAACATTGCAGCAAGAAGAAGAAATTCTCTTCCTTGTCGCCAGTCCTTCACGATGGCCTGAATCGGTGAGACATTGGTTTTCTCAACGGTATGTTTTATGTCCTTTTGTGCAGGGAGAAAGCCGCCCCTTTGAATCTATCTCTCGTTCTGCTGCCATCTCTGACGGCGCCTGCTAACACTAGCCGTGGCAGCAGAAAAAAAAAATTCAGCCGCGAGAGAAGAAGACAGAGCCTCTAGCTACTGCTTCAGCTGGCGAGAGTAGCTATGAGCTTCTCTACAAGCTTGTTCATCGTCGATGTCCATGGCGAACCTCGACCACAGCCGGCGAGTCCACGTTGCGCAGGCCGGCTTTCCCCTCACGTCATCCGCCCTGGTCGCAATGAGGTGAGGTGAGACCAGGCTGCGTCACGACACCACCCGCCTTGCAAGAACAAAAAAAGAGCTCCTACAAGCACAAAACGGACCGTCGGCAATGCCCAGCTTGCCCACCATCGAGACTTATACGGATCATCACGCGAATTGCATGCGGCCGAGCCGAAGAAAAAAGTTCTGTTTTCTGGTCAAAAGCCAGTTCAGGATCTAGTTTGTATCTTTTTTTTTTTTTCATTTGCTCCCGTTGGAGGGCCTCTTCTCTTTCTAATCCTAAAGAACCGACCCCAACTCCCAACTCCTCGCAATGCCCTGATCAAGGCGACTGTACTATACATCGGTGGTTTTTTTTTCATCTACAGCAAAAGATCCTGCCTCCTCCCAACCCTTTCCCCCCGTCCTGTCCGTCCCTGAGAACCCTTCAATACCAGCGTGATTGGAGAAAAAAAGAAAGCAAAAACGAATTATATACACCTCCATACTCATACAAGGATGCAGTACTAGATTCGGCGGGGGGGGGGGGGGGGGGGGGGAAGAGAGGGTTCTTTATGACGCCGCCTGCGCTTGCTGAACTGCAAGTTGCGGCGGCGGCGGCGGCTGTGGCGGCGCTTGTGGTGGTGGTGGTAACACCCTATTTCCATTCGCTACGCCATTAACCGCCTCTGGAGGGACCGTTGGCCTCCCCCGGAAGATATATGGACTGAGTGGAATTGTGGCTCTGAACTTGAGCGCTCGCGTGTCAAAGGGATCAACCTCATACACAAGCGGTTCATCATCTTCGTCGTCAGAGTCATACTTCCACCGGTCAGAGTACTCGTACGTATCTGTCCGCGCGGGTGTTGATAGACCCCTCCGATCGATCCAGAGCCGTTGTAGTCGGCCAATGCGACGTCGAAACGCGGGCTGGCTGTTTTGCGGCGTCTCGCCAAAGTCTGCGCCGCGGAATTGGAACACGGGAAGTTCCGGTTTGTCCAATTGCATTGGCTCAGGTGCGTCGTCAATATCCATTGACTCTGCAGAATTTGACGCCGGCGGCGTCATTAGATATTGAGTCTTGGCCGGTCTGAACTTGAGCTCCATGCCCAATTCTTTGACCGGCGATAGCGGATCTCGAGTGAGATCAATATGATTCTGGTTCCACCTTCGGTGGTTCTGCACCTTGGTTTCAATTTCATTACGAAGCTCGTTCTCTTTCTCGGCGAGCTGGTCAGAGAGCAACACAAGATCTTGTTCGTGTGAACGCCCATCTGGCCGCACCGGCACCCGCACTTGTGTGGGCGGCCGCTGAGCTCCGGCAGCTTCTGCAGGCTTGCGCTTCTGAGACTGCTTGGTCATGTTAGTGTCAAGCGGCATTATACGTGTAGGGAGCCAAGCTGGCCTTGATTCGAAACATACCTTTTGGTTTACTAGGTCTTCGTCGTCGCCCTTGATGCCCAGCTTTGTCTTGATTTGCTTCAATCGAGCTCTTTCCTCGAAAATAGCCCGATCCACTTGCAATAAATCTCGTTTCATCATCTCTCGCTCGTACGCCATCAGTACTAGTTGACGGCCATCCTCGAGCTCGCGACGGAAACGCTTGAGCGTCTCGGCGATCTTGGTATCTCTAGACCTTGTTTTCCTTGTTTGTCTGACCTCCCGCCGTCTGAAGCAGACGTATGGGTCAGTATCATCAGTCTCCTGATGCGTCTCAAACTTGATGGTTGCGTGCAGTGGTTTATTTCCTTGCTCCTGCCGCTTGGATTTCCAGTACTCGTATATCTGCTTGGCGTGCAGCAATATGTTTGTAGAGCCAAGCTGATTGAGTCCGGGTACCATCATATCGTAGCCGACAACAGTGTTGTCAACGGCTGCGAATGGAGTCTGCTCGGTTGCGGTGTCCTCAAACACTTCCATGATGCGTTCAAAGTCATCCTCACTGAGAGCCCCGGCGCCGGCCGGCGGATTACTATTATAAGATTTGAGAAACTCATCGTCTTCGGTTGTCATGTCATATTGACAGCTAATACATTCCTCAACTGTCTGAGAAAATCGGATATAAGAGGAAGGTTTGTGAAAGATTGCGGGATAGAGAGCATCATAGCTGATGTCACTCTCTTTTGGAGGCGGTACGGGGATTTCTTGATCATTGCTTGTTCCCGCCTCTTTTAGGATTGACTGAAGATGATATTCCTACACAACGAAAAAGAAGAAGAGAAAAAAAAGTTAGTAAAAAATTATTGTTTCAAAGAAAAGAGAAAGATTAAGAGAAAGAACATAAGAGAAGAAAAAGATGAAGATGATGAAAAGAAACTAGAAACAAAAAAATGAAAGTGATGTGAAAAAAAGAAGAATGGCAAAAGGAGAAAGATATATCTAAATACACGAGTAAGATATACGAGAATGGCTTATACCATCATCGTATCTCTACACACTCTGTATATAGTATATATCGCGAGCAAAGGTAATGTAAGTTAGGGGCGCCAGGAGAGAGACCACGTGACCAAGCACGTGATATCAGAAGTTGCGGTGGCGTGGCAATGAGGTGGTGATGGACTCACATTTTCCTCAGTCTGGTCGACTCCGGTCGCGATTTGCGACTCGGTAAGCAGTGATTCATACTCAGTAGCATCGATCTGATCCTCTCTGAGCACAGGGAGAGCGGTTTTGATAGTCAACTTCTTGACTCGGACTTTGCGGGATGACATGTTGCCAGGGTGGTGAAGGACGGCAGAAAGCCAGCGGAAAATCCGCGAAAAAAGGAGATCAAGTCATAAATCAAGACGTCCGAAGTCGCCTTATGATAAAATTTTGATGATTTAGGCGCTGTGGTTTCGCTTTTTTGATGGTTCAATGCTCGCGTTCGATGAGGTGACGTTGGGATTTGTTTTGCCGCGCGAAGATTTTTCACTGGTGCAGAGCCTGGAAAATTGCGTCTGTTTGATGGCCGCTGTGGCCCGCTGCAAAGTCACTGCGCCGTAGAATTTAGCGGGCGCTGGTACACCGAGGCGCTCGGGCCACCCCCTCCTTTTGCCTCCCTCATCCCCTGAAGTCGCAGCAGGCCCACGCGCTGAAAACAGCACAGCACAGAAGCTGCTAGGCACTTGGGCGAGTGCTATGCGCGCGCCGCTGGTTGGCTAAGCAGCGGCCACAGCAGCCCAAACGCGCCCAGGCCGGAGATGGGCCGAAAGCTGGCATGGTGGCTTTTTTCTTTCTTCTCTTTTTCTCAGCAAGCAGCAGCCTGGGCTACAGAGAATAGCGTACGGCTCCGTCACCGCCTCTGTTGCAAGGAAAGGAGAAACTAGTCTAGCAGGCCTGCGTATTACCTACCGTAGGCACAACTCGATAAGCTGCACAGCCATAGGTAGCTTTCAGCCACAATCGCAGCGACGGCATAGCGGCCTCCCAAACGCGCATGTCTAGGTTTCAACTCTATCTGAATAAAATGACATAATCATCCAACAAGTCCCCTCAGTGAATCATTATCATTTTCAAAGATGCACCAACTTCTGCAGCTTCTCCATGCACAGCCGCATTCGGTATAATCCAGCCTGATGTCTGGTTTCTTCATTCGCAAGGCTGGATGAAGTTGAATGGAATCCATTGCTTATCGCCCAAGGCTGTTCAGCAGCCTCTTGATACAGACAACAGCAGAGAGATGGTCCGTGCACATGACCGCTACCCCTCTAGGAGTCGCCTCGACTGTCTAATATACAGCAATATAATCCGGTGCCTTACTTACATACTCCGTACACAGAACGACATTCTACGACCGCCACCCGCTGCATCCCCAACCGCCGCATAGAACCGGCCTCGTACCGTATCAGCGTTTCTCTCCTTGGACCGCCATTATTGTATCCTTAGCTACACGAGACATTCTTTAGCGCACAAGAGCTGCGCTGTCCTGTCTGACAAGATGGGCAACACCACGAGTACTGTGCTGGACAACATTGTCCAAGGATCCAACTGTAGGCTCCCGCCTCCTTATGATGATTTCGTCCCCGGGTTCAAGTTTGGCTAACTCCGTAGCGCATAGTTGACAGAGAGGAGGTCGACCGGTTAAGGAAACGGTTCATGAAACTCGACAAGGTACGGTTGAAAGAAAGGGGAACCAAGTCAGATCGAACGCTCGGGCTGGGCTGCTTTACACTTTAGTCGCGCCGCGATTTAACAAGACAACACGAGATGGGACATGACGGCACAGACAGGCAGGCTGACCATCTATGCTGCAGGATAACTCCGGCACAATCGAGCGCGACGAATTTCTCAGCCTTCCTCAAATCTCCTCCAACCCTCTTGCGACACGGTTCGTCCGATCTTACCTCATCCCCCGGCGACTTTATACATTGCTTGCCTTCCCTTCATTGGTATATAAATAATAAATAGGTCACGGCTAACTCGACATACGACAGAATGATTGCCATCTTTGACGAAGACGGCGGTGGCGATGTCGACTTCCAGGAGTTCGTCTCCGGCCTGAGCGCCTTCAGCAGCAAGGGCAACAAGGAGCAGAAGCTGCAGTTCGCGTTCAAGGTCTACGACATTGACCGCGACGGCTACATTAGCAATGGCGAGCTCTTCATCGTGCTCAAGATGATGGTTGGCAGCAACTTGAAGGACCAGCAGCTGCAGCAGATTGTCGACAAGACGATAATGGAGGCGGACCTGGACAAGGACGGCAAGATTAGCTTTGAGGAGTTTACCAAAATGGTGGAGAATACGGATGTCAGCATGAGCATGACTCTAGGTGCGTACTTTTGGGGGGCGAGGCTGGTGATAAGACTTCCCCTTTTTTTATTTTCTTCTTTTTCCTTCTTCTATCATCAGGGAGGGGGTTCTCCCTGTTCTAGACGCCTTTGTAGGCGTGATTGGTGAAAAACAGCAATAAGCTAACGAGCTGATATAGATCAATTTTAAATGTGCGTTGAAAGGGGGTGAAAAGCGGCGTTGGTCTCGGGTAGACACCGCCAGGAAAGCGATTTGTGGATAATGGAAATATAGCAGTTATGATAATGAATATCTACATTCAATTTCTCCTTCAACCATGGCGGCGGACGTGACTCGCAGCTGGGAATGGGTGTCGCAATTGATCGATGCTAATAGCCGTTATGATTTGGTCTTGATAGTGGTTTGAGCCTCCTTCTCCTGGATCAGGCACTTGACATGTCTCTCTGAATCGAACAAGTGCCCTCACAAAATTAGATCGTGGCCGTGGGGTTAGGTGAATTTGTTCCAATCTGCATTCTTCATCCTTATAAAGGAGATGAAATAAGCATCACTAATTTGGATACAGATGGTGCCGGCACCAAGAGAAGAGAATCGCTGGCCATAAAATCCGCCGACCAGGAATCTTTCTGCCTCGCTATAGAGACTTTTAAAAATCTCTTGATCTTAACCAAGGCTATTTCATCACGCATCCTGTAGTGGGCAAGACTGGCTCAATTTTATGTATACGACAACTATATTTATATGGGTATTTTGGTAGCAGCTGGACGAAGTAGCGGTATTAGAGTACACTGGACGGCCAATGGATTTTCCCACAAGCTCCGGGTAGCCTGGACGGTGCTGCTCCCAGCTATGACGAGTGACACTTCGATCGCGATGAAATGAACCAATGACGTGGCGCCCACCAAAAGACATATGAGATGCCCGGCTATCATGCATCTCGCTGTGTCTTGCAGCGGCTGTGGTTCCTGAGGCGTAGCGCAGCCACCATCTCGCTCAAAGAGAGTTGAGTTGTGGCGTTTATTGGCAACAGGCTGATGGAGGTCAAAGGGTGGACCGTCGCACAGCTGCATCTCCTTTGCGTCTCTTGTCAAAGACTATGGGTGTCTCATACTGCGTACATTAGTAGGTACTTACTACTATATTCTGTCTTTTCTACCATTTCTCTCCTTTACACTTCCTCCTTTTTTCCCTCAGCCAAAGGAGATGATTCTGGTTCTTAGTAGATATTAACTAGGTGGAGGATTGAAGGAATGACGACCACTGTCTTGTTTATTTTTATTTTATTAATTTTTTTTTTTCTCTTTTCGATTTTGGCTTCTAAAGGGGTGTAGATACATAGTACGGCAAGAGGTCACTTATGATGTGTCATTTTCGCCGCGACGTCAGTGACCACTGCCCTTTTGCCTGCTTTTCGTTTTTCTTCTTCTTCTGTAGTCTATACTATTTAAAAATTAAAAGGAAAAGAATTAAAAAAAAAAAAAAATAAAGTAAAAATAAATAAAAATTAGATATTGGGGGAATTGCCTCTAAATGTAGTGATATCTTCTTTTAATCACTACCTTAGGTATGGCACACGCCCACAGATGGTGATGCGCACCATCATCTAATATAAGTCGGCTACTTCGTGTAACACTTCATAATAGCCTTTTGTGCAGCTCTATTGCCTTAACTTGTAGCGGTACTTGGTACCTACCAATCGCTATGATAGGTGATAGGGCACAGCAGGCAGGTGCCGTCATTCTTTACCTGCTCCGTCACTCCTTCCCTTCTCTGCAATACCAGTGACATGCGTCCCTCGAAACCTTCTCGTCTTTTCCTCCATCTGCTGACCTTTTTCTTCCTCTCTCATCATCATCACATTCGTATCTACTTCAAATACAGCAAGTCTCTCCCCTGACTCATTGACAACATATTCTTGTACTACAACAACATGCTAGGCATGCTTCGGCCTGGGATCTGGGGGATCGTCATTTTTGTCCCACCGTTGGCGCTGTGCGGCGAAATGCACAGACTCCGAACCCCTGCACATACATATCAACGTCACATGCAATGCAGGCCCGGGTAAAAATTTACGACAGATCGGAAATCAAGTTTGGACAACCTGGATCTCGGCGCCGTCGAAATGCACCGAAAGCTTACCTTCGCCCTGCCATGCTGAGCACTCCAGTTGACAGCAGCTGCTCATGGGTAGCAGTATCTATAAGAGAGGCAGCCGAGATATGCCGGGGTCAGACCCAGACCCAGACCCAGAGCCCCATCAAGACCTTAGCAACAAGAACTTATCGGAATTAAAGCTAGGAAGCCGCTCACTAGCTGCAGCTATGACCAGATGCCAATACCTACTCTTTCTCCTCTCCTGGCACTTATCATCTTAGCTCAGCTTTGCGGCCACGATAATTAGAGAGCAAACCAACAAGAGATGGTGGCTACATGTAACCTAGCCAAGGCTTCATGCTACCACAGCCTATAGGGGAGTATGGCTACATGGATGAGAAGTCCTACCCTCTACGAATTCTACAAGCATACGCCCGCTAGCACACACCAGCTCATTTCAGGTGACTCATGGGTGGTATCTTTCTGTTCGCCTCACCGAAGCATTGGTTGGGTGTTGCCACTTCTGCTGCTTGCCAAGCGTCTCCACGTATGCAGCTAGAAGCACGATGTTTATGCGTCCATCCACGATTGCCGACGCCCCCAGCTTATGGCAGCCCCAGGAAAGCTGCAAAGAGAAAGGGACTTGCTTCCGCTTACTCTCGGCCACGACGTGAATCTCAGCTGCAGAATGCAGCACTACCCCATGAAACGCTAGCAACAGCTATCCTGGGCTGGGCATTTCCAAGTAGTACCTTGATTCGGCCCCCAAGGTCCCAGCCGCCTCAGCCTCTCGGGTGCTGACTTTGCCCCTCTGCCAGCTTTGTGGCTTCAGTTGGTAAATCTCTCGTGCATAAGAGGGAGCTGTCACGCGCTCCAATAGCTTTCGGGCATCGCAGCCGGAGTGCCATCGTTGAAGCTGGGACATGGGCCACCGCGACAATGCCCCTGGGCAGAAGGGCAAACATGTGCGTTCATTGCGTCACGGGTGACAAAACCACCCAAACAAGATGTCATATGCCATCGTGAATCGTCCTACCCGACGACTTACCCCCCCAATAATGGTGCCAAGTGCCGATTACTAACTGTTATGAGCGGTGGCTGGATCACAAAAAGTCCCTGCAGGATTACTTTAGGCATACAACTCAACTACATAGCCCCATATCTCATCATTCACAAGCTGCTATGCCCAATGAATCTATTCAAGCTTGCCATCTAACTTGTTTGCTATGTACGCAGCCGCTAGCTCTCATGCCACTCCTAGCCGGTTAATACAGCCCGTGGGGGCTCCAACCCGCCATATTCTAGTCCAACTCTAAACCCAAATGATGCATCAAAAAAGAAAAAAAGGTCTGTGAGCTGGTAATCTGTAAAGGCCATTTTTCAAGCTGAAGTGGGGGGAGATAAGAGAGAAAGAACAGAGCATCCGCTAGTCCCGTATCTCTCGCCTGAAAGCCCGTCATTCACCGCCGCCCATCCAGTTCCTTTGGTCCTCCCACGCTTTGCTCGCTCCCGTACTCGTCGTTTCCTATTGTGTATATGAAAATACTCGTCAATGTCGTACCATTTCCTCCAAAGCCTGCCCGTACACAAACAGCATTCAAATAATGCCATGGCATACTTTGTGTTTGAGTGTGCCCATGAATATTTGCGTGTCTTCACACAGAACAGGTTTGTCACTGCCCCCCTCGTGTTCCCAGTTCATTAAGAGGTAGCCAGTAGAGCATACACAGAACGTACCGCTTGATACTCTATGATACTGACTCCCCCCCTGGCGCTCTAGTAGCATCCAAGTCCAGCCCAAAGTAGATGCATCGCCCACCCGAAGAAAGAGAATCCCAATTTCCATCCGCCCATATCCCGCGATACCCAATTATGAAGAAACCTCTTTCTATGTTAACCTTCCATCCGATCCAGCCATGTTCATATCTGCGCTATTGTAGAAGCTGTGTAAAGTTTCCCGTCGTATAATGTACATTTCCCAAGTCGCTAGAAATACAAGGGTACAAGCAAAGTTGAAAAAAGAAAAAGAAAGAACCAAATAAGGAGAGAATGAAAGAGAGAAAGAATGAAAGATGAAAAAGCCAGCTGTCTTTCTTTCTAGTGCCAAGTCGCCAATTTTACCCCTTCACTTATTCACCGTCGCGGTGCAAAGATGTAGGTCGATCAGCGCGATCCTCCGCTTGTACTAGCGTTCGAATCGAGAGAGTCGTAGAGGTCAAGGCATTCTTCAAGAACTAGAATTTGGTCAGAGTCCTTCCATTGTTGAAGAAGGTGTAAGAAGAATGTAATCACATACTGGTCTCGATTCGATCCTCCCACACACCATACTGATAGTCTACCAAGCCATGGCTCTCGATACCATCGCAGAGCCGAATGAGCTCGTCTCCTAGCTTCTTTATTGTTCCCTGGGACATGACCCTCTGTGATCTCGAAAGCTGCTGGCCAGATGACATTATTTCTCTCTGTCGGAAACAGAGAGCAAGCCACGCGTGGTTAAAGTCGTTCCAGAGTTTGATTCGTTCGGCATGAAGGCTAGCGTCGTCTTGGTTGAGCCCTGTTTCGTATGTAAGTACAAATATTGAGCTGGTATTAGATTGTTTAGCTTTCTTCTTCGTACCTAATTCTGTAACCTGCGTGAGCAGCCAGCTAGAGACATTTAACAGTGTTTCAGCAGCCCTCTCGAGAGAGATTGACGAGATATCTTGGAATACAGATCCTAGCTGCCGTTGGTAATTTAGCCACTTCTCTTGGAGGCCAGACGCAGCATAGTCCTGTCCTTCCCCCATAGTGGGATCTGCTGTTCCTGACGTATGCTGCATGGCATTTGCAGAAGGCATGCTACTGGCGTAATTTATGGGTTGGCTCTGTTGATATACTCCGGCTGATGCGCTGCCTCCCTGGCTCGGGTGCTGAATATTTGCTGCTGCACTCCCTGCTTCAGGATTAAAATACGCCGAGGTGACATCCGGTGCCATCATTTGCATTGCCGCCTGCTGCCGTTGCCCAAACTGTTGGGCGTCATAGACTGGAGTTTGTGTGCTCGGTTGAGGTACGTTGTACATCATCATACCCGTGTTGTAGCCCCCGAAACTTTGAGTTTGTGGTCTTGAATCGGCGCCGTATTCCGATCCATACGCTAAAGTCGTTGTCGGCATATTTGTTGGCGTTGAAAAGGCGGCTGTGGGCTCTTGGTAATATGTGCTGTACGCTGGCGCACCCCCCAGACCTCTTGGTGTTGAAGGAGACGCAAGGGGTGCTGATCGAAAGCGCTCAGAGGGACCGCCTACAGAACTTGGAACTTGATATTTCTGTATAGGAGCGCGATAAGCAGGCGGGTCATTCTGCCTTCTATGTTGATTAGAATTGTCCATGCCCTATTGGGCGTTGCCGTAAAGACGTTTCTCCTGCCGAGTTTTCTCGGTGCGCTGGAGAGCCAGCGCTGTTGAAGTAGGAGAAGGGTAGTGTAGGAAACAAGTCCCGCGCACTTTGAACCGTATCGCTAGCTGGGCTTAAGCAGATAGTCTGCGTAGAATTAAAATTTGAACGACTCTCAGATAGAAAGATGAGGAGCAGTGCAAATAAACAAACTTCTGTGAGTAGCTACAGAACAGTGTGTGGGAGTACGGATCAAGTTTGCCAATACGATGTGATCTCCCTAGCTGACGACAGCTAGGTGTTCAACAATCAGACCGAGGATTCCCCAAGGAAATAAGGGTCTAGGCTGACAAGCTGAGTGACTGGTGCTATCTTCTGTCCACAAAGTTCAACAAGCTTGAACAGCTGGTCATTCATAGAAGCAAAAATAAACGAGTGTGGTTTTTTTTTTCCCGGACTAACGAAAGGTGGTGTTAACGAAAGGTGGTGATGAATAGAAAGAACGCTGCCCTCTGGCAAATTCGCAAATTCTCAATGGCGGGTTTGGCGGAGCCAACGGTCTCTTTAATCAACCCCCAAAAGGCAATACGTCAGGGACCAAGCGCCAGAGAGGCTGTAGGTTCCACCGGCTCGATCTAGCCTTGGGCTGCGGGACACACCGGCTTCCTGTGCAAAAGATGTTAGGTAAATCAAGGCGGGTAATGGTGCAGTGAATGGGTTGGGACTATGCCATGATAATTTAAGTTGGAAAATCTCAGTGCGAGACTTGACAAAGATAGCTGCCATTCACTTTGCCTTTGAGTGCTTACCTTCTTTAAATCTGACAGAGAAGTCTCTCCAAAAATAGTTCAAGATAAGATGATCCAGAGCAAAAGAGAGATGACAAGGATGAACTTGCAAATCAGATGATGTATGAACGCGTGAGAGCAGCAATTCTGTACTTGACAACGACGGCGAGGATGGAAACTCGGCTCAGATCAAACGGCGGGGATTATTAGACCGAAGAGTAGCACTAGTGGCAGTAATACCAGATCACTAAATAGATGGAGCCTTGCTGGAGACGAGTGACTGGCGTTGGAGGAATCATCGGGTCTTATACCGAGGGGGGGACTAGTTGATAAAGTCGTTTCCTCCGATACCCACGCTAATAAAAAAAGAGAGAGAAATAGGCAATAAAGAAGACGTCCAGACAGGGAGGCACGAGTATAGCAACATACTCCCTAGCCAGGTAGTATACCATGTCGCCGGTGGGTGGTGTGGGAGCACAAAGTGCAGGAAGAGGGACGTCAGCAATATGCCGTCCAAGTGTGTGCCGGCGAAGCAAAGCAGGGCTGCTTGATCATGACGAAAGTTGAAAGCCACGTCGGCCAAGACAGGACCTCAGCTCCAGGGTACCAAAAAGAAGAAAAGACCACGACCCGGGGTGCTGGACACCCCGTCGTATTCTGTACCTTGCGTTGGCCCTAAAGAAGCAACTTGGGGCGAGTCAAGCTGATAGGTTGTCACTAGTCTGCAGCTAGGAGTGTGAGAGTTTGAATTGTCGATTTAGGATCTGCATGTGGCCACCCCCTGGTCATCCGGCATGGCGGAACAAAGGTGTCGGACAAGTACAAAGACAAGGGGGCCCTTCCGATGGGTCAAGGGAAAAATAAAAGGACAGCGAGAAATCGGACGAGTGACAAAAAAATAAAATAAATTAAAGGCAGTGCTCCGTACTTTGTATATTGTACCTGTGGAAATCGCAGGCCAACAAGCGTGTCGATCTTGCTCCAAGGCTCGCAATTGGGCAGAAGCACATGTGAAAAATCAGTCTTGGTTAGGGCGGAAACAAAGAAGTCGCTGTTCTCCGCCGAAGACCACAGACACGAAACAAAGTGGATTCGCATCTTGACTTAGTAGGTGGGCACGGCGATGGTTTAGGCTTGGCAACATGATCCGGTTTCTCGCCTTTTGGTAACAGAAGTTCTGTGAACGAGGCTTCATTCCAGTCCTTTGGGCATAAAGCGCCGCCTGTTGGAACGCTTCTCGCGTCCAGGCAGGCTGGTGCTTTGTAATGCAAGCGAGTGCTAAGAATGGGGTATCCTCCGTCCACTTGTGTGCGTTCAATAGCTAGGCATAATGCTAGCCAATGTAACAGTTTTGTCACGATAATGCTCAGGCAGCTGCTCTGCCATTCTGCGAATAAAGACGCATTGCACGTAGGGCGAGAATCAGAAACGCGCCACAGACGTGTAGGAGAAGCCATAGCATAGCGTTTGCATGAATGAGAGCGTTTGAGACTCCTGGCTGTCTTGCAGCCCTTGGATCATCTGCAGCAAAATATCGCTGAATAATGACGCGTAACCCTCATCAAGCAGGGATTTTCTTCTCCTTCTTTCTGCTCAAGCCGATATTCCCCAACAGTCGACGTGTAATTTCATTGCTTCCCTCTTTAAGTAGAAAGGGACTCGGCGGTAAGCAGCGGAAACTGCTCATATCGTGCCAGTCAGACCAGACTGTAGTTAGCAAAAGCCTATGTATGACGGCGCTTGTGTGCCGGCTGTTTTGCCGTGGCTAATCAGGCCCCAGCAGCTTGGCAGCGAGTGGTCTATTTGCACAGTTAGTCCACTACACGGGGATGACCGAAGTTTCATTGCCCACATGAAAATTGTTTTCCAACAGGCTATTACAAGTATGGCCAAACGTCGATCAAAAACAGCAGCCTGTCAGCCAACAGGGGAAATTCCCCGTCGAATGGCCAGGCATTAGGGTTGTCCCAGACAGATCCCAGTCCGCCAAACAGCGTCCCGACAACCCGGGTCGTCTCAACTGCGCGATGTGCAATGCGCTTGAAATGAGGATTTGTCCGTATTCTGGCTCCCTTTTGACGAGGAAGCCTATGTGTCTCAGCCAGAGGCGAAAGACACCGAACACAAGAGCAAATCACCAGACAAGACGCTCATCCTGTTTCACGCGTGCTACCCACCAGGACCCCAGCCCAGCTGGACGAAGCAAAGGGATGTTGAACTCAAGACAGGCCAGTTGCTCTAGCCTAGACCGCTTGGTGAAGGCGCACACACCCCCCAAACATCGACACACCCGTTGGACAAGCCAAGCCACCTACCTGCAGGGGCTTTGACAGTTGGTTGAGCGCTGTGCCAGAAGCTGGGCCTAGAGCTGGGCCGAAAGAACGAGAAGAGGAGGGAGGGCGAAGGACTTGAAGTTGAAGAAAATGGCCCCCAACCAGGTAGAGGATGGCTCCATATTTGGAATTGTGCGAAAAACACAGGCACAAACACAAACACAAATACTCCAATGTACTATCTACCCAGGCAGTACATATACTATCATGGTCATTATTCGCTGGACGCAGTGTATTTGCGTGGTACTCGTACAGGGCCCAAACGTGAAGTTAGATTAGAATGCACTTTCCTTTGCTGGAAGCACAAACTACTGGTGTTCCAAGGCAGGAGCAAGGGGTGCTAAAACTTGGCGCTTGCAGTCGGTATAGAGACGGGTAAGGCAGCTTATCTTACTCCAAGTAGGGTCCAGACTTATGGCATCATTCACTGTCTGCGTGAATTCTCTACCCTCTTTGTTTCTTTTCTTTTTCTCTTTCTCTTTGTCTTTCTTTTCTCTTCCTTTCTTTTCTCCCTCAGCCAACTCGCCATCTTGTGACCAGGGGACCGCGCAGCTTCGATCGCAGAGTGGAGGCCCTGCGCGGGAGGCCATGTGCAGCGTGCGTCAAAGTCCACAGTAACGTGCTTTTTGCTGGATAGCGCATGCTGCACGCAGGTCCAAGGCAGCCAATCTGCGAGCTCGCAGCAAGCAAATACAGGCAAAATGTACCTCGCTAGGGCCGTGCTAAGGGCCAAAGGTCTCAGTCCTCCACAACGACTCCATCGACAAGCAGCCACTGAGAGGGCCAAAAGCGCGTGTGGAGATGGCGCGGCTTTGCGTAGCGTGGCACCTAAGAATAAATTTTTCTTAATAGCCGTGATCCATGTGCTGCTGAAAAAAAAGTAGCGTCTTTTCGACGTATGCTAAAGCAGATCTGGCGATTTGGAAGGCAGGTCGTACACTTTACACAGGCACAAAACCACCTATGGAGCAAGCGCGCTAACGGAATTGAGAAGGGCATCGATTATACCTCATCCCTCAATCTATGTACTACCGCCACATCATGCTGTCAGCAGCAATACTTGTTTCGGGTAATAATAGCAACGGTACTTGGATGTAGGTCCTACTAATCACAAGGCACCGAAAAAGAGATATCGTGAGAACGAGGCGCCTACCATCGGTGGACGCATAATATTAAAGACGTTGGGCCGCTACGATCCTGGTCGGGGGAGTTTGGAGGAGTGGCCTGATGTCTCACAGGCCCGCATCTACCGTCTGAAACAGCTACGTTTTCTTTTTATGCCTATCCAATCCTTGGGGGATGCTACCTTTGCTATGGAGCTTTACTACTGCTAGTACTGCTACTGCTACTGCTACATAGTACTGCTAATACGGAGCACCACCACTGGGTTACATCCGGAGCGTAAAGGAGTAGCATTATTGGTTTTACCGCCCAGCAGGTACTTGCAAGGCGCAGCCAGCCTGGCGGAACATATGTACCAGGAAGCACAGGCTAATCCTTCTATCTAGCCTCCCTGCGCCGTTTGACGTGCCATAAATAAAGACTATCCGCGGATCTGGTGCCGCTATCTAGCCTACATACCCGTACAGGCATGTGCCCTGGTGGTCGTTAGGAGGAAGAACGAAAGAGAACTCGCATATGCGGGCAAGCCTGGCACATCAGGCTAATGCCCGACATTCAGCTGCTCTGTGGGGAACGGGCAGCTCTGGTGCTAGTCAAGAACCTGGTCGCGTTTTACCCCAACCGCCTATGCTCCGTGCACATGAAGTGCTCCCCTGCAGCCAGAGTTTCGACTTTGATAAGTCAGGCCTGGCCTCTACCAGGTTTAGGCTTGCCACAAAAGAGATTTGACAGGCGACCAAAACAAGCGCCGATCATACGCTGCTTGCTACCCTATCCCACTTCGACTCGGGTCTTAGCGAGGCGAAAGGGCGGGGCGTAGAGTGAGGCGATCTCATTGAGCCATTCATGATACGATGACGCTGTTAGTACTCTCTTGAGCAAATGTAACTTGCCTGATGGCCGGTACATGCCTGCATATTCATTGTGACATGCTTTATTGTCATTGGCGAAAAAGAAATCTCGCCTGCGCCACCCTTGGGCAAATTATACGGCCATTAATTGGACGCCTGGTCTTCCTTTGGCCAATTACCCTGGAATGGCAATAATGGCACCAATATACTTGGCACAGCCGGCTTCGCGCAGCCTCAGCCGCATCTGCCAATATTGGGACGCCATTTTACGTCATTGGTAGGAATTGTTAGCCAAGAATAAAGCTGGCCATCATAGTCTCGAGGCTCCAGCAAATGGGCATCCTATATCGGTAATGGTTAATGTGACAAAACCTGAGCTGAGATCATTCTGTATTGAGCTCAAGGACCCAATCCGACCGATTGGTTTGATGACTACCACATACAGAACGAGGCGAGCATGTAACCTGCCTGGACAGCCAAAGGTACACTGTGAGATCCCTGTTTGGTATCTCGTATTGGGAAGTCTCTCTCAATTCTCAGCCCCTTTACGGTATGTCCCAGCACGCACGATAGCAATACGTAGACCACCATTCCTCAAATTATAACTTGTTAGGAAAGACTGCGTTCGAAGACATCGAGAGCCGTTGCGGAATACGAACTGGTTATTCACAAAGCTCCGGTATTGTTTAATGCAGCGTCCCATGTCGCAGGAAGGTTTGCCAGCCTCATAATCCCAGGGACGAATTACAAGGTTCAGGATAAAAGGAAATAGATTGCCGGACGTCGCCGATTTCCTCTTTTGGCACGGGTAGCATTTCCAGTTTGCCATCCTTACCAGCATCTTGGAATCGCCCCGGGCGACCAGGATATGGGACCGATGCCACTGTCCAGGAACGAAACCGGAAAATCTACCGAGAAAGAAAAAAGTAGAGCGAAAAAGCAAAGAACTGATCACATCAAGTCTTGGTCGCGCAGTCCTCATTTGCTGTTGCTGTGCAGCTGAGTGAGCGGCGAAGGCTGATGATATGTCAATTCGCCGAGCCTTCGCTTACGAGTGATACGATACGTAAACGCGATGCTGATACCCACGCTATACGCCCTTTTCTTTTCTTTTCTTTTCTTTTCAACCTTCAGCTCTCCTATACTAGCATGGATATGAGTTGATTGAATGAGAGGTGGATCTCCTGACCTCTCAGATCTATTGAATGTTAGACCCATATACGGAATGAATTTCATCCTTGACGTTTAGATGTATTCGCTATTCGCATATCTCGAGCGGCTACAGCGCACAGTGCTTGTTCCAGTCATACTTCATTATGATATGCTACTTAAAGCATGGGTAAGACGTAAGATAACCCAATTGCCCCATGAAGCAACGTCTAGGGTTCTATAAATACATTTTTTTTGTTGTGGATGGTACAGTAACGCTGCCAACATGCCTAGGTAAGCCGTTCCTTCGGGCTTGTTCTTACGCAAGTATCCTGCGTAATCTCGCCTATGCGAGCTTTCAAACGCCGCAAAAAAATCCGGATCCGCGCAGCTTCTATCGTTTGACCCAAGCAGGCATCTTTCGGGCCTTGACATGTCCATGCTTCTTCCTCTCCACTGTCCTGGGATCGCGCGTAATGCAACCGGCTGAGCGGATACAACGTTAGCTTCCCGTCGGTGCCAGAAGCAGGGTACAAAAATAGCAGAGAATTCATATGACATACCTTTTCTTAGAGCAGTTTTCAATGCTGGCTCGTGAGCAACCAGCGCCTTTGCGACGGCCAGGGTGATAGCCTCAGCCTGCCCTGTTGTGCCGCCTCCCTCGACCAAGACCCAGACGTTGTATTTGTCCAGCCTCTCGGTAGCAGTGAGAGCCCAGACTGCGCTTTCACGGTCGTGCACGCGACCAAAAGCCTCGCTCAATGTCTTGCCGTTTACTAGAATCTCTCCGGTACCCTCCACAACGAATGCGCGAGCAGTTGACTCTTTTCTCTTGCCAACACCGACGGCACGCCCAAACTTGTCAATCTGAATCGGGTTCGGCATGTTCAAGAAGGGGTTAATATCTCGAGTAAACTCCGTCAGAGCAACCGTAACCTCCGCCGGCCGTAGACTGGGCTCAATGAGATTCAGGCGCTTAGCCACCCGCATAACTTTTGCGTAATGTGAAGACTTGATAGGTTCTCCCATCTGTGCTCGCATCTCCTCCAGTTTCGTCCATGGCATCTGCGGAGCCTCGCTGGGGGGCACTGTGGGTAGGTGGTTGTATTTGGTGAGCAGCTTGGAGATGCCAATGTATAAGTCGTTGAATAGAGGTTCTCTCGAAAAGTATGATGGAGTTGCCGGTAGGACTCGCGCGTGGGTCACGCCCTGGTACGGAATCAATACAGATTCAGCAGCGGAGGAGGCTTCAAGGTCGGTGTTGGAGGGCTTTTGGACGTCGTTGGTTATAGAGCGAATTGCAAGCTGGAAGCTTGGTCGTGGAACGATTGATGATCGCCATGGTGCCGCCGCAATCGAGCTTGCGCACCTTGCATGCCGCAGGCCGCTTGCAATTGACGCCATTGCTATTCGTCGCTGGGTTGAGGAGATCCAAAACACCGTCCGATCCGGTCCTCTCGAGTCGTGGTACCTCAAATTCGATAACCTCACTTTCGATTGCAGCACACGACTGGGGCTGCGAAAATCCAATACAATCACGTGAAGATAGCGAACAGCAGCACAGCGGCACCAGCCACAGCAGCCCCTGTAACCGCTGCTGCGCCAGCCACCGCGCGGGGCAGAGCTACATCCCCTCATTAAAAAAAAAAAATTCCTTCGTCGCCCCATCCCTCTTCTCTTCCTTTCAAGCTTCAACTTTCCAGTCAAGCATCAGTCAAAATGGCTTTCGGAACTCTCTTCACCACCGCCGTTAGTCTCTCACCCTCTCACGCGTAACGTCTCTTTTTATGACAGGCTGCTCACTCTTGTCGTCCTGCAGGACCAACCTCGTGCCACCGCCATCAAGGCTGTCGCCAAGGCCAACGGCCTTGACCTCAACATCTCCCTCGTTGAGGCTGGCAAGATCTCTGCCGAGCACAAGAAGGCTCACCCTCTGGGCAAGTTCCCTGCCTTCATTGGCGAGGATGGCTTCGCCCTGAGCGAGAGCATTGCTATCGCCATCTACGGTATGTATATTGATTGATACAGGCAGCAATTTCCCCTCTCCTGCTCTCAATTTTTGCCGCGTCTGGCTGGCCCTCCTCTTGGACGGCCGCTAGCAAAATGATGAACAAATTTTTTAGTTATCCCTGTCTGAAAGAACTGTATAAATTTATAACTCTTCTTTGTGTTGATAACGTCAACTTCTGATCTTGCCCGTTTCCTATTCTTTTTTTATCATCAATTTCTACCTCTAGGGTCAAATATGTGGCACTCTAGCTAACTTGATGATACAGTCACCTCCCAGAACGAGAAGACCACCCTTCTCGGCAAGACCAAGCAGGAGTAAGTGACTCATATCCCTCCAACCATGGCTCTCAACCCAGTCCTAACAACCTGAATAGCTACGCTTCCATCCTGCGATGGATGTCATTCTTCAACTCCGAGGTCGCCCCTAAGATCGGTGCTTGGGTTGCCCCTCTGATTGGCACCAAGCCCTACAACAAGAAGGCTGTTGATGACACCGCCAAGGAGGTTGCTGCTGCCGTTGATGCTGCTGAAGAGCACCTCACCCACCACACCTACCTCGTCGGCGAGCGCATCACCCTCGCTGATCTCTTCAGCGCTGGCCTCCTCTACCGTGGCTTCCAGTACTTCTTCGACAAGCAGTGGCGCCAGCAGCACCCCGCTGTCACTCGTTGGTACGAGACCATCGTCAACCAGCCCATCTACACTGCTGTTGCCGAGAAGCTCCCCTTCCTGGACACCCCTGCCCTGACCAACGTCGCCCCCAAGAAGCCTGAGGCTCCCAAGCCTGCTGCTGCCCCTAAGCCCGCCGCCGCTCCCAAGGCCGCTGAGCCCGAGGAGGAGGCTGCCCCCAAGGCCAAGCACCCCCTTGAGTCTCTGCCCAAGGCTTCTCTTCCTCTGGATGAGTGGAAGCGTCAGTACTCCAACAGCGAGACCCCCGAGGCCCTCAAGTGGTTCTGGGAGAACGTCAACTTCGAGGAGTACTCCCTGTGGAAGGTTGCCTACAAGTACAACGATGAGCTTACCCTGACTTTCATGTCTAACAACCTCATCGGCGGCTTCAACAACCGTCTGGAGGCTTCTCGCAAGTACCTCTTCGGCTGTGCCTCCGTCTACGGTGCCAACAACGACTCCGTTATCGAGGGTGCTTTCGTCGTCCGTGGCCAGGAGTATCTCCCTGTCTTCGACGTCGCTCCCGACTACGAGAGCTACGAGTTCATCAAGCTTGACCCCTCCAAGCCTGAGGACCGTGCCTACGTTGAGGCTCAGTGGTCTTGGGACAAGCCCGTCACCGTCAACGGCAAGGAGTACCCCCACGCCGACGGCAAGGTCTTCAAATAAACGACCAACGACGGTGGTGATTGAAAGGAATGAAATGTTAACGGGTTATGGGTAAAAAAAATACCAGAATTGGTGGGAATGAATGATGATTTGGGATGTGTTTTTACGAATACCTACATAGTCCTTTAAGAAAGCAGCGGCCTAGGACCGCGCAGGACTCAAAATCCAAAACCGTAAAATACGAGTTTTTACTCTTGTACCAACTTCTTTCAATGTGTGTGTGCATGTGTGTAGAGAACAAAAAAAAACAATAAGAAAAGGTATGAGGGGTATCTAAAAAGTCTATGAAAGACTTTATCTACTTGCCACTCTAAGTGGCCTTATGAAAAACTCTTAGAGAATATCCGAATCTACCTATCTAGGAGACATGAAGCCCTAATAGGCTTCAGCAAAGTGTACGCTGTGTATTCGATGTCGTATGCGATGAGCTAGTAGTCTCTCTCTCTCTCTCTCTATCCTATATGGAGATCTTGTGAAGGCGTTAACGTATAGTTTGGGTTGATCTTAAAAGGACAATCGCGTATGTAGCTGCTTATGTTGGTCTGATAGCACAGCGTATTGAGGTAGTCGTGAACCTGCGGAAGGACATCCAACGGCTCGGTGTTGAGGCCCTCAAACTCGGGCAACTGGAGGATGTTGTACGGCTCGCTGCGGCCCTTCTCGGCCGAGTCGTCAACCAGCACAGTGTTTGTCTGGTCCCAGCGCTGACCGTGGGTGGCGGCCGCCGGGTGGGAGGCCAGCACGCGGGGGTCGTTCCAGATGGCCGTCAGGCGCTTGTAGACCTGGACGCGGGCGGAGTAGTCGGCGGGGGAGAGGCCGAGCTTGTCGCGGGCCCAGATGACGACGCACTTGGCGCGCTGGGCGGGGGAGAGCAGCTGCGCGACCATCTTGTCGACGTTTTCGGGGCGGGCCGAGGACCAGATGGCGACGTGGAAGGTGTCGATGCAGTAGTCGAGGAACTCGCGCGCGTGGGGCCGCTGGATGAAGTTGAAGGGGTTGCGCTTGTTGGGGCGGTAGAGGAGCGTGCCGTTGAGGTCCATGATGACGAAGATGCGGCGCGGCTGGCGGAGGGAGGATGAGGGCGTTAGGGATTGGGCCATGTAGCGAGGCGAGGGATCGGGGATGCCGCCGGATGCTTTGCTTGGGGCGACGCGCGGGTCTCGAGGGGGGTCTTTGGTGAGGATGCGAGGGCCGGTTGGAGGGGCTCGTCGGATGGCGTTGTTGTTGATATTGCTCTTAAGGCTGGGGCCAGTGCGGTTGTAGAGCCTGTATAATTGTAGACGCGCTGGTTAGTTTTCGATTTGTTTGACAGAAAGGGAGCATAGAAGAAAGCAAGAGCTAAAGAAAAGAAGGTTGATTCGTACTGGTCTTGATTGTGCCCATACCCATTATGACTCGCAGCTGCTTGTGCTTGTGCTTGCGCCTGTGCCTGCGCCTCTGCTAATAACCTTCTTGCCTTTGCCTTTTTGTTCTCCTTCTTTTTCGGAGGTGGGATTGTCGTCTTTGCCGTTGTCGCAGCGACTTGCGATTTAGGAGCCGCACCGGCGCTGATGAAGCCGCCTTCAGATGTTGGCGCAATAGCATGGGGCGTCAGATTGTTAAGCAGCGTCAGCCCTGGGATTTGGATGCTTTGAGGCTTCATCTTGTCGCGTTTCTGTGGCGTGTAATTATATGCAGTCGAAGAATGTAAAATGGGCGGCTGCAGCAGCAGCTTCTGAGCCGTCGCCTGTGACCTGGCTGTCTTTGTCGTTGAAAGCGATTGACGCCAAGAGAGATTGTGAGATGAAGAATTCGACTGTCGAGTGGAGTATTGCCGGATTCGAAGCTGGAAAGGCACAGCGCGGATGGAGCAGCCAAGCCCTGTGAATATCTTGCGCGGCCGCATCAAAGGGTCTTGGAGTTGTTGCAAACGGGCGCTTTAATTCTATGCGGGATGTCCGAGATGCCCTTTTTTCTTCTAGAACGATTCGGGCTTTGGCGTTGAATCTTTAATCGCTAATGAATGATGCCCCGCTGAAATAATTGTGGGTTACTTGCATAAATCGCCCGCTAAATGGCTGCCGCGAACAGGGGTCCTTATCGATAAATTGAATTGTTGCTTATCGCCAGCTCCAGAAAAATTACTTGCGATAACACTGTCGCAGCTTTTGGCAGAAGAAGCTATTTAGTGCTCTACAACACATTGACGCAGCTTTCACTCACAATATGTCTTCCAAAAGAAAATCCACCTCCTTAGGCTTGGAGAGGCGCGTACGGGCCCGAAGAGAAGAAGAATGGGAGCCAGAATTGAGTGCCAGCGATGAAGATTCAGGAGAAGAGGTGTCAGAAGAGGGAGGTGACAACAGCGACAAAGATGGAGACTCAGATGAGCAAGACTCTGGCTCAGAGGTATGCGTTATTTAACCTGAAAAACTCCCTTTTTACATCTCTACGTGACTACTGGTATTAATACCTTGAGCTCTGAAACAGCCTGAAGAACCTGAAGAGGAAGAATCAAAAGTGGATTTCTCATCCATATCTTTTGGCGCATTGTCGCGTGCGGCAGCCAGCCTACCTTCAAAGAAAAAGAAAAATAAGGGCGATGCCGAGCCAGACGACGCCCCATCCAACATTAAAACAAAGGAGCCGTTAAGACGAGAACAAAAGAAACCTTCAAGTCGAGTGGAAGCAGCGAAACGAAGCTCCAAACATGCGCCGCAGGAAATGAGCTCCAAGAAGCCCGTCAGCAGGCGCCGCGAAATTCTCACCGATCCGCGCCGCAAGGCCCGCGATCCACGGTTCGAGGCCCTGACAGGTAGACTAGACGAAGCAAAGGTTGCCAAGAACTACGCTTTCTTGGAAGAGTACCGCGAGAGCGAGATGGCAGACCTGCGGGCGCAGATCAAGAAGACCAAGGACGTCACTGCAAAGGAAGACCTGAAGCGGCAGCTGCTGTCTATGGAGTCCAAGAAGAAGGCTCGCCAGAAGAAGGAGGATGAGGCCAAGCTGCTTCAGGAGCACCGAAAGAAGGAAAAGGAGCTTGTTGCGCAGGGCAAGCAGCCTTTCTATCTGCGCAAGAGCGAGCAGAAGAAACAACTGCTGATGAACAGATATGCCGACATGAATAAATCTCAAGTCGATAAGGCTATTGAGCGAAAGAGAAAGAAGGTGGCGTCAAAGGAGAAGAAGGAACTTATTTCGCTAGAGAGGAGGTCGAGACGTCATTAGAGTTGGAGGGCTGTCCCCCTCTCACCCCAAATACACCCTGTAACGAAGTTATGATGAGAGTACAGAGTAGAATGTTAATCCCTGTCGCTGTTTGCAGTTCCGCAGGCGTGAGATGACGCAGGCGATACACCCATGACCATCTTCTTTTGCGTCTCTTTTCTCCTTTCCTATTGTAAATGAGTTTTGTGTCTGCGTGGCGTGAAGTTGCAATGAATTGACCCGACATGGACAGCAGAAGCATCGTCACCGATTCGGTATCAATCCAACGCTATACCCAGAATTAAGTTTGGATGTAGTGGCAGCCAAATTCGCCTGAATCGCAGATCTCCTCTAACTACTACTAGATGCGTCATTGGCTGACTCTGAGTGCTCGAACTCCAGAGGACGGCTTGAGGCATATCGTCTTCCCCCTCTTGTGAGGTCATTGATCACCGCGGCGGCGAGACAAACTCTACCGCTGCCCATTTGGTATCTCGATGGATTTGATTACTAACCAACCTCATTTGTCTTTTGAAAACCACACCGGTGAACATGTGATTGAGGCAAGGCATGTCGTAGCTTGCATGTGAGTCAAGGCATGTCTAGTCTGCTGTCCCAAGTCCAAAGTCGAAGCTGAAGATACAGCTCTGACGAATGCGGCCTCTTCGCATCAAGATATCGAGAATCAGAAGCAAATAGAAAAAAAAAAATGTCGCATCACTGCAATATCTTTGAACAATAGTTGTTGGGATTGCCACGTTGTCACACATCGGGATGTGACGACCCCTGGCGCTCTTCAAGTGGCGGATAGCCTTGTGTGTCAGGGTTTCGGCGCCATTTTCATCATCGTGCTGGAGACTTAGCCCTCTTAGAATGGTTCATGTCTGAGTAGGCTCTCATATACACAGACTGTGCGTAGCTTCGAAGTAGATTCTCTTACACTGCGGCGAGCACGTATCAAGCTCGCACAGCGTCATACCCCAATTGAGGCGATATGACGTGAATGGCAGCATGTTGTGTCCATCGCTCTCCACAATCAACCACTACGTAATACCATACTAGTATTAGAAATGTTGACCTCTTTGATGCCTCGCAAATTGGTTCAACATATCTAACTCGTCCTTGACTTGAAGATGGCGCTGAGAATGAGAAATGACCACCGTTCTGTAACTGCAGATGTTGTTGTGCAATTTACACATAAGGGGGATGGAATCATTCTCGCTTTCCAGATATCAACAGGGGGTAATCAGGTGCGGCTCTGGCTGAAACCAAGTTTGCTCACGACTACAGCTAGTACAATGCAACATTTCAGGTGGCCACTCGTTCGGATCACCATGCTTTACCACATAGAAACGGAAGCGAAGGGCCAGGGGTGGGGTGTAGAATAGCAGGCGTAGAAAGGCAAGACCGGTGGATATGCCACACAAGATCTGGGTGAACGACCATGGACTCCGCAGATCGAGCAACTCTGGTTGGCTTTGTCAAATACGCGTAGGTAGGTGAAAGTAAAATTCAACTTCACGGATAGTGCCGCGTAACATGGTAAGAATCGTAGCCTCAAGAGGTAAAACAAGGATGGTGGATCCGTCAAAGTCGGCGAAATGACGGATGTGATAGATGAAAAAGCTTGATTCGCTTGGGAAAGAGAAGCATCTCGAAGCCTGGCTGCTTGGATGTCGATCCCAGGCGTGTGACGCAGGAACCTTGAACCAGGTTGTAGTGGAGCCAATGACAAAATGCTCAAACAACCTATCGATTCCTCACTCCCATACGGAATACGGTGGTATCTGGTTATTGTCTGGGTAGGTATGATGCCCATCAGAGGCAACACTATTCTGCCTTGCTTCCAGTATATGATGATAGGATGAACGTTTGATATGGTAGTGCTATCTCGATGCTGTTAGGCCGTCGACGATGTTATGTGGGCCTTGTGACGGAAGAGGCAAAAACGTCGCCCGTAACTCTCAGCGTTTTGAAAACTGGACTGCCGCCACCGTTTTGATGGTGGGGTATTGCGTGACATCACAAGACGGTGAGCTGCTGTGTGGTAAGGAATAAGTGCACACGTTGTTGTAATATGAGCATCATTGCATGTAAAGAATCTGGTAGTGGTGCTCAGGTATACGCTAGAGTTTTGTGTGCTGATCGTTTATCCAGACCCTGTTTTTTGGCGACATGACTGCTCAGGTAATGTCCATACCAGCCCTGTTACAGTACGGCCACCGTCGCTACAACGGCATTGGCCGTTACTGTTTCCCTCTCCAGCTGTGTGACTTCATCTATGAGGAGAGGTCGGATAAGGACAGGCGGGTAGAGGCTTTGGCCGCCATTTTGTTTCGAGATGGCGAAGAATAAGCTGCTTCTATAATTGGGTGGTCTCAAGAGGCGCCGTTTGAACTGGATCCGTGGCTTGATCTCGATGTACGGCACTATTGGGTTTGAAGTTTGAGATCATAGGTTATAGCACAGGTGCATCCCGTAATGGTAGGTCAAAGGGTCGAGCCTCACAGCCAAGGGCAAATGCAAAATGCCCGGCACGATTCGATGGAATGACAAGAGGTAGCTCATTGGACCATTTCTGCTTGGACCCTGTTCTGCAGGGAATCATTAAAAGAAAATGAAGCATCCTCAATTGGTAATCACGCGAGTCGACAATCTAGTCCAGGCTGTCTGTCCTCATTCAAGATCTGTGGGCGTATACACGGCTGCGCTAACTGTGCATTTCTTCAAAAGCAATAGCCAATGAGGACATGAGGATATCCGGAAGCCCCGGTTTCCAGCATTGACAGATGCTGAATAATGAAGAACAATTGCTGTGAGCCTGCACGAATGCTGCATGGCCGCTCAGCTGCTGCGGCAAGAGAAGGGCCTCGAACAATTCAACCTCGTCAAACAGTGGCCCAACGAGGTCGCCTATTCGTTTGCTGGAACGCCAATGCGGGTGCGCACCAACTTGTGAAGAGAGTAGTGTGCCATTACGTATGAATCGCAGTAGCTCCGCAAGCATCAGCGTCGTAGTACCTACATAGTGGTAGTAGTTGCAGCAGCAGCAGCAGCAAGTAAAGCCATGGCGCCCAAGCCGGCTGGCCAAAGAACAGATGGTGGCCCCGTAATTCGAATTCCTGGCCGGCCTGCACAGTACAGCTTGCTCCAAGTCCAAGCCTTCAAAGCGGGCAATGAGGGTCGGTATGACATCCAGGTGACGAGCATGATGATTCCGATCGGCAGGGTCTCTGGCCGACAAGCTTGGGAAGAGAAGCTTCTCCGGGCCTGTGGGCAAAACGGACGATCTCTGCATCTGGGTCCCCTTCCCATTTCCGGCTTCGAAAAGCACTCAACCTCCAAGTATGCACTTCCATGACCCAAACAACCTCATCGAACTTGCTGTGGCGGCGTGGGGCTCGCAAGGACCCTGAACGAAACAGCAAAAAAGAGGGTGTCGAAGCTCGTGCAGAAGAGTGGGTGTGCGAGGTGGAGCCGTGCCAGTACCGAAGCGGCTCTCAGGGCGACTATCAGCATCGATGGTGGTGGCCAAAGAGGAGAAACGTGCGGCGGGGAGGATCGAGCAGGGAACAGGCCTTGTCGACTTACGCCATTTTGACCTGCGCTACCGTTGGTCGATTCGCTCAGATGCCGATCAGCTCGCTGTCTAGGGCGGACAGGATGCCACCCCCGTCAGCTGCGTCTGCGACTGGTTTGGCGAGTCTGGGGGGGTGCCGTGTATGTGCGTGTTTCGTGCCATGTACGGGCGTTGGAAGACAATTGGAGAGCCAAGGAGGAAGAAAAAAAAGCTGTGAGCGTCACGGTCTGGCGAGGATCAACCCCCCCTCCGCGCCCCTAGGCCCTGTCCCCTAGTTCTAGACCCCTAGATGACTAGCAGCGCTATGCTTGCTTGCTTGCATGTGCCGCAGTGGTGGTTGGATGGCCATGGCTGCTCAAGTGAGGGGGGAAAAGAAAGCTTGGCTGTCTGATTTATAAAAGACCCTGAGATCCGCACCTCAACCTCGCTCCTCACTTATAGCCCGCAAGCAGTGACATCGTGTGATTTTCTCAGCCTTGTCTCACTACTCTTCATAACACACCATTTGGCCAGCAACGCACCAATATATAATCGTCGACATTCAACCATCTTCTCTTTCCTCTCTTACCTCTTCCTTCTGACGTCGTTCGGCACCAACACTCCAACGAACGAACGACCCCCCCTTTACTGGACAGAGCTACGAGATCAAGCATCTCATCACCTCTACAATTTCACCACGACACAACCAAAGACTCTTTTCAACAAACCACCCCTCATGATGCCCGCCAGGCAAGACGCTTACACCGTCTCCCTCCCCGCACCTTCGCCGCCACAGAGCATCTCCAGCTACTCTCGCTTCATCCACGACCACACAAAACGCCAGATGCAAGCTTTTGGTGCCCTGTCGTCTTCAAGTTCCAGCACCTCATCCCGATCCTCAGTCGGCGGCACTTCCATGACCAACGGCGCCGCTCCCCCGATTTAGCCCCATCGCCTTTGCGTGCGGCGACTGTCTTGGGAAGCGGGAACAATTAGTTTCACAGATGCTCGACTTGGAATTGCTTAGCAGTGCTTTGTTTTCTCTTTCGATCATGACTTTTTGACTCGCCTCGCGCGTGCGTGGGTTTGCCATTATGGCAAAAACCATAGATATATCCGCAGCAATCAAGAATGGCGTACAAGCAAGCCTCATCACCGAACACGACTTACTCTACCACCACCATAGCAAAAAAGTAACATTTGCGTCAATTCCGATGACGAGCTGACCTGAGCCACTCACTGTTCCTGTCGCTCGTTTTGTTTATACCATTTCTGTTTTTACGATTACACGATACACGCATGGCGCCGGGAAGGAATAATAACAGGGCTAATATGCTGGGTTTATATTGGAGTGGTTTAACATGATTGTATATATATATATTTGAGGGCAAGAAGAGCTGCCTGGCTATAAAGCCTCCGTACATGATAATGGCAGCTAACGAAACACGTTGGTATTAGCTTGATTCCAATCTCAATGGTAATCTTTCTATACAAATTTACAATTCGTTTCTTTTCTATCTAGCATTAAAAACAAATTGGCAGTGCATGTTGGTCAGTTTACGAAACAGTGTTGTGATGCAATTTAGCCAGGCAATGAGCGTAATTCCTTCTGGGTAATATTAGCATCGCCTATATTCATATCGTCGTAAAATAAATCAAATATTAGTAGGTAACAATTTTTCCATGACCCATATTTCCAACACACGATGAGCGCCGTAACACCTCTTCCCATCAGAAAAGCCCTCTTGGCCTTTATACTAGAGAAGGCTTCTTCTTTATACCGAGCAACGCAGCATGGTCTTTCTTTTTCTTCACCACTCTCTTGAATGATGGCGGCTGTGACGGCGGTGGCATCGAGGTTTCTGCTGTGCTCGATTCTAATGACGATACTGCCTTCTGTGGTGTGTTGTCGCCATTGATCGAGGTTGGAAGCTCAGTGCCTTCAGCAGCCGTCTCTTCCGTCTCGCCTATGCTATCAAGGGTAGAGTTGCCTAACCGTTTGGCTGCCGCAAAAGCCCTTTTAGCGATTTCATCGTCCTCTCTCTCTTGTCGTTCCCGCTCCTCATCTTCAGAACGAACGATGGTGTCCGCGAAGTCAGTCCCTTCCTTTTCAGATCGATGTATCCTGGCGTTTCTTTGTCTTATTTCATCGAGCGCATCAGCTGCAGCCATTTCGCGTCTGGCATCGGCGTTCTTTGCCTCAAGGTCCTCCATCGCATTCTTCTCTTCTTCGCCAGCAGCCTCAGCCTCCTCTCGCTCTAGCCTGTCTAGCCTTTCCTCTACCGTCTCCTCGGCCAATTCTCTATTTCTCCACGGCTCAAATGATCGCATGGCGCCTTTGACCATCGCATAGTCTGTGTTTCGTGGATCCGTACGGAAAGTAATTTCGGCGCTACATCTTGTGCACTTTATGTGGAAGAAAAGAATCTGAATGCCGAGATATTTTTCGTCGGGTCGGATCTCTTTGCGAGAATTGAATTTGCGCCCCTTGTAGATGTATTCACCACAGCTCAAGCACTTCATGGAGAAAGGAGCCATGAGTCGGACGGTTTGGATTCGCGGCCCAGCAGCTTTGGGCCCTCGGCGGCGACTGATATCATTGGGATCGAAATCTGGAGGGTAGTATTTCTTTTTAATGGTTAGCCTATGAAGATTTGATAGATACTTGCCACAATCACCGAGTACTTACCTGAAGGACTTTACGCTCAGACATTGTGCAAAAGGATCAGATAGAGTATCGTGGTGGTTTGGATGAGGTAATGGTAAGCGATAGTCGTCGCCAAAGAAGATTATGAAGGAAGAAGCTGAGTGGCGTGTGTGAGGAATCTTGAAAGGCGTTGAGTTGATGTAGATGCTAAACATGTAAACCAAACTAGCGCTAGCTCGCATCATCGTTGGAATTATTGTTGACAGCCATAAGGCTGAGGTAATAGAGTCGGAAAATTCTCGGTAATGGGTTGTATAATGGGGCGATAAGATTTAGCTTTCTTTTCCACTGCAAGGCTGAGCCCCAGAGATAACTACCGTCACCATCTCCATAAACATTTGTGTCCCAATCTTTATCGCACGCTCCTACGACTTTTACTTTTCTAACTGTCAAATCGCAATATCTACACGCGAAGAACTTGAGCAACCGATTCCGATTCCGATTCTTCGCGCCAAGATTTCAATATGCCCAAAGCCGAAGTTGGCTCGACGAAATACTTGAGCAACAGGCTCAAGTCAAAGGGTCTCCAGCGTCTAAGATGGTATTGCCAAGTTTGCGAAAAGCAGTGCCGCGATGCCAATGGATTCAAAATGCATACCCAGTCTGAAGGCCACGTGCGACAAATGCTCGTCGTCGGCGAGGACCCGAAGAAATACATCAACCAATACAGCGACGAGTTCCTAAAGGACTTTTTGCAGCTATTGAAGACGGGTCATGGAGAGAAACAGGTGCAGATTAACCATTTCTACCAAGAATACATTGCCAACAAAGAGCACATTCACATGAACGCGACGAAATGGCCGTCGCTGACCGAATTTGCCAAATATTTGGGAAGAGAGGGAATGTGTCGGGTGGAGGAGAACGAAAAGGGATTTCACATCAGCTGGATCGATAACTCCCCTGATGCCCTGCGGCGGCAAGAGGCCCTGAGGCGGAAAGAAGCGCAAGACCAAGGCGACGAAGAAATTGAGCAGCGTATGATTCGAGAGCAGATCAAGCGAGCCGAGCAAGCCGCCGGTAAACGCGATGGAGAAGCAGAAGAGGAACAAGAGGGCAGAGAGCTCAAAAGACAGGATGGCGAAAAAATTAAGCTGTCTTTTGGCACGAAGCCTAAGCCGGAGGAGGCCCAGAAAGTAACAGAGGAGAAGTCAGAGGCATCAACAGACGCCGACAAGGGCGAGCAAGCAGATTCCGATGCGCCAAAAGAACAGTCAAAGCCAGCCGCGAGTAAAGGAGGCTTCGGTGGGATATCCTTAAAGCTTGGTGACAAGCCACAGACGAAGAATGTGTTTGCCCAAGCAAAGAAGAACGCGTTGGCTTCGGGGTCGAAGAAGGGTTCTTTAATACAGCAACCCAAGAAGATGAGCGAAGCAGAGAGGATCATGAAGGAGGAGCTAGAAAGGAAAAGGCCAAGCGGTTCGGTCGGTTTTGGAATGCCCAGTGGCAAAAAGCAAAGAAATCATTAAGAAAAGACACGGCATATTTCGGGCATGGCGAATAATGGGTGGCGTTTTTCTCCTTTCACATTTGATAGAGCGTTTGTATATTGTATATGGGAACGGATATATATATATTTTTTTGCTGCGTATAGCATAACCATAGATACCATAATGACTAAACAACAACTTGGATATTGTCATATCTTGGTCTTCCAAAAACTCATTTCTATTACCAAAACGCCGTATTCGCCTTCCCTTTGTTGTAAGCCAAATTATGCTGTGAATATCCATCTTCGCTCGTTTAAGCATCGGCTTCGGTCTGCGTGCCATCTCTCCTAAAAATCATCAAGTCAGCCATCTTGTTGTCTCTTTCCCACCCCACCCCAACGTAAAAGGCATCGCCGTATCTCGCGATAGAATAGACATACGGGATGTACTGTATCCTATACTCATCCTCCAGTGATGATCGAATCTCATCAGGCAGCTGGCCCGAAACCTTGATCGCGTACACGCCGGGCACGTAGCTATCCAGACGCTGCCACTTGGCCACCCATGACTTGGAAGGGTTGGCGAGCGTTATCAGGCCCTCGAAGACCTGCGACGTGCAGCTCTCGATCTGGTCCTGCGAGCCGATGAGGTGTAGGAACTCTTCGCAGTTGGGACATCCTTCGTCGCGGAAGCGCTATTCGCAGGCGGGCGCGGATTTGTGGGTTAGCCAACAGTAAGAAGCAGCGTTGGGAGCTGGACTCGTTTGTATGCCAGGTTCTGTAGGCGCGCTTACGCTGTATGTCATAACGATTGAGCAGACCATGCAGGCGCGCAGGTAGCGCTGCTGGCCGGGGGTGACGAAGCTGGACATGGCTGTGCGATGGATGGCGAATATGCAACGGTTTGGTGAAGGAGTCTCGAGTTGGCAAGGCTGAGAGGTTGGATGAAGGGAATCGCTGTGGCGGAAAGGGAAAGGCGTTGGAGGAGCGCTAGTGCGGAATTGCTTCCGAGGCGTGGATGGCCCAGGTGTATGTACATGTACAGCTGACGAAGATGAAGTGCCGTATACTCGAACCTGATGAATTAGATTAAATTACATAGAATATGTAACATTGAATTCAAAGTAATACCCTCCTTTTACGTACTCTGTAGTATGAAAGTGCTTTATGTCACATCTCATTCTGCTGCCAGAAGCGCTCCAACTGTATACTTGCACATATTCATCAACTACGCTATCCCCCCCCAAAAAAAAAACCATGCAACAAACGCAACTTAGATTTTCACCCTTTAGATACATTCAACCAGCACTCCAAACTCTATAAAAGCTCTATTTCTTTTCGTCTAGACGCCCTAAACGATGGATCAATTCAATAGCCAAGACACAGAGAGATCAGTAGTCGAAAAGCCAAGACTGCAAAAATCTCACGAGCTCCTCACATGCACCATCAAAACACCGTCCTTCTCATACATCCATCTAGAGCTCTTGACAGATCCTCCCGGTGCAGCTGTTGAATTGGACAACCTTCAAGTCAAGTCTTATTGCACGGCCGCTCTAACCCAGTTTCTTGGACTAACAGGAACTGCAATCTCTCTCGATATACTCAAAGTTGAAGCATCTGCATGCTGGATCCGAGTGCCTCGAGATGACCTTGGCCCGTTTGCTGCTGCGCTTACTGCCTGGAAAGGCACGAGTGATGGGGGCGTCAAGCGCCTTTTACGTATCAAACAATGCTCTGACTGGCTTGGTACAATGGCCGGAAGCGATGGACAAGATCAGTTGTGGAATAATGACTGAGGCATTGGTGCTGCATAACCTAAAATATCTAACCGCAAAGGGTATATCTAAGTGCCGCCTTTTTACCTGGCCGTGTTTTATTCTTCATTTTACTTTTTACTGTTTTTGATAGTCTGTTGGATACCCAGAAGCAGGGGTATATATATGCCTCTAGCTCATATACATCCTTCTTCCTCCGCTCTACCCTCAACCCGGAGACTTTACATTAGAGATGACATAAGGGAGTTTTGGGCATATGCCTGCAGATCGCGTTAGACTCCATTATGTTCATAGCAAGAATGAGAAATATAGATATTGTGGGGTGTTGCAGAAGGAAAACTCACCATCGGCCGAATGTTGGGGTGTGGTACCGCGTCAAACTGTTCATACCGGAGCTTATAATCAGGTCCGATGTTGATGTAAGCACCCCTATTCTCAGTTGAGTCGCAATATCTCGGAGCAGAGAAGACTAAAGAGCACGGCTGTTAGCGTTACCGTTACATGATATAAGAATAGTCAATCAATGGGAGATGACGAACCAGTGATGCATTTGCCATCGTGTTGTACTTCATAGCCATCCATGCGCACTTCGTGACTTCGAATAACAGCTTCCAGGCCGTTGTTCTCGCAAAATCTCTTGGTAACGTCTGGGCCAAACTGCATGCCGACTCCTCGCTTGCTGGGTCCTCGGCCGGGCTCATCTTGAGGATCAGTCCACAACATTTCCATCATCAACCCCGCCTGGCCAGGTTGGCGTTGCGAGTGTCGGTTCAGCTTTCGGATATCATCTAATGTGACCTTATCATCGGAGAACAGACCTCCGTGGAGAACCAGATATTTAGATCCAATTAATGTTGCCAGAGCTAATGCAGAGAAGCTCTCGGAAAATAACCTGAAAATTCTGTGGGGAGTGTCAGCATACTATTCGTGTCAAGATTCCGTTCGGACAGGGAGACGCTTACCTCTCATTATACTTGGCTTTGCACTCGCCTTCGAAGCCGTATACCTTGTTCATGTCGTCTGTCTCGTGGTTTCCTCTGTTCAAAAAGAAGTTCTTGGGTCGCAGCCACTTATAGGCGTAGAGTAATAGTGCAATCTCGGTGGACCAGGATCCTCTGTCGACAAAGTCGCCGTTGAACAAGTACCAATGTTTATCTGATGGGTGGCCGTTCCGTCGGAACAGCTCCATAAGATCAAAGTACTGGCCTGAATTCGACAAATGTTAGCATCCGGGCACAGTCAAATTGACCAAGTTTTGCCTACCATGGGTATCGCCACAAACGGTGAGTTCAACGCCCTCAGGAACTTCCATTTCCACCATAGTAGGCTCATCATATACGATTTTCTTGACAGCAATGAGGATCTGATAGACGTATTTCTTGGCAATGAGCTTGCCGGTCTTGAATCTCTCAATCATATCGTCGATGAACTCTTGTGTCATTTCATTTCCTAGCGCCACTCCATCATAGCCCTCCTCAACAACCATGGACTCCAGATCAAGTCCTTCAGCAGCCGAGGGCTCGTCTCCAACTTCGATGGCGGCAAAGAAGGCCAACTGGCGCACAATCTTCTTGCACTCCTCTAGCTTGAGCCGCGCATCCTTGTTGGTGGGGTCTAGCCGGACGCACTCTTTGAAGTCTTCGATGGCTTCCTTCGGTTTTAAAATGGCAGTTCGGGCGAGGCCACGGCGGAAGTATGCCTAGATGTCGAAAGACCATAGTTCTTAGCCTCCCAGCTCTTTTACGTGTGGTATTCGCGGGCTTATACCTTGATCAGCTTTGGGTTGAGCTCGATCGCCTTGGTAGCGTCGGCAATGGCATATCCGTATGCTTCAGTCTTGATGTATGCCTATAGAGCAAATTGCAGCCAGTCAGTTATATGGTTCCTGAATATGGTTCCTGAGAGCGGGTCAAGATAGGTTGTCACGAACCTGGGCTCTGTTGGTAAAGAATGTGGGCTCGGTAGCGTCTGCCGCGATGGCCTTGTCATAGAAACTGATCGCCGTAGGCCAATCACCAGCAGCGAACGCCTTGTTTCCCTGGTTCTTGAGGTCGACGGCTGTTTGCGACATTGTGAAGCGGGATACCCAGGACTGGAGCACGCAGAGAGATAAGAAAAAGGTATATGCCGGGATTATACGATATCGCGTGCGCCAGACCTTGGTGGGGGAGGTTCGCAGGACCTGAGAATCGGGGGGTTGCAACAGATGCCGTGTATAAGAAACGTCGGCTCTTTCTCCTCGGCCGGTCAACGTCACGAGCGCCTTCAGGTAGAGAAAGATCTGAGACAGACGAACGGGTCGGACTTTTCGCAATAGTGCCCAAAACTAAAGAGAATCCGATAAACTGGGGATGCCAGAAGTGGGTTGCCGAAACCGCTGGATTGGGCTAGCAAGGGAGTCCAGATGAGGAGGCGAGCAGGCTAGCCGTGGCTTTATAGGCTCGTCCCCCTGTGAGCACTGTGCTATTGCCGCTGCCATGTGCCCTGTGGGTATCTCCAGCGCCTGCTAACGGCGTGTTCCCAGGCGCGGCAGCCCTAAGGCTAGGCTGTGGCTTTTGCAGCGTTTGGGCATTGGCTTCGGATAGATGCAACAATGCATCATTAGCAGCCTCAAGTACATCTGGTGGCGAGTGGGGCGAGTGACATGGAACCCTGCTACTGCGACGGTAGTAGTCCGGAGTACTTCCAACGGCCTAGTACCAAGCGGCTCTGCCCGTGATTTCGACGACTCACTTTAGACTTTGTTTCAACTCTTACATTATCAAAACAAAGAAGCCATCGACAAATCGCATCACAGGAAAATCAAAAGGAGAAGCAATAAAGGCATAAAGAGATATATCATACAGCGGATAGATCTTGTGTCGCAGGTTCTGTTCCTCCCACGGTCGGCGATGGATTCCACGGCCGGGTCCTCGAACGCCCTGGTGCGTAAGAGCACCGACACAGCCCTGATGCCGCCTCCGCCTCGCGCAAAGAAGATCAAAAGACCCAAGAAAGTGCTAGACGAGGACACTTACACCGAGGCGCTCTCTCAGATTATCGCAAGGGACTTCTTCCCAGGCTTATTAGAGACGCAGATCCAGCAGGAGTACCTGGACGCTATGGAGTCGAAAGACGCTGCCTGGATATCAAGCGCCAGCCAGAGGCTTCGCCACGTCATGACGCCTGGTCGAAAATCAACCCCGGCGCCATCATTCAATACCATGAACGGCAACAGGACTCCTACCAGCTTTGTCGGCGACACGCCAACCTCTGTGGCAACAAGCGTTGCACAAGACAAGCCGCGGCCGGACTTTAATCTGAGCCTATCCAAATTTCAGGCCACCTACACCAGCGAGGATAACGAGAGCTTTTACAAGCTGATCGACAAGCAGAACCAGAAGAAGGCTGATAAGTACGATTGGCTTTGGCGCGGCAACAAGCTTCCTTCTAAGCAAATGATCAAACAGAAAGAGGTCACAGATAGACTGGAACAGACGCGAAGTCTTGTCGATGACGGATTTAAGAGAGATCGGTTGGCTATCAAAGATAATGATGAGCGACCTGCACAGCCAGATTCTTGGAAAGTCGCCCCTCGGAATGGCTTGATGTTTCAGCCGGAAGGCCTAGAAGATGGGGTCAAGACCGTTGCTGAAAGCACCGAGGAGCTCTCTCGCATGGCGCCAAGGTCGATCAGCTATGAGAACACGAGGATGCCGCAACCGCATGTGTCACAGCGACCGCCGTCACCAACCATGTCGTCGGTTCGTGATGCGATTGCGGGTAGGCCGCGGCGACACGACGCCGACTCTAGTGTTGTCGGTGGTGGTGAAACTCCTCGTGTGAATGGCTACGCCTTTGTGGACGACGAAGACGACGACAATGATGCCGCATCTATACGTCTTCCAGCACCGATTAATCTTGGGCCTGGAGATGCCACAAACCCCTTTAAGATACAAGACCAGAGAAAGCGAGAAGTTCTTCATGAACGAATGGTGGAGCGAATATCGAAATCCAAAAGCGATTCCCAACGAAACGGATTCACGGGAAAGGCTACTAAGATGGAGACGCCGAGGTTCACTAGCGGCCCCAGACTATCAGGAGGGCTGACGCCGGCTGCGCAAAGATTATTGAACAAGATGGCGACCCCGATGAGAGGGAGAGCAGTGGATTCCTTTGGACAGGCAACTCCGAGGAAACCAAAGAGTTCGCTCTTGAAGAGTGTCAGCAGAGTGCAACCAAAATCAACATGATGCACTTCATATTCGCACTTCATATTCTTGTTATTTCGACGAGATACGACGCCGCATGCGATAAATTTTCTATTCTTGGAAAAGAATAATGGAGCGTTTGACAGCGCATTTACTTTTGTATCAATTTGAAATGTTTTTGAGGCTCTTTCTGAGCCCGGATTATTAGCGCGGAGTTTTACTGGACAGGGACATTGGCAAAAAATCATGTCTTGGTACACGCTTGGAGATGTACAAATGCTGTCGGTTTATTATATTTAGGTATTCATTAGTGTAAGCTAGAATACAATCCAGATCGCTCACAAAAGCCAGACTTGAATAGAATGGGTCTTTCTCCCAGGTACCTCCCGTGGCTGCCGATGACATCCAGCTTCCGCAACTCGCATCTGCCCCGCTTAACTGCATATTTTTGACGAACCACTAAAACTTAGCTGCCTTTTTCACATGAGAGCTTCGACGGATCGTTTCTGGAAGCTCACACTTTCATAAAGCGACTTTTGGATCTTTTTATCTTTTTATGTGTGCCCGGTGATCAGTGACTGCTCAATTCCACATGGGTTTTGTGGATTTTGCGATTGACCTCGCGGCAGTGCTGAGCGCCTCCCGGTCCGTCGCATCCAAGCATGTCGCTCTTCGCGGCCGGCAGCTCGATGTCTATAGCAGGACATCGAGTGTTGGGGCGCTGCTGAGGAATCGGAACGCTGCTGCGGCCGCTTCAGTGAGAACGGAGGAAGCACCGGAGAAAGAAAAGGAGCCAGGGAGCGGTAGTGAGGCCACTAGCAACGAGTTTGTAAATGCTGAGGCTGCTGCCGAGAAGAGCTCACAGCCTGCGTCATCTACAACGGCTCCTGAAGGGTCAAAGCCTGCGGACTTCAAGCCCCGAGAGCAATCGATTTTCAAGACTTCAATACCAGATGGTGATTTTGTCCGGCAAAGGCTGCAGCAGGCATCTACCCAACCACCAACTAAAGAGGAGCTCGATGAGAAATTAGGCGCACCTGAAGGCGTTGATGTCAACATCTTCCATACTACACGAGGCTCTCAGATCTTGGATTCATTACGCAAACAGAGAGGGCCAGGAGAGCGTCAGACAAAGGCTTCTTCTGGCGGCGCTGCGAAGGAGCATCCACTGCGGCACTGGCCGCCACCACCACCACCACCACCTCCTCCTCCTCCTCCTCCTCCTCCCGTTGAGTCTGTTGATGCCACAACACCTACGCCTACAACTGCTCCTGAAACCAAACACAGCTACGCAGACGATATCAACCGAGAATCTCAGCAGTCAAATATACGGCAATCTGATTCTTTGGGTTCCTCACCACCTGAACCTCGGCCCGTGGCGGAGACTGTTGCTGCTGAAAAGGAGCGTTTGGACGCAAGCAAGGTAGATCAGGAGGAATTGGTTGAAACTGTGAAAGCATCAGTCATTCCTGAAACACCACAAGCAAGCGCGCACACTTATCAGCTGCGAGAGTCAAAAGTGCCGGCGACCCGCTTTAGTCGAATACTAAACTATGGCGGCCTGGCAGCTGGAATGCTGGGTGGTGCTGTAACAGAGAGTATGAGCAGAGCCTTTGGAGGTGGTGGTGAAGGATCTGTGCTGCTCAGTGGCGGGAACATGGAGAGATTGGTTGCAAAGCTATCTCGCATGAGGGGTGCTGCGTTGAAGCTAGGCCAAATGATGAGCTTCCAGGATTCGAAAATGCTACCAGCCCCTCTCCAGGAAGTGCTGCAACGGGTTCAGGACCGGGCTGATTACATGCCGGCATGGCAGCGGGACCGGGTTCTGGCCAATAATCTCGGGCCTGAGTGGCGAGAGCTATTTAGTGAATTCGAGGAAAAGCCAATTGCCGCTGCTTCAATCGGCCAGGTACACAAAGCCGTTCTCAAGTCGAACGGGAGACGAGTAGCGGTGAAGATTCAGTTCCCTGGCGTGGCAGATTCCATCAACTCGGATCTGGATAACCTTGGCATCTTGCTCACGGCCACGAAACTCCTCCCCAAGGGCCTCTATTTAAACAAGACAATTGACAACGCCAGGCTAGAGCTGGGCTGGGAATGCGACTATTTGCGCGAGGCGGAATGCGCCACACGCTACAAGCAGCTCCTCCAAGGCGAACAAGACGTTTTCGAGGCCCCGGATGTGTACCCAGAAGCTTCTGGCAAGCAAGTCTTGACCATGGACTTTCTCGACGGTATTGGCGTAACACGGGTTAACTCGTTTACCCAAGAGCAACGTGATTGGATCGGTACGCAGATTCTACGGCTCTGCTTACGGGAAATTACAGAGTTCAAGTTCATGCAGACGGACCCCAACTGGACCAACTTTCTCTACAACGCCGCAAGTAACAAGCTTGAGCTCCTCGACTTTGGCGCTTCTCGGGAGTTTCCGGATGAATTCATCTCGCAGTACGTGCGGCTCCTCGAGTCTGCATCACGGTCTGACCGAGAGGGTGTGAAGAAGTTTTCGGAGGGCCTAGGCTACTTGACAGGCCACGAAAGCCGGACGATGCTGGATGCTCACATCCAATCTGTGCTTACGCTTGCGGAGCCATTCCTGGACTCGGCCCCGGAGGTTTACGACTTCAAGGACCAGACCATCACAGAGCGTGTGAAGGCGCTTATCCCGGTTATGCTTCACGAGCGGTTAGCTCCACCCCCTGAAGAGACGTATAGTCTGCACCGGAAACTGAGTGGCGCATTCCTGTTGTGCGCAAGACTGGAGAGCAAGGTGAGATGCCGCGAATTGTTTGCGAACAGTGTGGCTAGGTCTGGCTATGTTGAGTAGAGTTGAGAGGAGCAAATCACTCGGCATTGTATTAATAGTATATATATATATATATATATATATCACGATGTAACACTAAAATCTGTTATTTCTCCTTTTTTTTTTTTTTCCCTATGGCCAGGGAGCGCATATAGAAAAGAGCATTTGAAGATGTAAAATCGGAAAATAGAACATGGCCTCTCTCTCTTGCCTTGTCTCTCTTCTTCTATCTTCGCTTACGAGTTTAGGGGGTAGTGATAATGCTAGGTAGCTTCCAAATGTACGACCACTTGTATATATCGTAATTCAAGTTGACAGTGAGGTAAGCTGGTGTGGTAAGCGGGTGAGGTGAGCAACGCATCTCTATTACCTTATACGTTATATATAAGGGCCGTTAATTTCTCTACAAGTCGCTGCTACTGGTATTACTATACATGGCAATAGAGGCATCGGACTTGTTCCGAAGCCATAGTACCCAGGCACCAGATAGGAAGGAGTAATTCTCGGCCGTAGGGAAGACCCATGACTAGCACTCATACAACCAGTTAAGCGAGCAGAAAGAAGGAAAACAGAAGAAAAAGCTTGGCTAAGATGGGCGGGGGCGGGAAGAATGATGGACGTGTGCTTATCTACAATTTTAAAGATCCTTGCCTGCATGAGATGGACAGCAGAAAGAAAAAAGAAAAACGTTGGTTCGCTTCGAGGTAATGGTCCAGAAGGGCGATGGGATGCTTCGTTTTGGCTCTCTTCCAAGGTGTTTTCTAGTCTCGCAGCAACTTGCCTTTTTACCTTTTACCCTTGAGCCAACCACAGCTTCCGCTGCTATGAAAAGAACAAAGGCCAGCTGATTAGAATTTAGTAGGTACTGGAACGAGAACCGTTTTTTCTAGATGGGGGGGATCTTGGCGTGCACAAAAATAAGATTGTCATATGTCAGATTGATATGCCTACTTGGAGATTGATTTGGGGGGGGGGGGGGTGAGTGATGCCATACGACGTTAGCACGGGGGCAGCAGAAGAAAAAGAAGCGCGGGTGTGGCTTGGTGTGGCTTTTAATTGTTTAGGATGAAGGATGCGCCCGACAGCCGGAGCCGGAGCCAGAGTCAGCGCAACGGACGGGCGGTTGAATTTACCGGCTTCCGAAGAGGAAGGGTTGCGCGGGAGAGAGATTAGATAAGCGACGGAATGGCTGTGATGGTGCGACGCAGTGAGCGACTGGAGGGGACTAGCGCGAGGACGGGACGAAGCATAGAGAGGCTTCCCTTGCAGGGCATGTTTGGCGGTACATACATGCCGTGCTTGTTGATTCAAAGTTTCTATTAATGGATGCCTATATATATGCTGGATGCTGGATGCAGTGGTTTAGTGAGTTGTCGCCAGCATATATACGCGGATGTATACATGTATTGGCTACCGGTCCGGTTAATCCAGATTCCCTAGGATCCCTACCTACTAAGACAAGCGCAATGCGCGAGCAAGGGAAGGGAAAAATTAAAAAAAAAAAAAAAATAGAGAGATGGAGAGAGAGAAAGAAAGTAAATGAGTAGCAGAGAAACAGGTTCGCGAAACGGCACAGAAGCGAGACGCGCGAGATAGAGTGGAGGCTGCGGGTAGGTTCTAGATAATATTGAGTGTATGAGTTTGCAATCTCTCTCTTCACTCTACCGTAAACCACTAATGCTGGGTACCGGGGCATTTTTTCTGGATACCACGTCGTACTTCGTTATTAAACTACTGCGTGCTGCTCCAGGTCTTTTTGTCGGATTGGCTTCCCGGCAAACAAAAGAACCTGGGAGAGCGGCTGGTGCCGTGGGAAGCCGTTATAAATTGATGGGGGACGGACAGCCCTTTCATTTAGTGCTGCTAATAATACTCCATGCTTGCTGCAGTAGGTACGGAGTACCGGGGAGGCAGATGTTGCATAAGATACTCGGGGAAGAACATACATATGACAATGGATGATGTGCGGTGCTGTGCAGTGCTGTGCTGTACAGGACAGAGCTGAGTCCTCGTCGCCACATGTGCATGCATCTCGAAACTGCTGGTTGGTTGATTGTCTGGTTGGCTGCTGTTCTTCTTGACAAGCTGGGCGTTCGTGTCGTGCCGCGGCGCCCCAGAGCTATGGGCACAAATCTCCAGCGCTGGCTGGAACACATCAAATATACATGACGTTGGTGGTTCAGCAGGGGCTGGAGAATGCTGGGGCAGCAGTTGAGAGCGGCTAAACAAGAGGCAAACTTAATTCTGCTTTTGGTCGCCTGAGAGCCCTTACTTTTTTTTTTTTTTTTTTTTTTTTCCCTTTTCTTTTTTTTTTTCCGGCTTTATTGTTTCGTTTCGTTTTGTTCATCCCCCCCCTGCCTTCCCCACCCCCTGTTATTGTTGTTGGCTGGTTTTCTTTTCTTGGCTGGAAGCCTAAAAGTAGTCTAAGTTGCGCAACGTTGGTTATCGCAAATCCTTTTCGTCCGGATGCCAACTTTCCGAGAGAACCACCTGCTAAACTAAGAAGTAGAAAAAGGAAAGGAGTGGCGAGCAGAAGAGAGCTGAACTAGGCACTAAGTTTTGCTAAATATCCTTGACACCCATGTACTTTAGGTACCTATGCATTGTACTGTACATGCAAGCTACTTTTATGATACGAAGATTTCGGGGCGTTGCGGAGACCCTTGAAACACGGAGGCTGTGGAAAACATGATAGAAGCCGCGGCAGCAGGGATCATGGAAGCAAAGGCCAGATCAAGGCACGGGAACAGACGTAAAACGGCAGCATGGGAGTTTGGGCAAGGCAATTTCGAGTCAGTTTTATGGTTACTGGCTTGTGATTATGTCTGTTTTGACTTTATTTACTCTTTTAATTTGACAGGAGGTCCCAGTGTGTACCCAGGTACTGTACATGATACGTACCGTGAAAGTTGGCAGTGGGTTGGGAAGCTCAGCTGGACCCATCAATGATTACGACCACGGTTTTGATGGGATTACGGACGGGCGAGCTTGATCACTTGCTGGACAAGGAAGTCAAAAGAAAAAAAAAAGGGGGGGGGGGGGGGCGTGTTTAGGCTAGATGAATTATTGTTTTGCTGCATTGGTACTAAACTGGCTAGTAATGACGACAATGGTCGACGTTGGCAGATTTGAAGGAAAACGGTTAGGAAGTTGTGGCGGACGGACCGGGCAATTTTTGGCAGCGTTCGGGGGATTGGGGGGGGCCATGGATGGAGGGAAGATGGAAAAGACGATTCCCGGACTAGAAACGCCTGCAGGCTTGCACGGGAAAGGTTGAGAAATATCGGTAGGCGGCGATGCTACTGTGCCGTGCCAGACGGGTTAGCAGTAGGAGAAAAAGAGGAGAGGTGGCTTACAGGTTAGACGGTGGTGGTGTTGGTGGTGGTGGTGGCACTAGGCAGATCTCTCTGGGGTTTGGATTGAATCGCCGTCATCGTCCAATTCGCTCTACCTGCGCAGTACTGAGACACTCTAGCTGGATTGGGCGCTAGAACGAGTATCGCCGCGGTACCTTGAGCTCCAGCTTTGCAGGAAACCGGGAATCTCGACGCCGTTGCCCCGTGCGCTCCGCCGCGGCCAATCACGCGCGCCCCCTGCAGCGCGCCCCCACCTTCGGCAGCGGATCTGTCAAGGGCTGAGGGCAAGGCTTCGGGACATGCGTCCGAACAGCTTCGGCTTTTGCTAGATGCACGCCTTTGGAGGGTGTGTGTGTTGTGTGTTGTCTTGTTTGTCTTGGATTGTATAGTGCCTGGTCCTGGTCGAACCCTTTTTTTTTTTTTTTTTGCTGGCTGGCTGGCTGTTGACTCTTCGTTTCTCGCTCCTCCTGTGCCCGATATGGCGGCGCTTGGGCATTACACCGCAGCACTTTGCCCATGTCTAGCACTGTCCTTCTTCTTATTTTTTTTTTTTTTTGTGTGTGTTTGTTGACGTCTTGTCTTGTCTTGGGTGCTTTTCCATGTCTTTCTGTGTCGTCCTAGCCATGCGTACCTTGGGTATTACTAGGAGTAGTACGGAGTACATGTACTTAGATCCCTGTTACTGCGGGTGCTGGCTGCGCTAAACCACGATGGAGATACGATGTTATGCGATGCGATGCGATGCGATGCAATGCGATATAAAAAGCGATAGAGATTGCCTAGCTAAAAAAAAAATTATCGAGGGAACAAGCACGAAAAACCGTTTTGACGAGGCCCGCCTGGCCGTCCTCCCCGCTATAGTTTAGGGGCTGGCTGGCGAGAAAAAAAAGAAAAAAAAAAAATCAAAAAAATCGAGGCCCTTCTTTTTCACCGTCGCGCCGTTCGGGGAAGCTTGCAGCTACCGAGCACGCCAGTCCCAATCACCGGCATGGCCCGCCTTTTTTTTTTTTCTACCGAGGGATAGACGGGTAGACAGACCTGAAGGAGTCTAAGGAAATATGTCATAATGCCAAGAACGTATACCATTGCGACGCTGCTCTGAGAAGGAATGCCCAGGGGGGGGGGGGGGGGGGGGAGAGAAGAAGATTTGTCCCCTCCCCCCTCTGTTTGCTCCCGAGCAAGCGAGCGACGATGTTTCGCTTTTCTTCTCGACTGCTCGTATTATAGACGAATAGAAGCACTGAGATTTTTTTTTTTTTTTTTTTTTTTTTTGCTTCTTTTTGTTTCGCTTTTCCCATCTGATACTGTACTAGGCTTGGACTGGACCCGAAAAGCCTCGCAATGGTAGCCTCCCAGACCACTGCGTGCCCCCTTCACCCTTTCCCACCGACCGACTGACTAGCCACATACACACATCACGCACATCTCCATGCCTGCTTTGTGCTACTCACCAAAAACTCGCCAAATTTCTCGTCAAGTTTCCGCCGTAAACCCGAGCAAGGGGGGGTGAGGGCGTGAAAGAGCGAGAGAGCGAAGGGTGTAGCAATACATGCCCACTAGCCGTTGCATATCATCGCTGGACAGGGGGCGGCGTATGGATGGACGGACGAGTTAGGCATGCGTAGGTGGGAGGAGCCTTTCCCCTCTAGACTATGTGATGGTTCTTTTTCTTACCACGACTGCATTTGGGTGAGTTCTTGTTAGGGCCATCTCAACGGTCAGAAAGTGTGGCCCCCCCCTCTTCTTCTCTCACTCCCACCCCCCCGACGAACTGGGGGGTTCAAGGAGATGTGGACAAGAAAAAAAAATGGGCAATGCAGGTGACAGGGTACTTTTTTTCTTCTTCTTCTCTTCCTTTCCCATGGCTGACTGGGGGGGTGGGAGAAGCATCTGCAGCTTGTTACCAGGTGGTAAGTAGCTGCATCAAGCCAGGGCCCGCAAAGCCGTTGACTCGCTCCGATGGCACTCTCAAGCTTAGATCGCCGTGAAAGGGATACCTGGTTCTCGATCGCAGCTCTGCGAGTGGTGTACTGTAGAGTCCTGACTGACAAGGATGCAAAGGGGAGGAAGGGTTAGGTATTACTCAGATTGCTTGCTTCGTTCTCGTCCACTGATGGGGGTCTGATGACACAGAGAGACAACAAGGGAACTCGGGTTTTGCCCAGCGGCAACAATCACAAACAGGCCGGGAACTGGACAGAACTAGTACTTGATTGCATTATTTATGAAGTGATTATATAATACGTACAGTCAACTGTTTGTGAAGAAGATGCTCTATGCCAAACTCTGTCCTGTGCAGCTGAGCTAGAGCGGAAATTGGCAGTCTAAAAGCCGGCGTTTTCAAAGGAACGCACACTATACCGGTCCACACACTAAGGAGGCGGGTGCGCTGAGGCAGCCATGTAATTTTTTTTTTTTTTTTTTTAATTTTTTTTTAATACTAATAGGAATCTTATTGTTTTAGAAAGTGAAGAAAGTGTTAAGAGTGGGAAAGAAAAAAATAAAATAAAAAGTTCTTGCGTTGTTATTGGCCGATCTAAATCTATTTGGTACAAATGAAACCGGGACTTCTGCCTTGCGATCTACGATCATTATGGAGTTTTTGTTTTGTCCTCGTGAGCTGCTCCCCCCTTTCCAACGCACAAAAAAAGCCATCGAAGGCTAATAAACTCGAGTCAAAAACAAACGAAACAGGACGAAACAAGACAGGGCCAGTAATAGTAAATGGAAACCAAAAAAAAAAAAAAAAAAAAACGGACGGATAGACTTCACTCAGAAGCTATTGAGGGTATTTATAAGAAGCCAAAGTTGAAATCCCAATTACAAAAAGCACTTTTTCCCTTTCCTTCATCGCCCTCCGTATTTCTTGAGGACGGCAGGGAGTGATGAACGATTCCATAAGCGCCTTGTTTTTCCTTCGTGATATACATGATTTCCTGTAAAAGCAAATAAAAAACAATTGCTATGCTAAAGGGCAGAGCGCGTGCTTGCCTAAACAAACAAAATGCTTGTGGAGCCAGTCTCGAGTAGAGAGGCCAGGTGATGGATAATAAAAAAAAAATAGTAGTAAAAAAGACATGACAGAATACAAGGAGATAAGGAAAAGAGATGGCGGAGAAGAAGTAAAACGAAATGAAAGTCGTCGTAAAGACAGTATTAGGCTCTAACCTAGCAAGTTCCCGATGGCCATTCTGGGATCGGCTCTGCGGCCCTGTGGCAAAGTGGCTGCAGAGACGCTGAGGGTCGGTGATGGAGTAAACATGTTTGAATCACGCGATGATCTGCGCGAAGAGAGAGAGAATCTGGCCAGATCTGTGCTGAGGCGTCGAGACGAGGAGGGCTCTGAGGAGCGGGACATGGGCCGCCGGCTCTCTTGCTGCTGGGCGTAGCCGTTCTGATGAGGCTGGGTCTGGCCAAAAGGAGTTACTCTGAAAGTCGGGTGGCCATGGGGGGCCGCATGGTGAATATGGGATTGTGCGAGTTCCGGGGACTGGCTGAGAGGGCGGTACCACTCGGAAGAGACTCTTTGGGATGTCTGTGATGTAGAACTGGCTGGGAACTGGCCCCAGGAGGAAGAGAGCGAATAGTTGTTTCCGCTATCCGACTCGGTCATATCGGACAAGGTGGGCGATTCCACGGCTGAGGCGCCCGATGACGGCGTTGAGAGAGAAGTGGCAGCAAGAGCAGCAGAAGTAGCGGTCGGAGCAGCAGCAGCAGCAGAGCTTCGTCTTCTGGCGGCGGTGCGTGATCGTGGATGCTGGCCCGCCAGCCGGCCCTCGGCACGCCTGGTCTTGTTGACGAGGCCGTTGACGTAGTTCTTGATGGCGTTGTCGCTCCGGCCGGGGAGCTGCTCGGCGATGCGAGCCCAGGCGGAGCCGTACTTGTGGTAGAGGTCCATGATCTTGGCGGCCTCGTCCTCGGTGATGGGGTCGTGCCGCAGGGACGGGTCGAGGTTCTGGTGATAGCGCTCCCGGCACTGCTTGGCGTTGCGGGAGCCCATGAAGGAGGCGACGGTGACCCAGTTCTGGGCGCCCGTCTTGTTGATGAGCGTTACGAGCCGGAAGCTCTCGTCGGGGGACCAGGGGCCTCGTCTCTGGGGGAATTTGCCCGTCATGGCCACTCTGGAGATGTCTGTGGGAGTCATGGCGACCAGATCCTCGATCGGGATGAAGTCCACCTCCCTCTGGACAACGGGACCAGCGGTGTCTGACATGGCTGGTGAATGATTTGAGTGAGTGAGTGAGTGTGAGTGTTTGTGTGTGTTTGTGCCTCTTGTTGGTTTTGGAAGTTTGGAGCGGCTTTGGCGTATAAGCCAATGGATGTGCAGGGCGGATGAGGATTAAGCTCAAGGGCTTTCTTTATAGATGGAGGGGGAGTGAAGTATGTGTAAGTCGCCGGTCGAAGAAGAACGTGATTATTATTAAAAGGGAGAAAAAGTGTGTCTGCAGGTCGATGGGCAGCAGAAGCGAAGAAGACGGAGAAGAAGCAATCATCGATTTTGCAATGATGCAGAGATGGAGTGTTCGGTAGATCGGGTTTCTGCCAGAGACCAAAGCCCTTAGCTCGCGGGAGGGAGCGCGAATCTTTTATAACAGACGAAAAGAGGAGCATCAACGCCGGCTGGCTGATGCTGCCGTGCTGTACTGCGACCTCCCAAAAGCCCAGCAAAAGCCCAGCAAAAGCCCAGCACCCGGGCAATTTCCCCTGGTCGACGCCAAGAATCTAAACTGAGCGGAATCAAACCCTCGACCCTCATCCATCGAGAGGGGGGCGTGTCGCTAGCAACTAGCCTGGATCTAACCAAGGCTATGGATGGACAAAAGCAGCCAGCAGAGAGAGAGAGAAAAAAAAACGGACGCTAAGCAGGGGTCCTTGACCATTTTTAGGGTGGGGAACAGGATTTTTTAGATCTGCGCCAAACCCAGGTATCAGGGACACGTACCTGAGGTACAAGTCGATGGAGCGGCGTATCCAGCCGGTATCGAGCCAGCGGCGATCCAGCATCCAGATACCTCGCGGCTACGGGGCTGACGGCTGGACGCGGGCAGGTAGCGACGGCGACGTCTGGTACCCGCGGGGCTGCGTGAGCGCGCACCGCCGGCACCAGTACTCGATGCGCAGACCAGTACCTGAAACCAGCAGCCGGAGTGCTGTACGGCCTGAGCGTGTACCTGCAACCCAGATGGCCGGCTGCATGAGGATGGATGTGGGGAGAGTCCAGCTGCTTGGCTGGTGAGGATCCCGAGAAACGCAGAGAGCGCCTGAGAAGTGATCGATCCGCGCACGACTCAGCTCCATCCGGGTCCCCACAGGCTGTGGTTTTGGGAGCATAAGCTATATATCTCGTACTAGCGGTTTGCTGCTAATACGAGCGATGTGCAGCACCTGAATCTTGGGCTGATCGGGGCGGTACACCGGCGTGGGAGGTACCTGTCGAGCGGGTATGGGTACAGGTCGGATACCGTCCGAGATGGCCATGGACCGTGGCCTTTTTTCGGGGGTGGTCTGAAGGGGGGGAATAACAGTGGGAGCAGAGGCAGAGGAAGAGAGGCATGAGGCAGAGATGCGGGTATCTTGGCGGTAGAGGTACGACGAGCAGCGGTGTATTCCTGGTCACTCCCGCGAGCAAGTACACGGCACGACACTTACACAGCTTGCAGCAGCACCGCAGAGATGGGAACGCGTCTGGCGATCAAACCAGTATTTCGGGTCAGAGGGGGGGTGGGTGTGAGAAAAAAAAAAAAAAAAAGAAAAAAAAAAAAGAACCTGGATTCTGGTCCAACAAACGCGAATAAAGGTAGCACTAGCAAGGTTTCTCTTTTCTTTCTTGCTTGGACCTGCGCAAACACTGCAGTGCAAACCGGGGAAGCTATCTAGACGCTAAAGCAAGGGGAGAGACAAGCAGGACAAGAGGAAAACGAACCAACACTGCGATACTATTAGGCTATGAGATAGTATTAGTATTAGTATTAGTAGCAGTAGTAGTAGTAGTAGTTCCCTTGGCATGCGTACAATATGGCATGGTTGGCTGGTGAAAGCCTTGCGTGGATGATGCTGTCAAGCCTAAGCAGCAGAAAGGCAGCTTTCACAGCACAGATATCAGATGCCTGGAAACTACTTCTTCACTGCTTAATCCTTTTGATGTGAGAAGACAGCAGAATGCCTCCCTCTCCGCTGGCAGTCATAGCGTGGGGGAAAGTGTCCAGCCCTCGCATTGTGTTCCACGAGCTCATCCTCCCTCCCGTTTCCGGCATGTCGGTAGTATTTCGTCACGCACCGGGGGAAAAGAGGGAGGAAAAGAGCTGTCTGTCTGTCTGCCCTCCCTAATTTTTCCGCCTTACCTCTTTGCCTCTACGCAAGGGAGGGAGCGGAGGCAGTAATACTAGTACTAGTAGTCTGGTCCCCGAACTGAGCGAGACAAGCTCCGACTATTCGGGAATCATAGCCAGGTATACGGTGCCATATATAGTACCTATCCGGATGGTCTTTTTTGATCATATATCATATTTTGATCCCTCACATAACACATATTTTTCACACCCACAGCCTTTGACGTAATGATTGGTCGTTTTTTTCCTTGAGCGGAAAGACAAGAGGGAGTTTTGGAGAGTTGAGACAGGAGCCTAGATCAGGACTGGTGTATCAGATGCGTGGACCTGCCGTATGACGAGATGTACACCCTATTCACCAAGAGAAAGGAAGAGATACTAGGTTGTACTAATTTCTCTTCGTCCTCATTCGGCGCTCAATATAAAAAAAAGAACACAAAAAGAGCAAAAAGGTGTTTTGTAATTGTAACCAGAGTGGCGTCGATGCCCGTCGTGACAAATAGACTGACCGACCAATTCCCTCTTCGCAAGATGGAGGGGGTGTGATAAAGAGCCCATGGGAGGATCTCATCCCACGACGGGGCGCGTAAAGAGATCTCACATGTGAATGCCTGCTGGAGCTCGTTGGGCTCTCTCTCAAGGGATACGCAGTCACAAGCTCATTTTGGGAAAGATGATGGAGGGGGTGTGCGTTTGAGAGACCCGAAAAGGGCCATCTTGTACTCCCAGACGATGCGGTGTGCTGGGACTGAGACTGGCGTTGTACACGATTCCCGCTGTCAAGGTAAACTTACGCAAGGTCAGAAGCGCCTCGGGAGTAGCTTTTGCTTTTTGTCTTTGCCATTTATTTCTCTAAACGGGTTAACAAAAAGAAAGAAAAAAGTAAAAATAAAGAAAAAATGGGGGGGAGGATGACTTCACCGTGAAGCCACAACGGTCAAACTCACACTCTCCCTTTTCCCTATTGGGGTGGGAGTGCCATATTACTCATACACACAAGTCCGCTAAAGGTCCTCTCGATTTTGAACGATGAAATAGAAAGAAGGGGCGGCAGTAGTAATACTAAACTAAAATGGCTGTCTAGGTTGCTTTTCGGCGTTTTTTGTGTGCCTCGAGAGATATGAAGGCTTATTTAGCTGGGCCATATTGCCGGGGGGCTACGGACGGCTCGATCCATTGCCCGTATGTGGCGGCCCGCGCCAGAACAAAGATTTACCTTTTTCGGCTCTTTTTAGGCCCCCCAAAAAGTTTGGCTTCTAGTTCCTCAGGGGGGGTGGTCAGACAGTACGTTCTTGGAAAAAATGGCTTTGAGGACGGGCTTGGTTCGAAGGATTGAAGGCGTTTTATTTGCTGTTGGACTGCGCGGTAGAGGGATCGTGATGGGGCTGGTGGTAGGTGCGAGGCATTCTCGGAACGTATAGTATGTAGACCGAAGGCTGGTATTGCTTCGACCCTATACTGTCTGTAGACTTTCTCTCCCCCCCTTCCTTTTTTTGCTACGTTTTTTGGACTTTACTAAGGGAGTGTGAGTGTCATGAGAGAGCGGCGGTATGAGTCTAATGAGATGGCCCATTGATCGTCACACAGAGCCGGCAGTCCTAGTCCAAAGGTATGATATACGTCATGCCCATTATACTGTAGCAGAAATAGGACGAGGTATTGACGTAGAATGCTTATGAGACACACTGGTCTCTAGAGCGTGGTATCTCCGGCAATGCCTCCGAAGTGTTGAAGGAAACGAATAACAAGTTTCTTTCATCCGATGGCACATGCTGAGATGTTTGCCATTGAGGATGCTCTGTGATAGAATTTTAGCCTTCCAACATCGTATGTTCAATCTTGTATTGATATTATTGTTCTTGTTGAAAGCAAATGGCCGGTACTGATCATGAAAAGGGCTGTCCAAGATTGGTAACACACGCAAGACTGCATAAGATAGGCTGATACTTGCCGCAATAATGGCTTCATACGGCTCATGGACTCTGAGTCTTCAAGAATGCAATTTAAGTAATAAAACTGGGCGTAAAACGAGTGTCAAGAAGGAGTGTATGCGGGAGAGTGAAATCGAGAGCATGAGCGCCGGTGTGATGGATTCTGAAGATGCCTACCCAACATGTCACGAACAGCGCTTTGTCAGCGGCAAAAAATCTCTCTCTGCATTAGTGATTGTGTTATCGTTGATAGTATCTCGATATCCCAGTTTATAATCGAAATTCCATCTCTGCAGTCTTGAGCAGCTGAAGTTGCGTGCCCTATGCGCTATACTTTCAAGTATTCGGGCGTGGGGCCGCATCGGAGCCAAATACATGTACATGCCATTCTCCAAAAATGTCAAGCGCAACTCCGCAAGCGTCTATGCTTTGTAATATTTCTAGTAATCAGAATTGTTCGTCAAGCTCCGTCAATTCTGCAGCCAACAAGCAAAATCTGGGTTTTACAACAGTCAATACTACACCGTCATGTCTGTAATGAGAAACCTCAATCTCAAAACTCCGCGGGCGTCTCGAGAGCGGGAAGCGGGCGCTAACGACGCTGATTGGTGGATGGCCGCGATCCCTGCATCTGATCTCCGCGCGCTGCAACTATTCACTATTCAATGTATTTTGCAGCGCTATCTGGCGACAGGCGAATAGGAGGAGTGATTGAGGGTTGAAGAATGTAGAGGGAGTATCATGGTATCGATGGATTTATACAGTTTTATTTATTTATTTTTCGATTGTTCTTTTCAAGTATGTAGTGAGATGGGAAGCAGTGACTGACTGACTGGAAATGCGTGGGAATGGCAAGGCCCGATATTTCTCGGCCCGAGCTGGTTTGGTCTTGTGCCGCTGCTAGATACGCCGGTAGATGACATTTTGGAGCCTCCATGTAGGCCTATGCCGTGCCCCATTAGCTGTTTGTTTTATTAGTGCCTTTGGCAGATCAGATTCCATCCATGCCAATAGTGCGGGCCTTTGCTTGCTAGCGCTCGGTCAGCAGGAGATGTAGCGCGCGCGTTTGAAGAATCATTCATAGAGATTGTACTATTATCAAAGCTGTAGTATGTAATGGAGATGAGCAGTGGTCCTTACTGCTTCACGGCAGATTCGACTCATCTGCCAGACGGAGGAGCGCACTTTCGAGAAGATGCGAGGCTCCGATTAGTCTTGGTTGTCCCGATGCTTCTACGATTACTCCGGCTACTGACCAACAGCTGATGAGCCTCGCTGCTGCTGCATGGATTGCCCACCAGCGATACGTGTGTAAGTGGCGCCATAGCCCTACGTACAGCTTGCCCCGTCGCCCATGGGCTCGCGGGCGTAGGGGTTGCGGAGCAATTCTATACACCATTGCTCTGCCGGAGCCTTATGTCGAGTGCGGCACTCCTTTTGCTCCAACCCACTTACAGCTCTCCATGTATATAAAGCCCTTGCCCACCCTCTTCATTCGCATCAGCATTTTGTACACATTTGGACAGCTCAATTCTCACAACACATCCCATCCGTGGCTAATCTGCAACCACAATAAATAAAAATGAAGAACATCGTTGTACTGGGCGTTGGCGTTGCCGCCGCGCCTCTTATCCGCCAGACCATGCGCAATGTTGTTCTCAAGGACAAGGATTACAAGATGATTGTCGTTGCTCCCAACACTCACTTCCACTGGCCCATTGCCATGCCCCGAGTCATCGTGCCTGGGCAGTTGGCTGATGACAAGGCCATGATCGACCTCCGGCCCTTTTTCAAGGAGTATCCCGAGGATCAGTTTGAATTTGTTCTCGGCGTCGCCAGCGCCATGGATCCTGCCAGCAGCACAGTCACTGTCTCGCCTAGAGAGGGCAGCAGCCGCACCATCAACTACCATACCCTCATTGTTGCCACTGGCAGCTCAAGCCCGGATATGCCATGGAAAACAATGGGCTCAACCGAGGAGACCAAGCAGCGTGTACACGAGCTACGACAGCAGATCGAGAGTGCCAAAACCATTGTCGTCGTCGGCGGTGGCGCAACCGGCACTGAGACTGCGGGCGAGCTGGGCTTCGAATATTCCAAGTCTGGGAAAAAGGAGGTCTATCTCATTTACAATGACAGACTACCACTCACACCACCCACCATTGATAGCGTTCGCAAAGCAGCCAAAAACGAGCTGGAGAAGCTCAAAGTCAAGCTGGTCCCCAACACCACCGTCTCTTCTGTCCAGCAGTCGGGCAATGACACGGTGTTGACCCTGACGAGCTCGGACGGCACCACCAAGACACTCACGACGCAGGCTTACATTCCCTCTACTGGCGTTGTTCCCAACACTTCTTTTGTGCCTGCGAACCTCCTGGATAGCAAGGGATACATCAAGCAGACCAAGGCTCTCCTGGCAGAGGGCTTCGACAACATCTTTGTCGTCGGCGACGTGGGCAACCTGGAGGCTAGCAAAGCCGGCACTGCTAGTGCGCAGACGATTCATCTCGTCAAGGCACTCCCCATCTACTTCAAGGGCGGCGCGATGCCCGCATATAGCCCCAGCACCACGGAGATTTCCGCTGTTACGCTTGGAAGAAGCCGTGCCACTGGCCAGATGGGCTCGATTAAGCTCTTCAGCTATCTCATCTACTATGCCAAGGGCCGGTTCCTGGGCACTGACTATTGCCACCTGATTGCGGCGGGCAAGAAGTCTATGCTAACGAATTTCGAGAAGTAGGGGGTGGAAAAGCTGGATGACGCTTTTGTGGCAGTAGTTGAAGACGATGGCTGTGTTAATGTGGATGCGCCAGAGTGCGAGTTATTATCTGCGGCTAGTATTCAGGATTGACTCCCTCTCTGTATTGGCTTTTTTTCTCTTAATTTTCTTTTTCTTTTCTCTTTCTCTTATCGCTAGATATCCACTCTTTGTTTATAGTTTTCTTTGTCAAAAAGATGATATCCAAGTTGAGAAGTTGACTGCCTATATGTACCTAGGTATTAGCATTTGTGTCCTTCTAGGTGGTAGATTTGTTTGATGTTCTGACACTTCTTTTGCTGATACTACAAAGCAATAGTTTGGAATGACGGAAAATAGATTTTAATTGACTGAAACTGACTTTCATCTTGAGATTTTTTGTGAATTAATTGGCAAAGTGAAAGACTGCGGGCTGGAGAAGCTGCACTCAACTCCTCTTATTGAATGAGAGAATAAGTACTTGCTTCTACCAAGAGAGTCAACATTTCGTACTAGATATTTGTTAACTAATCATTAATCATTATCCATCTCGATGACCGGATGACCACATCGAGACTTCTATATAAATACTTATATTCACAAAGTCCTATGAATGAGTCTCATCGTGGTCGAGCCCCACCTGAAACGGCGCGGAACAATAGCCGCCAGGGCCCACGTGCGCCCGTAATACGGAGCATTCCGTGCTTGTACAAGGTACCTGTGGCTGATGCTGCTACTGCAACTTTAGCTCGCGATACCGCGAAGCTTGAACTTTGAATCTCGCAGCCTCGCGCAAACCGAGTGGAGGGGAGAAGCCGAGCGCTTTGGCATACTTTCCATGCGGCGTCAGCCAACAGACCAGAGCGCCCCAGTGAACGAACTCTATGGCTGCTGTACGCGAAACTATAAACCGTACTTCAATGGCATCAAACAGCCCGTGACAGCCCTTTTGCTTTTGGCTCGGCAACAACAACCTCCAGACGATCGACTCGACCTCTCGACGCCACGTTCCTCCACATCTTTCTCTCCTGCTCAGCTACGCATCTATACCCAATAACTCTTTTATTTTTGAATCCTCATACTCGACCACTGTCTATTTTTCACACTATCGCCAAGAGCGCGGCGAGCCATGGAGGGGCGCCTCACGGTCAGCGAGGCCCTTCGCGACTCTATCAAATACTGGTCCAAGTTCGTCTCCAAATGCTTGACCAAGCGCCTCGACGCGAGCACCTTTGAGGACTATGTGCGACTAGTCCAATCCAAGCATCGGCTGCCCCCCGAGATCATCGCCGACTTTTTTATGCGCCCTCTGAAATCCAGGTGCTTCAGCCCCGACCCGCGAATCCCTCCATACGTCTCGGTTCTCACTAAGCTGCGGTATACCGACGCAGTGTCCATTCTCCGGGCGTTATATAGATATTCTTCGCTCCATGCGCTGGTGCCGGAGCAAGCACAGCAAGACGGAGACGAGGCCAATGGAGAGGGAGCGACCAAACAAGATGCCAATAAAGTATCCTCCATCAGGTGGAAGAGCTCGTCCTGGCTTGAGGAGGTGATGTTTTATCATGTCATCAAGCTCCTCGTTGAGGGAACTGCTTTCAGAGATTCTCGCACGGCATTGGAGCTCATCCATATCAGTTCCAAGTGGATGGCGCTATTTACCACGGCGTCTAATTCCATGACTGCGGACATGCTGAGCGGCGGCTTGCAAGATCCACAGGTTCGGCATGAAATGGAGACTGCTTGGGGTGCTCTTGTCCCTCTAGTGCTTCGGCTGGTTGACAATGCCGCCTTTGTCAAGGTCGTTAGCCAACCGTCTGCCAAAGGTATGCTACGGCCGCGAATCACACACCCTTGCTCTCTCGCGACCTTCTCACATGCTAATCACCATGTTTTCTCTTTGTCGATTAGGGACTCGAAAAATGTTCTCGGAGAGCCTTGCATCGTTTGTACAGGTTATACAGCAATCGCCACAGCTACCGCAGTTCCAGCAATTTATCAACAAGCTTGAACTGTTTAGAACCGAGGTTTTGGCTCCATTAGACCCGGTGGACAAGAGCAAGCAAGCTGCCAACGCTGTCATGGACGATATCCTAGACTCTACAGTGGGCGTAGAGAACTTGGTCATTCCGGAGATACCAATATCCAACACTCGTGCAGGATTGTACATATACCTTAGTGCCTCGGTGTGTTTAGAAAATGCTCAACCTCCCCCCCTTTCCATCTACGATATTACGTGCATCCTAACTATCTGTGTATTATAGCTTGTTGGCCGACCATTAATAGATGACCATGCCTTCTTTTCATATTTAAATAATAGATATCAGGTATTTTCCCCCTTTCTATCCTGATTAACGTCGATTTTTTTTCTCATTCTATCCGAAGGGAGACGTTCAACAAAGTGCTGTTGATCTGATTTTGGCGTCTTTTGACCTGCTTGCAAATGCCGTCTTCAGAAATGAGGGGCCCAGAGACGCACAGCTATTACGGTCCTTCTTGATAAACAAGGTGCCCTTGATACTCGCCCAACTATGCCCCCCTGGCTTTTCAACGCCTTCTGCCGAGTTTTGTATTACCCAGGCACTTCCCCATGTCGATACAAGCGTGTTCCCTACAGCGTCACTCATGTTTGATGAATCACGTAACAATAATCCATACACGGAGAGTGTCCGAGAGGAGTTTTGCTCGGCTTGCGCTCTCCATGGACTGATTGAACGAGAGCATGTAGAGCGGATCCTGGGAGAAAGCTCCATGTCATACGAACCTTCCCAGGAAAAGTATTCCAAGGAAAAGCTTGTTCAGAGCTGCCTATCGGACCCAGACAAAATACAAGCCCTCATTCGCGACATGGATAAGATGGATGGTAATGTTGGAGCAGTGTGTCAGGCCCTTGTAGAGGTTTGTTTGACCCCGTATCCTGTCTCACGTCACGGTTGGTGAATTTCACGTGCTGACAAGAAGATGTTAGCTGCTGCGGCAACTGTGTCACAGCAAAGAGACAATGTCACTGAAACTCCTTTGCAGCCAATTGGTACAGAAACCCCAGTCCCTAGATGTTCTGCTCTTGTTTGAGAAGCTGCCGACCATCTTGGAGCCTATATGTCAGCTATTGGACGGCTGGCGATACGAGGAAGACCAAGGAGAGTATCAACCTGTTTACGAAGAATTCGGGGCTATTCTGCTGTTGGTGCTGGCCTTTGCCTACCGATATAGCCTATCTCCAGCAGACATTGGCATCATTTCCCCAGATTCAAATGTTGCCAAAATCATTGGCCGAGCTCACATTAGCCGTGAGCTGGACGAGCTCTCCGAGCAAGAAAATGGACACCTCGGCGGCTGGATTCACGGCCTTTTCGACAGCGATGCGGGCGGGCTTGGAGACGACTTGATGTCATCCTGCCCTCCTGCAGACTTTTATCTCCTCATTGCGTCTCTCTTTCAAAATATTGTCATCGCATATACCCAGGGCTTCCTGACAGACGACGCCCTAAGGTCGGGCGTGGAATGTAAGATTCTGATTAGTTGTGACGCCTCGCTGTTTCATAAGCTTACCAGCCCTTAGATTTGATTGATACGTTTCTACTACCGTCCCTCATACCTGCGATTCGGTTCTTGTCTGATTACCTCTGGGTAGAACAGAAGGAGCAGAAGTCTATTATCAAAATCTTGCAGCTCATCCTGTTGCCTACCTCTATTTCGGGCGAAGCTACTACTATGCTTGCGTCGGTCAAGGGAATAGTTGCGAAGCCCCTGGAGCACTCGCTGCGAGCCTACCAGCGACAAGATCCAAAGAATCAGGACATTGAGCCACTACTGAGGGTTCTGAAGGACAGTTTACCCTTTTCGAGGCGAACAGGGGCTGCTGAGCATCAAGAGCTAGAGATGTGGGCAACTAGCTCTAGCAGCGGTCTCTCTGGGGCCGCCAAGCACCTTATCCAGGGGCTTGTTCAGTGGTGTGTGCATACTGACGAAACAGCTATGCCAACCTCGTATACGCATCGACAGGTCATTGCGACCCTCAAAATTGTGGGCGCCAGGAGGTTTCTACGAGTCATCCTGGAGGAAATCCGGCAGCAAACTCTAGCCGGCAACGGGAGCCTTGTCTACGATGTGGCCACGGCACTGGTTTGTGCTCCAAACGTTAGCAATGAGCTCCCGCCTACCAGCGGTCTTTTAGATGAAGCGGGAAACATGCTGCCGATACTGCAGCGACCGCTTACCCTCCGAGAAGTCTTGAAAATGGAGGCTGAGGATTACAGGAAGCTGCAGAAGAAGGACGCCGAGCTGGCAGAGATTGTTGTTCGCCTTCACAGGAGAGTTGAGGCACAGATGGTGTTACCGCCGCCACCTATGCTGCAGGCGGCTGATATGCAATTAGACTTGGCAGGGGATGCGACAAACCTAGAAGATTCCATTGTTGTCGCTGCTGGTGTTCAGGGCGATGGCACGATGTCAATGGATGGTGTTGGGAGCCTGGATATGAGCCTTGGGGGGATTTCGTCTGACCTGGGTCTGGGAGGACCGGGAAGCAGTGGGGGGCTGGATGCCTCAGCAGAGGCCGATTTGTTTGGCAGCCTCGACGACACCGACATGGACGTATTTGATGGATGGGGCGGGATGGATCTTGGGGGACCGTAGTAGATAATTGCTGGACTATTAGTTGGCTCTGTATTTGGCTAGTAGTATTAGATGGATGGGCGCATATGTTGGGAGGTCTATTACGATTCTCATTCTAGGAGAGACTGCCTGTATGAGACGCTTCAATGCGAATTTATATATATACCAACAGAGACAGAAGTTGATGATTATGCTGTGTATTGAGTGTTCATGTATGAATCGGTGGAGTAGAAGGAATGCGTGAATGCGTATTGTCTGATATTGAATGTTGGTTTGACTGCGTGTTTCACTTGTACTACAAATAGGTATCCTGGGTAAAAATCTGTCTCCTATCCAGACAGCATTCCACTATCAATTAGTATGCATCTCTTGATATCATATCTTGTCCAGCTTCCCATGTTCCATAATTATACAAAGATTCCCAATTCGGACAAGGCCCTTCTTTTTGGTTCCAGGTCCCAACAATGGCACGAGGTTATGTAAGCGTGGGGCCCCTCCACGAGCTGTGGCCACATTTCTGTTAGTTCTAAACTGGGGCCGTACAAATCAGCTCCAACTTCTCCAAACGCCATTCCATCCATCCTCCTGTTTTTCCTTTTTCTCTCAATTCATCTCTCTCTTTCTTTTTTTTTTCTTCTCTTCCTCCTCCTCCTCCCCCCCGTCTCTTTGGTTTATCAATTGGGCCGAGCCGAGTCTGGTTCGCGTCGTCGTCATGCTGTTCAAGTCGTCTCTCCTCGCTTTTCTGGCCTTGCAGGTCTTTGGCGCAGTTGCTCAAGAGGTGAGAAATTGATTTTGCGTTTTTGAATTGAATCGAATCCTCTCCATGGAACTCGAGACAATGAGAATCTTGGGGGGAAACACAGTACAGAGAGACGAAAAGGAATAAATAAATCAAAACTAACGCGCAGCAAATCAGGAGCCTGCTGAGCAAGTGATCGAGCCCGCCACCCTCAATGCCGACATCAGAACCTCGTTCCCCGACTCCGACATCCTCGGCCTCAAGCTGGTCAATGGCCGCACCACGACGGCCCTCGTCGAGGTCACCAACAACGAAGACGGCCCCATCCAGTTCCTCTTCGCCAATGGCGCGCTGTGGACGCCCGAGGACCTCGCCGAGGACGTCCCCGCCTACCAGGGCATCGTGCGCAACTTGACAGTCGTGCAGTACAGCCTGGAGATTGAGCCTGGCGAGACCAAGTCGTTCCCGTACTCGTTTGTGCTCGACATGATGCCCCAGGATGTCCGTCTGCGCCTCCTCGCCGTCTTCACCAACGCCAAGGGCACCGTCTTCCAGGTCCCTGCCTACGAGGGCAGCACCTCCATTGTCGAGGCTCCCACCAGCTTTCTCGATCCTCAAATGTATGAGCCAACTTTCTCTTCTCTTTTCTCAATCTAGCGTGAACCCCCTCCTTTTTTCTTCTTCTTCTTTCTTTCGGATGACTAACAGAAGAAATCTTTACAACAGCATCTTCCTGTACCTTGTCCTCACTGCCGCCTTCGGAGGCACCCTCTACTTCGTCTACAAGACCTGGATCGAGGCGTTGTTCCCCCAGGCCAAGAAGACTCGCGCCCCCAAGAAGCCCGTCCAGAAGCCCGTCGATCCCGCCGATGCCCTCTCTGGCTCCGAGTCCGCCGGCAAGTCCTACGACGAGAGCTGGATCCCCGACCACCACATCAACCGCCCTGTCGCCAAGCGCGTAAAGTCTAGCGCCAGCAAGAAGAAGGTTGTCGAGTAAATATGATTGTCAATGGAATGAGGCGCCGAGAGAAAGAGAGAAGAAGAAGAAGCTAATTCTTCCCTTCACTCTTGTGCCTTTTTTCTTCATCATCATCATCATCTTCTTCTTTCTTCCATTTTCATACCTACTCTTCTTCCTCATTTGGGGGAATGGTAGCGAACTTGTAATGTGTAGCAACATTTCCCGTTTAGCAGAATCTTTCTTTCCAAAGAGTCGGCAATGCCGGCCACGAGATTGTCGAGATCATGGGTCTGGAATTGACAGCGGATCTATGGGTTTGAAGATACCAAAAAGAAGAAAAAGAAGGTGTTTAAAACGAAACCATGTATAATATTAAAGAGAAAAAATGATAATGACATTGATTACAATTCATATTTTATTCATATACCTACATGCATCAATTTTTAATGTATATTCGCGTGTCTTATCATAACCATTCATTATTCGTGTGCGTGAGCTCATGGTGGCTCTGCTGAGATCGGCCTCATTTTCCTTTTCCATCTTTACCACTCGCATGTCCAAACAGACACTCCCACAGATCGCTTCGGTCCACCATCTCTCCAGCAGATCTATCCTTGCTCATAAGCTTCGACAACGCAGCCTGCTCCAGCTCCAGCGTATTGGCCTCCTCAATATTCGCGTCTAGCAGTTCTGGAGTGGATTCTTTAGATTTGGACTTGCCCTTGAGATTCCTGCCCATGTGCTCCATGCGCCGTCGTACCGAGAGGTTATAAATCGACTCCTCTACCGTTCCGGATACAATGTAGAGCCATACCGTTGTCTCATGCTGCTGGCCAATTCGATCCACTCGGGCAATTGCCTGTAGTTCGAGAGCAGTGTTGAGAAGGGGCTCGCATAGAAAGACGTGGCTTGCGTTGACGAGATTCAGACCGCTGGAGTGAGCTCTTGCGTGGAGAAGAAAGCATTCTACGGCTGGGTCTTCTTTAAACCTCTTAATTCCGTCAGGGTCATCGATTGATGCGTATCCAATGCGGAAGCGATTAAAGGCGTTGCGTAGAATGTTCAAAAAGTCTTTGTATCTAAACAATTGGACACGACGTTAATTCAGGCACATTTCGATGATGCGACATGCAAAAGTAATATAATAGGAGGCTCACTGTGAAAATACAATGGATTTTGCGCCTGGATCAGACTCGCGTAGCCACATAAGATGCCGAACCAGGGTATCAACCTTGGTTGTAAATGAAGGGCCATCCAGCTCAATATTCTTCATCCGCTCAAGTTCTCTATTGTCAAACTCTGAATAGAGCACAGTTTGCTTTGAAGAGTCTCGGCGGCGCTGTAGGCTATCATCGTTGGCGCTCGCTTTCGGCACACCCGACTCCTCTCCACGGACCTGGAGTTGTTGAGGCTTGATAATGATGTCGTGTAGATTGTCCGCCTTGAGCGCCCTCTTACAAACAGGGCAGTTGCGGTGGGCCTTAAACCACATCATAATGCACTCCTTGCAGAATTGATGGCCGCACACCGTCAATACGCCGGTCGCGAATGGCATTTGGCAAATGACGCACATTCGAGGCTCGTTGGACTTGGATCCGGTCTCCTTCAAGCTCAACACTAACAGCATGTAATTAGCATGGACATGGGAAGTCTAAACTCGATGAGAGCTGCATCATCACACTTACAGTATCGGTGCTTGGCTTCATTGGCCAACAGCTTTCTATGAAGGTCATCAATGGTTTTTCTTGCCTTTTCAATAGCCTCTTCGGTCTTGGGTGTTTCGAGGGGCACTACGTCATCCGAGACGGCCTGTAACTGTCGATAGTAATCCAATCGAGCATTCATAGCCCTTTTGAAGATTTCCACCTCTGCTTCCAAAGCTACCACTGCCTTGTTTTGCTCGCCAAGCAATTTCTGAGTTGTCTTCATCAGGTTAGACGCAATCGTAGACTCTAAAAGTTCTCTCTTGCTAGGATCCGGATCTCGAGTGAGTCGAGATAGCAGGCTACGGAGGTCGCTGATGGCAGCGCGCATAGACATATTGGCCCTTCTAGGCTTCGCCTCAGTCCTTCTTTGTGCTAGATCGAGAAGCTTCTCTGGAGCAGGCCCTTCGCCTTCTTTCGCCATCTTGACCGCTGTATCTATCTCATGCCTCAACAGTCCGTTTGCTTGACCCGAAACGACAAATTGGCGATCAGCGACAACAGCCCGAAGAACTTGGACATAAACCATCAGCTCGTCTTGAATTTTCGTAGCATCTATAAGCTCTTCTCCAGTGGTCTCTGTAGTGTCTTCTTCATCAACAAGCGGCCGTAAAAGGAGCTGGATAATTTGCTCTCTCCATTCGTCAATCAAATTTGCCTGTTCGTTGAGATCCTCATAGAGAACCTCGAGGTTGTCAACAATACCCCCACTCTCTATTCCGCGCTCGCTAGTCACAACAAGCTCCGGTATCTCAACAAAAGACTGCTCTTTGGCCGTTGACGCGATTTTGTTCATGAGCCGCATGGCTTTGCGCTGACCTTGCCCAAGTATCTTCCTTCGAACCAACTTGGCACTCTCATAACCATCGTCTTCAAGCTTTTTGAGATATTGGAATTCCTCCGAGGCCGGTGGCGTCAGCTCCGGATTGTCTCTAATTTGAAAATATGCATTGGCACAGAAGAAAATGGCCTTGTGATGCAGCTCTAGGCTGGTTCTCAGCCTGTTCTGCAGCTCACCAAGTTTTCCTTTGTTTCCAAAGTCTTCCTCTGCGTCATCCTCCAATTCAATCTCCGAATCGGTTAAATCATGCATCCTCTCCAAAGTTGCGCCCAAATCTTTGGCGCCTCCTTTCTCCCGAAGCGCATCTCGAAGTGCGACTTGGGCATCAGTCACCAATTTGGCAGACTCGGTTTGCACTTCTTCCCAGATCGCCCGAGCTTCCCTTACTCGAGGGCTGTTTTCAAATAGCTGACCCAGTACCAACTTGCTCGAAAGATACGCTCGCTCATCAAGTCTGATGGCAATCTCTCCTTGCTCCAACATAGCAGTTAATACTTCTTCCACTGTTCTCATGGGACGCTCTTTGCCTCCCAATATCCGGCGTCCATAGACACCAACCTCGGGATGAAGAGCAGTTTGTCGAAGTCTATTAAGCCATAGTCTCATAACATCTTCGTATTCTTCTTGGTTCCACTTCTCAACAAGAGGATCACCATCTGTGTTAAGTTTGCAAGCTTCTGCCATTTCTTTGTATAATGACTGGTAATGCTGCTCCTCTACTGCGGTAAAAGGCATGCTGATGACAAATCTTCTCTGTGGAGGCAGAGCTATCTCATCCCTTACAGACGCTTTCGTATGTCGAATGGATATTGACTTGAAGAGCTGTTGAAATAATGGTTTATAGTGGGTAGTAAGTGCCTGCCAGATCTGTGGTGTGGAGCAGTAGGGTTCATATCTCAAGAAAGAGAGTAATCCAAGCAGGTCTTTGACATCGTCTTTGACTGGAGTTCCAGAGACCCCCCAGGCATTGACTCGGGGGATTACTCTGGCCAGCGCAGCCGCCTGGCTGACACCACTTTCAATCATCTGCGCTTCGTCAAGACACACTCTCCACCACATGATTTGGACGAGCGGAGAAAGGATCCGGCTATATGCTCGCTCGTGCCTCCGCGACCGTTCAGGGGGACTGATTGCAAAGTGAAGCTCGGCGGATAGTACGCTGTATGTTGTCACCACCACATCGTATCCAGCCAGTTCGGCTACAAGCTGAGCTTCACCATCCTTATCGACGCCTCGACATCCTGTGTAATGTTTCACGCGTAGTCCAGGGGCATGGCGGGATAATTCGGATATCCACTGCAGCTGCAATGATTTTGGAGTTACAATAAAAGTTGCGCCGCTAGGAACAAGGTGCTCTTGGCCTGGTAGAGGCTCCGGGGAGGATTCTGCCTGGCGCCGATGCAGAAGAATAAGACTAATCATTTCCAGAGTCTTTCCTAACCCCATTTCCTCCGCTAAAATGCCACCTTTGACAAGTTTGCCGGCTTCATGGTACGGTGTAGGATCTCGGGTAATAGTTTGAAACACATCACTCAGGTATACCTTGCCGCCGTTGGCGTCATGCACAGCTCGAAAAAGCTCTAGATCTTGCTTTCGCTCTTCTTCTAACAAAGGCTGGACAGTTTCGTGTTGGGCAGTCCATTTCACACCTTCCCGACGCAATAGCCATTGTAGCGTTCGCCTTTGGTAAGGATAAAGAGTGGCATTTAGGCCGGGAACATCAATGGAGAGTGAATCAGTATCATCTTTTGACGGGACGTGCGCTGCATTGTAGAAATCCATTGGTGACCACGAGATATCGCTAAGAGCGCTCTCTTGAGGTGGGAAGAAAGTGCGAACCAGCTTCTCGCTGTATTGTCGCTCGTTGTTTCGCCTCAAGTACGCATACGGATTTGGGGTTTCATTCCACATAAGATGAAAATAGATTGTCAAAGAAGCCAACCCCTGATGTTGCTTGATCGAAATGTTAGCGGCCGTCCAAATGGCACCAGCGGTGGTTTTCTTCAAATTGGAGTTTCTAATATCGAGTATATTCTCCACATTTTCATCTATTTCTTCTCGTTGTAGCATTATATGGGCTTTAAAGTATCCGAGACGACCGGCCGATCGAGTAGCAATCGATAAACCACCATTCTTGAGAATGAAAATGAGCCAGGGGTCGATACCGTGATGGTCACTGCTGGAGTCTAGGCTACGGGTATCTTCACATCGGCGCGAGAACGATATTTTGGCTTTTGCGATACAGACGCCGTCGTTTGGTTCACGATCTACTTTGCGACGCTTCGATGGAGGTGGCTCAAGGTTACTGGAACTATCTTTCGTGTTCTCGGAAGAAATTCGAGAGGACAAGGATTCGAAAAACTCTAGGAATTCGTTCGGTAGAACATCTTGAAGGCAAAATGTTAAAATTCACTAATGTGTGAAGAAGCATAAGATATGAACGAACTCACCATGGGGTCCTATGTCGAATGTAGTCGGTGTTGCCGCCAAGGGCGTGCGTGCCGGCTTTCTGGGAGCCATGGCGGGTGAGTTGCGTTGGGTATGTGTATTTCCGGGTATCTTGGATGGTTTGTAGATAGCCCGCCGTCATTTCTGGCGGACGCGCACGTCGCCATGATGGATTGGAAGCGTGAAGAAGCGATGATGCGACCGGTTACTTTTAAATAATGATTGCAAGGCGTTATCAGTTTGATAGTTAAGCCGGGCCAATCAACTGACACTGATAAAGGAGTTTCAACATCACCCCACTATTTTTCATGCAGCCTTGCTTAGCTAAGATCTTCAAAATCGAACTGGCCAAAGGCAGGAAAGTTCGCATGTCCTAGAATCGAACGAGCTGGGCTTGAGGAGGATCACTGGGCTTCAATCCCGTTCGCAGCCAATCTAATTGCGGCCAAAATATTTGGTAATGCTTATTTTTACCTGATTATCAATCCATCCCCCTGAAAGACGTTACTGACGACTATTATTGAGGTTTCCGCACCACCAGTCACGATGAAGTCTGGGCTATCACCATCGACATCACCCTTGCGATTTCTTCGCAGCACCAATTTCCTCGGTGCAAGCCAGGCGAGATGGCTCCATAAGACGAGACCAGCCCCGAAGATCCCACAGCCGAGGCCGTTCGTCCCCGATGTCCAGACCTTTCTTACACTCATTGGCCGTGGCCTGAACAAGCACGCATCCAAGTTCCCGTCGTGGGAGTCTCTCTTCTCTCTTACCTCCCCACAACTCAAAGAGCTTGGCATTGAACCGCCTCGTAACCGCAAATACCTGTTGCAATGGATGCAGAGATATCGAAAGGGAGCGCTGGGACCAGGCGGTGACTTCGAGTATGTCAAGGATGGTCAGGCCCTGCTGAAAGTCGCAACCCCGCCAGCGTCTGTCATCAGCGATGCAAAATATGTGGTCAACGTGCCCCAGAATGAAGAGGCTGTTATTGGAGACTCAGAAGTCCTGCCACGACCCAATGGCTACACAGTCAGAGGACTCAAGTCAATAGCAGGGCCATACGCGATACCGTTGCCGCAGCAGGCTGGCGCTATTGTCAAGGCTACGGAGGGCATGTGGGAACACCGCCAAGGTCGCAAGATTGATGGTGGTGAGAGAAGAAGGGCAGAGATTCGATTCAAGAGACGGTCGGTGGAGCGAAGGACCGAGCGTGAGGCAGAAGCATTGGCCGGCTTGTAAAAAGGAGGGTCTCGGGAAGGTCTTTGATGGCTGGCGCATTGTATATTATGAAGATTATGTAACAAACTGTTCTTATTCCAGTGCCGGTAATCGAAGCGCCCTCATCTCATGATTCACTGACACTATACACCAAAGCGTGACGGAGAACTGCGACGGATTCATTCTTCCTAACCGCCTACAATTAGAGAAAAGAATCTGGATCCAAAATATGATGTTCGAAATATATCTACAGCAATTATCAGGGGGCACAGCAGCAGCCACAAGCTCAGCAAACATTATCAAATCGGCCGTGAGCGCAATGCTCCGTAGTATGCTCTAATCCAATCTGAGAAGTCAGTATTTCTCAGCCCATTTTCCCCAATTACAGCCGCCATTAGCACTTTACTGAAAACTGTACAGAAGTGAACGTTTACAAAGATTTCTATAACAATATTGATATAGTTATGTATAGGTATATCTTTTTCAGAAAGCGAGTCGCCAGAATCAACCTCATTCACAAGCGATGATCCTTGTCCGGAAGAACTGAGGGCCCCTGCTTGCAAAGAAGCACAAGAAGAAATTTGGATCAGCCCATACTCTGGATATGATCTTATCAGCAACTCATAGATTATGACAATTATCTCAGCTGATGGATGCCGGTGTCTCGAAGCAATCGACGCAGAGCTCAAGGTGTGTGCATTTAGCCGTCTACAGTTACTACATGTAAGCAGCCAAGCTAAGCATTTTAAGCATAAAATAGGATCGCTTGGCAAATGCCGACTGCAGTCCACAACATGGATGCGAGAGTCTTGTCTTCCATCATTATGGAACCACCAATAAATACGCATCGTTCAGTTCTTTTTCCACACCGACTAAACCGTTGGCTGAATGATGGCCAAGTATGTCGCACTCGCCTAATGCTCGCCCGCGTCCAGCCTATGCACGCTACTAACCGAAGTATTGAGAGTAGTGAAACTGAGCCATTGAGCCCCCCTTGCATATCGCACCTCGACCGCAGACAAGCGCCCTCAGCCGCAAAAGAGGCTGGCGTCTAGACAAGTCATGCCTGGTGCTAGCTAGCAGTATAAGCATTTGGACTGCATGATGGCTTAATGCAGGCTGTCCAATCAACGCTGCTGGACGCCAACATCCAAGTCCAAGTGCCGGTGCAACTAGGCATCAAGACGAGAAATAGGTGTAGGTGTCAACAGCCCATCGCGGCATGAGTTGGATTCAAGCTCAACGCTGATCTCGGTCAGGAATGGTGACCTCCTGGGGCGGGCCGCCTTGGCCATTCAACCGTGCCATTTCACCATCGCCTCCTAGGGCTGAAGAGCACTATTTAATAGGAGGAAGCAAACATTAGGCTGACAGCTAACGCCATGGCTCGCTCGCTGAGCAAATAGCCCAAGGCTTCGCGTGCCACAATATGCACGTCCGCCACGTTGTGCCAGTCCATGCCCTTGGCGTTGGCATCCTAGTTGGCCTCGCTGTCCGTCTAGCTAGCAGTGACAGTCAGGCCAGGCCTGGCCTAGACTACCTGGCCCAAAGCCTGGAGCCACCCTTATAATACTGCTCTTGGTACTCTCTCTGTACGCTTAGGTCTGTGACTCTCTCAATTTCGGGTTCACTCTGTTTCTGCCCACCGACCTGATCTGCGCGGCCCCCGTGAGACAGTCTGTGAATACTGAGGGCGCGTACGAAATGTGGAAACAAGTTGCCGCAGCCACCTCTCTCTTCGCTGCAGGGCACGTAACTCTCGCTCAGCGGTCTGGTAACGAATCAATCTGCGACTATTACGCTACCCAACGGTATGGCGAGAATAATAGTACCACCCAGTTGCTCCTCGTCCAGAGCATCGTCACTCTTGCCTATGCTGGAAGTGCTGGCCTTCCAAACCCACCAGACGATAGCTCTGGCATTTTCAACAAGGGGCAGTTTAATGGGATAGACGTATATCTTCGGCCTTGGTTTGATGGGTCCCGTAAGAGTGTCCCATTAAGCAGAGCATCTTATGCTCTGCGTGACCATGTACTTTCTGGGCTGACGATGATGATACTGAATAGAAGCGACAACAAATCTGAATAATCAGCCGGTGGGCATCAACTGGTTAGACGGGGGAGCCACTGCTCCACTATTGTCGTTCTTGAACGGTTCAACGAATTCCGTCAATATAAATAATTCAACGAACCAATAGTGCGTTTATCTACTCTTTGGACCACTTCTGTCAGCTGTCGTTCTCTCGTTTACCACTGACATTTCTTAACTCAGCCGTCTATTCACCCACTGGTTCACCGCCTTTGGCTTCATCTACGGCTGCAGCTTTGCGCCGAAATTTCCACGTACGACCGACAGCGGCGGTCCTCTTTCTGCTGCCTATGTCCATAAGTTTATGAACCTGAATCAGACGGATATCGGATACTTCATCAAGGAGCTTACCGTGGCTAGTAGATATTTTGGCTTCTCAGACGAAGATGCGCAGACGCTGGATACTTTTATGAATGCGAGGTACAATGTGCGATGCGCACCTCCTGTCAATGGCCAGCTCTACTCTATTTGCTTCGCCGATGAGTGCCCACTTGCACAGCCTCAGCCCGACTGTGACGCATATAAGGATCTTTCACCAGGTGGAACGAGCAATGTTACAGTCGTGACAACTACGATAGCCCCAACATTGGCAACGCCCACTTCAGCAACGGCTACAACTTCCTCTACGGCCTCGGCGGAAAGTACAAGTTCCAACTCCAATTCTGTCGTCCTGTCCAATGGAGCAATAGCAGGAATAGCCATCGGTGGCGCAGCTGTTTTGCTTCTGGCTCTCGGCTTAATATTATACTTCCGCCGCCAGTCTAAAAGTCCTCAGATCGTGCCTGTTCCCGTGCCCTCTGGTGGCTACGGCTCCCCTACCTATCCCACTCATACGAATTACAGCACAAATCCGCATACAAGCATGGCATCTACTTCAGTCCCACACGAGCCGTATATGGGAGCACATAACAGCGTAACAGGGTTCTGGGTGCCGCCAAAACCACAGGAGATGGGACAAAACGTCCATGAAACTGTGGTTGTGGCGAGGCCGGCGTCCATGTCACCGCCGTTGGCTGAGTTGGCTGAGATGGAGAGCCCTTGATTTTCAGCTGTGATTCCTGGGTGGGTGTTGTTGAGAGATTGTTGCGTTTGACGGCGTGTAGTTTATGCATGTCATTTGCATTAGTCAAATGTTTTCTTTGAGGGATATAATACTAGAACTGGGTTGAGAAGAGGAGGGATACTGACCAGAGCTGATGTTAATAATGATAATCATGGATATACACATCTAAATTAAGATGCTTATCATTGCAGTGATCCTTAGTTCCGTTCTGCTTGACACATTCTCTATTACTCACCATACTAGGACTATTTGCCTCAATTTGAGCGAAATTACCATATAATGGCTCATTAATTCGTATAGCTCGCATGAACATTATTCATCTCTATTTAGCAAAAGCGACTCATCGGCGATTGTTCACAATAGGAAACTGATGTTCATAGCCTTAAAAAAGATAGTTAACAATAAACCTAGTAACAAAAAAAGAGGTCATCAACTATGCTTATGCTTATTTATTACCTAAAAGATATATTCTCAACCTCTTTACACTGAAAGTGGTAAGAAATATGTCGTGTCCTTGCTAAACAACACAACTAGAACCAACACAATTTCACAGAAGTCAATGAGAGGAGTTTCCGTTCAGTTGAGAATGATAGGACTGAGAATAAAGGTAACAAAATAACTAAAATTAACAATATTATGACGGTCGAAAGTTGAGCCGAGACAGAGAAAACCGAAGAGAGAATGCAGTTTGAGAAGGATCACTCAATGCCTTCAGCTGAAAACTAGGGTATATTAGAGTCATCTCTTTCTGACGAGAACACGGCATGGCGTGAGGAATTTTTCGTGAGAACCTGTTCATCCATTCAAGATGTGAGGCCGTGCCAAGCATCTACTATAACTTCGACCTTCTCTGTTTGTTCTTATCAGGCATGTCTCTTGGGTGGGGGCAAAAGCTCTCAAAGATATGCAGAGCTAAGTATGTAGGCTAAAGAAGAGAAATCCTGCGAGAACTAAGAATAAGCAAAGCTTTTCAGATTGAGCCTCAGTCTCTCGCCCTGGATACTCGTCACGGCTTAGTGTAGATTGCCGAGCCCCCTTTCTATGGGTAGAACCATGTCCTAATTTAATTGCCTTCCGAGCCGAGGTGCTCTTGGCAGCCCTACGGACTATGCAGAATGCCATCCGCGCTTTAGCTTACTGGATGGGAACACATGGCACACAGGGGTGAAAGCAAAATGCATGTGACGTATCGTAGCATCGTATTTGCAATATGTGCCGCTGCTAGTAATGATTCGGGACATAGAGCTGTAATAAGTAAGTACTCTTATCCTGTGTTCTGCAGATGTTCGACCTCAGGATGAGAAGCATGGCGCATTATGCTACATACGGAGATAATGGAGGGTTAACTGGTATTTTCCTAAGGAAACCGTTTAGGCAGCAAGGTCATAGTTCTCTCTACCAAGGCCAGTTGCTGTGTTGTCACAGTCGCTGTATTGTTACTGGTGTAACGGCCAAAAATATGTTCAAATTTCACGAGTGTGATGCTGCAGTAGTAGGTACAGATAGACACCGCCAAGGTTCAGTTGGCATGCAGACATCCAGTGTCACCATTTCATCTCGACTATGGCTGGAAAAGACCATTTAGGCCGTTGGAAACAGCTTAGCGAGGCTTAGACTTGCTCCGAAAGCCCAGTCCAGCCTTAAATATGCAGGAGATCCTAATACAACGGCCCAAGACAAAGCTGCAGGTATGCATGAGCGTTGTGGTGCCTGGCGGTGGTGTACCAGAAGGGCGCGGTTTTGTGTCAATCACGTCTTCGCTTGCCCGGCTAGAGACGAAGTAACCCTATTGCAACTCTAGACTGAGAAGCTGAAAAACTGGTCTGACCAATACGGATGGCTCCTTGTTTTATTGGTGGAATCGCATGCAACACATTTGGTGGGTTTGGCATTCCCGTCGCGAATAGGGCGTACAGTGAGGCAAAAGATCGGAATACCTTTTTATCTTTTTAATTTTTTTATTTTCCTTTTCAGACATGCTTCTTGATCAATTCAGAGAGAGGGCTGTGGGATGCGATACTACTTCACTTGCATGTTGCCAAACTTGATCCTATGCGTGTCCATCTCTTACCTGGTATTTGCATTGCGTGCAAGTAGAGCGTGCGAAAAGAAGGACGTATTTTTGTTGCCTTGAGATGCGTGCGACAGCCACGGAGACGCAAGATTGGGCAAGGGCCGCGCTGACGCAAAGTGGAAGGGATGGGCTGCTTAGCTCGTCGTCGTATATCTCGGTTTGGGCAGAGTAGTTTGGAATTCTATAAGCTGGGCTGATCGAGTTGGAGGGATATTTGTGGGCCTTTTGTAAAGCTGTCTGCCATTGGCGCTCCTAGTCCTGGCTTCGGCCCCCAAAAAAACCGTTTGGCCGATGTGAAGAGTCATACCTGCAGTACAGTGCCAGCTATTAGCCTGGCACAAGGGGTAGGATAGCCGGTGGCTCGAAACGGATACCGACTTTGCGTGTGTTGATTGCTGAGGCTCAGCTCGGGGAAGAGCCAGGGTGCGAAAGTGACAATGGAAATGGTGGTGGTGGTGGTGATGATGGCGACGATGATGATGATGGCGGTGATGGTGGAGATGCAAGGTTGGAGATGGAACAATGACCACAATTAAAGAAAAGAGCTTTCGAAAGGTACCTGGTACTATTTGCCTACTAGGTTCTATACCTTAGTACCTAAGTTGGTATGTTCCCAGGCACTCTGTTGTGCTCGGTGCCTACCTAGGTGCTTCGTCTCTAACCATCACTGCTTGTAGTATCTACCTAAAGGGAATTACTGTAGTGAAAGGTACCACCATCAATTGCACCACCAGCAGGCCGCTCGTGCTTTCTAGAGCTTTGATTCACCTATAAATAACCCCAATAGGCAGTCTCTGGCACCCAAGTGGCCCTTGGCGAGAGGCCCGTCTTCAGCTCATTCGCCAAGTTGGCCAACTAATAATCTTAGCTGCCTTAGCTGTCCATTCTAGCATTGTTTAAGGCAAAGTGGGCATGTGCGCAGAATGAGGCAGAAAGAATGTTAGTGGCTGTGTCACCTTTTTTCTCCTTCGTTTCTTTTCACTTGCTCTATGCTTTTCTCACCCTTCTAACAGGGAGGAGATTGTCGAAATGCCGTTGGCCTGTTTCCATGCATCATCCTAAAAACCCCTACGCCCGTGCCCATCAAGCCTTCCTCTCTCCCTGTAATCGTTCTTGGCCTATACTACTGTCCTTTTCGGTAAGCTGTCTATTAAACATCAACATAGGAATTCGGCCCCATAAAAGAAAGCTTGCGCTCCGTATTGCGATTGGCTCTTTTGCCAGGCTAAGGCTTCATCCTTGACCCTGTTCGCAACCGTCTAAGCCATATCCAGCTCTAGCGCTGCTCCGTATAAATAGGGTGTGAAACAACTTCCTGCGCTACGCGTAAATACAATACAGTATGTACGTCGAGTATGGTGCACCAGGATTCCCATCAACAAGTACTTCGCAGACAGGCCCTTGGAACAGCACTTGGCTAGGATTTGTCCGGCTGTTCGTCACTAGAGGCGGCTCTTGTGGCAATCAAGGCTCGCTTTCCAGCGCCACCAAAAGCATATCTCCTACTATCCATATCCATGCAATGAGGTGCGTATCTTGCTAGCATCCAATCCTGGAGCAGCGGTGCCATGTGCCGGGCCATAAACAGAGATGGGCCTTGCTTGCCAGGTCGTATCAACTAATGGCATCCCCTGCCGACAATCCCCAGGAGGATCAGCCTCCCGACCTCCTCTTCAATGCTCTCACTGCCGTCTGCCTTACGAGTGGCTGCAGCCATCTTGCCGTCCAGGACAGGTGCAATGCGACGTCTGGCTTGCTGCCACGGGCTCGTATGAGCACTAGCTTGCGCCTAGCAGAGCAGCCCTGTTTCCAACACCGCTGTTTGTTCACCCGTGTTGGGATGGAATTCCTTCTAGGCTATCGCCGCCGGACATCGGCCGTGCGAATTCGACCTCGTGCAGCCAGGGCGACGTCACCACGCACTGCCAATCTTACTTGTACGCCCTCTACAGGACACTCGCATCCTGCGCATCGGCGACTATGGACCCATCCCTCCAGCTTCCGGTGCGCCATGCCACCCTCCCCAGGCGCCGCGCACGCTGATGGCTTGCCTCTACCAGCCGGGACCCTGGAATCCGCGCCAGTGGAGCCCTGAGAATAGAGTACCGCAGATCACTCGACGTGAATGGATCCATCCACGGCTGTCGCTGCTCGAGGACCGGCGACTGTGCTGGGACCAGCTCTGGGGCAATGCCATCACAGGCCAAGTTCAGTTTCACGGCACGAACAGAGCCGCCTCGCCGTGCCATGCGGGCAGCCCCCCCATTCAGCGACTTGCAATTCCCTATAACCCCTGGGCAAGTCCCGACACCACGCATATTGTGACTTGGAACCATCCATTCTTTTTCCACGCCCACTCAACAGCTCTCACCGGCTCTCACCAGCATACCCAAACACAAAATATCATCTTCTATTCAGTGGTGTTTCTCATTATTACGTGCGCCATCATCAGCTTGTGCGAGTTCTGAATTGAGCGCCATTTGTTTAAATCTCAGCACTCCTAGAAGCGAGGAGCTTCACTTAAGTGCACTCAGCTTATATGAAACGGCTGACTCAAAATCTCAAAATACTCTGAGGGACTGAGCAGCCCAAACATTCTAATACGCCACAACCCAACAAATATCCCAGGATTAATAAAATCATTCTGTTACCATGCCGGCAGTCCAAAGATCAGAAAGCCTCTTGTATAGTCCCGACTTCTCATCCAGCAAGAACAGCGATTGCTCTTCACCAGCCAAAAGAAGCAAAACTAGTGTACAAGACACAGAGTGGTCCGATGTAACAGACCCAGAGGAGAGGAGACGGATACAAAACCGTGTCGCACAGCGCAAGTTCCGTATGTTTCCCCGGCTAAACTCGAGCACGCGGTGCTGGTTCTTCTGACTCACTCACTCACAGCAAATAGGCACAAAGGCCAGAGAACAGAAAGAAAGGGCGGAGCGCGAGGCCAGAGACAAGGAACATGCTGGTAACAGCTACCGTATTCCTGACTCAGACAATATCAACACAGAAACAGAACTCTCAGGCTTGCCATGGGGCAGCATGAACTTGAGTCTCTTCGTGGCTCGAGGACACGAAGCCGAAAGCCGAAAAGCCAGCCGTCGAGGCGTACACCAAAGTGACGGCTTCACCTCTCCGAATTATACATCATCTTTTGACTCTAACATGCGCCAGAGTGCGAGCTATAGTAGCAGCGGCGCTAACGATATTTATCCAGAGGATAATTCGTATGTTTATGACGCGTGCTTTATTGGCCAAGCTTTTCCCACGTTATGATATCTTAGCCTTTTTCTCTACTTCGATTGTTCTGTACACTATTACTTGAGACTCGCAAGTGTCAATTTTTTATGGTCAAGACACTATGTATATATACATACACTCTCTTCTGCGTTGAAGCGTGGGCGCACATATCGGCTACAGAAACGGTATTCGGGATCAGGACATCTTGCGTCCTGGACTAATGGATGAGATACGGAGTTCATTTTTCAAATTTTCAAGGGTCGTCAATATAGGTAGCCAAATACAAGGTAGAATTCGTTGAGTCATGTGCCAGACAACTATAGGAGGTACCAGGAGGGCTGCCTTGAGTTGAAGCTGAAGTAAGGCTAATGCTACCTCGGACAAATCAGCAGCAACGCCTTTGCCCTAATGCCAGTGACCTAAAGTCACACACAATTCCGCGCTTGATACGGCTTCCAGCGGCTTCGATAATGGACAGGGGCCTTTTGTGGCTCTCGATCTAGATTTGTCTAAGCGGGCAAGCCGATCATCTAAGCCTCGCCTAGGGCGGCGTTGTGCTTGTATGCAGGATCGCATACAAGTAGTATGTGCATAAGATGCGCCACAAAAGACCAATGCTAACCTAGTTGCAATTCCAATAGACAAATGGAAAGTGGTTGAGATTTCCTCTACTTTCTACAGGGTTCTACCCTGCTGCAAGTGTATTCAGAAGACTCTAGGAAACTTGTCCAAAAAATGCCCGAGCTTCTCCACGAGACTTCTAGAAAAGAATAGTCGTTGGTGGGGGGGACAAATACCGAAGATCGTCAGCTAGGCCATCTTAAGCAGCCTTTGCAAGACGGGAGATCTGCTGAAGATTCTTCTGGCAATGGCAGCTTTTGTTTTCCTCCTCCTCCTTGTTTCTTGTTTGTTAGCCAATAAGCGCAGAGAAGTACCATGGCTATTCTATCCAATTTACGCAAACTATCATTGCTGCTCTGTAGGTCTTCCCGGACAAACGCTAAGTGTCGTCGGCTCAAAAATGAGTTCGGCACGCACTGCTCCATACAGCTGCGACAACTATGCTCAACACGTCGTTTTGGAGCTGTCCGAATTTTGTAAATGTTGGCCATTACCTCACTGCATGCTAGACTGTGTCCCTGTCCATCGCAGCTTATCAAAGTCCCAACGACGGAGGAACTCAAGAGGTACCCGTTTTACTTGTACTGTGATCTCCCGATAGAGTACCTTTTCGGAGCCTTCCGCAGCGCTATCCGTCGGGCAGGTGCCACAGCTCTTCAGTTCCTGCTCACCCCACCTTCCTTCCGTCACTCGGCAATCTTCCCGCCTAGGTACCTTGCACTAAATGTGGGGAGCTTCCCACCGCCCGGCAGAAACTCCATTATTTTTTTTTCAACTGCAGCAGTTGTTGTTCCAGCTGCGAGGTCGCACTGGTCACTTTACAACTTCTCAAAAGCTTCAATTTAGCTTCCGAGGACTTCCGCGTGATCTCACAACTGAATATTTATCTGTCTTACATCAAAGCTCTGTTAGATTCTTGCCTTTTTTTACCCAAGCTCCAGTGTCACCATGGGTGCATCAGCTACTGATGCGCAGGCGCAGGCCGACCAAGGTAAGGCCATTAATTCTACAGCCAGCTACACGTTGGAGCTTCATCTCCATCCTACCGCTCCTCTTATGTAAAATTTTTTATGAACTCTTCCTTATATCTTTTTTTCTAGAACGAAAACTCAAGAAGGAGGCTCGCAAAGCTGAGCGCAAGGCAAAGAAGTTGGCAGAGTCTCTGGAGAAAGAAGCTGGAGACGGAGAAGAAAAGTCTGCCAAAACCAAAAAGGTTAAAAAGGCAGATAAGAACCCTGCCCTAGAGGCACAAATTCTGCTGGCAGAGAAGAATCGTGATGAGTACTTGGAGAAGTCGAAGACTCTTGAGGCTGAGGCTCAGAAGTTGTTGAAGCAAGCTGAAGAGGCAACCAAGATGTACAAGCAGATTACTAAAGCTCTCGAGGTGAAGCAATCCCTCCGATTTATCTTCAAGAGCGAACTAACCTTGTCCACAGAAAGTAACTGAGAGCGGCGACAGCAAACTCCTTGTGAGCCTCATCGGCGACGGCGGCCACGATGTCGGCACTCCAAGTGATGAAGACGACGAGACCAAGGAGCAGGAGGCCAAGAGTGAGAAGAAGAAGGATAAGAAGAAGAGAAAGAGTGGCGATGTCGAGATAGCCAAGGTGGAAGCAGCTGCACCTACTCAAGAGGCCAGCGATGCCGACGAGAAACCCAAGAAGAAGAAGAAGCATTCGAAGTCGCAGTCCGAGGCGACTGACGGCAAGAGAAAGAGGCAGGATGACGCGGCCGAAGCACCGGCCGGCAAGAAGGAAAAGAAGGAGGAGATCAATATCGAGGGCCTCGAAGGAGGATCCGCACGCCAAGATAAGTTTCTCAGACTCCTAGGGGGCAAGAAGGCCGGCGCCAGTATTGCGAAGCCAGGCAGCATCGCCGCTAGTAAGAATGACTCAGTCAAGGCCGAGGCAGCCATCCAGCGCCAGTACGAGGCCGGTATGCAACTGAAGGAAAGCGGCCACAAACGCCGTGGTTTGGGTGCGTAGGGTTGCCACATGCTTTGAGCGATGATGCCCTGGCCAAGGCTGCCCATCAGTCGCTTGTACCATACTGTGTACCATATTTGTCGTTTCGTTTTGCTCGATATATTTGCATCAGTTGATCGCGTTGGCTTGAAACGGATCAAGGTAACATGGCGTTTGACAGAGCTCACAGGAGATACCATATGGAATTGAATTTGTCTTTTGCTTGTTTCTCTCGCTCATCAAAGCGCCTAAATACTAGATGTACAATGCCAATGCGCCGTAGATCCCCATGATATAAGTACTCTAGGAAAAATGTTGCAAGAAGGGCAGGATCCGCAGATGAAAAGTCAATGTTACAGCAGCGCCTGCGGCTAGCAAGACGCTGATGGCCCCTTGGGTTTGCCAATGATCCTCGCCTCTTGCGCTCAAACTCTCTCTCTCTCTCTCTCTCTCTCTCTCCTCTCTCTTTCTGCTGTCAAAATTACCAACCCGTTTGCTCTTTTCTGGCATATTTTCAAACAATATTTTTTTTGTCTTCTTTCGTTTTTGATTCTTTTTGTTGTGTCAACTCGAAGTTCAAAAGGCGCAGTGTTGGATTACAGGCCGAAGAAGCGCGACAAGGCTTCGAACACAAGTCCGCCGAAGATGACGAAACCAAGCATGACTGCAACAAGAAACGAGTAATTGATTAGCGCGAGAACAAATCCAGCTGGGCCAAGAGTTTCGAATCGAGGGACATACCGAGCCAGAACATGGAAATGGGCGACTTGGGAGCTTCCTTGGTGCGCTTCTTGATCTGCTCCTCCGACTTGCCTCTGCGAGCTTCCTGGTCCTTGACGAACTTGGCGTTGCGCCGTCGCTGCTCGAGGGTTTGGGCCTGGGCGCAGAGGGGGGCGCATGTTAGAAACAGTGCCGTTTGCGACTTAATGGAAGAGCTCCTTTTCGAAGTCTTTCGGGACTTACCATTGTGATTGTTTGGTGTATGTGGTTTGTTGTTGTTGAAAGGTGGTTAAAGTCGCACAAGTGTGATATAGGCCAACTGGACAGATTTGGTTCCCGAAGCTCGGCCGGGAATGATGCGCCTTCTTATACAAGACTTAAATTGGAAGGGGGGTTGGAGGGCGGCGAATGTTTTTCAGGGTATCGTGTCAAGTATGCGAAACGTTTATTTTCTTGTCCAAGAAGTTTAGGACAGATTGGTCTTTCTTTGGCAAAAGCGCAGATGAGTCAAGGAGTGTGTGAATAAGAAAGAAAAAAAAGGGTATATGGAGCGATGCTAAGAGAAGAAAAAGGAACTGATCAAGGCAAAATAACGTGAACTTCCAGGGATTCTGGACAGGACATGTGTCGTCAAGGGAAAATAGCCGGCGGGCAAGGTTGCCGTTGGCCTATCTAATCTCAATACGGGTACCTGCTACGGGGCGCAGGGGTCTGGTGGGCATGGTAGGCGGCGCTGACGGCAAGGTACCGGGTACATGCGACAGTTGCTGCTGAAAGCCCGTTCGAATGGTTGCTTCTAGCGCAAATGCTGCCCGTCTCGCTGGGCCCAAAAAAAGTAGGTGTCCTTTGGAGAAACGCGGGGTGCTGGGAAAAAAAGGGCGCGCCGCCACATGGGCTGCTGGGCTGCCGATGGAGCGCTGGAAGCTGCTGCGCTGTAGGGGCGGCTGTGCACCGCCACAGCGATGCCGATCAGCGTGCGGATGTAGTGTACCATGACGGATAGATCATGCTAAAGAATGTGTAGCTCGTGATCGATGCTAAAAAAATGCTTTCTGCGTTTCTGGAGATTGTATGCGCTCCAGCGCCAATGAGCGACAGAACCAGCAGGGCTACGCATTGGACACGTCCAGCCCCTTGAGAACACCAGAGCGATCCGAATTATACGAGAGCGAAATCGATCATGAATCCGTCTTCGGCGCTGAGGGTCTTGCGCCAGAGATGCCCATCCGCGATTCAAGTCCCGCATAGGGCAGCTCCAGCTTCTCGGATGGTTGCGAGAAGTTATGCCACTAAGCAATCTGGTTCAGCAGTAAGAAGAAGAAGAAAAATTCGCCCTCAATTCTTCAGAACCTCAATTGTTCCTTTTACTAATTGCAAGTCTTTTGAATGGAACCCAGGCTCAGTTCTACAAAACCTTCACCCGCCCTATAGGCAAGGTCCTCGTCCTCGCCGTCTTCACATACCAGGTCGCATACTGGACATGGCTGAAGCTCGAAGCCGATGAGCATCGCGAAGAAACCGACGGTGAGCCAAACAGCCCCCTATTGTTTTAGAGGCAACGCCGCTGGGAAGAGGGCGAATAAGTAAAATGAAGAAAGAGACTGGGGGGTTTCTTCTGGTGGAAATTACGTACGTCCTTGGGGGGGAAATGGTGCTGACAGAAGATATTCATGTTATAGCCACGATTGCTGCGCTCGAAAACACCGTGGACGAATACAAAAAGACAAAGGAGGGGAAAAAAGAGACATAGGACGGAAAATCTTTCTATGGAGGTCAAACAAAGCCAGCAGTGGAGGGAAGGTTTGTCCAATAAGAGCACATTATAACGAACGCGCGCAAGTTAAAAAAAAAACTCGTATATACTTGACGATGGAACTGCTGTATAACAACTGAGACATTGAGGCAAATAGCTTTTAAAGGAAGGGGGGGAAGAGGGGGGAAAGGAAAGGCATTGTCAATGAACCAATCAATCGCACACGAGCAACTCATACTATCCATACACACAAATACTTGCATTCCGTTCTATCTTTCGATGCTATGCCAATCATGGAAATGATTCAAATCGTTAGCCAATCTTCTAGCATCCATGTATCAAAAAGGAGCAATGGGGCCCTCAAACATCGACCCTTGTCATCAGCGCATCTCTAGCATAATATAAGTAGCCCGCAAAACGCCATGCTCCGCTTTCTTTTCAAAGAAATCAAAATAAAGCCAGCCCTTCAAACAAAGCCATAAACGCTAACCATAAACGCCTTGCATATAGCATGACTTTCCTTTTCTCTCTCGCTCTCGTTCTCTATACCTCTTCTATACACATATAGCTCTATCTCTATCCTGGATAGTCGTGTCATCATAGCAACAGGCTTGAGCCGAGACCAACAAAACTGATGAGGAACACCATACTAGGCGCAATTGCTCCTGCTGAATTGACAATAGTCCTAGGCTCCCCTGGATAATTGCAGGTTACTGCTTTGCCGTCAGGGTCACGTAAACCGTAGCTCAAATTGAATCCACGTTGATCCGACAGGGGGCATCCAAAGCCGATGGCCGCCGGGCAACCCTGAACAACCCCATAACAAAGATCGGCACAAGGCAAGATCTCCTTGTAGGGGCCCGGCGCAATCACTTCATCTATAAAGGTGGTCCGAGACGAGTTGAACGCCGGTGTCTGCATAAGCTGCTGCCTCAGCGCGTCCGGGAGGAAGGTACCGTTGGGGAAGGCTTGAGCCACGTTTCGAGGAATTGTATAGTTGCTCCCAGTTGAGAAATCTTCGCAACGTGGTATAGCCACAGCACAAAGCCATTGTTTGTATGCAACCGTACAATTGCCACAGTTGGCCGCCAGTGAATACCGTTGCGTAGACGGTGCTTCGCATGGAATTTGCATCATGACATTTAAGAAGTAGCCATACATCGTTTTTGCATAATTATCGTAGAGATTGCCCAGTTCTGTGTTGTTATACTTGTTATTGCCGGGGGCTGCCCACTGTACGTCGTCGCAAAAGTCCAGATCAGTGATGAGATTGCAGTTTGTCCCTATCGCGTAATTAGAATATCAATCATCTCCATTTTCCCGTCAGGACAGGGCAAGGAAGAGCATACCTGCTGAAGTGTCAAAGGAAGTGGGCGGAAAGACAGTGCCGCCGCCCCCAACCACACCCGACCTTTGTGTCGTTGAGCTGGCTGTTTTGTTTCCTGGTATCACCAAGATTCCAGAGTAAGACGAACTAGGGTTGAGTCCTTCAAAATAAAACTGTTGTCTTGGCCAGCCACCCGGGCCTTTGTCGTATATTTTACTTCGAACCAGTTCATTGTTGTTCCACTGTCCATTATCCAGTCTTTTTGACGCGATTTGAGCAGCGTTATTCAACCCACAAGCTGAGCGCATAAGCCCATTGAGAATCGGCGCTTTATTCCCCTGGACGTACATTTCATACTGTGGGCCGGCCTCCATGACGGATGAAATTTGTTGCACGTTGCCCGTCAAGGGCGCCGTCTGTAGCAGGGCCGAAGTTGCATCGCTGTCCATCCACAGCAGCTGCCCGTCTATATCGCTATATTGATAGTAGTAATCATCAACCGATGCCGCAATCCCAAAATTGTAAAGACCCTGGAAATCCTTTGTGACGTTTGGGGCCGCAATAGTCACATATACATCATCTGTTGCGTTTAAGCTGTACATGATAGCGCCTTGCTCAAATGCCTTTGATTGAACTCCAGCGGGGGGCTTGGTCACATCAGGACATCCGTCTTTGCTAGAAGTAGAAACATAGATGCGAAGCTGCGGGGGTACCGATGTCGAATTTGAAGCACTATGTGGCTGAAGACAGGTATTTGCTGACAGGTAGAGCACCCTTGGGGGGCCACCACTGCCTTGACTGCTGCTTGGTGAATTGTCGTCATCATCACGACGCCCTTGTAAATCCGCATCCCTCTTCAGTTCTAATTTGGAGCTCGAAGTTCCCGTGCTTGGATGGCCACTCAAGATAACGTTCTTGTCCACCACAAAACAGGCAGATGCGCCTGGCTGAAGATTCAGCGGAATTGGCACATTGTTTACCAGAGGCGTCGCAACCGCAGGCGCTCGCCCTAGAATTCCTCGATCGAATAGAGCGAATTCAGGCTCATAGTCGTATTGCGACTCAGCACCCAGCTGTAGAAGCTCTGCTGGCCTTGTCAGGTCGGAGGCAGAGGGCGCCACAAGCTCCAGCGCAAATGCTGCGCTGGGCGCGAAAAGGAGTATATACAAGATCAAAACAACAAGCAGCCCTGCGAGCGAGGCCGCAAGTCGCGATCCCAGTGGACTCAGTTGCATCACAGGCGCTTGCGCGTCCGCTGTCTCGTTCGTAGTTGGAGTCCCGTCGGCCGTTTGCGAGTTAATCGTCTAATCGTGCGGCATGTCCTAGCTTTGATATGTCGTTGCCCCGTAGCCATGTGATATCATGGTGAATCTCTTAGGGGTAACTTCTGTGATCGAATGCACAAGGGGTAAAAGGTTGGAAAGCAAGAAGAGAATATTCTGGCCCCCAGCTGTCAGTTTGACGTCCTCGGATCGTCAGGGCCGCTGTGTTTCACGATGATACGGAGTACCAGATACCAGTTATCAGGGCGGGTGTCAGCTATCAAGGCGCAGGGGCCACTTTCTGGTTCAGGGAGGGAGAGGCGCAGCTCCAGCCTGCACCGCCACGTAATGCGGTAGCTCGGACCCTCATTTTTAGAACAACGCAGAGAAATGTCCATCGACGGCGCGCATGCGAAATGCTGGTTGTTCTTGAAATCATAGTGGATGCTCAGCAAAATCGCCATCTCAGGCAATTGGCGCAGCTAAATGACATCAGGGCCATCGTGTGCCGAATAATAGCGGCATTCGCTTGTCGAGGCTCTACAATTCACATGCGCGCTTCGTGGGATCCCAATCGCTCGATGCAAGGATACTAGGCAAATAAGTGTAAACAAGTAAAAGAGCCTTCCATTATCACATGTGCATGTTCTTTCAACCCAATATTTCATTGCGCCCTACAGCCTCCAAGTCATGACACCTTCTAAGACAAACATACGTTATCAAAATTCTGGTTTCCATGCTCTTTATTCCCCAAATACCCTAGTCCCTCTCTGGAAATCTGGCATGTGCCGAGAATCCCGCCATGTCCCCGTTTTATCGTCAATAGTTGATTGATTCAATCTTGTTGAGTTTGCATCATCTAGTTTACAGCATCTGGTCCTGGACTTGAACAAAGTGGTTGAATTTGCGACCAAAGTAGCTGCTCAAGCCGGCATAATTTACTGAGTCTTGTCAAAGGCGTCAGTCTTGGAGCGGAGACCAGCAGAAGTGCCGGGGCCCTGGAAGTATCGGCCGAGGGTAGGGACAATGAAGGATCGGAAAACGATCTCAGCGCCACTGCGATTTGCAATTAGTACCTTCTCATAAGAAGCTTTCTAGAAAGGGGGCGCTTACCGGAAGGTAGGCAGAGCCAGCCACAGCAGGAAAATGAACTTGAAGACAAAGTAGAAGGGGAACCAGTAAACAATGCTGAAGAAGCCCTCAGCGACGGTGAAGAAGGCGAAAACAACCCAGTACTAGAAATCATTTCAATTAGTCTTTGTGGTTCTTGTCTTGTGCTGCCTTGCGGCAACGCGCAGGGAAAGGCAAATTGTAACTCACGGTCAGCCACTGGGTGTCGTCCTCCTTGGAGTGGGAGAACAGGGCGCCCAGAGAGTAGTAGCCAGGAACCACAAAACCGGCAAAGTTTGTGAGGAGCTGGCCACCAATGTTGAAGATGATCAGGAAGAAGTAGAGAGCGGCAACACCGATGACGGCATAGGCCTTGGGAACACCAATCTGCTTCTCGAGGTTGTTAAGGGCGGGGTATTTGGAGAGCTATGCACCTCGTATGTCAGCACGGAAGAGCTCGAATTGAAGGGACGGCCAAGCCATGGCGGCGCTGCAGACAAACCTCCTTGTCAATGACGCTCAGGTAATCCTGGGCCTTTGCCTGGGCGGACGCCATTTTGTCTTGGGATAAAGCTAGATGCTCAAATTTGCGCAGCGGTCGGCGTGGTGATGCTCGCGACGACAGCAAAGGTCTCCGCAGAAGAAAAAAGGCAGTGGTTGGTAATGGTGGCGCTGGAGGGGTGCGGCAAGCAGAGCAGAATACTCAGGGAAGAAGTTTACGGAGCCAAGATAGATGGAGGAGAGAAGGGAGCGATGATGTTATAAAGAGGTTTGTGAATCGAACCCAGCTTAAGAACTTAGCTTTGATCAGCGTCAGTGGCTTGGGGCTTGTGGAAGTAACAGGTTGCACTATGGCCTTGGGGAATGGAGCGAGCGACTGACGTGTGCTGAGTCGATCTGCGCCGAACTGAAACTGGGCCGCCTTGCAAGTGTTAGGGCCAAGGTCTTGGGAGCCGGCAAGCTACCTGCTCGGCCAACCAGGCATCGGCTGGCGGGGGGTACTAGCCCTGGACGAGTTACATGAAGCTCTAGCACTGCTCTGGAAGGGTCGGAAATACTGCGGTGCCCCTTCAGGTCTCTATTCTGGTGGAGGAGAAAACGCACACCTGAGAAATACGGGCTGGACTGGCTTTCCGACTGGCAATGGAAGACCGAAGATAACGCAGCAGGATGGAGCTCTGCGGAGCACATGCCGAGTGTGCCTAGCAGGTACCCAGATGGGAGTGTATAGTGCAGAACCAAGTACCGATACCGCGCAGCGGATGAACATGCTAGCATCTTTCCGCTGTTCAGTGCCGGTGCGAGGTACTCGGGACGAACACACTACTCCGCACTACCTGAGTCGGCACCCTACTTAGAAAGGTACTAGCAGAGATGCTAGACGTCAGCAGCAAGGGGTTCTCTGGACGAGGTCTCGATGAGCCGCCGGGCCAGGGAGGGAGAGCATCCGACCAGAAGTTGTCGGGGCCAGCTGCATGCGCATGTGATAATCCCTAGGCACTCAATCCTCCAATCCCACCATGTACGTAACCTATATGTAAGCACACAGGACTGCGACTAGGCAAGCTGCATAGGCATGCATCGCACACGACAGATGCTCTGCTACGAGAGCTGTTGAAGAAAGCTTCAGAGAAAAGGTGCTATATAGGTATCGATCTTTATAAAGCAAAAAGAGAAAGAAAAAAAAAAAAGAGAGAGAGAGAGAGAGAGAGAGAATGGCCAAGCTATCATACCGTTTCTTACTACTCTAGAGTTTAATATGCCAACTCGGCGCAAAGATGGCATCTCTCGTCTGAAGATGGGGAAAGCTTAACTGTCGTCCAATGCTGATCTGAGAATATAGCAGCAGCCCTCTTCTTCATTATGTTTTCGCCTGCCTGAATAAGAGGGAAACAAACAACTGCATGGATACTACTAGAAACAGCACAGCATGTTGGCAGTCCAGATCCTCCCACCTTTGCATGACATAACATGCTCTTGTTGTTATTGTTGTGTTATTGCTGCTGCCCCGCTTCCTCAAATCGCCCGCCGGGAGCTGGAATTCCACCTAATTAGTGCGCAAGCCTGCTTACCTAACACCAGCACAGTTTGTTATTTTGCCTTTTGTTTAGTTTTGCCTAGTTTGGGTTTTCTTGCCCAGTTGGGGTCACCTGCGTCTGTCCGTCTCTTTTCTCCTCTCGTTGGCCTCGCAACAGAAAATCAAACCACAACAACAGCTGCAGGTAAAGACGACTCGGCACCAACCACCAGGCGCGCGCATCGAGAGAATTGCTCGTGCAGGCCCTGTGCAAGTCGCTCGCATCAGCCCTTCTCATTTGTCCAATTTCTGCTTTTCTTTTTCTTGCTCGCGTCTGGTCGCGGCGGGATCCGGCCTGTTCGTGTCTCCGACCACAGCCAATGTTTGTTGTCTAGCGACTTTTTGTCGTCAAACTTCAACCCTGCAAACTCTACAACGACAACTCTCATGATGGAGCAAGGTGGGCCTCGACCAGCGGCGGCAAATGCTTTTGCATCCGTGATATGCCATGACCCCGTCAAACTAACTAGCTGTCTCTCTTCACAGACAATTCAGCGACGCGCGCTGCGGCCAAGGCTCGGAAGCGCCCTCTCTCCCGTGCCTCCACAACATCGATTCACAGCGCCGCTACCCAACCCAATCTGGACCAAACGGCTTTCGCAGAGGCGTCTGCTCTATACACCAACCAGTGGATTCCGAGCGAGCACCATAACCACCCGAAAGACATGGCCGCTACACCGCAAATGTCCCCTGAAGACATGATCCTGCAGGCGGCAACCCACATGCAATCATCGAACCACGACTTCTCCATGGACGGATCGATGGGTGCCCCCATGAGCCACCATATGCAGTATCAGCAGCACCACTCAATAGCGAGGCATCCCCTGCCTGCCGAACAATACAACGCGGGCGCGAGCTTCACCGAAGGCGACAGCCAGATGCTCGATCGCGAAGAAAACGAGGACGGCGACTCCATGAACGGAACTGCTGGCACCATCAAGGCAGGCACGAGATCTAGCGCCAACAATGAATTGGAAATGCGGCATCTTTTCAATGCAAACCGCCACCGCAATCTGCAAGAGGTGGCACGCGAGCTACATGGAAATGAGCGGGGGCCTAATTCAGAACGCACCCGCCAGGTATTTGCCATGTTATGGTATGCGCCATCTGTTAATTTGACGATTGTTGTCACGTTGCTAATTCTTACCTTTCTTACGTCTCCAGGATCAATTCAGTTTGCTCCAAGGGAAAAGGCTCCGTCCCTCGCGGCCGGGTCTATGCCAACTACGCCTCGCGATGTGCTACTGAAAGGATCACGGTATTGAACCCAGCTAGCTTTGGAAAGCTAGTAAGAGTTCTTTTCCCTGGCCTCAAGACACGCCGTCTCGGCGTTCGAGGCGAATCAAAGTATCACTATGTCAATTTCTCTCTCATTGAGGATCAGCCAGAAGTGCAGGAGCCGCAGCCGCAGCCGCCGCGGGCGGTCTCAGAAGCCAAAGGACTTCCTCAAACTTTCAGGTGAGTTTCGCCATGGAAAAGGAAAAGACGAGGCGTTCTATTGCTGACCCTTTATCAGCGCCCCAGCACAGCCTGGAAACAGCGTCGCCAGCGATGCTTTGCCTTCACCTCAAACAGCCACCCAGCCTCAAATCCAAATGCCGCCTGCCAAGTCATCGAGCAGATCTCACAGCGTTTACAACCAACCTGACCTTAGCAACTTTGATAACGTCAACTCTACATCCAATAAGACGCACCTGGAGCTAGCATTCCCGCCTCTAGATGAAACCGCTTTCGAACAATCTGAACCAATTGCGTTGCCTCCGATCGAATCCTATCTACCTCATGGAACCGACCCTGACGCTGCCAAATCATTATCCGCATTATACCGATCACACTGCACGTCCTTGGTGGAGTGTATCCGATACTGCAGAGAAAAGACGTTTTTCCACCTATACACATCATTCCAGGGCACGCTCACTATGCCAGTCCAAAAGCTCTTTGGGAACCCTGCTCTAGCTCCGTGGATCGAAGGGTGCGACATTGCCTTGTATCAACGAATGATGCGAATTGTCTCTGGTTTGACGCTTCAAGTTGTCCCCAAGCCCGTTCTTGATACCCTTCGCAGCATTTCCGAGAGGCTGGTGCCTCATATCCGAGATTCGTTTCAGGGCCAGCCCCAGCATGTTATTGCGGCTAAAGAGTCACCAGCAGCTATTTTCGCAGGTCTGCTGGACCGCGCGCTGCGAGTCAATCTGACTGCGCATGCCGCAGCCAACATGCTCTCGAACCCGGCCAATCGTGATCAGATGTATATCGACTGGATTACCATGATCCGTGCTCGCAAGATTGCTGAGAGCGTCCCGACACGTGGGATGGACGACGTAGTGAACCTGCTCGTGACGGAGATCAGAGACTTGCTAGACCCAGCGAGTGTTCCGTGGGAAGTGGAATGTCTGACGATTTATGGAGATGTAGCCACCCGCAGCGGTCGACAGCCGGATGGGGATAGCGGTAGCGACACGTCAGGCCAGAATGTCCTAGACAGATGGGTCAATTTCCTCCAGAGCCTGCCGGGAAAATTCCCTTACGCATCCCATGCAGATATTGTGTGGTGCGTTGAAAGGGTCGGAACCGCCGTCATGAGAGATCTCACACTGGCCCAAGGTAAGAGCTTTGGGTCTTGGTGGGTTACAAAGACGTGGGTGGATGAAATGACTTGCTTTTTGGCCGAGCAGGGTGGATTCATGAAGCAGGGTGCCAAGACACCCACACCAGCGGCGGAACCTCAGTCTCAGGCATCTAGCAAGCCCACGAGCAGGCAGGCCTCCCGGTACAGCAGTGGGAGTGACGATGCGAGTCTAGCCCACGTATCGCACACCCAGCCCGGGCGAGCACCATTTCCTCCACCAAGCAGTACAAACCCTGCCCCGATGGCTACTGATTCCCATGATGATAGCGGCATTGGCATCCGGACTCCTGAGGAAGATTTTCCCATGGATAAGTTCACCTTTGCAGGAACAGAAAACCAAGGGCTGGAGCTGGCCACAGGCGCTGGTTTATAGGGACGTCTAGCTGTCGGCGGCGCATGACTTTAACGAAGACAGAGGGAGGCGAAGAGATAATAAAGCTATCAACTGCTTCCTAGCTGCCGCCAGGATCACTTCAGCCAAAAGCTCGTTACAACAGGAGATGGATTAATCACTATGATGATCGGATGATCGGATGAATGGATGAAGATACGGCATCTGGAACTTGTAATTCAAAGGCCCCCGCACGGATGATTCCGGCTGTGGGAATGGTGTTCTCTGTTTCTTGCTATATATATTTTTTCAAGGACCTTGCGGGCGGGTTTGTCCCGTCTCCCGCGGGTTATATTCTTTTTATGTGGGAGGGCTATGGCAAAGGGCGCGTTGGGATAGATGGGTGTTGGCAAATACTGGATAAGGTGTACGATGTATTAATCACGTGTTTCTCCGGAAATGGGGTGTATGGGTTCTCTGTTGCCGATTTTTCTCAATGATGTCATGATATTTTGTAGCTGGCTTGAGAAGAGTACCTATGCTGTGTTGGGTGGCTCAGCACTCTGTGTTATGAGAAGGGGTCTGGGGAATGAGGATTATGTCTTGATATGACTAGAGTGCGCTTAATGAAATCAATCGGGTGTTAGTTACAATTGGAGTCTGGCATTGAAAGTCGATAGCGGTAATCGTGAAAGCTTGTTGCTATCGACTACAGTTTGGAAGACGCAGGTTCGCTCGCTTAAAGATGAGGCTTAAGAGGCAACGTGATGACAATACTACTGCTGATCTGTCTGCTCCAAGTGTGTTGGGTACTCTGTAAGAGCCAAAATACCATCTCAGGCAGGTCAACGGGGTTTTGGTTTTGGCAAGGGTAGATCTTGTAATCTTGTATACAAGTAAAATCCTACTCTCTAATACTATATATACTTTGCAAGTTATTATATCAAGAGCTTGGGAAAAAAAAAACCCAGTAATATGTTTCATTGGTTTAATACTAGTTATAATGCATAGGTAGGTTTTACATATACTAACTGTCTACTAGGTCGCATTTTAATCTTTTTATAGATACCGAAAAACAAGCCCGGCGTACAGTATATATGACTCTCCAGCTTGTTGTTTGCACCCCTGTTAACGCTAGCCAATATGCCTGTATGCCAATGGCCACTTACAGGATATTACCCGTAAGCCGCCACGTTTATTGGTAATGTACAAGTAAGACGAAAGAAAACAGTAGAAAACAGTTGAACTGTACAAGCAGATTGATTTCACAGCTCCTGCTGGCCGGTCTCTCTACTGTATCTGAAACCCAGCTGCAAAAAGAAAAGAAGCATGGGATAAGTGTCATGGCCGCTCGCTCTGTTGGCATTAATAAACCAAACGACTAATGGCTGCCAGTTGCCTATGCCTACCCTATTATATGCTCGATATTGAAATTCCCTCGACACGGTTCCCGTCTGGGCTGCGCAACGCCAAGTGGATCTTTTTTCTTCGCCGTTCCTCGGCCCACTCCACAATAGACTCCACCAACCAGGCCTCTATCCATTCGGAGGCCTTGATGCATTCGGAGGCCAAACGCCCCTCCACGCCGATGCTGGATCCCTCAATCGGCTGCTGAATCCTGGCTATGACTGGACTTGACTGAGCCATCCTTTTTTCCTCCCCTACCTTATCTGCGATTGGATGCCATTTAAATTGTGGCTTTCTTCTTTTTTTTTTTTTTTCCTCTTCAGCATAATATATCTTTAGACGCCTTATCTTGACATTGGCCACTCACTTTCTTATTTCTTATCCTTTTTATTTCATTTTGCATAGGCGAAGGCATAGCATAAAACAACCGTCACCCGGTGGACCTTGAAATCCCCTCTTAGTGGATTTCGTTTTCAGATTCCGAAATCGCTTTACCTTACTCGTGTGAGTCCCAGCAACGGGCGTCATCACCATGGTCAGCGCGACATTTGACAATTCGTCCGACCTGGGCTGGGTGGTGCAGAAGTTTGGTGGTACGAGTGTAGGAAAATTCCCAGACAAGGTGAGTGCTATTTTTTTTTCTTTTCTTTTTGTGTTTGGAGTTCTTGAGACGCTGCGAGGAAACATGCTGACATGTGTCATCGCAGATTGCTCGTGATATTGTCAGGTAGGTTGGCACGTCATAAAGCCATATACGATGAGTCACTCAAGGCACATGAACTGACGGGTCGCGCATTGCTACAGAGCAAATCTTTCACGGCATCGAGTTGCTGTTGTGTGCTCTGCTCGCAGCACGGGCAAGAAGGCCGAGGGCACTACCAGCCGGTAAGAGAGATTCCTATGTTATCCCGTGCATCGAGGAGTCACCTCCTGCAACTCGAACAAGTTCTCACTTAATTGTTATTCCAAATTTAGGCTCTTGGCTGTTTTCAAAAAGCTGAAGGACATTGCTACGCCGATCAGCTCCGAGGAGAAGCAGCAGGAGTTGATTGAGCAAGCTACGGAGCTCATCCGAGATGTCTGCAATGATCATGTCAATGCTTCTAAAACCTTTGTCAAGGACCCGCAGTTAAGAGACGGGCTCATTGCGAAGCTCAAGTCAGAATGCCAGGAGTTGATTGAATATATCATTGCCACTAGGAGGTTCAACCTTGAAATCAACTCAAGATCAAAAGACCGCGTCGTTAGCTTCGGCGAGAAGCTCAGCTGCCTGTTTATGGCGACCTTGCTACAAGATTCGGTATGTTTGCTCCAGAAAATCCTTCCATCGCTTGTTGTTGTGATCTCGCTGACATGTCAATTTATTAGGGAGTCGAAGCTGAATATGTTGACTTATCGGATGTCTTGCATAATGACACCCCTAGCCCCTCCCTGGACGCAGCATTCTACACCGTCACCATCAATGCGTTCATGAAGAAGCTTGCCGCATGTGAGAACAGAGTTCCAGTTATTACGGGATTTTTTGGAAATGTTCCTGGTAGCTTGCTGGACGGAGACATTGGGCGCGGTTACACTGATCTTTGTGCTGCCTTGTGCGCTGTGGGGTTGAGAGCCGACGAACTGCAGATCTGGAAAGAGGTCGACGGCATCTTCACAGCAGATCCGTCAAAGGTGCCCACGGCGCGGCTGCTGACATCCATCACACCCTCAGAGGCCGCCGAATTGACGTTTTATGGCTCCGAGGTCATCCACCACCTTACTATGGACCAAGTTATCCGGGCGCACCCACCTATCCCTATCCGCATTAAGAATGTCAAAAACCCTCGTGGAAACGGCACAGTGGTGATTCCGGACCCGGTCTTGTCCGCGGGACAACAGCTCCACCGATCACGGCCTTCGCAAACGCCTCTATTCAAGAACCCCAAGCGGCCCACGGCTGTCACTATCAAGGACCAGATCAGTATTATCAACGTTCACTCGAATAAGAGGTCTATTTCACATGGCTTCTTTGCGCGAGTTTTCTCAATCCTTGACAAGCAGTCAATCTCTGTTGATCTGATCTCCACAAGTGAGGTACATGTCTCCTTGGCCATCCATGCGGACGGCATTCGAGCGGACGCATTTGAGACTGCCACACGGGACTTGGAAGAGTGTGGAGATGTCAGCGTGTTGACGGGTATGGCGATTCTGAGCTTGGTGGGTGCCGACATGAAGAACATGGTTGGTATCGCTGGGCGCATGTTTTCGACCCTCGGAGAGCACAATGTCAATTTGGAGATGATTTCTCAAGGTAAGCCTGCATTTGTCTGAGATATTTTGCAACTCATCAATGACTGACATTTATCTTCTACCTCTAGGTGCGAGCGAGATTAACATATCGTGTGTCATTGACGCTTGCGACGCCACGAGAGCCATGAATGTTCTCCACACTCATTTATTCACATTCCTGGAGTAGGGCGGGTTTGGCGATGATATCTAGCGTGGTGGCACTGATTATTTTCACAGCATATTTTCGTACATAGGGTTAGGATAGGGCATTTCAGAAGTACTGCAGAGTGCGAGATGCATCGCGAAGCGTGGTATTTCTATTATGATTCTCACCACATTGTTAGATTCCCTTTTCTTTTCTTTTCTTTTCTTTTCTTTTGTCTTTCTTCTCTTTTTATTCTTCATGCCTGTGGTTCGATGAAGAGGCATCTGGGTTGGGAATTTGCTGTTTCATCCAATGTCCAGTATAGTTGTGTATTGCTGCGGAGTTGAAAAATTCATAGATGATAGATACGCATGACTTAAAATGCATTTAGTCTTCAAAACATCAAAATCATGACAGGAGGAGACTAACTCGCTCCCCCTAATTGGTAGGATGACCGTCATTCGATTCTTATAGTCCGTTTTGTAACTGGACCCGCGACTCAAGCATAAGCTGGGCTGGAGAAGAAAGTACCTTTGGCCATATTTTACTACCAAAGGTACCTCTAGCAAAAGCTCGGTGAGAAACCGACGCCAACTCCCCCCCACCTGCGACACTACTGAATACGACACACTTACACTCCTGTATCTGCATCTAGACAGCTTCAACTCAACAGACACTTTCGCAGCAAGCATTACGACGACGATGCGTCGCACACTGCCTGGATCCGCATAGAGACCGCCAATGGTGTCTTGCGTACCTTCTATTTTACGAATAGCACAGGCCTCATCGCCTGTGCCCCATCGCCGCAATGTATAGGTCTGGAGGTGGTGGCCCTCGGGCTCGGGGCAGCATCTTGGGGGCCCTGAAAGCCACCGAGATGCTCGACTCACGAGCGAGGCTCCCAGCAGGTAAAAACTGACGTGCAGATCCCTCGTTACTTTTCCGGGGGGCGGTTCCATGGGATTCAATGGCAGCTAACTGGACCGTTGTGGATAGAAATTATGGTGACCATCCTCAACTACTTGCCCGTGGCCGACCAGATGCGCTGTGCTCGCGTTTCCCGCCGATTACAAGAGATGGTATACGATGATACTCGATGGGTGTCACGGCTGAAGAGCATGGGGTGCTGGGACGAACGGGAGGCGAGACAGAGATTTGAGGATGCAGTTCGGCGTAGGCGAGAAGCTGCGGCGGCGGCGGCTGCGAGTCAGTCTGCTGATGGCGCTGGCAAAAGGAACACAATTTCGTCAGCCACGATATTCGATGCCACGGTCGAGCAACAGCGTCGGCAGCGAGCTGCTTCAGAATTACGAGACGGGTTCGAGACCATGAAAATAGGGACAGGCGATACTGCTGAGGATCCTGCGTCGTACCTCGATGTATTCAAGCATGTCAAGAGCGTCAGAGGAGGCGCAAGACAAGAATATGGAAAGATCTACAAAGCGCTGGCACCGTTTTACTTCGACCTTGTCATGGCGAAGACGCACACAGATCCAATCGTATTCAAGGCGTTTGTTGACCCCGAGCAGCAGGCCCAGATGTTGGCCAACTTGCACCGATTTGCAGCGAGTGACTGGTCTGAGGGATGGGGTCACAGAGACTCAAAGCTGACATCAATGATGAATATTTTTGAGGCGGCCGTTTTGCGCGAGTTTGAGCAAGGCTACGAATTTTGGGATGTCGATGGGAGGATGCATCGATATGCGCATGTTTTACATACCCTCAACGGTGCCAAGACTGGGATCGACCTCTTCGTACAGAAACACCCCCTCTTTAGTGATCGCGATGTGGTGCATAATCCCATGGACTGTTTAAATCAAGCATTCACGGACGACATAGTACTAGAGCCATCGCGACGCTTCTTTGAGACCCTGCTAGCCAAGGTCAATGACCAAGCCAGTGTCCTGGAGCGAATATTTCCCGAGCCTGCCATCGTCTTCTGGAGTCTCACTGAAAAGATAGCAGAGGACATTGTCGCCGAATACACAACTCCCTTATTCGACGAGGCACACGAGCGCAGCATTTCTTCCTACCTCAAGGCCGTTTCTGGCATATTCGAACAGACACTGAGGTTCTTTCAGTCACTGACACCTCCCAAAGGACCCGAGGAAGATTTGGGAAACCGTGCTAAGCAGCTGACGCTAAAAGTCTTTGAACCCCATCTCGATTTATACTTACAGGAGGAGCTGGACTTCTTCACCAAACAAGCGGAAGTTGAGGTTTTGCAATGGGAGAAGAAGCTCTCTGAGCAAGATTCATCCTTGGAGTCGTTCTATTATTCCAATATTAATCGTTCTGCGGAGAAGAACGATTTTCTGAGCTCATTCAAGAAAGTTATCATGATGCCTGTCACAGTTCTCCCGACATTTCCAATAGGCTCTCCGTTTGCAACCACGAAACCGACACCTTCCCCCGCAATTACTGCAAATGGATCTGCAGTGTTAACACCCCAATCCTCTCGACCACAGACCCCGGGGCTGGGCAATGACATTCAGGGACGGGGTAGCCCAATGCCAGGTGCCAAAGCCCCGACCGATGAGCTTGCGGCTAAAGCAGCCATCATGGCCTCGAAACTAGAAGGCATCAAGTCTCTTTTCAGTATCGAAGTAGCTCTGGATTTGGTACACAAGGCCAAGGGCAGTCTAGGGCGTGCTGCTGTGTTAATTCCCCTAGGTGGACAGGCTGGAGGAGAAGCCCGCGAGCAGTGTGCTAACATCTTCATTGCACTCGTTCGGATACTCGGGCAGAGGCACGTAAAGCTTGGATTCGACATGGCTGTTGACCATCTTTCCCATTACAATCCAAGAGACGTGAGCGATCACGATCAAAAAGGGGTAGCGCCGCTCGTGATGTTTATTGAGCTGGTCAACGTTGGAGATCTCATTTCGCAAATGATTGAAGTCTTTTACGAGCAACAACTCGCAGCACCTAAGATTGCGGACAAGAACGATTTCTTGGATCCTGCTGGCTTAGCCAAGAAGAAATTTGAGCAGATGCTTGATGAGAGTGTTGCAGCAGGCCTGAATAAGGGTATTGACGTGCTCATGGACGAGGTAGAATACCTTCAGGGAACTTTGCAACAGCCTACAGACTATAATCCTATTCCCCGCGCGCCAACAGATGATATGAATAACCGACAATCCAACCGAGCAACTATCGGCTCCATGGCAGAGCTAGATATAGGACCGACGCCCACAGCTCGCCGCATCGTCGACCTTGTCAGATCCCACACTAACATGCTGGTGGGTACAACGGAGAAGTCGATGCTGGACGTTTTCAATGGTGAAGTTGGCCAACGACTCTTTACTGCCATATGCAAACATCTCAAGCGACAGCGTATCAGCACCGATGGTGCTATAAAACTCATTTCCGACATGAATCTCTTCTCCGACTACGTGAGATCGCTCCGAAACCAAGACGTGCTGCCGTATTTTGCTGCGCTGCGCGAGTTGAGCCAGATCTATCTCATTGACCCGAGCCACGCCAAGGAAATGGCTACGGTCATTGCAGACGGCGATCGGTTTGGTGGCGTGTTTCGCGCAGAAGAGGTCTACGAGTATGCGCAGCGCAGGGCGGACTGGTACCAAGTGAGAAGGAGTGTGGAGAGAGCAATGTATGGTATGGACTGCGTGGTAATGTAAGAAGGACGCTGCAAGAAAAAACAAAAAAAAAAAAAAAATGCGATTTTGGTCTATTGGATAGAGCCATGGGAGTGATGAGCTGATGAATTATGTGAGATATGAAGAAGCATTCGATCGTGATTGGGATGAAGGAATGGAGGGTTTCAAAGTCACATTTGGATAGCGATTGCGCTTAGATAGTATAAAAATGGATAGAAGATATATATATATATATATATTACCTTGTATAGCGGTAGTGGATAAACATATGAAAGAACGATGAAGTTGGCAATATATATACTCCTCTGGCCTTAATCTATTGGCCCCTGATTTTATTATGAAGACTAAACTCCGTCATAGATGTGGTATATGTGCAAGAAACCAGTATACAGACGCCGTTCCAAGTGCAAGAATAGAAGAGAAAATAGCAAACTTTGAAAGTCGAAGCAGCCAGTCATCTTGCTCTACCGCTGTCCAAAGTCCAATTTGCGGGCTACTTTGGCACCTCTATCCTCGTCAGCTACCATTCCAGGTCGGCGCTTCAAATCCATTCCCATCTTGTCTTCTCCAGCGCTTTCGTCTTTGCGCGGAAGGTCATCCTTGCGTGTGGGCTTGGGCTCAGAGTGCCACCAGCGGTGCTGGAGCATCTCCCGCGCGGTGATGCGCTTCTGCGGGTTCAGGGACAGCGTCTTCATGAGCAGATCGACACCGTCGGTGCCCACGATGCCGAAGCGCATCTCGTACCAGTCCCTTCCTCGTGTGGGGTGCTGGCCTGGCACGGTGTACTCTGGTAGTCGGGTGACGCCGGGCCAGTTGTCTTCTGTGGGGGTGCCGATGGATTCGCAAATCATTTTGATCTGGTCGAGCTCGTTATTGCCGGGCATGTACGGAGCACGCAGGATGAGCTCTGCAAAGACGGTTCCGACGGACCAGACGTCCACTGCGCCGCTGTAGTATCGGGCGCCGAAGAGCAGTTCTGGGGGTCGGTACCAGCGGGTGATGACGTTGGATGTCATGTGGCGATGGGGGTCGGCGAAGCTGCGTGCAAGACCGAAATCAGCAAGCTTGACCTCACCGTCGGCGGCGATGAGCAAGTTGTTTGGTTTGATATCGCGATGCAGGACAAAGTTCTCGTGGCAGAACCAGACGGCGCGGGTGAGCATGCCCATCCAGGCCTTGATGTCGGCGGCACCGTAGCGGACATTGTCGGTGTCGCGGATGAGCATTTCGAGATCGCCGAGCGGGAGGTATTCGAGCACCAGGTTGAGGTTCTGGTCCTTTGAGGAGAAGACGGAGAGGAGAGATATGATGTTTGGGTGTTGGAGCTCCTGGAGGTGCTTGAGTTCGCGGACCGCGTCGGGAGCCATGCCCTCTGTGTATTCCTTCTGGACCTTGATCTTCTTGATGGCGACGCGGGTCGCGGGGCTGGAGCGGAGGTGGCCAAGGAAGACGACGGCGTAGGTACCTTCACCGAGCTTCTTGCCTTTGACGTATTTGCGCTTTTCCTCCTCGTTCATCTGCTCGGCGAGGTCGAGGGTTGGCGCGAGAGTTTGGCCGGTTGGCGCGGGTGCGAGGGCAGGTTTGGGCGTGCCATTGGATGAAGTCTGGCCTGAGCCGGAAGCGAGGGCCTTGAGAGGTGAAGAGACGGCTCTTAGTGTTTGGAAATTCTCGGTGTTTTGATTCTGAGCAGAGGAGGTGGTCGTGACGACGGGGGAGAGCGCCATGGTGGCGGCGGATGCTGCACGGTGAGCGCGACTGAAGCTGCGAGGATACGATGAGCCTTGCGGTGTCTGATGAGATATGAGAGGAGATATCGGCCAATTGTTGGAGTGGGCAGTCAGATAACGTTTATGAGAGCTGGCATTTGCCAAGTCTTTCGGTGGGATGATGAAGTTGCAACTGATGGCAGCTATCGCTATCGCTGCTATACATCAACTCTTATCTTATCGGTATAGTAGCCTTAGTGCATGCCATTGTAGGTCCATGCGTTAATAGGTACCTGTAGATGCCTAAGAGTACTCGCGAGAAGCTTCAACAGTCTATTTCATGTACCTGGTACTTAATGCCGTGATAATTACCGCTCGATAAAACTTTATCTTTTGAGTTTTATTGCATAGTAATACTTTCTACAAAACTATTTTACAGCTCACTCAAAATTGATATTGCGAGTGTTATTATGCTAATGTCCGTGGCGGTTAAAGACTAACCTTGGCGACACTTCATTCCATCTATGCCATAGGTCTAGTTCTAATTTTTTGTCTTTAATGCGATATTCCATGCTGAAATTATCTGATTTATTGTGATCAATTCTTATCTATGAGATTCTCACAGGCTTTCCTGTACTTCGCTCAACATCGCTGTGGAACGGGAAGGGATACCCTTACCACTGTCTCTATGGAGCACATTATGCATGATATAAGCACTTAGACTTGAAGGTGACACATTCGACAAAATGCCCGAGTTGCATATTTACCAACAAATGGAAATGAAGTTGTAAATGGATGTAAAAGTTGATTTGGATCCTTGAAATGTAGAATACCACTCCCTTATATGCACGATAGCAAATGTCCCGTTATACGGTGAAACGCAAACACTGCCCGTCTGCCACTTCAATTTGTATGTGATGCATGGGGGAAGTATTTTTTTTTCACCCCTGCCTGCTCTATATCGTCAAGCGGGGCAGGCTCTCAATAAAACGTTGTGAATACTACCTGACAGCACCTTGAGCGCTCGTTGGTATATGTATATAGGCTTGATTTTACCATCGAGATTAAGCGAAAGAGCTATAGTACATGCAGTGCTGTGCTTCAAAGAAAAGAAAAGAATAATATTAATTCTGTTACTCTACTTCAATATGCCTGTAGCAGATGAACCGTCTGCTGATGATCCTTCCAGTGACCCGACTCGCAAATTACGATGGAGCTACGCCGACTCTTCCGATATCCCACTTCCTGATGAAGATACAAATCAGCCATTCTGTCCTCGTCATGCGATCACTGTTGCTCATTTAAACAGAGCGTCTTTTGGTCCTTACCCTTGTGGCTCGGGTTCAACCCCTCCTCATCGCGACTGGCATTTTGGGAATTTAGAATACATCCTTTCTCGCAAGAGCTGGTGTCGAGTATGTGGTCTCATTGCAGAAGTTGTCGAAGAAGACCCTTCAAACTCCACCCTGGAGCGCAACAATGCAGAAATAATTGCTTGCTGGATATGGGATGGAGTGCTCAATAATAGCGGCAGTGAGGTGGGAACTCTTCGGTTGCGAATTGCTCCAGAGGTTATCGGTTGGGAAGACCTGTTTGAACCGTTTGACCTGGTTCCTTTGGCGGATCTTGAGAAAGACGACGGTATGTTTCAAGGACGCAGAATCAACAATGGCCACTTCGACTTAGAAGTGGTTAAGACCTGGGTTCATAGCTGCGAGCAATGGCACGGCAGCGAGTGCGTCAATACCGCGCCGTGGAAGACGCCTGACTTTGGGGTTCCGTTCATTCGAATGATATCTTTGAACGATTACAAGTTAGTTGAAACGTCGTGTCCGCCATCTTATGCAGCATTGAGCTATGTATGGGGACCCGCTGCCGTATTCCGGACGATACAAGACAATATCGAAGCGTTGATGCAACCAGAGGGGCTACCGGTGCGATCCTTTCCAAAGTCCATCCGTGATGCTATGACCCTGGCAAAAGAACTTGGCTTCCAATACATATGGGTTGATTCAATATGTATCATCCAAGATTCTACAGCGGATAAAGTTCAGCAGCTGCGCATGATGGACCGCATATACAGCCGTGCGAGCCTCACCATTGTCGCCGCAGCTGGTTCGCATGCCGATTCTGGGATCCCTGGCTTACATCCTGATACTCGATCTCGCAAGCAACACACAGCCCAAATCTCGGATGATCTAACGCTTGTAGCGCTTCATCCAGACACTTACCGTAGCGCAGCGGCAACGACATGGAACACTAGAGGCTGGACATACCAGGAGCGCCTTCTTTCTAAACGGTGTATTTTCTCTTTCCCCGACGGCTCTTTGGGCTTTCAGTGTTCAAAGGCCGTCTGGGGTGAAGACTATTACGCCGAGACACCACACTTGAAGCGCTGCGCACCCATGATGGATATCTCATTGAACCGAAGCTGGATGGCCCCTGGAAGTGTCAAAGAGAGGGGCATACCGACTGTGCATATAGCAAACACGTCGTATTTACGTGAGTATTGCCGGCTTGTCGTAGAGTATACCGGGCGTGACATGTCATATGCAAGCGATCGGCTATTGGGAATCAGCGGAGTTTTAGGCGTCTTGCAAAGAGAATTTGGTCTCAATTTCATTCATGGGTTACCAGAAGGCATCATATACATGGCCCTTCTTTGGCAGCCACGCAATAAGCTAAAACGCGTACCAAAGGATCCTAAAACGAGTCTACCGCTCTTCCCGAGTTGGTCGTGGACTGGTTGGACTGGACCAGTTGGCTATGAAGATTGGAATACGTTTAACGACATGCCTGAGATTGAAGATCGTGCAAAACGTGTCAAGTCTTTCGCAAAGTTAGCCTTGGTAGGGCCAAAAGAACTTGAGTATTTCTCTCCGCCGGCTACACATGATTTGCCTCCTGGCTGGTCACAGGTTTCTACAGCGGAAGATGGGACTTGCTATGTCATGGGAACTGATATCCATCGATACCATCCCGTCCCTTTGTTCTCCTCGTTTGACAATCCAAGAGAGTCCAATTTGATGCTGGACCCATTTGGACTCAGTTTGCGTACACGAATCGCACGCTTTCGGCTCACCACTCTGATGCTGAGTTCCAACTTTAACCAAGACGACTATCCAATTGAACGGAATGGCCGTTTTGGACTTTCTCTGCCGTCACCATATACAGGTGATCGGCCGTGGCTGGGAACCATCCTCCTGCCGGTACAGTATCATGCAAAAATGACACAAGACCATGAGTTCATTATCCTATCGGAGAGCTATGGATTCAATCACCAGGAGATGGCACCTGTGACGGCCCGCAAAATGAAGCCTTTCGAAGCATATGATGTGATGATGATCAGGAGGATTGAAGGCGAAGAGCTAGCGCAATATTGTGCCCAGCTTACATATCAGACCACCGAAACTCTTTCCTCTCAATTAATGTATGATTCATTAGATGGAAAAAGTGTGATTGAAAGAGTTGGAGCTGGACGGATGTTGAAAAGCGCATGGGAAAGTGACAATAACTGGGAGGATTTTATTCTTGTCTGATATAGCTTCATTTACATGCATTTTTCGTAACACCTGCGTATGGTGACACAATGCCAAATGCTAGCAGCTTAGACTTGTCAATTACAACAGTTTACTATGCGGGAGCTGCGGTCTATGAATGCTATAGCTGGACTCCGAAAGAAGGTATGAGGAAAATCTTTCCATAATTTTGTTTTTAAGCCTATGCAAAAATATTACTAAACATTTTTACGTATAACACATTACTATCCAAATTATTTTCCTTTTTTTGATACTTCTCCGCTTTCTAATCTACTATACCCTGTGGTAGGATGGAGACATAATCTATAGCCGCTTGCTCCAAAGCATTTCCAGTTCCCTTGATAGTCAGCTTGTCCCCCTTGGTAATCTTAACACCCTCGAATGTGATACGAATAGCTGAGTGGCAGTCAAGGAAAGAGCTGTAGTCATGGCCAAGATAGTTCTCTGAATCGCCTTTCCAAGTCCCGAGGGATTTGCCATTAAGTAGCACTTCGTAATTGGCGATCCCACCCATCACGTCGTAATAGTTGATGGCAACATTGTACTTTCCGCTTGGAACATTTAATTTTGTAGTGGCTATACCAGTTCCATTCGTCGCGATTGCTTTGTACTTGGAAGCACATTCAGTAGGATCAACATCAACTATCGTAAAATCTGAGAGGCCCATTTCTTCGGCTTCGATGCGGTGAGGGTGATTTCGAACACGATTTAGTTGATCTGGAATACTAGAAAGATTGCGGTAGAACTCGCTGATGGCATCACGCCATACCAAAGAGTGGCCAGCCTGGTACTTTAGTCTGTACAAGACGTCTTCATACCTCTCCGCATCTATTTGGCCTTGAAGAGACTTCCAAGTAGTTGGGAAAGTTTGCGCCGTTGCAGAACCAGAGTAATGAGCATCATAGAAATGCTGGATGACAGTCTTACCAGAGTGTAGCTTGAAAGTATAAGGCACGTGGTGGAACCATAGCATCAGATCGTCTGGCGTGGTTTGAGTATACTCAAACATATGAGCAACTTCTTTGGCGTATTGGCCGGCATTTCCTGTACCATTCGATACGGTGCGGTCCATACCAATGGTTTTGCTATCGGCTCGCGTCCATTGGCCCCAGCCATTGTTGTCCTGAGAGGCCGGATTTGCGCCATAATGAGTGTACAAAATATCGGTAAGAGTCTGAATGCCGAGGTTGCCACTGTAGTCTTCATACGCCGGCCATGACTTCATGGACATGCTCACAATGGCTGAAACAACATCCCGGCTTACGCCAAACGTTAGACGAGTCCATTCCTCAACTATATCTTGAGAGTCTGCCTGAGGGTTCCATGCTAGGCGGCCAAAAGCGAACATGTTGGACATTGCCAAGTGACTACCGATCCACGTATCATCCATGCCGACGTTGATAACTCCAGCATAGCCGCTAAGTTTGTGGTTGAATGTCTTTCCAGTAACAATATCGCGTATATAAGATTGCCGGCCATTGTATCGCATATCAAAACCCAGGATGGTCTGCCACAACGGTGGGAGATAGACCAGATGGCACTGCTGACCCAGGTACTCTTGAGTGACTTCAAGCTCTATTGACACCGCTGTCTTGGGTATATTGACAAAGAGAGGAGAGGGGGGCTCTCTGACTTGGAAATCTATAGGACCGAATTTGATCTGGACTAGAACGTTGCTGTCGAACTGTCCATCTAGATCTTTGAAGAACTCGACAGCAGCATTGGCTCGATCGGCCCTCCAATCGCTCTCATTTAGCTGGTCATAGACAAAAGCTCGAAATACGACAATACCACCATGCGGCTCGATAGCCTTAGCAAAGAGATTGGCGCCCTGAGACAATGTGCGGTTATATGTCAACGGCCCTGGCTGACCCTCTGAGTTGGCCTTGACTAGGTAACCCGCAAAATCGGGAACAAGTTCATAGATTCTATTGGATTTATCAGTCCACCATTTGATGACAGTCTCGTCCAGTGGATCGAATGTGTCCAAATCTCCTAGAACCTGTGGCGAAGCAAAGTTGAGTGAAATTCCAACTTGGACTCCCCATGGCCGGAACAAATCAGCGATTCTTTTGACACCCTCCAAGTTCGTCTCGTTGAGAAGAGTCGCATCGGCATTGACGTTGTTGATAACGATGCCATTCAGGCCAACAGAAGCCAACAAACGACCATAGAGCGGAACTCGAGAAAGATCCTCCTTGACATATCCGTTCTCAAAGAAGATTGAAACACCGCCGTAGCCTCTCTCGATGCTGCCATGAGCTGCGGTTCCAGCATTGAGATTGTCCCATTGGTTGGACCATCGAATCGGTGCGCTTGGGTTTGAAGCGAAGGCGACTTCAGAAAAGTTAACCTGCCCAAGCAAAGACAGGTACTGGAAAGCACCGTAAAGGGCGCCCCTCTCATTCTGGCCGATGATTTGTACCGATTCGCCCTTGGTACTCAGCCAGTACCCATCTTCTATTAGATCCAACTTTGGCGTAAGCTTGCCGCAAGCTGATTTGTAAGAAGCGAGAGTAGAAACAATAATGGTCTTTTGGGCAGAACAGCTCTTTTGGCTTGAGCTGACACCTAGACTGAGGCCGAGAATGCCTTTGATGCCCTTTTGTAGCTCTGATGCAGCACTTGATAAAGGCCCATTTTTGGTGGCGTTGAGGGCAACGATATGGTTCGGGAAGGAATTGAGATGGCCTCTTGTAACAGAGCTTGGAAGCGGAGCATATCGCAGCCAGGCGTCAATGCCAGTTTCGGCAAAGACAGGCGCAATGGCCGTAAGGAGCAGAAGTAGAAGACTCTGTAATATCATAGCTGCCCCTCTATGCTCTAGACTGACTGCGTGGGCTGCCAGTTAAGGCGTCGTATGAATTCAATGGCTGTCGTCATTTTATATGTAGATACACCGCTTCCACTTGTCCGTGTTGCTGTTGGAGTAATCCGTCGGATTTCTAACTGCAAGCACATTTCAAGTACGGATCAGTTTCGGCCATGTCGACCAGGGAAAGTGTTTAGCCTAAAATACAAGAAATGAGATACCCCAGAGTCTGGAGATCTTGGCTACACTAGAGACTGAGGGGTTGGGTGGATGGATCTGCAGGTTCTGTAGCTGTAGGTGAGATAGTCCCAATGGATAAACAGTCGGATGGCTAGGCGACTATAGTTTTTTGTAAGATATTGTAATTCAATTGTGCGACTCAGACAGCCCTAAGTCTGTTTGTTGCTAGCTTGAGCGATGGAATATAAACATTCGTTGTAATATTAATCTTGATTCTCGGAATACTTAATTATGGTTACATGCTTCCCCATACGGTTGCTACCCTCCATCTTGATGGGTGACATCTATTACCGGAGCATCAGCCGAAACCCCACAGAGTTGCGGAGCCATTGTGAGCTCATAGAATTGCTGAATTCGATCCAGATGAGGGGCACCGGTAAAAGACGGCCGGATTGGTGCGCTCAATACTCAATTTCTTTGACGAATTTAGCGACTACATACTTTAACATAATAGTTATATTTGAAGAATGAACGAAACCCCTTGGAAATAGTTTACATCTCTACAAAGTAGGTTAGTTAACCTTGCCCGGCTAATTATGCAACAACTAGGAGTCAGTATGCTGCCAAGCATTGGCCTTATGGAGCATTTGCTAGCAAGAAATGCTTGAATCAATGACTATACAGGATCCGCGTGGAAATAAGTAGTGTTTGGTCCAATAGGAGGAATTTTCGGCAAGGGTGCACTCGTTTTTATATTAGTAGCTGCTCTCTAATATCAGTACAGTTCCGAGGAGTTTGTTTATTGGTGAACCTATATAGCCTAAATGTGCCGGCATGATTAGAGCATCATGGTGGATCTGGTATACGCGAGCGAGGCCTGTATAACAGAGTGTAAATGTGAGTACTAATTTGTTTTTTATTTTACGCAATGAAGAATTGCCTTGCTGGGTGCGTATAGCCCATGTACGGAACTCGATCGACTTTATGGGTCATTTCTTATTTTCCAGACTGACTTGCCTAATGTTGCCCTCAATCAATTGATATTAAAATGTATATACTATCTGGAGAGTACCTAAAACCCATATATATTCAAAGATATAAGTGCGCTTCATAATACTTTTGTGATGGCTTCCATGAAATAAAACTGACATCTAGATATAGCCTAGATCATCCGACTTCGCTGAGCCTTTTCATCCCTTGACATAGTTTAACGAGCCCAAAATGCTCCGCTGTATGATCCCCTCGAAGAATAAGGATCTTAAATCCATTCAGAATTTATGCAGACTTTAGTGAAGTAATATACCCAGATTCATCTTCAAAGCATGGTTGCTCATGGATCTGGAATAGGTATGCGCCTTCGAAGAACGCTAAGAGACATCACATAAACGTCTGTCTAAAGATTTGTCTAAAACTGATTCAAAACCATTTACTTTTGCAGCCGTTTAGAATGGCATTATGATATGCAAATTAAGGTAATACTTCGCTTTAATCTAGATACAAGTCAAGACCGCTTTACTCTTTCTTCCGCCTCAACATGAGCCTTTCAAAATGATCAGCCATATACATCGTCGCGGAGGGAGATGCGGCATATCCTCTCTCGTTCAATTTTGGAGATGATTTCGACGAGAGCATCATAGTGCAGAAGAATTAGATTAAGTATACGTATGTCTTTATTGAAGATAGCGCTCTTCTCTCTCGGATACAGATCTTTATACGTCTTTTATCTAAATAGAGAATAAGGAATTGTCTAATTGAACTAGTTAAACACCATTACAGCTAACATAGCCTTTTGAGGGCATTGGATTGCTCCTGACGTTGGCGAGGCATGCCGTAATTCCGTACGGAACTCCGATCGGATCCGAAGCAAACAAAACGCAAGCCCGAGCGAGTGTTGCCGAAATGTTTTAACAATCGCTTGAGAAAGTCCATGCCAGTCGCCGTATTTTATTAATAGGGTATGATTTGCGCATACACGTCAATATCGTGGAGTTGCGGCTGAGAATAGAAACAGGCTAACTCTAGTATCCATATTGCTTTGCCAATCGGCTACACATGTTAATATGCGACTAATACGAGCCGAGCCGAGGAAGCCCTCTTACATAAAGACGAGAACCATCTTTCCATTTTAATCTAATAGTGATAGAGAAACCAAGCCACAGAGCTGTAGTGGCAAAAAAGGCTTTCGGTTATAGCCATACTTATCTCTTGAGAATAACGTTGTATGCCCGGAATACATTTATCATTGAGTCCACAATACGTGGAATATAAAATAGTAATATAGGTATATCGAGATAGAAACCTCCCGCCATTACTTTACGCGGAAATTTATTTGCTAATTACTATTACCAAGATATAACTCTGCGACATCAATACTACTCTTCTACTACGGATCTGTCCATTGGATAAAATTTCCACTTCACAGATAATTTTACTTGGAAATCTGGCTGATTCTCATAACCTGCCCTACTTTATCATCAAAAAAAAAATACTGTGGAGCAAAAATGCTTCCATCTGCTGCCAGACAAAGCTTAACGAAGGTGTCAAAACTTCCTTCACTTGCAATCATTGATGATTACCTCAACACATCTAAGCCTCACTTCGCGCATATTCCATCAACTAGGTTGCAGATTACTACATTTAAAGATACCATTAACCACATCAATGAGAAAGAAACTGCTCGTCTAATTGAGAGGTTGAAGGCTTTTGACGCTATATCAACAGTGCGCGAACGAACTGCATTTCCGGGTTCGCTCTTACGTAGCTTACCAAACTTGAAGCTCTTGTTGGCTACCGGTACGCAATTTGAAATGTTTGATCTTGCTGCTGCTCGAGAGCTAGGAATTACGGTAGTCGCTGCGCCGGGTCTTGGCCGAACAGATACACTTGATGATATTACTTCGCAGCCTAACATTAAGAAGGGCAGCGCGCACCCAACTACGCAACACACATGGGCTCTCATCATGGCTCTCGCTCGGAATATCGCCGCTGACGATGCGGCGCTGAAAAGTGGCTCTGGATGGCAGAACGGCTTAGCTATGAGTCTGACGGGGAAAACTCTGGGAATTGTTGGGCTCGGGCGACTGGGCGCTGCTGTTGCACGCATTGGATATCTTGCTTGGGGCATGAATGTGGTGTGCTGGAGCGAGAATTTGAGTCAGGAGAAGGCCGATCGAACGGCATCCGAAGCCGGTTTGCCGTCTGGAGTATTTCGAGTAGTGAGCAAAGAGGAACTCTTCCGCAGCGCCGATGTCATCAGCCTGCACTATGTGCTGAGCAATCGCTCGCGGAATATTGTTGGTGTGAAAGAACTGGAGCAGATGAAAAGTTCTGCAATTCTGGTCAATACATCTCGCGGGCAACTGGTTGACCAAGCAGCTCTGCTCGACACGTTAGAGCGAGGGGCTATCCGTGGTGCTGCTTTGGACGTATTTGATATTGAACCACTGCCATTGTATAGTCCGTGGAGGAGAGCAAACTATTGGGGCGAAGGAGGACGCTCACGTTTGATTACCACACCACACATGGGATATGCTGATGAAGGGTTGATGAACGCATGGTATGCTGAGACTGCTGAGAATGTTGATCGCTGGTTAGAAGGCAAAGAAGTCTTACACCGCATTGCTTAACGGGCATCCGAGTTTAGGTAGACAGCGATAACCTCGTTTATAGTTAATTCATCGTTCACTCTTTATCCCATAATTGGATGTAGTATTGAAAATATTCTGTAAGACATCACATATGTCTCTATACTTCGCGTCATTATCTTGACTACTAAGTTAAGCGCCATTGTCATCTTCCTGGCATAAAGGAGAAGCTCGGCCCTGCGACAGCACTATAGTTGATAGGGGCCAAAGTCCTTATATCCCGCGCCCTTGACAAAGGTTTGCAGCCAGGGACCTTGCGTCTTCGCCTCAGCGAGCTCGCAGAAGAGCTTTGCATGTGCCTCCCCATCGATCTTAAAAGCAGCCGAGCCATCTACCTTTCGTTCGTCAACATAGTAAAATCTACGCAACTATCAGTCACATCCACTCAAGTTGCTAGAAGACGGTGGGGATGGCATACTTGAACCCTTTCTCTTTGTATTCAGCGGCAGCAGCCATCATCATGTGCGCAGATGCCGACTTTCCAGCGCCGGATTCCAGGAACTGCGGGAGTGGCCTGACGTTTAGGATGTTGCCCGTAAACGCGAATACCCTTGGGGCATCTGCAGGGAGCTCTGCGAAGCCGAGGACTGCTTGCTGGGCAGCGACAAAAACACTAGTGTTGTTGACGGTCATGCCTCGCTTGAAAGCATCCAACGGGATCGCAAACGGGTCGTTGGGGGAGAGAATGTCGCGGCGCCGGCTACAAACGCTTAGTAGGCACTTAGGTAGAGTCCTCCGGGGTTAAGACATACCGTTGTAAATTACTACGCTTGGAATTCCCAGCTCCTTCTTAACCTTTACGAAGGCATTAACAACATCGTCGGGGTTGGCGAAGTCGCTTTTGATGTTAAGCTGACTGTCTGTGCTGTCTGCCTCGTTTAGTGACCGGGCTGCGACTGCAACCTTGTAGCCTTTCGAGGCAAAGGCCTTCGCAGTTGGCAGGCCGACTTTAGGCCCTGCACCGAGGATCAGAACGACAGGAGATATTACGGGCATGGTTTGGAATGTAGGGGAGAAGCCAGACTGTGTGTAGTTGAACAAGAGCGCGGGTAGTCTTTATCTGCTTTATACATGCCCCCATATCTTCTCGTTGAGGCAAAGAAGGGCACAGGCATTAGCAATACCCAACTGGCCAAATGGCCCCGGGCGGCGAGATTTCTATTGCATAGTATTCTTTGTGATGGAAGTCATCGCGGAGCCAGACCAAGCCTGGATGTCTATTCGGGGTAATAAGTGGGTCATCGTCGGTGACCCGGACCCGGACCCTTCGGAGGGTCCGAACTCGAATATTATACATCATGTGCAATTCCATTCGTTACCAATGTAGTGGTTTGTTCTTCGAGTGGCGGGGATATCAATTTGCTGCTCCTCTCCTTCCATGGCCATTACTAATTTTCCACTTGTACATCAATATTTCGATCGTCTTTAAAGTTACACGAAGTTGCAATTTGAAGCGGGGCGTGTTGTCGTGGATTACATATCAAGTGAGAAGAGGTTTTACAAACTTGTTCTATCTACAAATCCTCCGCTCCGGCTGACTTTCTTGCCTTGTAGTTGCGTAAGCTTGTATATGCGCTATTCCTTCGCTACATCGGTACATTATGTTGAGTTGGAATGCTGTGCAGTATCGCCAACATTTGTCAGCTTGCTGCCCCTTCATGATTGGTGCTGAATCAAGTAGAACTCTCAAGGCAGGGACAAGGGAATGATATATTTAAAAGGAGACCAGAAGTCCGTGATGCCAGGTCCATCTTGCGCCCCATCGTCTACTAGATCTTTCATCATCAGCTAAGACTTAAATCAATTCGCAAGCTCTCTAGCCTACAACCAATTTTCCGATAACTCGATACACTTTCATCTAAATGGAGGAAATGGAGGCGATCAAAGTGTTGGGAGTTCACGGGCCCAACGCTGGCAAAGTTATTCTCCTCTGTGAGGAGCTAGGACTGCCATATGATGCCGAATTGATCCCACTTACCGACGTCAAGAATCCCAAGTACGTCGCCATCAACCCGAACGGGCGGCTACCGTCTATCCAAGACCCAAACACAGACCTCACGCTGTGGGAATCGGGCGCTATTATCGAGTACTTGACAGAGAAATACGACAACGACCACAAGCTAAGCTTCGTGCCGGGCACAGTTGAGGCGTACCACGCTCGTCAATGGCTCTTCTATCAGACCACTGGCCAGGGACCATACTACGGGCAGGCGATGTGGTTTATTATATATCAGCCGCTTCCTGAGGCGCGTGAGCGCTACGTTAAGGAGGTTAACCGCGTAACTGGAGTACTGGAGGGACACCTGGCAAAGCAGAAGCCTGACGCGGACGGAAACTCCTGGTTCGTAGGTGGCCGCCTATCCTACGTGGACATAGCCTTCTTTACGTGGCAGCACACAGCCGAGCCGCGAATTCCGAACGAGGAGTTCAACCAGGATGACTACCCGCATGTCAAGAAGTGGCTTGACAACATGCTCGCGCGCCCGAGTGTGAAAAAGCTCTTGAAGCTTCAAGAAGCCAAATAGGCTGTGGCAAGGGAGAGGGGGTCTCTGTCTTACACAGTCGAGTCACTGCTTTGAGGGTGGGTGGAGATGAAGACAGAGCATATTGAAGCAGGATGATGAATACATATTCTTGCCTTGTGCGCCTCCTGCCTGATCTCGTGTGTTATTATATTCCATCAGGAGCACAGGTTGGACCTCAAAAAAGCCTCCCAGGCCTTGACGACTGCTTGGGGTGCATGAAAGCACGTCCAGTAATCCTCAACGTCCCGTAGGACCGGCTTGCGGCGCTACGGGGGCCAAGTAAAAGCGTGTGTGAGGTCAAGGCAACCGGTGTAGCGGCATCCATCCTGCTGCTGTAGGTGAGATGGGTCATTAATAAAGCTTTGTCAAAACCCGGCCATGCCCAAGTGATCATGTGAAGAACGCCGGAGACCTTAAACTGAAAAGTTGAACAGCCTCTTTTGCTTCGAGGTTTAAGCTGTTGCAAGTGCGACGCATTCGCACCAGTTCCTCGGACTGTGAGAGTATGCTTGGATCACTGGCAAGTGTCTCTAACAGACGTAGAAATGGCTCGACGAGATCGAGATCTGAAACTGCGTTTGGCGACATAGGATTTTGTGTTAAATTATAGAGCATGCTGCTGGCTGCAGCGAAGAAAGCGTGAAGAAGCATCCTAGAGTGAGTCAGACAAGAAATTCAGGAAGGTTCTGCTTCTTAGGGATCATTTACCAGACACAGGCGCAGTCTCCTTGAGGGATGGCTTCAACGAGACGGATCGCCTTGCGTGACTCAGCGACGCATAGACTGCCTGTGGGCGAGAATGGTTCAGACCGGCTGAGCTCTTGGTTGGAGGAAGATTGCGCCGTTGGGGGCAAGTGGCGATCAATCATTGCGAGGCAATGCATATATGTGAGTTGTAGAACCACCTTGTGGATCATCTCGCCTGAAAGCTGGAGCCCTGGCAATACCGTGGAGTCTTCTGGTAGTTCCAGCTGCGCGCTGGACTTGGATTTCCAATACGATAATAAAGAACTCAACTCTTGTGCCGCAATCGCTCTCTGTGTCGCAGTTTGTCGTCCAGCCCGTACCGAGTACAATTGTTTATACACCTGCCCCTGAACAATCGCAAGCCCTATGCGACAGTTGAAGAGGTCTAGATTACCCGGCTCAAGACTTGCGTTTGATGGCAGACGTACATCCATGTCATCATCATCTTGACCAAAAGGTCGGCCCGTCCGTAGACTAATATCCTTGTCAAGAATGTACACCTTCCAAAACACCCGCCTTCGTTTCTCGGCTTGTGATTCCGTGAGTCCTGGACTGGAACATTCTCTGTGCAGATTCATAGCCTGTGCCAAGCGTAGAGCGGCGGCAACGAGCATTGCGGCTGGCTCCGGATTCGGTGTGTCCTGAAGAATGCAAGCCATACCCGCAAGAGCCTGGACGGCAGAGAGACTGCGGTCAGAGACGTTCAGCTCGGAGACGACGCTTAGGGCGTTTTGTACATAGCCATAAGCTAGAAGGTACTCCTGTGTCGGGTCTAATGTGCGTATGGCGCGGAGACGATGAGCTATCGACAGCACAACATTGAGGCATGCCCACCAACCAGCATCTCCAGGATTGGAAGTCGAGTACTTGAGCTGAAACTCTTTCAAGAAGTCCTCTTCATGAAAAAGTGGAAGGAATCTGTTATAGTTGCTGAAAGCTTCCTCAATCAACTCCAGAGCAACTGCCCTTGTGGGAAGCCGCTGGCGCGCTGGCAGAGGAACTGGGCGTAACTCTGGAGCGAGATGAGGCCACATACAGTCAGTTATATAGCCTCCAAGCGTAGACAAACCGGGTTCGTTGTGGTCGTGTACCCGAAATGCAGCTCCAAGGTTAAATCCTGGGTTGCTCGTTTGTTCGGTCGAGGGAGTTTGTGGCACACTCTCTGGCATCCATGGACCAATTCTATTGGGAGATTTGATCAATGCCACCGTGTTAAGTAATGCTGCGGGTGCCGTCCGCTCTTTACACGAACTGATGTCGGGTACAGTTGGCTTTCCCAATGACCTGTCTCCCAGCAGAGCCTCTACTCCTGAAAGTCTTTTCTCGAGCTGTGCGATGTATTTGAAACTGCGGAACATTTAACAAAGTCAAACTCCGTGGGCTGGAGTAGCGTACTGACCCAGCTGGTCTGCGAGGCTTCCTCGTCATTGCAATTGGCGTAAAATGACACTTTGTGCCGTATTTGGTGCATGGCCTGCATCCTTGCGTAGTAGGCTGGCAGCGGATCTTTTTCTTCCGGCACATGTCGCAAGCCTTACATTAGAGTGTCAACCGAAGTGGAATAGCATCGAATTTCCGGTGTAACTCACACCAACGACGACTGGCCGCTCCTCTTCCCTAAAATTTGGCTGAGCCCTGAAACCCGTTTCTGACTCCATAAACTGCTGTTCTAAGGTCGCCCGCGATTGAAAGGGTCTAAGGCGAGGACTCGAAGAAGCCTGGGCTTAATTGCTTCGCTGCTTAAGCGACTTCCAAGAACCCGAGATAATGAAATCTTGCAAAAGGCCATTTGATCAGTTCCAGCATGTTGATCAGCTCTCTCGACATGATCAGACAAGGGATGGTTTATTATAAATCAGACTCCTTCCGTTTATGGCTGCCCCTGCGGATACGGGTTTTTATTTCGCCCGGAGGTAGAGCCTGGTCGGAAAGCTTCACTACCCCTCCAAAATTACTAATGAAAAAGAGACATCGAGATAATTAAAGAGCGAGAGCATTTTAATAGGGGAAGGGTTTAACTGCTTTATAAAACATGCTAACTACTACTGCCGGCTTGCCCTATACTGATTGGAACCTTATATTATTATCCTATAACCTTGTAGTGTCTCTTTGGACGACTTCCTTTTATATCGTTTCCAACTGGCTTTATGATATTGCCATAGTATAGGCTTACGGACTAAATTATGCAATGTAGTTATGTTACACTTTCATTTATCATAAGCAGAAGTAAATACTCAACCAGCCTTTGGTTTTTGGTTAATCCCTTAGGTATCATCCTGGAATCCTCTTGGAACATCACGCAAGGTAACATGTCGATACTAACTATGACTAACGGCGTTGAGGTGTCGCTGGTTCTAACTCGATTATGGTCGCAAACTCTAAGCCAAACGCAGAGCTGCGCCGTAGGCGCTGCAGCCAGCAGAAGATGGCAGCGACGCTTAACGGATTAGAACGCATGCTTAGGAAATTTTGACGTGAAGCATTCTAGGACTCTGGGTCATCTGGAAATCTAAATGATATAACACTGCCAGAGTAAGTACCGAACATCACTGTAGACCCAAGCACAGTAGAGCATGATGGCCGATACTCTGGAGGTAGCCACAAGGTGTTCTTGCCGTTCCATGTAATCCAAGAACGATCTTTGCTAATACCATATCCACAAATCGCTGAATAATGTTCATCTTTGTGAGAGGATTGTTGAGTCAGATACTGTAGATTGATAGCACCAACATCGGTAGCCAAAAGTGAAAGAGAAGTAGAAAAACTCAAGCGAGTTGTCGTTGCTCCGAGATCGATCTCTAACAGGCAGTTACCTGTATGGATTTGCCATATCCGTACCGTATTATCCTGATAGGATACTGCTAAAAGGGCTGAATCATGCGAAAATGCAGCTATTTTAGGATCATTGGCGTGACCAGGAAATTCTTGAAGGCATGAGCCCGATTGAACATCCCAGATTCGCAGTTTATCAGACGAGGTAGATGTAGCAAGGGCTGAATCGTAAGAGAAGACAGCGAATGTAATCTCACAGGTATGACCTTGAAGCTCCTGTAAACATAACCCGGATTCGATATGCCAGATTCGTGCTGTCTTATCCTCCGAGGCAGTAAGCATCAGAGCTGAGTCATGGGAAAAGGTTATTGAGCGAATCATCCCCGTATGGCCGTGAAGAGTTTGTATCTGCTTATGCTCCTTGACATTCAATATCTGCACCACGCACCCGTCAATAGAAGCTGATGCCACTAAAGTTGAGTCGTGCGAAAAAGATACTGATTCTAACCATGCACTACAACTCAGGAACTCGTATACGCATTCACCAGAATCGGTACGCCAGATATGTGCCGTCTGGTCTACTGAACGTGTTGCTATAAATGCTGAATCGAGCGAAAAGTTAGCTGAATCCACCCAGTCATGACTGACGATTTCATCCATGCATTCTCCATCGTCGACATGCCACATCCGCACCGCTCGTTCAGCAGAATGTAGCGATGCGACCAGCGTCGAATCAGGCGATGGAACAATCAACATAACCGGGCCCCATTGACCAGGAGACTCTTCAATCTCTTGATTTCCTTCAATATTCCAGATCCTTACAGTGCTGTCATCCGATGCTAGTGCTAGAATCGCCGAGTCATGCGAAAAGGTGATTGAGGAAACCCATCTGCTATAGTTCTGCATCTCTTGGATACATACACCCTGCTCAACATGCCATATCTTTACTGTTCGATCAACAGAAGCTGATGCTACCAATTTTGAGTCGTCTGAAAAGGTAACCGCTGTGATTTGGCCAGTATGACCCTTAAATTTGTGCAGTATGTTTCCATGGATAACAGGCCAGACTCCTACCGAGTTATCGATACACCCAGCAACGATGTACTTTGAATCGCGAGAAAAGGCCATCGCACCATTGGCTTGAAATCGCTTCATGGGCTTTTTTGAATCGATGTCCCAAATAAATGCTGTTTTGTCGTTTGACATCGAAACCAAAAGTTTCAAGTCAGTTGAAATAGCTAGTGAAAACACATCCTTACTATGGCTGCGTAGCACTTGCAGACATTTTTTAGCATTGATATCCCAGATTCGCACCATATCATTACTTGCAGCTGACACTAGCAATGTAGAGTTGTATACCGCAATTGCCGCTTGATGGATTTTATGATATCCTTTTAGTTGTTGTATGCACCTGCCTGTCTCCACTTCGTGGATACAGATTGTCATATTCTTGGATACTGATGCCACGCGCGTAGATCCTTCTAGGAAGATGACTGACTGAACTGCGGTGGTGTCAACTTGAAGCTCTTGGAGACACTCTCCTGTATTGGTATTCCAAATACGCACGGTCCCATCATGAGAGGCTGATGCTAGCAAGGATGAGTTATGCGAAAAAACAACGGCTTTAATTCCATCGCTATGGCCCTCAAGGGTTTGTAGATGCTGGTTCCAAATTTCCATTTCTGTTTCTGGCTCACGGGCTATCCAACTTATGTGGCCTTTAAAGGTGTTTTTTATTACACTGTCTCGTGGTGCGAAAACCAGTAGGGAAGAGTATAGTTGTAAAGGAGTTTCCTCAATGGCAGTAATATTTCGACGTATGAAGCGAATAGCGTCATTTAGAAAGTATACCAGCTCTAGATTGGAGATTGGCTGTGATAATCTTAGCTCAGTCATTTTGTAGAAAAGTGAGAAGACGACAACCTACATCTCGAATAGGCAATAGCTCATTAATCAGGCCAAGACTTTCATGAGTTCTTCCCATGAGGCTCAGTGCTTCTATCCAATGGAGGAAATGACATATAAGGAAGTTGTAAATTTTCTCATTGGCATTTATATATTTCTCCGCTTTTCGTAAATGGTATGTCCAGTATAAGCAAGCATATTGAGCTTCTGGGGGAAGGCAAGCCTCAATTTTTGCTGGCTGAATTTCAGATCGAGGCATGCCAAGATCTCTAATGCCGCAAATACAGCATTTAAGATGTTTTCCCATTACATTCAGGCAATTAATTGCCATTCTCGCGTGTGCTTGTTTCTCATCTATCCAGAAAGGGCTCCTTCCTTCCTTGTCAGGATCTGTTAAGAAATCTCTAAAAGAGATATGCAATAGCCTTATAGGAGATTCAGGTGATGAGGGAACACGCAAGACTGAGTGAAGTAGATCTAACTGGTTATCAATGATGCGTTTCGAAACATTGAGGATCTGACTGAGAGCTAGTGATGACAGGGGGCTTGCGAGAGTAATGACCGAGCCGATGATATTTTGAAATTGTTGGGTTGTTTTCTCTCGCTCACGGGTAGATAATCCAGAAATTATATTGCTTAGCACAGGCATGTATGTTGCGTCTAATCTCGACTCCTGGCTCCTTGACTCATACAGCAGGATATCTTTTAATTTCTCATCAGGGTCTCCGCCCCTACGATCGGCAATGAAGCGACTAACAGTTGCAGCAAAGATAAACAGGGGAACAGCCATGTTTACCAGAGACTGAAAGCTAGACTCACCAGGCCAGCCTAAGGGCAGTTGCCGGTCTTTTGAGACGGAAGCATTGAACTTCTCGCGGATTTCCGCTATCTTGTACTCTAGAAAAAGCGATATATCTTGTTTGATAATGATTTGAGGTATTTCATGAAGGATTAGATTTTTATGTTCAATAGCATGAAAGCCAAGACGGACTGGTAACTCAGGTCGGCTGGTAACAAAGGTTCGTAAACATAGACCTTCTCGAATTTTAAGATGAGAAAGAAGACCAATAATAGATTTTATCTGAGATTCCCGCTCGCATTCATCAAGGGCGTCTATGATAATGATTACGGAATCAAATTTCCCTCCGTCTGCGACAAATTTTAGCAAAGGTTGCGATATGAGCTGATCAAACTGCTCTTGCAGCCCTTTCCATGGAACAGCAGGATCATTGTCGATAGCTTGCTTAATGTACGGAGCGAGAGCAGGTTCTCGTATGAGTAGGTCGGCAGCGATTGTCGTAAAAATCTTAGATGCAGTCCCTCGGTCCGCATCTCCCCTTTTAAAGAAGAAGCTGGCACCAAGATGACCAGCAAAGGACTGAGCGATGGTGCGAGAAATTGTGGATTTTCCGGTCCCAGCCATGCCGCTGAGCCAAAAGATAGGTTTGGTGTTGAAATCGTTGGCCCATTCAGATATCCGATGGAGAATATCGACTCTGGTGCCGGCAAGGCAGGTTGATTCCTGTGCCTCAGGGATTGAGTTGAAGGCTGCTTCTCTGGCGACAGGCAATTTATCGAGTATGGCGCGTTGATTCATGGCATCCAACTTTTCGTCAACTTGTTTTCAAGGGTTTTCCTTAGCAATCCATTTATGTATAAATGCCACAGGAGTTGGATGACTAACTCTTGTCAAGTTGACTGTCAATTCTACGCTCAGCTTCAACTTTGTTCGGGGGGATCTGGCGGAGAAGATCTTTTGCATATGCCGCAGCTGTCATGGCCGCATATCCATGCCAATCATCATTCTTATGAGTGTCCGCGTAGTCACATATGCCACGAATAACCAGGCAAGGGAAATGGTTTATCAATCCAGCCGACTCCATCTCAAAACACAAAACGCCCTTTTCTTTGGCAAGCTCATCTCGTACCATAGCGTCCTTGATGAGTGTGTTTGCAGAAGCAATTATACCATAGTGAACCATTGGATTATCCTCATCTTCGGTTCGTATAAGTCGAGATACTAGATTTAGTGGATCATTCTCACATACATCGGCGCATTTTGATGTGTTGCCTATGGGATGAAGAACGTCACTTCGGTATAACCTATCGGTGCTTGGGTCAGGTCGCCGGTATTTTCGTAACTTCGGATTTTTGTTCAGAACAGAATTGATGGCTGTCTCAAGCTGATTCCCCCTTATCTCATACTGTGTCCTTAGGCCCTGTACTGCTGTTCGAAGGTAGGTGGGTGGCTGATTTAAGAACTTTGACATCTGAAATGCTTGGTCTTGTATCGCCTTGCCCGAGTCATAAGAGAGTATGCCGCCCAAGCCATTGCGAGGAGAGCTAACCACAACGTCTCCCAAATGAATTTTATTCTCTTTGTTGGGAGCTCCACCGCCAATACCAACTATTAGCCCAATTCTAACATTTGGGAAGCTATGGTGCATATCCGCAGCCACGCGCGCTGCAGAAGAGGTCCCATATTCCCCATCAGGTAACACAGCAATGACGACATTGTGGCTTCCCATTTTACCCAATTTATAATTATTGTAATCATTTTGAGGAAGATGTTGCGGTCCTTCATGTTCTTCGTCAAGGAATAGCTGAGCAGCAACATATTCGACCGTTATGGCGCATATCCAGCCCACCGTGTAGTTTTTGGGGTCTGACATAACCTCCAACTTGGTGTAGCGGAGAATGGAAGAACCAGAAGCAAATGATGTTTCGCAGAGTACAAAATTCTATCAAAGTCCTTTCTGGGTTATTGGCCTTGATCATCTCGCATGGTCTCTTGATGAAGTGATGAGTTTTAACTACACACTCTTCAGCTATTTCAATCAAATTTTCAAAAGCGGGGTTTCAGGCATTTTCAAGCGCGGGGTTCCAGGCATCAATAGCATATCGACAAATTTGGTAAGGAGTACTTACAGAAACCAACAGTGCTTTGCGATTATATGGTATGTCGCCGGCACACATGCAGAACTTGCCTCACAAGCGGGCTATATCATCCAATGACTTATGGTCACTAAAATATGTCTGTCGGCGGAACTAAGTTCCTCATGTACTAGAACATAATCATTATGGCAGAAGTGGTCGTCTCACTTTTCTAGTTGGTCCGTTCACAATGTCGCTGGGACATGTACGGAGTATCTTATTAAACTAACACATGAATTTATCATTGAGAAATCGAAAGACAAAGGCCGATATTATACTCTGCGCTTTTTGTACTGTAACTTATATACTTTGTTAGGCAGCATCTTAGTGTACATACGACCATAGGTAGTGGAGAACTCGGGGTCCCGTCAAGCACTTCTCTCGAGTGTAATGTCTTCCATTTTTGACATCCTATAGCTCCAAATCTATAGTTAAATAAGTCCGTTTTTGGTGGTTAACCAACCCGGTAATAACCAATAGGGCCGAACACTCCATGGCAATTCAGTAAAGACTAATAGACCATCGGGATGGCCGCAGAGTCTTGGTTGCTGCAGACGGCGTCCATATCGGCAAGGATATGCTGACAAGGGTACCCTGTAGTTTGAAACTTCGCTTCAGAACACAGCTTTTTCAACGGTTTCCTCTTTGGTGACGGAGAATTATCCATAGATGACCCCGTATTATAGATAATACTTCCTGCGGAGATTAGCTTGCTGGGTCGAGTACTTTTTGTTGGTGGAGTGGCCAGGGGATAATAGTCAGTCGCTCCTATCACCGGAGAGCGCTGATGAAGAAATTTCAGACTGAATCCAAGGATCTACAGTAAACCAGGTCGGAGATCTATATAGTATACTCAATGCTTGAAAATCTTTTCCCTAACTGGCTTTTTCTACATATATATGTTAATAACCTTAAGGTAGGATCTGTTGATGCTTAACGCTTAGGTTCTTACAACAAGGGCGCAATATAAGTAAATAGTAATAGCAAAGATTGAACACGTTGATCTTGTCTATTACATATATATTGCTATAATTTTAATAGAAGGAGAAGAGGAGAAGTGGAGGAGGAGGAGGAGGAGGAGGAGGAGGAGGAGGAGGAGGGTTAAAATATATTATCATAAAAGGCCAGCTAATTGCCACTTATAGAGAAAGAAAAAGATCGGTGCCCGGCTTTCAATCAACCATGTAGAGTGCATGCATCTACATCATGCAAGATAGATCAGGGCACCCAATGCAGCCAGCAGTGTAAGCAATTGCGACGCCGCTGCCACACGAGGATTGGCTGCTGAAGGTTGACCGGGAGGCGGGCTCGGATTCAGGCAGGTGAGGTTGGAACTATAAGATGTACAGATAGAGCCCGTGGCCCTGGCTAAGGCGGATAGACTGGATGCGGCTGCAGAGTCGATTGTTGCCGCACATGGGTTGGTGGTTGGGCTGGGACCTAGCATACCACATCCCCCAGAAGAAGTTATGTTGAATGCTTGTGCCTCCGCGGCGCCACAAATATCAGACGATGTAGCCGCCTCAAGATCGATTGCCTTTCCAGACTTGCTGACGGTGAAGACGGTAGTGAAGTTTTCGCTATGCGTTGGGCTCCCGCAAATGTTATACTGCACGTACCAGGCGAGCGTCCAGACGCCGTCTGGGTAAGAAATGGTGTTGACAGCAGTGCTGAGCAGATAAGGGTTTTTGGTTGTAGATGTCGCCGTAGTCACATCGCCGGCCACTTCAAAACCACCACCGCCGATAGAGCCTGGCGACCTCGTGTTGTTGCCCTCCCACATGTTCCACTGGATTGAAGCGGATAGCGGGACAGCCAGAGATGGATTCTGAATTGCAAAGACGACGGGCATCAGCCAGCTAGGAGCGTAAGTCTCATTGCGAGGGAATAGCAAGTCCACTTCAAAGGTGGCAGGAAAGATAAGAGAAGCGCTCTTGTCGCCCATTGCAGTCATCAAGCCGGCCATCAGCGCAGCGAAAGCGAAGCGAACGTGGCTGGAAGCGCCCATGATGGAAGATGAGAACGCTTTAAGTTGAAGGGAATAGAATGAACGAAATAGCGGGTAGCCTAAGAGAGAGAAAGAAGGAAAAGAAGAGAATGCCGAGTTTGAGGCGGGAGACCATGGTGAAGAGAAGAAGGAAGAAAAAAACAACACCCAAGGAAGAGTGGTGATGTCGAGACAACTACGGAGTACCAAGTAGTACAAAAGACCCTTCTCAGGGGTCTTCGGCCGCACCAATACTCTGTGTGAAAGGCACGGTTTCGCGGGAAAGACGGCACGCAGGAACCGTTTTGTGTTGTTGGTTCAGCCCTGTCTGATACGCTGTTGATCCTCTGGGACTCTGGGACCCCACTGGTCGGTCTAATTGCAAACCAGATCCGCTAATTAGCTTCCCACAGATATTCTCCTCCAACCCATAGCTTTATACCGGTTGAAGCAAGTCAAAAGAGAAGGCAATCCACGCAGTATTTACCAATCACTCTAGCAGAGCCAGTTACATTACCTATATTGATATCAACCGCACTACTCATTGCAATTGTATGCTTGTACAAAGCACAGCTGCATTCAGTAGATTAGCTTAGACAAATTAGAAAGCAGTGAAGTCCGCGGGCGAACATAAACAAGCTTTCCGGCTTTTTACTTTACTCCAACACTCTGCTAGAAAGACACCCCGATCGATATTGTATATACTGTTATTAACAGACTATCTAACGTCTGTTGGGTCCCCCATGTTCTTTTTTACTGACTGTCCATGTCCTGAAGTTCATTTTGTCAAGGCGATAATGATTAATTGAGCTAATGCGGTGAATGCTTGCCATGTCCTCTGGCAAATGAGGAATTCAATGCGGCTGAGTCACAAGTCAGTCATTCCTCCTCATCTGCCGCTTCAATTGCACGGCAGTGCTTTCTTTTGCGCAGTCTTTTCAGCTCCCTTTCGATTCCTTCTATCTTCTCCGTCACCAGGGATTGGCTTGCCTCTATGGCTTGAGTAATTGCTTGATCAACTGTTTCATTGGTGTGTGCCTGGTCGTTCTGTCTCTGTTCCAACCATTTAATGTACTGGGCCAGCCGATCCATACATTAGCGTATTTTAGTTCTTGGGACCGATCCTTCATTCAACAAAATTGGCGACGTGGTATAGGTCATCGAGGACCGTCTTTGCTGGGCTAGTTGAAGACCACCTTGCTAGAGCTAGCTTAGTCCTGATCTCTTGCCATTTGACCACGGTTTTGTCATCAACATTTTTTTTTTTTTTTGCCCGAAGTTGGATCCAACAACTCTGCATTATACAAACATACGATGTAAGTTTGCCGTTTCCAGTGAGTTCGTTGACCCATATGAAGAGAAAGATGGCTCTGGTGGCGACCTTTACTTACCACAAGTGGCAAGAGAGCCGTAGCAAGAACCCGAATGTGGTATGTAACGTTGAAGACTTGGGTTTTCTTGCCCGACCAACAGCAGCTGGATGTGGATTCGATAGCAGATGTGGCCAACAGGATGGATATCTCCGTCGCTTGACTCGGGAGAAAGGTTCTATCGTGGGGCGTCCCACGCTCTAGGCCCGACGAGGCCTCAGCACATCGCTTCGGTCTGTCGCAACTTTTTTTCTTCTCTCTTCAGACCTTTAATACGCGTGCGACATATACTCCATGTTATAGGATTCATGGCATGACATAGTATACTGCACGCTGCGATGGATTCAACCTCTAGCCTCAACCGTGCCAAGGCTCTCCAGGTGCGCTCTGGGCACAAAAAGGCCGTCTATCATGTCCTTTTCCCTCGACGAGACAAGGCATTGCATCCTCTTCTCAACAGTCGTCTTCAGAATCACTCTGGTAACTTCTGAGTTGCTCTAAATCGTCATCTGTCCTTAAACAAGCATCAGCAATCATGATGGCGCCAACTTCCCTCAAGGCTGGCCTCCTCCTCCTCTCTCAGCTACACCTGACTCGGGCCATGATACTAGCCCCCCGTCACTAGATCACCCGTAGCTTTGCAACCGCCGCCAGTTCTGGAGATACCTGTGACTCCTTCGCTGCCGAATGGGGCTTGACCGAGCAGACTTTTGAGTCTGTTAACCCCGGCGTCTCCTGCCCGAACCTCGTGGTCGGTCAGAACTATTGCGTGGTCGGCACAGTTTCATCTGCGCCGCCCTCGAGCTCCTCCTCGTCTCAGTCGAGCACGAGCTCTTCGTCTTCGGCTCTGCCGGCCAAGACCTCCTCCACTCTCGTCACCTCCACGCGCGTGTCGACCACGTCGTCATCAACGACTTCAGACCAGCCGCAGCAGACGAGATGTCGGCTCTTTACCTGAAATTCAAAACTCTCGTTCCGAATTCAACATCTATATTAAGTGAACGGACCCCCATTATCCATCCCCCGGGGGGATGACGGTTTTCGCCATTTACACTGGCACGAAGCTGTGTGCCAAGCTTCGGCATTGCATTTCTCTTCACTGAGAGTGATTTTACAAAAGGATGACACAAAATTCATCAATGATGAAACGCTCCAAACGCAACAAAAGATCTCTTTGGGATATGATAATGGTTCTTGGAACCAGCGTTCTTGAGAGCTCCTCTGAGACGTAGAATAGCTCATCACTGAATCGTATCCCTGGTTGAACGATGAAATAAAGTACTCTTCTGCCGCTGGTAGATAGTTGAATCAAATTGCCTTGTCGTATTCATCGATCGGTTCCAATTCGTGCACATATGGTAGATTGGGCCAGTGGAGATACAAAAAGGTTGGAATTGCTACATACATGTACCTACATACGCCATAGACCTTAGAGCAGATTGAAAAATGAAAGCAAGAAAGACGCCGAACCTTGATTGTGATGCCCTTTTCTTCTAAACCAAATGCAAGCTGCTGAAGACCAGACATCTCCCATAGCTCTCCGCTCTGCGTGTCTGTACATGTAGTCAGCAACAAACTTCATACAGGACATCATGTAGAAAACATACTCCTGAACTTGGAGCAGGGCTTCGCCCTTGAAACTCAAAAGCGGAGTCATCGATCGGTCGTGGAGGCGTCTGGCTGTTGGGAAGCTGGCTGTTGGGAGAAAACAAAACATGTTTTTTTTTTTCCTTTGTCAGCCCTCTCTAATGTCACGAGTCGGCTGGTAGGGTGCGGCGTCAAGGAAACTCCGAAGAGAAAGCATGAACCCGACCCCCCTTTCATCCCTCAGAAGGATGACGGTTGTCGTCAAGAGCATGGCAAGATGCTATGTGGCCATGCTTCGGCTCTGATTATCTTCACTGAGACTCCGGGGGATCATCTCAGGGGTCCCTACCTAGAAGCCCGTCAATGATGAGAATCCCATCCAAACGCGACGAAGATCCTCGCAGGATCTGATGAGGCCCTTGGAGCCAGCGTACTGGAGAGTTGCTCTGAGACGGATCGCCACTCGTTGAATAGACACTGCATAGGCAAATGTGTCAAGATGGCATTCGGTTGCGACAGCATGAAAGGTCATCGTTTCATCCAAGCGGCAGTGAAGACGTTGACCGGAAAAATAACAAATGGCATGGGTAAATGTGCAGAGCGTTGAGAAGAAACTGACAAGATTGATGGAAAAGGGACGAAGAAGATCGGAGGTGCAGCTTTGATGGTTTTTATCTCAGCATCTCCAGCTGCAACTTCCTGTCGTAGTTCGTCTGCGGTCGGTCTAAACGCAAGAGCCGTTGGAGCCGCATGATACAGTTGAGTTCAACCCATCATGTCTATCTTACAGATTTATGTTTTGACAAATAACCCGACAGGAGCTGTGATATCAACTTCCTTGGTAGCGTACGATGCTCGGATTTGGACGGCAGTGACCAACGATGGCAATAGATGGGATTTTCTTTCCTGCTGCCGGTGACACCGTTTCTGGAGGAGTTGGGAAGGGAAAGGGCTCTTTTATTCTGCAAAAATATGTCCAACGGGTCTGGGAAAGTGTTGTTGTGAATTCGATATCGAAGAGTATTTTGAAATGCTCAATGAAAATGAATTAGCGTGGATCTTGACACCTGTGACTATCAGAAGGGAAGCAGCGCACAGGCTTGATCAGGATGCCTCCTTCATGCCTCCTTCATGTCTTTCATTGAGCGACTAGAACGATTAGGTGAACACTATATTGTATTTATGAAATCGTTAAATGGTTCACCCCCACTATTTGCATTGATATCAACGGAACAAGCTCTTTTAATGAAAAGAATCACAATATCCAGGGTCAAGAGAATCTGTAAAAAAAGAGTTGGCATTTCCAATCCGGGGTATGCAAGCCGCAAAAACACTCCAATATCAAATGTTTACATGAGACCCCCCCCCCCCCCCTTTAAAAAAAAAACAAAAAAATCTCATTCTGAGCGAGTTCTGCTACAGTCATCTGGAGTAACTGAATTCATGACCTATTGGATGAAATGTTTCCATACGAGAGAAGTATTTAAAACAGAGGTCAAAATCGTCGCAAAATCGGCACAAAGATCTTGTACTGTAAATCTTCTAAATTATATTACTTTCTGTTAGGAAATTTGAACACGCCGGAGATCGTTTTGGGACAATGTTACATGCTTACCGCTCTGCAGAAATCACAATATACTCCGTGCCTATACCCTATTTTCTGAGAAGAATTCAATCTGTACTCATCAATAGATAGTTCCGTAAGTAACTATATCGCTTCATCCCAGCGTTGTGATAAATGGCTATTTCAAGTGGCGTCCAGATCTCATCTCTATCACCCTGACCTCTTATAGCCTTATCAGCTCCGTCTTCAAGGAGAAACTTAACGACATGTGCCTGCGATTTGGAATTAAAAGACGGTGCTGGTATTGGTCCCCGGGCTGCCCAGCATAGCGTCGTCCAGCCGTCGAGATCAGCTTCGTTATTGGCAACACCTGGTTGGTCAAGAATTTTACGGACAGTTTTAATATTGCCGCCTTGTGTCGTCCAGTGCAGGGCGTTGCGACCAGCCTTGTCAGTGACATAAATATCGCACCCGAGGTTGAGCAAGTGTTGGAAGCAGTCGAACTGGCTGGCGGCGGCCACATATATTAGCTGGCGGCCCCTCTTATCAGATACTTCAAGGTCTGCGTCGCATTTGTCTTTGTCGGTGAGCAGCTTCAAAACACTTGGGCTCTTCCGACAGCAGGCAAAATGCACGGCAGTTTTGTCAATTTCGTCCAGTATATAACGTTAGTTCATGTCCACCTTTACAACATCCACAAGGTATCGAATTACTTTCAGTAAGTCTTTATTGTCAGAGCTACTGTCGCAAGCAACATGAAGGGCAGTTGTATGAAAGTCGCCGAAGACAAAATCTGCCCATGCTCCAGCTAGGTAAAGCAGCTTCACCATCTTTACATTTGCCTTTTTAAATTTATACAACACCAGACTACATGCAAGCGGAGTGTTTTCACATCGTGATCCTGTGACGCTAATTTGGAAACTATGCCGTGAGTGTTGGCCAAACTCCCAACAGGTAATATCATATCAACGCCTATCTCTGTTTGAGTACGTCTTGTTTCAGTTACTTCTCAACACCATCGCATCAACTCTGATAAAATGTATACGCGATAGAAGCCATCCATTCACTCCTCTACTATTCAAAAGCACCTTGACGTACTTTTACTTATAGAAACAGTCCATCTAATTCTAAGGCGCGGTTTCTGCTTAGCAATTCAATCTAGCATATCCGGCAAGATTATAACAAGACACGCCTTGTATAGATGTCGCAGATGACATTACAGGTTTAAGGATTAAGCAAGCTATAATCTGAAACTAATAAGTTTCTAGTACATACGACCATAGGTAGTGGAGAACTCGGGGTCCCGTCTGCTCCCCCATAGATAAGCCACTAACCGGCAGATTAGTAGTTGGGTGGGTGACCACCAGCGAACACCGGCTGTTGTATGTTTTTATTTTTTTGGTTCTTGTATCTTTTACTTTTGCCCATTGAAATGGCACATGAATTGAGTGATTGTGGCACATGTTGGGCTATTGTATGCCGACTCCACGTTCCCCGCTGCAGTCGGAGAAAACCCCAAATTAGTACTACGGCTATTGGAGGAAAGATTAGCTGGAGATCCAATACACCAAGATAAATCGCTAACCTAATCGAATACCGGCCGTAGGATATTAGGGAACAATCGCGTGCGCGAATCTAGACGTTGATATATCACATTATACCACATATAATTCAGTATAACCGCAGATTCGTTAAATGCTGAAAACGAACTCGCTTATCCTTCGAATAAGCAGTGGAGATGCCTGGTTGACACTGTAACTTCGTATTAGAGCTAACTATTCTCAAATCTTTACTGACAGTTGGTGCTTACTCGCCAACGTGTAGATATTTAACCCTAATATGAAGCATAGCACTCTGTGCTTTGTGTTCTACATGTAATGACTGAAAATACTCTGAAGTTAGATGTGCCACCAAGAAAGACGGACCCTACAATGACAATTAGCTATAATCACAACGAGTTATACATCTGCTAGATCTATATAGTCCATACTTTCAGATTGCTGCTTTTGGCTTTTGCAGAATCTCATCCACAATTCCCAGGTAATCCTGGGATCGGTAAGGTGAAAACGTGTCACGAACTCCAAGCCCTCCCTTTCTCTTTGCCTTTAGTCCCATATCCTTCATCAGCAAATCAATAAAGTGCTGAATCCCACTACCGGGGTTTGGTTCCAAGGTCAAATTCTTCCGAAGAGACCACGCATTCACTTTTGAAATCTCATAATCAATGGCTTCCTTGCTGCCTGGGATATTTAGATCGACAAGGCTATCAAGCCAGCAGACTGCCCATAGAGCAGAAACTTCACTGAGGATATGCGTCTGAAAGCTGATCAAATATCCTAGAAATATGAGAGATCGGTCATTCTGTGCGGCTAAAGACGAAGGCAGCATGTATCGATGTAAACGGTATGGTGTCAGAGCAGCTGTGCTCTGAAGTCCCGGCGAGTCCTTCAGGATTGGAAGAAGTGATAGAACATCTACATCTGCTTTCGTATGAAGCTCTTGCCAATAGTCTTTCGATGTTTGATCTTCCAGTTCTGCGAGCTTAGGCAAGCCTAGAGAAAGCCCGAGGGAAGGCTCAAAGAGCATGTCCTCATTTGACCAACCTGTGCCATACACCAAAGCTTGGCAGTTGACAGTCTCCCCATTAGAAAGACACAGTGTTTGATCTTGCGCAGAAGTTATACGGGCTCGGTGAACGGTGATAAGACCATCTGGCTTGCTTAGTTCTTGGATGAATTTGGGACAGCTATGGAGAGCAGCACCGCCAACAGCCGTGAATAAAGCGCTGTAATATATTAGCTCTCGGTTCGCTTTGGCTGTATACGATACAAACATTCTCACAGCAGGGGCTGGATACTCACCTGTCGCCTTCGGGCAACAATTTTTGTCTATTTGTGTCCGTCATGCCGGCGTACAGCTCACCCGTTCGCATCTTCTTAGCCGCAAAGGACCAGAATTTGTCAATGAACCACGTCCCTAGCCTGTTCTCTCCACTATAGAAAAACCGCCCAAAGAACGTATCAATGCTGAAAATACTAGCGGAAAAGATATCTTTCCACCTTCCAACAAACTGGCCAACGTGAAACCCCCACTTTAGCCGAGTATTGAATAACACGTTGGGGCCGCTGCCTTTGTCGCTGATGATCCAGTGAACTTTCTTACCTGCTTCGATACAAAGGTTTAAGGCATCAATAGCTGATTTACCTCCACCATATATAGCAATGCTTTCGACACTTGTGTCAAGGAGAGCGTTATACTGCTGTCCAATGTCTTTGGTATGCATAACTGGCCCTTTGAACTCAGACGTCATCACGTCTGGATATTTAGGATTCGAAAACAGCCCCGTTGCTACAATTAGTTTTTCGCATGTGAAAGACTCAGATATCTGTTTGCCGTCATTGCCGGTGGTTTGTGTATCCAAAGTCCATCCTCCCTCTGGTGTCGCCCGGCGAACATTCGTGACTCGGCAGGAAAATTTGCATCGTTCGAGGAGACGAAACTTCTGGGCATATTCGTGTAGGTATTCATGGACTTTTATGCCAGGCAGCTCATCCCAATTTTTGAGCCCAATGACACTGGACATTGGTAGATCACTAAAGTCAAATAGACCTACGGGGCCATCTGCAATGAAGCCTGGATAACACCGTGCCTTGGACCATACGCCCCCTACTGTGGCTTCTGAATCGATGATTGTTAACGATATAGTAGGGTTGACTTGTAGATATCTACGTTGTATTAGTAGAAGTTGGGTGAGTTCCCATAGCATATTGCCATATGATGCATAGAGCTCTCATACGTTTTCGCGGCAGCCAGGCCAGCCCATCCTAGTGCTAGTCAGCCATGGATATTGTTTTCTTACTTCAAGGATAAATTTATAAACCTGCGCCAATTATCATAACTTTCGTCGGTTGTTTGGTTTCTTGAGCCATTGCTCCACGTGAGATTCGGGCCTCAATGATTCAACTGAGCTTATATTACCATATAAGAATGATAACTGTTGTATGTACGCATTACAACTTTTGAGTAATACAATATGTAGTAGTTAAAGATGGGCGTTGAAATGATTATCAACAGCCTAGCGGCCCCTTGAAATAGGCCATAGGTCATGCTGTAAGACGCACGTAAGCAATTAGTTAGACAACCAAGCTTTAGCTTTCCAATAATTTTGCCTCTAATGGTACGGCCAAGGATTAATATCGTGAATTCCCATTGGCAAAATCGTCCATCTCGTATCCGTAGAGAGAGTATGTGTCAAGTTAAGATATGGGGCGCTCTACCTTCAAGAGTGGCTGTGTCCAGCGGTTTGCGAACCCGTATTTACTACACGCAAATTGAAACATGGCCGTTCAATGGCTGCTACAAGAGCTGTGTCTACAGAGTCCCAAAAAGTCCTTTAATAGCGCTCAAATTCTATGTCTCCGAAGATCTTGTTCGAAAACGATCTTCCTATTTTGAAAGCTAGTAGCACTCGGCTTTTAGCCAACTGCCCCGAAACAGGAACTCGTAATATACGTAGGCAAAAGCTATGGCTGCTTAAAGATATCAGCACTAAGTAGCTTCAACTACTTGTTTTGAACGGATTACTAATGGATATCTAGGTTGACTCCGCAATCTGACCAAAGTCACGCCCAAGCAGCCGAAAATAGAGCCCTGTTCTTGCTTTTGTCATAGTGATAGATCTCTCGTATAGTAACGGCAGCAAGAATAATAACACAATAACACAGCATCTTTCTCAAATTGGGGGGATGTGGAATCCAGACAAGACTTGAAGCTGCTTATTGACTATTCCCGATAGTAGCGGGCTTATCTACTAACAGAAACAGTCAAAATTATCCGAATATCTGGAGTAATTGGGCCAAGTTAATAACCTTAACAAGAGAGGTCAGGTCAAGATATGACGCTTTCCAATACATATATGATCAAAGATTTATGAGAGTGAACTCATTCTAAAAGTATATAACACTAATTATCATTTTGTCATATTGGTAACATCAAGGGTAGGAAGACCACCCACTTGTTGGCAAATTAGCTAAAAGCCAAACAAATTGCGGTCTTCATCATATCCCCAGTCCTTCAAAACAGGCAAGACTGCCTTTTGAATCATGGTAGGCGGCCCGCAGAGAAGGACCGCATTCTTGTCGCTGGGCTCGAAGGCGTGCTGTTTAATGATATCCTCGTTGACAAAGCCGCTGAGGCCCTTCCACTCATCGCTGGGATGTGATAGCACATGCGCAATCTCGAACTGACCTTTAGAGCTCTCCGAAAACTCAGTAAGTTCTTTCCTCATCAGGATATCATTTTCTGACTTGTTTGCATCAATTACTTTGAGCCTCGTCTTGTCTTCCTTGTCCTTCAGTATTCGTGCAATGATCTGATACCCCGGAGTCACACCTGATCCGCCGAGGATCAAGGAGATGTTGTCAAATGCGTATTCTTTGTCATCAACAGCAAGATGACCATGACCCTTATAACGAATTCCACCAGAGGGCCCCTTAATCTCAATCTCTTCGCCCTCTCGGAGGCAATCGAGTATGTTGCTAATGGTACCACCAGGCTGATCTTGATCTGGAAAGTACGTTTTGACAACTAGGTCGAAAGTACCGTCTTCCTCGTCGTCCAGAACGGGCCGTACTGGTGTGTACGGCCGCACAACCAGTCGATCTTCAAAATGAAAACCAACTTGAATATGCTGGCCTGTTTCTAGGCCAAGTTTTTTGGCTGGAGGTGGGAGTGCAAATGAGTATTGTTGGGTATCGTCTGACAAACGCTTTGTCTTGATCAATTTTGCTTGGGTCCACCTAAAAGAGTTATACCTCCCATCAAAGCATTTCAACGGCGGAATGTAACTTACTTGTGTTCATTCAGCGCTGCATTAGAGTTTCCCTTGCCTGTTTGTGAGTTGTCTTCGTCTTTCTGCTGGGCAATCCGTTTCATATAATCCATTGCCTTCTCTGTTACTTTCCCAATAATGCAATCTATATGCCAAAGTTAGAAATCCACAAACAGCGCATATTCATGCCTGGTTAAATCTACTAGTGATTTCGACTCACCTTTCAGTTTGCTTTGGGCGTAATCATCGTGAATACTCATAAACTCGTCGGTTGTGTCCATGTGCACAGCGCCAGCGTGTGCCATAATAGGCCCTTTACCACCAGGATGCCAGCCTAAGACACTAGTTGCATCGTATACATTGCCATCCACGACAATCCAACAGTCATCCTCTGTGTGATGTTTTTCTATTTCCAGACGAGTAAATTGTTTCTCTGGACTAGATGCTTTCCGTTTGACCTCCTCAATCTTCTCTTCCGTGGATGGCTTCATCCATCCATCCATGCCATTACCCGCGTCAACAGGGTGTCGGAAGAGTAGATATGCTTCCTCATCATCTGGGTTCTCGATGATTTCGGGTTTTACTTCATACCAGCAGTTGTTCATCATCCTGATATTTGTTTAAAATTTCATCAGCAGTGCGCCATTGAGATTATACTTTGGGGGGGAGGATCTCTTACCCTTCAATGTTCCATATCGGTTTTGGAGGCTGCGTATTTCTATGCTCATCAACCGCGCGAACCATTATGCTCTGTGCACGGATAAGCTTGCTGACGTCCAGGTCAATATGCCAATGCAGCCAGGTCCAAAATTTCCTACCATGCCGAATCGGCGCTTCTGGAAACTAGTTACTATGGGTTAGTAGTACGAAGTAAAGGCAGAAACAGAGTCAAGTTACCTTCCGGACACAGTAAAGCCAGTCAATTCCACCATTCAAACTTATCTCCACTCGAGCAACCTCATTGCCGTTTCCACTGTAGGCGAAGCCCTCGATTTTGTAAATCTTGCCCTTTTTCACGTCAACCAGCTTGATCTGCTCGCCCTGACTTGGCCGCACGATGACAGAGTTCAGCATCTGTGTGCTGCACTGAGTACTTGGATGATGGTACATAATCTGTGCAATGTCCGAGCTAGGGTCTGTTACAAAACTGGGAAGTTGCCGATTGTCGTAAATAAAGTAATGGCTGTTGTTTTCATAGTCAGTAACCCAAACTTTTGCTAGCCACTTTACAGACCGTGCTCCCACCCAGCCAGGAAGTATCAGTCGCAGTGGGTATCCATGATCCGGGGGAATTGGATGGTCGTTCATCTCATAAGCGAGCATCACATCGTTGGTCGGGTCCATAACGTATTCAAGCGGAGTACAAGAGGCGTACTTCCCTTCGCTAAGTTCGTCGGCGCCTTCGTAATTGACCCAGTATCGTTTGTGGGAAGCTTTCTCCATGAGTGACTGAATATCTGCTTCTAGTAGGACGTCTCGCAGTAATACTCCTTTCCAATAAGCACACCCACCGGCAGCAGCGGTGTAGTTGAAAGCCCTCGTTTTCCGAATCATATTCAGTTCCTTCCTGCGGTTGCCATCACAAGCGATGAATACCGGTATATTAATGCTGGTGAACCGGTTTGTCAGCTCCTCCATGTCCAAGGTCAATGTTTTGCCAGCAGTTATCTCAACCTTGTGGTTTTCCCAGAGCAGATGTGGAACAGCACCGTGATTCCGAACGTAATGTACTGGTGATGGCGTGGTGAACCCGGCATCAAAGAGAGTAGTCAGGTCAACCTCTGCATTCAGCGGGTGCTTTCCCGTAAGTCGGATCAATTTGTCACTGCGAGGGATCCAACTATCCGGGGAGAACTGGTCAGCCTCATCTATTTGCTGAGGGAGATCCTCGTTGTAGTGTGGAGAGCGACCCTTGCCATCATTTTGCCTTATTGAGGACCGGTACTTTTGTTCATATTGGAGGCACCGCAGCAGCGACTCCTCTTCTACTGAGCGTTTTGTTTTCCTCTCGTCCTTCTGTGCTTCATCCTCTTGATCCTTCTTTTCATCCTGTCTTCCATGGGTGCTATCCCCCTGCTTCTGTTTATTCTTTTTTTCCTCCTCCTTCAATTTCCTCTCTTTCTGCTCCTTCTCCTTTGCTTTCTTCTCCGCTTCCGCTTTTTTTTTCTGATTGATCGGCCACGGCTGATCTTGCTTAATGAAACCCTCTGTAGTATGCAGGACATACCGCCAGAACTTTGGGTGTACATCCGGCTTTTCCAAATGAAAATCCTATCCCAGCAGATTAGACTCTGTGTCCTTTTAGAGCTGACGGATATTTTGGACGTAATCTTACAATTTGTCTTTGCATGATATCCCGAACAGTAACCAATTCTCCTTTCTTCACCTTGCTACGGAGCTCGCCGAGCGTTTCCTCCGCGATTCCTTCCAGCTCCTGGACCTTTTCATCCCCGCCGTGAGTCAAGCCGATGAATCGAGCATCGCGCCCGCGAGTACCGACGCGATGACTGTGCGTCTGCGTCCAGTCAGGCTCGTTAAGGATTTCGAGACCTGAGGCACCTGAATGCTTCTGCGCCGACATAATGGACTTGTTCTTGGTGAAGAATTGGATTAAACCAACTTGTGATTGGTGCCAACTAATGTTTTCTTTCTATGATAGTATAATAAAGACAGTGGTGCGAGATCTTTAGGGTTAAATCTAATAATAAAGTCAGACTCTGTGAAACTTGCTTGCGCTCCAATCGCGTATTCTTTCTGTCGATCCATTTGACACACGCCCCTGGATATAGTCTACAAGGCAGCTTCGCCACAGCAAGTGAAAACCAACCGCAGAGGCAGTTGCGAGCTAGATTGCCGGAGAAGTTGAGCTCAGATGACGAGTAACAATGATGTCATCGGAAAGTTGACTTTCCATATTCTGCCCGATTATAACAACCATCCATGTCGAAAGCAAGCAGTGTGCTTAGCCGTGTAGGATTTCCTCGGAAGATAGGACTCGTCACAATTACGTTGCAAATAACAGTGGTGTGCCTGTTCATCACGACAGGCTCGCTTGGGTAAGTTTGGTTTACATCCAATACCTAATCAGTAAGCTGCGGAACATAGAACTTCATCAGAGAGCCAAAAATATTTTGCATTTATTGTCGAGTGATGGGAAAATATCAAGTAGTAAATCTCTAATACGGAAATAGTAATATTTTGGTATAGGGAAAGCCCTAAATTATAACTACATAGTTGAATCCTAGGTTAACTTAGCTATGTAAAGGCATGGCATTCCCGTGTCGCGAAACGCGAAACCTTGGCTAGTACGAACTGAATCGCAGGCTGAAGATCGAACCTGCTGATAGAATCAGAAGATACGCTGAGAAAACATAGTCAGACAATGTGATCTTCTGATCACACGTTGGTAGTATATGTCAATGTCTGCTTCTTCCCATCTCCAAATCAGCGACACTTCCGTTATAAAATAAACCTCTAAATCCTCCCCCCTCAATAATTACTGTAATTTTAGTTTATTGTATTTTGAGAATCCATGACCGTCTTCTAGGCGATTTGAATCAACGCCGTAATTTTCCGCTCTAATTGACGGGGCATAGTTCAGCATCTATCCATGGATTACGCAACAACTGCTCAGCGAATGAATGAAGTCTCAGACGAACATCATATTGCCAGGGCTTTCAAGATCATATCGGGTTTCAATAAGCGCAGGGAATACGCCTGCCAGAAAAAAACAAAGGAAGCAGACAAACAAGATCAATATCCGCCAAGCATCTTTAGCAGATGCCATTGGCTTGCTACGCACAGCGGGTCACTGATAATTCATTCCTTTTCATAATGTGTCCATCCCAAGAGTTTACAAGCCTTCTCAGTCGTCCAGAATCCCCGGTTCCCAGACATGTCGCGTCTGATTTGCGTCTTGGGATAGTACTTTCTTGCCAGACCGTCCGATGGAGTGTCCTGCGTAGTTGTTGGCGCGACAATGTTCAATACCTGACAACCACCTAGATTGTCAGCCTTCTCAACAGCAAGAAGAGAGGCCCTTGCGACTGCTTCTGGATTGACCCAGCCCCACAGTTGCCGGACAGCCGATTGTTCCCAGCGCTCTCTGTGCTCTTTCTGAACACTTTTCAGCGGCGCCACTTCGTGGATACGCAGACAAGCAATGTTCATCCCAGGAAACCATTCGACAAAAGATCGAGCTTGGGATTCGGCTTCTTCTTTGGCCAATGCGTACGAGTCCGTTGGCCGCTGGGGCGCATCTTCGTCAATTGGAAAGTAATCGAAATGCAGCGGCCGGTTCGAGAACGCGAGCCCAACTGCATTGACGGATGACGCGTAACACACCCTTTTAATGCCCAAGCTACCGGCCGCATGGAACCCGTTGAATGAAGAGTTGACGTTGTTGTTGTGGACTTTCCAATCAGGCTTGCCGACTGGATCAGGCAGAGCGGCAAGGTGGATGACAGCGTCGCAGCCTTTAAACGCTTCAACCGTGGCATTGTAGTCGTTGGCTACATCGGCTGTTTTCATTTCAGACTGTGCCGTGCCATCGTATTCTTGCTCGGTGCGGTTGATCTGAACAGTACGGTGGCCAGCAGCAGAACAGACCTTGACTGCAGTTCTCCCAACCGTGCCCCGTGCGCCAGTAATAGCAATCTTCATATTGCAGATGATTTACATGGTACGATACAGGATGGAGATGGATCAACCTCGCATCTTCCTCCCTACCAGCACTTCTTTCAGACTAAATCCGGTAGCCATGGCCGCACTTTAGGATGAGGTGATGGATAGCACGGCTGGCTCTGCGTCAATGACACGTATAACATGTCATAGGCTAGACCCTATTGCTAAGTGGTTCTGTGGTGTTTTCCGGTACCTCCACTGAAACTGTATCTCCGCGGAGGATCTCACTAGGGATCTTGAACAAAGTCGCAGATCAAACGTCGATTTTCACTAATGACGGACAAGACACGCAATGTTGAGACAGCTCGAGTTCCTGGTGCCTAGGGAGTCGGCGCCACAACTCAGACAGCTCGGTCCAGTCACAAGAGACAACGCCACAAGGAGAGAAAAGCGAGGTGGCCGCTAACTAAAACCGAAAGCCCGCTTGGTTTTGGTGTTAGATGTATATATATACTGATATTTGCAAGGTAACCATTTTTCCTGATTAAATGTGCCTGCGATCCGGATGTGTAAGATAGTCAATGACATAGCCTAGTGAAGACGGCGACCACCCATCAGCACCCAACTATTGAGGTAGCAAATAAATAAATACATAAATAAATAAACAGAGACAAGACAGACCCAAGGGAAAAGGTGGAGTTCTGTTAGCGCTAATGGGGAAAAACGCTGCCGAGACGAAAGGACAGTAGCAAGAGCTGTCTCGGCCAATTCCACACCGAGCCAGCAAGCCAATAGTCTACGCGATTGAGGAACTGCGGTGCTCATGGCATGAATCCAGGGATACTTTTTTTTTCTCTCACATCTCTAATTCCAGACCAGACAAGTAGGGCACCCACTTAACCATATACACCGTGTGTATCGATGCGGATATCTTTTTGTCCGCTGCATAAGATATGTGGGCTATCCAATGAATCTACAACTTACACTAGAAGAGCAGATATCTATCGTTGAATGAACGTTCTATAAAGCCTGGCCCTATACTCATATGTGGTAGACAGCAATGAATCGCGGATGCCAACAGAAGTTCCATTTTATTAATTATATTTTGTCGTCATCGAGAATTTACGACTGGCTATATGTATTGTGCGTGCGTCATATGCCAAGGGTTATTTGGTACGCGCTCGGCGTTGGCTTGGTATCTGAAGAATGAAACATTTCAAAGATCAAAGGGCATAATCTTCGGTCATTTGATGGGCTATAGCCAGGTAATGAAACCTCATTGTAAAATTCAAGGGCGTAACAGATAAATATATGCTGCGCGGCCACAGCTGTCTCCTTATTATTATTATTATTTTTTATCCTTCCTCTTCATCTACAATCTGGGTTCTACATAGATAGTGCAAAATATTGGAAACCATTTTTCTAGTACAATAAAACCAATGCATAAAAGGAATAAGGCTCACTAAATGATGTACAACTAAGCAGGATCGATACAAGATGAACTTGGCGCTGTATCATGATTGTGTTGGTTCTGGGCGTCAGTCTGGCCTCAGCCAACTCTGAACTGGCTATTAAGAACGACATAGATTGTACGACACCCACCATTCTTCTTTCTCCTACTTGGGCAGTTGACTCTATCTTGACTTACATACATCACTACTTCGAACTCCGACGCAACTGGTTGATTGCCCTATTCCTATCTGCCCCACGACCACTACCGCAGCAACACCTACCGTTATTACTATCTTCGTATGCAGCCAATAGTGCAGTGTCGCTTGTCTTGGAAGAAACGCTGCTTGCTGGAATGCCTGGGTAGAGTCGGGTTTCTCAAGATGGCAGGTATAGCAATGCCTCTGTGGAAGAGCTACCCGTGCTAATAGTCGACTTCTGGTTTAAACAAGCTCATGTTGAAACTTTTGTAGCTAATGGGATATACCCGATTCTTTTGATGCTCAGTTAGGATTGTGTGCTTCAATTTCACTAAACGCCAATCGTATATCACTATTCGCCTATGCAAGATACACGTATTCCATTACATGGGCAGTGTTAACAACAGACTTCAATTATGGATATTTGGTTGAATCGAAAGTCAGAGACGAAGCAACTGTATTGGGAAGCTATTGTGAATAATACACGAGGTTGAAACACCTTCTCTTTGCACATGCTCCCAACTTCATTGCCCATTTATCCATCTTATAACAATCCTAGATTCATTCACCCAAGTCCCCCAGATTGTATCGATGCTGTCAGACTCACCGCTCAGAGCTCGACCGTTCCAACATCTCAGCTATTCTCCCATACCCGTGGTATCTTGCTAAAGAAGCCGGCGTGTAGCCGTAGTCATCCACAACATCGACTTTTGCACCAGCAGCTATCAGTAGCTTCACAATGGCCTCGTCGCCATTCGCAGATGGCCAGAATATCGGTGATCTGCCTTTCTTCGACAAAACGTTGACGTTGACGTTGACGTCTTTCCTCTGCGTAAGAAGCTCCACAATGGCCGTGTGACCGTAGCGAGTAGCAGCGCATAATGGTGTTATAAATGTAAGGTCGGGATTTTCAACATCTGGGTCTACTCCCTCCTTCAGAAGCTTATCGACGGTTACCACGTCTCCACCCTTTGCCGCGTTGAAGAATGCCGCAATTGTTGCCCATTCCTTCCGAAGAGGGAGAAATCCATGGCGGTTGCACAAGAGCTTGAGGACATCCTTCTGCCCAGATGCGGCGGCTGCAAGACATACCGAATCCCGTACCAAAGCTGAAACGTCGCTGAGCCGCTTATCAAGAAGGAGATTCATCACGTCCTCGCCGTAGTACACGTTCCCTGCAGCCGTTATTAGTATGTCCTCTGTAATTTCGATCTCGTTTCCACGCTCCTCTAGCAGAAGCGATGTAATCCCTCTGTCATTTCCCACAGCGGCCTTCATTACTTTCTCGGTAATGGTAATTTCACTTCCGCGCTCTCTGAAAAGCAATTGCATAATTGATCTGCTGCTTCTTCCGCCTCCAACCGCGGCTAGAACAATATCCTCTGTTATCTTGATCATTTCCCCATAAGTCTTGAAAAGCAGCAGCACGACTGCTCTACCGCTTCGCTGATTACTTACGGCAGCCTTCACGATACTCTCCGTAATCTGAATCTCACTTGCAAACTTCTCCAGCAAGAATAGCAAGGCCGCCCTGCTCTTTCTAGCGGCGGTTTTCACAATTTTTTCCGTGATTTTGATCTCGTCTCTGCGTTTTTGAAACAGCAAGGCCAAAACTGCTCTGCTCTTTTCTCTATTCTTAGCTGCGGCTATCATCACGTCTTCTGTGATCTTAACTTCGCTTCCGTACTTCTCTAGAAGCCAAATCATCATTGCTCTCCCGCAAGTGGAATTTTTCGCCATGGCTTTAGTGATTTGCTCTGTGATTTTGACATTGCTTTTGCGGAGAAGCGTCGTTAAAATTGGTGCGGCGTTGTCGTGGTTCCTGGCGGCAGTTATGATGACATCCTCTGTGATCTCAACCTTGCTTCCATACTTTTCGAAAAGCAGCGTCATGACTAATGTGCAGTCCCTAAAGCCTCCTACAGCAGCCTTGACGATGTCCTCCGTGATTTTGATCTCCTTCTCGCATTTCTCCAGAAGGAATCTCATTCCCTCATTGGAATGGCTCTCTGCAGCAGCCTTGATAACTTCTTCAGTAATCTTGATCTGGCTTCCGCACTTCTCAAGAAGTAGTGCGATGGCATCGCTGGAAGAGTTCCATGCAGCGGCCTCGACCACGTCTTCTGTGATCTGGAACTCACTTCCACGCTTCTCAAGGAGTAATGCCATGGTCGGGCGACCCTGAGACGCCGCCGCAGCCCTTGCTACAGTTTCGGTAATTCTAACCTCATCTCCACGCTCTTTTAAAAGTAGAGATACCAATTCGAAGCCGAGGGAGCGGTTACCTGCAGCAGCCCTCATCACGCTCTCTGTTATTTTGACCTCATTTGGCCGTCGAGCCAGAAGAAGCCTCATCGTTTCAAGTCCACTACCGTAATTGTCTGCCACAGCTACAAGGATATCCTCTGTAATCTGGATCTCATCTCCACGCGCTTCGAGAAGTAAAGCCATCACCTTTGTGCTTCCACGAAAGCTTCTGGCTGCGGCCTTGATCACGTTCTCCGTACATCTAACGTCATTTCCACGATACTCGAGAAGAAGTTCTATCGCTATATCGGCGTCCCAAGACGATGCGGCAGCCATTATAACGGGTTCTGTAACATGAATCTCATCTCCATGCTTTTCGAAAAGCCACGTCATGAGCGCTCCACCCCCCACCCCGTGCTCTACCGCGGCTTCAAGCACAGCTTCTGTGATCTTGAGCTTATTCTCAGATTTTTCAAGAAGTAATGCCATTGCTGCCCTGCTGGTGGCAGAATTCATTGCTGAATCTATAAGCATGTCTTCTGTGACTCCAATCTCGTTGGCATTGTTCTCGAGAAGAAGCAAGGTCATCCTTTTGCTATGTGTGTAATTCCTTACCGCGGCTCGAAAAACATCTTCGGTGATCTGGATTTCATCTCTGCACTCGTCAAGTAAAACAGACATCACCTCTATGCCCTTCTCCCGGTTTAGAGCGGCAGCTATGACAACATCTTCGGTGATATCAACTCTGTTCTCTCGCTTAATTAGTATTTCCATCACAGCTCCACTGTCATCATATTCACTACTGGCCGCTGCTTGGAGCACTCCCTCTGTGATCTCAATCTCTTTCTCACGCTGTTCCAGCAACAGAGTCATCGCCTCTTCTCCGTCTTGGCAAGCAGCCGCGGCCTCCACGACAGCTTCTGTGATCAAAACATCATCCCACTGTGAACTCTGCATGTACTTGATGATTTTTGCACCGAAAATAGCCACCAAACTGGCCAGCGCTTCATTCGAGATCTTCACATTCTCATGCAAGAGGAATTCCACGATGTCTTGGCTGCAGGAATGGTTTATTTTCAACATCATTACAAAGTCCTCTGTAATAACAAAGTCATCTAGGCTCTTCAATAATAGGCGTATCACTGAGGCACCATACTTTCCATTAGCTGCAGCTGCTCTCATGAGCGACGGAGTAACAACGACGCGCCGATTGCTTTCCAAAAACGATTGCATCATTTCTTGATCAAAGTAGCGAGCTATTGCGTGAGCAGCTTCCGTGGTAAATTGAACGTTGCCGCGTCTCACCAGGGCACTCAAAGCATCAGAGCCTGCAAGACCACTATTGGCCGCCAGCTTAACTCTGTTTTGATCGACAATGGTGCCTTTGGCACGGAATTCAGACAGTTCTGGCAGCCACGGGATGTGAGCTCTTGTCGCAATATCCCATACAGTTTCTGCCTTGTCGAGGTCCAGGATGCCAGCAACCTCCCCCCATGCCAGCAGCGTGGGGGACCTTGGCTCTGTTATCTGGCGGATGATATTGGCGAAGCCGCTGATATCGTCCTCAGCCTGAATATGACGGTGCCAGTTGCGCGCAGCGTAGCGAAGGAAAGGGTACTGTCGGATCCTCTGATCCAGCTCCGCACGATCACAACAAGGCCCGCTCTTGAATTCCGAGAAACACAAATATACCATGCAAATCCTTCCCAGATATGCAGAGGGGCGTAGAATGCGGCAGAACTCAGCAGCAGCCAGATGCCCACTCAAGAGGAGAAAGTCCTTTGCTGACTGGTGTATCAGATAGACCTTGCCAAAGCTAATTTCCAGGATGGCGACACTTGTGACAACGTACTCTGTAAGTCGAATCATATATTTCTTCGTGGATTCCACACTACTAGAATCGTGCTGAACGGAGAGCGCTTCTTGTAGCTCGGGCAAGGTCAAAGCTTGTTGGCCGTAAACAACCCAAGCGAGAAGTTTCTGCTGTATTTCATTCTCGCTGCGCATGATCTGTGTCATGATATCTTCATAAAGAGCTGTCAAGTCCGAAGGACTCTGAGTAATGATTTTCTCCATGTCCACCTCCGATAGCGGTGATGTCACGGCCTTGATCTTCTTTAGAACAATAGATATCCATATGAAAGTCTGCCCGGCACGGCTCGTCAGCAGTTTAATCGCATTACCATGAAGATCGTCACTCAGGCCAATTTTCTCAATCTGAGATCGAATAAACACCTCTAGGTCTTGAGGATTGGCTTTCAGATGTATGAACGGACGCTGTTCCAGCACACGGCTCAGTTCTACTGTCGGGCGGCTAATCATGAGTGCCTTGATAATGAGGTTTGTGGGCTTATTAATGGATGATGATTTGATGAGCTTTGAGAAAAAGTCTGGCAATCTGGGGGTCGGCGAGTCATCCCGACACTCGTCCAGCGCGTCAAATACACAGTATATTGTGCCAAAAATAGATGTACGTAGCAGTTCATCTAGAACTCTCCACAAGATGTATTCGGGTATAACAGGTGACTCAATATCAAACTTTTCTGAAATGGCCTGGAAAGCATGTCCGCGGCGATGCAAAATGAGTTGTTTGATGAGCGATCTTAGCGCCGCTTCCACGGTTCGGAGACTTTGATCCTGGTCATAGAAGAAGAAATAGATGACGGTAGGTTTAGAACCAGGGTCAGAGATAGCGCTCTCCAAGTGGTCCAGGAGAAACTTGGCCAAGACGGTTTTCCCTTGGCCTGCTGACCCTCTAATCCAGAGAATAGAGGACTCGTTGCTATCTTTCCAAGAAAGAAATTGCTTCTCGCGTAAGAACCAGCGAAGTGTCCCAGGCGCTGGTTCATCAACCTTGCCATGTCGAAACCAGTCATAGTTTGGAGAGTTGAGGGTGTTGACGTATTGAGATTCCAAAGCTGATAACTCTATAAATATTTTAGTTTATATGTGTGCTCTCAAACTGTCTCTTTCTTCTTGGAGACGCTTACTTTTTTGGTGACTGATGAACCGTGATTTAACAATCGGCAGCGCTTGGTCTATTAATTGCTTGATCCTTGCTTCTATAATAGCATAATCCTGATTGGATGGATTATGGAATTTGACAATATTGGAATGATCCGCATCGATAGGAAGGTGGTCGTATGTTTTTTCGTTCTTACTAACATGTGTAGCAGATGTGTGCGGTACCATCATGACCTTCTGTCCAGTCCTTTCCCACGACGCTGTTTTCACAGACCACTATACAGAGTAAGAGGATATCTATGTAGCGATGCATGGACTGGAGTGCTTACCTCAACTGTCGGAGTCATTTGTGTTTCATAAACACATATGATTCGTGAGCTGTCGATTGTGAACCGCTCGTAAAACATGCTCTGTAGTAGACTCAAGAAACGTGATGACTCTGAAAGATCTCTCACTAGTGCTTCGTTTGGCTGCCCCTTGACCATGGCCATAAGACTTGAAGTTTCAATGCCTCTATTAGGAACGCCAAACAACATAAGCGCATAACATGACATGAAAACGGCTTTATCGTCATCACTGCCGTCACAGGCTTGGACAAGGGCCTGGGCACCAAGATTAACAATTCGAATACTGTCTTGTGGGTGGTTTATAAAATAGCATTCATTTTACCACACATGAAGTCTATGTTTGATAAGAGAACGGGTTTTCGTCGTACCTGCTTCAATACGAGGCCGCCAAGACTGTGTCCAATAAATATAAGGGGCCGGTTTTTCTGCACAGTGTCAGTTTGATCAACTCGGTATTCTCATGGTTACCAAACTTACAGACTCGCCAGACCTAGACGTTTTAACAGACTCGAGCAGTTTCTTTGATAATTCAAGAATAGATGCCTCCGACTGACTTCCTGGCAACTTGGTATCATAGCCATATATCATGATGCGCGCATTTGGAACTGAGGGCGGGAGAAAATCGCGAAGCCACATATCTGGCCCGCTTCTTGCCTTCCAAGAGCCAAAGGCATGCCCAGACAGCCCAGTCACTGCAATTATACTAGGTAGGCGGAGAAAGGTCAAGGTCAAATTCATAACCACCACGCAGCCAAGGATGACTCACTCTACTGCTGGGCTTTGAAGGGGAGCGGCCAGAGGCGTGAGGCCGAAGAAGTCCTCATCGACAAACAGCCGAGTGGCTCCCTCGCCAAGTTTACGCTTCAAAGACACCTCTAGGTCGCCAAGCGCTGGGGCTACATGAAATGTAACGGTGGCTACACAAAAGCGCTCCGAAAGGCCAACGATGGCAGCCGGTGTAAAGGACCATCCCAGTATATTGTTGGAGGTAAAGTCTGAGGTGGTTTTGGATAGGCTTCTCAGAATACCACGAAACTGATCTTTAGTCACATCTCGAGGGATGTTGGAGATCCTGATGGTCAGGTATTTTCGTGAATTTTTGCGGGGTATATGCGGCTGTGTATTGTAATTTGGACGAGGGACGATAAACGCCAGTCCAAAGGACAGGAATATCGCAAGTATCACTGTTGAGACGAGAAGAATGAATATAGCCATAGCAATAATGTCACATTCTTTGTTGAAGGAGGGGGGGAACAATATAACGAGATGAGACGACGCAGCTTAGGGCTGGAAATTAGCAGCTTGGAGTTTTGTGGACAAGGCAGAGAGGCATGGGTGCTACCCAGCCTTGTCCCTGCAGTAGAGAGTGTCTCATAACTGGAGCGAAGGATTTGGCCACATCCTGAGGGAAAAAAAAAAAACAAGCAGGGAATATGTACGTGAGCAAATGGTGCACAAATATCCTTCACAGGAATATGGAATGCAGCATCATAATTAAATTCATTCACTAGATGTCTATATTGTCACGATATTCATTAATTCATGTTATAAAAAATTTATTTCTTTTTGGTTTGCTGAGTAGTAGTTGAATATAATGGAGGTTACAAGGTATGTATGTGCATGTACCTAGCCCATTTTGACCACCGCAGCTTACAAGCACCATATACAGGTATCATAGGCGGCCATAAGTGCTACTTGTTTGGATAAGTATAAAGGCTGCGAAACTCAATCCTGCATTATATATTGACCAGTATTTTAAAATGCGTACCTACACTTAATAATAACTCTTTATGAATAACAGGGTGCTCATTCTAGCGTGCTCTCTCAATATTTATCATCTTATTTCATTCCCAGTGAAATGCACAGCTTACCTTGAGCTTACCTAAACCTACCTACTCAAGGCGGAAAACACGACATTTGCGACCTAATGAGGCATGTTCCAGTCCAAAGTCTTGAAAGCTTTGAAGCAAACCGTAACAATGCCACAGATACACACAAGGCCAGGTACAATATAGATGCATACATCATTTAAGGTACACCTAAATTAACTTGCCGGCCTTAGAGCCTGCTGCTTCAACTTTAAATCGGCCGTCAAGATTAGCCCGAATCCACCACTCACACCACAAGGCGATGATGCGAGTAAGTAGCTATTAGATCCGTTATCAACAGCAGCTACCGAGCTCATGCTTCAACCGCACAACAAGCCACCGCGACACGCAATCACACGTCAAAACACTCAGTCCCCTTGGCTTGCAGCATGTTGCATGTGTCGCCCGTTCTAAACTTTTAACGAATCCATCCAAGCCACCGCCCACCAAGTCATCACTCACAGAACTGATTAGTAACCGTCCACGCTTCTCCCGCTCGCTCGCTCGGGGCTTATGAATTCTCCGTGACAGGAATCATCATCCTTCTATGTAACTAGTAGTCTTAAAACCTGCGAACAAAGAACAAAAAAAAAAATTCCTCCCGCGCGCCGGAGTCCCGGATCGGTAACCCCGCCTGCCAAAAGCCGCCAAGCGCGAAGCCACTTTTTGTTTGCGCAAACAAGCCTTCTGGACCCCCGTCCCCATCTGCCGTCATAGCGCTACGTCATCGATGCCAACAGCGCCCCGGGCCCAGCATGTTGTGTTATGTGTTGCGTTGCGTGCTGGGGAGACAAAGAGAAGCAGAACAAAAAGGAATGGATGGATGATTTGCATGCGCTGCTGCCCGGACCAGGACCAGGGCTGTTGGCGACTAGGCCCCGGTGGGAACCATGGCTTGCCAAGCAGGCAAATAAAATGGGTAACATGGGCTGTGACGATGCGATCACCAGTCACTGTCGTGTGTGTAATGGAACATCACCTTAGTAAAGCACCGCAGCGCAGAGCGATCCGCTTTCCGCGTAATTCCAGCTGCCTCTGTCTCCGATCTTTCCCTGTCATACTTTTTACATCATTGCCCGTTATTTCCTTGTCGTCGTCTTCTTATTTCCCTGCGCATCTCCCGAGCTTCTCTTATTCTTCGTCTCATCTTCGTCTTTGTCTTTCTTGATATTCCGTGATACCCTTCCTCTCTTCCACTGCTCCCCCAACTCAAATATCTATACTTTATTAATACTCCTTCCCTCCGCATCATCGCTATCCGAACTGTATTTGTAAAAGCCAGCTTAGCTCAGCCTTTCAGCCACTTCAGCCGTCCACCATCCCACAATGGCTCTGAGAGGTCTCGTATCATACTGGGTAAGTTGCAGACCAAAACAGCAGTTCATTCTCTATCTCTCCTATAAGCCACAATTCTAACCACTCGTTTTTTTTTTATCATGTTTAGATACTCCCAGTCATCTCCAGCCTCGTCTGGCTGGGCATGCTCCTGGGCCTCCTCCTCTACTGGGTCGTCGATACGAACAGCGAGCATTACTCTTATATGGATAAGGGCGACAACATTGCATTCATCAGCGACATTGGTGCGGCCAAGCTGAAGCCCCTCTTCATCGCCGGATCGGCCGTCACGACCGTATTCCTCGATCTGTCGTTTGCCGCCGAGCGTCTACTGCGTCACAACGGACGGCTCGTGCCCAACACGACGAGGAAAGAAAAGATTCTTTCAATCCTGAGCATCCTTTTTGCCATCGTCGGCACGTGTGGATTGATCCTATTGTCCATTTTCGACACTCACCACCACCACCGAGCACACGACGTGTTCCTACTGCTGTTTATTGCTGGATATATCATCTCCGCCATCTTCATCTGCGCCGAATACTGGGTGCTGGGTCTATGTACGTTGAAAGCATTCACCCAAAGACAAGAACTACATTTTGAATAGTTTTGCTAACATGATATGATGTAACAGATAATCGCCATCACCGTATCCTCCGCATCTCATTCTGGGTCAAGATCACATTCGTCATCGTCGAGTTCGTTCTCGCCATCATTTTCGTCGCCACCAACTGGAGCAGCAACCAAAACGTTGCCGCCGTCTTTGAATGGATCATTGCCTTTATTTTCACCTTCTACATCCTTTCCTTCGTCATCGACTTGTTACCAGCCGTACGCACAAAAGATCACACCATGCGCTTCGTCAAGAACCTCAAGCACGACTTGGAATCATCAAACAGCCAAGACGGCAACAACAGCGTTCAGGGCGAGTACCACCAGAACGGCCATGAGGAAGGTGTTACTCGATACAACTTTTAATTTAACGAACAAAAAAAAAGAAAGAGAAGAAAAAACAGGGTGACAGAAAAAAAGGACCAATTGTACGAATGTGTAACATGTGGGCTGATGTATTATTATGAAGAGAAGAGAAGAGAAAAGGAAACGGTTCAAAGAGGCATTTATAAGGCGTTAGGCGGTTTTTGTTATGGATTACTAGACCCATTGTTTGGGATATCATGGTGACGAACGGGGGCATTGGGTGATTTTATGCACAGGACTATGATTCTGCAGTAATGAGATAATATGTATTTTTACTCCATAGATGAAAGTATAGTTTGATTTTAGGGCAATCATATCCTTCTTTCCAACGCCTGACACATTATATCTCACCCGTGATAGCCCTTCTTCCATAAATAAGGATTATTACTAGCACTAATTGCGAAATTTAGAAAAGGAAAGATGCGAGGTATAAAAAAGAACAAGAGTTACAGCCCACCAGAAAGATTCATCAGCGTCATGGTATACACGAAACAAAGCCCCCTAATGCGCCGTGGGATTAACTTGCATTGACTTGCAAGAGAATGAAACAAAAACCATTTTCCCTCCGCCCAGTTTAATGATCCATCATTTCTCTGAAGCGAGAATCTCGCGCAGGACTGTTGCTTTGGCGCGACGCCGGGTCCGCTATGGCCGCTGGCGTCTCAAACCTGTCCATGTCATTACTCCTCCCACTGCCCTTTCCACCACTACTCCTCCTACTACCTACACTAACTGGGCTTACGCCACGAGAGTCTCTGGCTACAGTCTCGGGCGCAGTCTCGGGTGCAGTCTCGGGTGTAGTCTCAGGCATAGCCTCTGGAGCAGCTTCTGGAGCAGTTTCAGGCACAATCTCGGGCGGAATCTCGGGCGCAATCTCAGCAGTATGATTCACAGGTGTCTCATCGCCGGTTCTCCCAGCAAGGGTGACATCGCGGATGCTGGATGTGCGGTTCTCTAAGCTGGCCGTACTGCCACCAGCCGTTGAGTCCCTAAGCGCAGCGCCGCCAATGAAGCTCTTTTTCTTTTCGCCGTGCTCGCTCATAGACTTGCCTCGCGAGAAGCGATTCTTGATCCAGCCTTTGACTCGCGCTGTCGGCGACGTAGGTGCCTCGGATGACGACTTTCTTTGTGAGATTTCGGCGTTATCAGTGGCAACAGTAGTAGGAGCAGTAACATCAGCGGTGACAGTCGTCGTGGTCGTAGGAGGAGGTGGAGGAGCGGCAGTGGTAGCGGCAGCAGCTGTCTCCTGCGTCGGAGTAATCGTACGTTCGGGCGTGATGATTTCTCGTCCGCTTTGTGCCTCAGCCTCAGCCTCTTGTTCTCGTTCTCCTTCTCGCTCTTCGTTGTCGGCATGACGGATCTCTTCGTCTTCGTGGTGGCTCTCCTGGTCCTCACGAAAGCTTTCATGGTCCTCAGGGCGGCTCTCTTGGTTCTCATCAAGATTCTCCTGGTTTTGGGGACGGCTTTCCTGGGCTTCAGAATGGCCTTCTTGAGTTTGAGGCTCGGTAACAGCAAGCTGTGGCTTTGGCTTCTTCTTTTCCTCCTTGGCTAGCCTTTTCTGCTCAGCCTTGGCCGCTTTCTCCTCTTCTTTCCTTTGCTTTTCTTCCAACTTCTCTTGCTGCCGTCTCGCTTTCTCCTGTTGTTTATCCTCCTCTATTTGATCACCGTTAGAATATATGTTTCATCTTTACTCTGCATAAGTCAAAATAAGGTGAGATCTATTACAACTAACCTCTGGCCCTCTTTTGAATTTCCTTTAGTTCGCGCTCGCGGTCTTTTTCCCTTTCTGCCTCTGCTTTCCGTGCTTCCTCTTCCAATTTAATCGAGGCTAGCCGCTCCCGTTCTGCCTCTGCCTTTTCATGGATGTCATCCAGCACGGGACGTACTCTCCTAGCAGCGATGGCGTCGATCTCATCAGCGTCCATGAACATGCCGCCTCCAATATCTACTCTGTCATTGTTGTCTCCCGCCCGCGTATCATGTCGGAGCTGGGCCGCCTGCTGAGCTCTGATTTGCCAGTCGCCTAATATTGTCGGGTTGACCTTTCCAGTCTCAAAGTAGTGCTGCTCATCCATCCCTTGTAGGCTTGCCTTGACATTGCGTCGCGCAGCGATCAAGAGAGCTTCTCGATCTCTTTCCCGCTTCTCTTCATCGACTTGATCGAGCCTGGAAGTGAATAAAGACATTTGCTGGTGAACCAAGTCGGAGCGTGCGCGGTCCTCCACATCACTTTCACTAGCAGACCGACGTCGTAGTCTGTCCATTATGGTAAAACGGCGGCGCACAGGCTTTTCTGAGGAATAGTATTCTTGGTATCGTCGATTCCTTTCATGCTCATCTTGAAGCTTGGCCAGGCGTTCTTGTGCTTGCCTATATGCGGCATCCTGTAAGTTGACAAAGCGATTCGCAGTTGTGTTGGCAGTGTCGCCTGCATTCTCGTCTAGAGAGTCTTCGATTCGATTCAGCTGCTGCTGCTGATACATCTTCTTAGCCATCTCCACTGCCGACTGATGGATTCTTTCATTGGTTGTTTGCTCGTCAACCTCGGGCTTTACAGGTGGATGGGATGTAAACATGTTCCGGGTCATGGTAGTAATTGGAATAGCACCTGTGTCTTCGATTTCTGGCGGCTTATTCATCGCAGCTTGGTGGGCTATAGATGCCCCATTCAAGGCACTCACAGAAGCCCTCTTGGCATCTGCATAATACGGCTCCGGAGGGGTAGAATATGACCGTGTCCTTGAACGAGGGCTTCCGAGCCTGGAGGGCGACATGGCTCCCTTGGCAGCCGCCAGAGGCTTCTCCCTTGGTGAAGGGGGCGGCGAGCTGGCCACTTTTGCTGATTGGATTCGGTTTGCTTGAAACGCTTGTGTTGCGGCAGAGCTCCCATGGGTTGTGGTTAGTATCGCTGGCTCTGGGGAGACTGGTCGGTTCGCACTCGTGGTGAAGGCCGACGCCGCAGCTGAGTTGCCCCATGAACCTTCGGGGGGTTTCTTGATGCTCGTCTGTCTGTACGCGGTGCTGGCAGACCCAACTGCTAGCACCGCAGCTTTGGCGCCGGTTCCATCCATGACGGGCTCCCAAGCGGGCAATATCTTGTAGTCTTTGGCGAGAACCGCAGCGGCGGAGGCTGATGACGTTTTATCTGGCTTCCACGTCTCCATCGGCTTGTGGCTAAACCAGCCAAGAGATGCTGCTGCACTGGCAGCTGCGCCACCCGGGCTCAGACCGGAAGATGGGAAACTTGGAAGGCTACGAGGATCGGCGTACCTGAGCCTCCCGCTGGCGGACACTGTGATGGATAGTAAGCAAGGAGTGTGGTGTTGGGGAAAGATTCAGTAACAAAGACAAGGTTGAAAAGGTATGAACGAATGCGTATGCAGTAACGAGTTCAAGGCAGACATAAACAAAAACCGCTTATCTACGGGACAGTAAAAGCCAGCGGTGCAAATACGAGCAGTTGTGATAAAAATAAAATCTTACGGCGGGCAAGGCAAGGAGAGGCAAGGCAGGCAGGGCAGGCAAGGCAGAGAAGGAAGATGCAAGCGAAGCAAACGAGACATTGCAGGCAGAACAGCAATAAAAGGGAATGATGGCGGCAACAAACAAAAAGAGGGGAACAGAGCCATGATTCTCCTTTTTTTTTTCTTTGCTCGTTTTCCTTGCAATTCTTCTTCTTCACTCTTGCGTTTCATTCACTCAATCAGCACATACATGAACTATGAGATGCCCGCTCCTCATGTCGGGACGGCGGTTTTGCCACGGATGGGCGCGGCCCTTCCCCAGCTTCCGCAGCTGTCTGCATCATCTTGGCCCCGTCTGGGTGGGGTGTCTCCAGATCAGATACGAGGAGGAAGAGCAGAAACGGCGGTTAGTGAGTTGCCGCCAGTCCGAAAAAAGGATGCTGCAGCCTTGCTGGTCAAGTGACGCTGCGCGATACGACGTGGTGGCCAATATCGACGAGAGCTGGTCAGTGCGAGGAGCTTGCTGATCGTCCGCGAGGCTAAACCGGCTACAGCAGCTCTTGGAGCTCGACGCTCACCACCTGTCTTGTTGGTGCAGGTGCGTGGTCGGGTCGGGAAGCCCACGGGGATCACACGGGGCCTTGTTCGATTGTTCGCCTTCTCGATTTGTCCGTGTGCTTGGGCAGAATGCCGGATTGGCGGATCGCAGGAGCAGCCACGGAGAGGGCAAACGATTGTGGAGATGGAGGGCAGGTCGGCGGGCGGATGCAGGGACGAGGCGGAAATGATGAATGAATGAGTGAATGAATGAACAAAAAAACGAGTGCTAATCGGCGGCGGGCGGAATGGATGGCTTTGGCTGCTTTTTATGTAAATCACCAGATGGAAGCTGGAACGGCAGCATCGGCGGCGCAGGCACTACTGGAGCGGATCGCGGTCGAGCAACAGGTCAAGCTCCCCGTCATGTCATTCTGCCCGCTGCCCAGCAATGGATCCCTGACATAGGCTTTCAGCAATTGCTGTGTCTTGCTGCGCATCGCTCCACCGTCTTGGCCCTCCCACGCTTGACGGGCTGCTTGTCTCGTAACGGCGACACACGCAGAAACGCCATCAGAAACGCCTCCCACATGTCACCGCGACAGGCCTGACGTCATGACGACCCGGGCTAGATCTTGGTGCATGACGCTATGCAGCTTTTTTTCTGGGCCGGCTCGTCCGCAGCTTGGCAGCCTTCAGGTCGAGACACGCCGCCAGCTAGTGCTAGCGGTGCTGTTGCGGCCACCACCAGCTGCCATCGCGGCCTTGTGCCCCGGTCGGCAGCAGCAGCTCTTGTCGATCAGCCCCCCTTGTGGAACGAGCTGGGACGGGTACGTGCCTTAGTATTCCGTGACAGACAAGGACCTCCCGTCCTGGATGCTCGAGTCTCTGGCCAGTACGTGTAATGGATTTTGATTTTTGATACTAGCTCGCCGTATGTATTCTTTTTTGTGGACACTGCCATGATAACCAGATCCTGTCAGGGCAAGCAACGCCCGACAAGGGTCCCGGGCGAGACACGAACGCTGCTTGATTGCCACTGATGGCAGGCATCTATCTATAATCTATAAGCGAGTCCCCATCATGCTTATTCTCTGGCTGAGCTGAGCTCCGTATTGGCATCAATGCCCACCTGATATCGAGTCTGCTCTGCAGCTCCTACTTAACATTCTGTCTATCAATTTTTGTTCCCCCTCCTCTTCTCCTCTTCTCTCTCCCACAGCAAATCGAGCCAGCAATGTTGCTCCATCACCACCTGAGACAGGCTGCGCTAATCCCCTTGGCCTCCAACAAGAAATACCAGCGGGGGCTGAGCGCCAGTGACGTAACCCTGGGATCGCAGGCTTAAGCTAGTACCAGCAAGTGTTGCTAGCATCGTCAGTACTACAGAGTGCAGAGTCTTGGAAAGACGCGATGCATGGCCGGCGCAGCAGCTTGTTCAGCCTCAGTGCCTCAATCTCCCCAGCAGGTGCTACATAGGCCCAGATCCCAGATATACGCGTTGGCTTTTTCTCGCTTGCGCCTAGACTCTGCCTTATCGTCATTAGCCAGTCTGGGCTGATAATGCTGTTCCTTTCGAGGCGTTTTTAACCTCATTCCTTGGCCGTGCTGTCATTCTGGGCCTTTGCCTAAGTAGGCTTTCGAGAGGAATGATTATACCGATTATGTCTAGTATAGAGTCTACACCTCGTATTGGTTTCATGCAAAGAAGTTTATGGTTCAGATGGCAATTGCCTCTGAGCGCCAGTAAGTAAGCCACGGCGAGTTATTTCACGTACCTAGTTATCATAACTAATCAATTTCATATGTACAATTGATACTGCATTACCTAAATGAGAAAAGCATAAAGAAACGGATTTGTAGCGTAGTTATTCGCTTTCATATTAGACAGAGAAGTATCTCGACTTACACGCGTTCCGCTCCAAGGACGCAAATGATCTAGACAATGATGAGATTTGGAAAAAAAAAAAAAAAAAAAAATAATTCAAGTAATTAAAAAAAAGAAAAACAAAAGAAAAAGAAAAAAGGAAATCGAAAGACGAAGATAAAAATGCAATTATAAATCTAAACACCAAAGTTATGAAGAGTTTCAAGTTAAAGGGAGTTTACACTTGTGGAGGCGGTAGAAACGGTAGTGGCACTATCAGAGGCTGCAGCAGCTCTCTACCTTATGGAGTAGAAGCAAGAGAAAAAAAAAAAAAAAAAAACTCTCAGTACCCCTTATGATATCTCTTATAGCATAATAGGCAACGGTGTGCGCAATGATAGATGTGTGTTTATGGTTATAATATTCCCTTTTGCCCTGTAGCATGCTCGCCCGGGTAAGCTTAGTCCACTCGTCTTAGCGTCGCTGACGGGGGAAATCCACAGCAAACAACACTTTCATCTCTTCCTCTCTCCATAATATCTTGACTTCCACATATAACCCTTCACGCCGGCTGATTCTCTAGAGGAGCCGCTGTCCTGCACTCTACACGCCCCGTTTAAGAAAGCATGGAGCACGAAACACGGCTTCAGCAGGTGCCCAACTTTAGAGACGTGGGCAAAACTGTCAACCAATTTCTAGGAGAGAGGTCAACCCGCGGTATCCAATATATAAGCAGTCCATCAACTGACAACCTAACAGACGCATTCGCGAGGGCCTCTTTTACCGTTCCGGAAGGCTAGGTACGAGAGGGTTATAAAATCCAAATCTCACTCTGAACGAGTTAATCTCCACCAGCCACTTACTTCTCCCCCAAATCTTAAATAGACGACGCCACCGCTGCAGACAAGAATCTCATTCGAGATGAGCTTGAGGTGAAGACGGTGATTGATTTGCGGACAAAGTGAGCTGAATCATGACGTGAAACAAGTACGGCTGCGTCAAATATGCTCATTTCGTGTTTAATAGAACTGAGATTCTCAAACAAATCAAGAAGCACCAACTTGAATCCGGCCAATCTTCCGGCGAACGTCTCCAAATACAAGGTTTAAACTACCACGGAATCAAAATCAACGGCAAATCATTCGAGAGACATCTATTGAGCTTGCTATCATGGTGGGACTTCTTGTAAGTTTTAAGCTTTAATCCTCTCCAACCCACTTTTCTCGACCTCAATGCCGTATTCTCGGGCGTCGACTAACGTCAATTTCCCCTTTACAGCAAAGTCATCTTCTTCTTCATCCTCGGATATCGTATAGATGCTGTCAGGGTACTTAGCCACCAAGTCATGTTGCCTCGTGGGCTTGTCGGCCTTGGCCTTGACACACTCGATTACTGTGGCTCTGAGATACGAGAAGCCCTCTCGTTATATACTACTCCTCAGTCACTTCCCTCCATCATACATTGTACCCAGGGGAAAGATCGTACAGGCAAGATGAACTCTCTTTGTCCTTTTGCCCTACGGCCAATTTTCTAACAAGGGCAGTTCAGGGCTCATATGCACTTTGGTACTGATGATACTGAGAATCCCCAGAGCGGCCATAGAGCACGACTACTTTCTGACCGACGCTGCTCTTTTGCCCAGCCGGCCTCAGATGCTTGTAGAAATCCATGAGATTGGCCTAACTGATGAGTGGGCGGGTACGGCCAGGGATATGATTTCCTCAGTTGAATCTCACATCAAAGCCAACTACGGAAGCTTGGAGGGCTACCTTGACTCCATCGGGTTTGACCAAGATCAGCGAGCCATGATCCAAGAGACTTTACTCTACTAAACAGAAAAGAAAGTGTGAGAGGGAGACCCCCATTGCGTCAAGCTCTGGGCATCGGGGTGTAGGTGGCAGCAAGCGTTTTGCGTAAAGTCTAGAGTTCTATTCCTTTCTAAAGCGCCCCTGGAGCCAGCAGCGATACATTTTTATCTTCTCAGCTCTATTCACGAGCAGCCGTCTATCAACGCCGAGCTTCTCAATCGTAAATCGTGGCTCGTCAGCCTCTTCGGAGTTGTCTGTAGCGTCCGGTCCTGACCAGATGCTTGCGAGTTCATCCCTGTCAAAGAAATACACACGGGTGCCGTCTCCACGGATGTAAAAATTTTCTTCCAGGTATCGTCCTTTTCGAAAGCGGACCTGGGCTAGATCACCTCTTCCATAGTCCCGGAAGCAGACCAGGCCTCCAGGCTTTAGTACTTTATAAATGTTCCGCACTGCCTGTGCCCATTCGCGGGGAGACAAGGCAGAAAATACGAAAATCATAATGGCCACGTCTACAGTTCCTTCTTCAACGTCAGGCGGGAGGCTCTCTCCAGAAACATCCCAGACATCGGCTTGGATGTGATTGGTATCATAAGCCTCGCTCTTGCGCATGACTTCTACGGCAGTTTTAGAAAAATCGCAGGCATGGATTTTCAGGTGGGGATTCTTATTGTTGGCCAACACTGGGAAAGCAGTATTACCCGCTCCCGCACCAACCTCCAAGATGAGTTTCGGGCCAGAGTCCTCTTTGGTTATATCTGCCAATATGGGAAACTCCTGCTGCAGCCACTTGCGATCTTTGAAGAAATTGGACGTGTTGTTTTTATAGAATTTGTTCCACCACATGGCCGGATTTGTGTTAAACCTGCCTTGATGCATATGTTAGTGACGTGGTATATAACAGTCGAGTATGCAAAATGAAGAGAAAAGATAGATGGTATATCAGATGGGAGCGAAAGAATATTGAAGGTAAGGTTTTTCATCAGAGAATTCAGATGAACTATGCATTGGAATGGGTATCATCATAATACCGTACTGAGGAACAGTGGAAAGGACGGGGGTAAAACTCACTCTTGTCAAAGTCGGACACGGGAGACTGACGCTGCTTCTCTAACTGCTCCTCAGTATACAATTTGTACGCATCGTCAGTCTCAACGTGGTCCCAGGCATTAAACTCGAAGACATCGTCTCCGGCTTCCAGATAGCGGCTGCCGAACTGAAAGGGATCGCTCCGCTTCAAGCTCTTGGCTGGATCATGCGATCGATGGGAAGGCACATCGTTCGGAGCCTCAACAGCCTCAACAGCCTCAGCCGCCGCTTTGAGGGCTGTCATATCTTCCAGCCCCGAGGCAGTGGCAGCAGCACTGCCCGCTTCCAGGTCGATCATCACCGCAGCTGGTCGGACAACGCATAGAAGTCCTCAAAGGGAGACTTGCGAAAGTCTTTTCCACTGCTTGCGGTGAATGCTCACCTCGCAAAGCGTGGGTTCTAACAACAAGGAAAGAAAGGAGATTGACTGGAAAGAAAAAGGAAAAAAGAACAAGAAACGAAAAAAAAAAAAAAGAAAAAAAAAAAAGTATTCTTAAATGGATTGCTGGGAGAGATTGGACGTGGGGGCGGGGCCCAGATGTATGCGCGGTAATTGGCTGGCTTATGTCGGCATCGGAATTTTTAGCTTCCGTAGACTAGCATATGGATAGGTGGGGAACGTGGCATCCAGTAGAGCATGGCGTCCATAGCAGCGCGATAGCATCATTGGGAACATCTGTTAACTAAGTTAACTTGCCCATAGCTATCGCTTCCAGCTCAGCAGCAACGCAACAGACCCGTTAATACCATTTTCCGATCACATTGGCCCAAAGCAGCACGTTACAGGATTGACTAGGGTCTAGCTCCAAACCACATACGTTTCGCATTGTGCTATTGCCATCAATACCGTCACCATGCCGCCGCTGCTGCTTCAGCCTCATGCCAGCCTCTCCCACGCCGAAGCCTTACAAGTCGCCCAACAAGCTCCAGAGTTCTTGCGAAAGAATCCCGCGTCCTATTCTGCGTCGCCGTTACTATCCTTGTTCTCCCCACCTGAGAACTCAAAGATATGGACAATATATGAGAATCTTCTGTTAGCCTGTTTGCGCACTGGCGATAACACTACTGCACACCAATGCCTTGAAAGATTGGTGGTTCGGTTCGGAGCAAGCGATGAGCGCATTGCAGCTCTTGAGGGCTTAGTTAAAGAAGCTGAGGCAACAAACAACGGCGAGCTTGAGAAGGTGTTGAAAGAATACGAGGCAATCTTGGCTGAAGACAACACCAATACAGTGAGCCCTCAGCAAATACATATAATGAACCAGGGCTACGCTAACATGAATAGCCAATCGCAAAAAGAAGGATTGCGCTCTTACGTACGATGGGGAAAACCGCCGAATCAATCGAAGCTTTGGTACAGTATCTAGATTTCGCATCCACCGACGCCGAGGCTTGGATAGAGCTGGCAGATTTGTATCTGTCTCAAGGACTTTACAGTCAAGCTATTTATGCGCAAGAAGAGGCACTTGTTATAGCGCCGAATGCGTGGAATGTAAGCTGGGTCAATGGGGACATTTATGACGTGAAGAGCCAGATGCTGATGATTTCTTTTCGTTGTAGCTTCATGCTCGTCTTGGCGAAATACTTTTGATGGCTGCTGAGTCCGGAAGTGAAGGAAATCCCCAAAACTATCTTGCGGGGAGCTTAAAGCGCTTTTGCAGAAGCATTGAACTGTCTGACGATTATTTACGAGGCTATTATGGACTGAAACGAGTAAGAAGGCTTATGGAATATCTTGTGATTTAGACCTGCTGACACTTCATCCTAGGTGACTGATAAACTCCTAAATGGAGATTCCAAAGCAAAGAAATCATCAGAGTCAGATGAGTTCACTCTACCTGAGACATCGACAATCGAGAAGCTCAACTTGGCTGCGACGAAGAAACTGGGCGATATTGTGCGAAACTACGACGCGAAAGCTCCTCTGTGGCAGGGATACGACGCTGGAGAGGTCGCGGCCGCTCGTGCTTATCTTTCAAATACTTCACAAAAGGTTGTGCGATGAAATACTAAGATCGACGTTGAGCCAAGAAAATGAAGGCCTTTGAGCATTGGCGAGCCTTTGTGCCGTGCATGGCTTTTATGCATCAGTTTCCACGGCTTCAGTATTTCAGAAACCTGCGGGGAAATCACACTTGGTCAGCGGAACGATGGTGCATCCGAGGCGAGGCAGCCAGGCGTTCCAATCGCTTCATGGGCGCCATGCATGCAAGCAGGGGGCTGGGAAGAGGATACCCGACACGTGGAGTGACTATCGTGGAACCATTGAGAGCTGTTAAAATAATGGGATAATGAACATAATGGGCAAGTAGTTTTGGGAAAAAAAAATTAATATGTGAGACCACTTCTCCTTTGGATGAAGTCAGTGAATCAAAGCCGTCGTCATCGTACGAGTGCCGGTGTAGCACTGCCTGATAGTAAACGCCGGTGCCAAGGTTTGGCAGTAGCACTGTTCGTTCGTCTCCATAGAGAGAGAACAGGTAAAGTTGAATACTTAGCCAGCTAGTATTGAGATATGTTGTCTATGCCGGTACTTCGATCACGTCCTAGCCTATCTTGTAGCACTCAGGCAAAGCTACTACTATAACTACAATACCTGTGTAGCTCGGCAGCATCACTGGTCGATTCATCCGCGTGTCCCACAGCATACGCATATCAAGCAGTCCCGTATCGGCCTTTAAGTGGCTCGGGCTCTGCCGCGCTGGCTGCCGCCTCGTCTACTTTCGGAGCAAAGAGACCTTGTGCGGAACCATGCATCGGATAGACGATGTGAGCTGCAAGCTGCCAGAAGAGTAACGACAGCGCACATGTCAAGGGTACATTTATGTAGCCTCACCGTTGCAGAAACGGGAACCAAACAAAGCTCCTGATACTGGCTGCAGATTGGCTGGCAGCGCATACGAATCTCAAGGCACATACATGTAAGTCGCTGAGGTGGCGCCGCTGGAAAGAATGAGGCTGTGAGCGGATCTTCTCTGAGACTGCCCAACAAGCAGGGGCCAGAAGTTTTCCGGGTGCCTTTCATTTTTCCTTCTTCTTGCATCCAAGCCTGTCCTGATTTTCTAGGCTTCCCTTTGCTGCCTGCTCGGTTCATGCAACCGGTGCAGCGCTGTCCAAGGCATGAGTCAAATGGTCGCTGGTTGGGCGTCAATTGTGGGTTTGCTTGGGCTCCGCAGAGAGGAAAAATTAATCCTTGTGACTCCGGATCAAAGCCACGGCAAACCCACATCTGGCCAGGGTTCTTGGGGGATCGATGTAAAGTGGGCGGCGGATGCTGGTACGTCGTACCCGTAGCTGCAATAGTGTGCAGTGGCGGATACGAGGCGTTGATATCGATCGATGTGATATATTTCCAGGTGTTGGCTATCAAACATTGATGCTTTCATGTTTTAATCAAGTACGATTCCCATACCTATTGTGCTACGAAGAACATACTCCTGCGCTGTTTTGAGTTGAACATTCTCTCATACGATAGCTGAAGCTCGCATAGAAGACGTGCGCTGGCTTCCTCCGGCACGTGAATTTAGGCTGTGAAGAATACTCGCTTAAGTGATTACTGTCACCTCTCAGTTCTACCTCCGCCAGGAACACGTATCATGTTACATTACTCAAGGCTCAGGACTTCTGCAGTATCGACTCTACAGAGCTCCAGTCGACCGGCATAAGCGAGAAGGCCCCATGTGCTCGTAATCGATAACGCTTTCCAGCGCATAGCGTCTTATGTATTGGCAACTCGTTTACGTGCTGCTCATCTCACATATGCAGCACAGCGCCAATAAGATTGATGGATTCTGCTTCGAAGCGGTTGACCGCGCCATCGGCTGTCAGCTATCACATTCTACAAGAATTGAAGCTAGAATATGCAAGAGAGCCGAAAGCAGCTGAGATTTGAGCAATCTGCTGGAATAGCGCGCTTCACCTGTCGGTGAGCTCCTTCGACTGAGAGATGCTCCAGCTGCTAATCCATCTGGGTAGGTATATTGATGCCATTCATTCATCACGCCATTACCAGCGCCCAGTCGATATCTGATACACGCTGACCAAATACTTGCCTCGCAGGTGATGTGCCTACCTTAGGAAGCACAAAGTGTACCTGTACATGCCATCAACGGCCGGAGGAGCGGGAACCTGGAGTAGCTGGGCGAATCAGCCCGTCCAAGCAAACCTGCTCCTTGTGCTTCTCGAAGAAAAAAGAAACAAGTCATACGCACACAAATGAGAGCCGGCCAGCTCATAGGCGCACCACAGAAAGGTAACACCACAGCTCACATCTCACCCACCGCAAGCTGAATGGCCAAGGAAGACGTCTGCACCGCCCTATTTTGGGCAATTGAGGCCTGGTAAGTCTTTTTTTTTTCACTTCTGCTAAATCGTGTCTTGGAGAGGAAAACAGGGTCTCGCAGTAGGATTTCGTTCGTGGCCGCTGGTATGGTCTGGCTATATTGGTACCCAGTTTCGCACAGCCAGTGATGCTAGCATCAGGTACTATCCGGCAGTAATGGTTTCCGGGTTGGGTGCAGCATCACTACCACCTTACCTTACCGACTCGGTGCCTGGCAAGAGTTTGCCAGCACAAGCAGCCAAGCCACAGCCCTAGCACCACCGTTTAAGTATAAGCCGACTATTGCTGGGAGAGCGCTTTTCTCCTCTTCTTCTTTTTTTTTTTTTTTAACGTGAAAAATAAGGTTGAAGTTCAAGTAGCCAGCGACATCCCGTAACGGTTGATGCAGTAATACTCAGCCCTCAATGTGTCAAAGCGTCGGTATGCTTAGCCAACTATAACACCAGAAAAAAAAAACAACTGGATACAGCTGAGGCCCAGATAAACTTAGCCCCAAGCCTCGTAGGCCCCCCTGTGGCGGTCTATGCCTCAGAAGATACCCAGCGATTGGATGCTAGGCCTCTGCTAGAGCCCCGAGCCGTCCCGCTGAGCCCATTAGACAAAGTTGCTTCTGTGTTGTTCATTGCAAGTGAGCAAAAAATATCTCCACCAAGCCTAACTGATGCGCCGCCTCCCTTCGCAGTTATAATGGGCCCCTCGTTTGTTATGCTCCTCCTCGGCGTCTAATACGCCCCTCCTCAACCGATTCCCGCCCATTTCCACCCTCAACCCCATGCAGACCGGCCGCAGGCATCGCCTTCGTTGAGTGGGTAGCACAGCCGCTCTGCCTCGTCCTGTTGTCGACACCTGCACCTGCACGCAAGCAAGCGCACAGAAACACGCACATCCACACACTCTTCTCACCTCATCTCACTTTTTTTTTGTCTTTTTTTTTTTCCCCCATCGTGCAGCTTCTCCAACCAAGATCTCAGTATCCCCTCACCGCCGATCACCCGCAAACCCGTCGAGGCTCGACTCTTGGTCCCTCAGTCGCCAGCCCATTCGCCGCCTTGGCTGTTGCGTCTGACACATCACTCGCACAATTTGTGTACCGGCCTTCGACCTTCTTTCTCGTGTTCCTCTTATTTTTCTCGATTTTTTTTGTCTTTCGTCCGACTCATAAGACCCTCGGAACCCCCCTCCCGCCACCGAGCGCCCTATCATCCTCACTTTCTCACCATTCCCCCTCCGCTAGGCCTTTGAGACAAGAGGGAGCACTAAATTGCTGCTACCTCACCATCTTGTATCGCCCCATTAGTCTCTTTTTATTTTTATTTTACTGTCGTCTGGTTGCCCGGCATCTGTACGCGCCATTCGACGTCTCCCGTCACACTCTCACCTCATCCCTCGCCAACCTGGTCTGCGCTCCTCTCTCATCTAGCTGAACAAAGATTTGCTTGGCCTTTCACGCTTGTCACTGTTTGCCTGTCATTGCGTGACCAGCGCTTGACCAGCCTGGATTTTGAACTGTTCGCTGCGTTGCAGCTTGCCCTCGGCTTTTTCCCACTGCGATTTGGGCTGCCTGACCGAATCTGCTTGGGCTGGCTGCTATTTATTTCTGGCCGCTACGCGCCCCAGAGCAACCCAACCTCCTCTCCCCCACCATCCCTCCCAAGATCATCTTGGGACAAACGCTCGTCTGATCGCCCGCCAGGTTTGCGCGGGACGTGGTGAGTAAGAGGCCAATCTTATCCCAAGTCGCCTGTTATGTCTACGTTAGTACTGCGCTCAACCTTGCTGAGCTTCAGTTAGAAGCTACCATCCTCTTTGGCTGTTATTGACTTTTACTGTTTAGTAGCTATCGTCACGTACAGCCCCATCTTCGGAACGGCTACGACAGACGGTACGATAGACGGCCAGAGCCAGAGCCACAATACTCAAGCGAAGAAGAGTACTCGGAAGAGGAAGACGACTACGAAGACGGGTACGGGGAAGACATTGATCCCTCTGATTCCGCATCCATAGCCGCCTACGACAGACCAAAGCTACGCACCCGCCCCTCCGAAACAGCCACCGCACGGCGCCAGCGAGCTCCCGCTAGACAGGACGCTTCTCACCATCAGCAGGTGCAGTCTTACGCACCGGCCGCCGCACCGCCCAGCGTGGATCCCTCTGAGGATTACGGCCGCTATGGCCACTATGGCCAGCACCAGCAACATGCCGCTGGTCGCAACGGCTACTACGGCCGCGGGCATCCAGCATATCCTGCCCAGCAACAAAATCATGTAGGGCCGTACATGGGTTACAGCGGCGCGAACCAGATGAACCAGATGACTCCGTATGGCAACTACGGCGCAAATCCATTCTCACCCAACAGTTCAAGCACTGGTAGCTACTATGGAGGTGAACAGAGGCACATGTATGATATGATGCCTTATGGCGCTCCTGCTCCGCCGGGCTATTATAACGGGCCGCACGGGGCCCACTACAACGGCTTGCCGCCTCATATGCATCAATATCACTTGGCGCCGCCACCGCCGCCGCCAACTGAGGCTGCCGCCCCCCCTGCGTCCCCGGCCCCGGCTGCGAAAGAGCCCACACCGGCTCCGCCCCCGCCACCTGATCCTGAGAAAGAGCGTCTTCAGAAAGAGCTGGCTGATTTCAAGGCCGAGCAAGAGAGGGCAAAGGAAGCTGCGAGACAGAAGGAAATTGAGGATAAGATCCGCAAAGATGCCGAAGATGCTCTGGCTAAGAAGATGGAGGAGGTGCGATTACAGGCAGAGGAGGCAAAGAGAGAAATTGAGCGCGCCAGGGCAGAGGCTGAGCGCACTGCTCGTGAGAGGCTCGAAGCTGAGAAGAAAGCCGAAGAGGAAAGGAGGCGACTGGAGGCTGAAACTAGGGCTCGAGTAGAGGAAACAGCGAGGCTCAAGTTTGAAGCCGAGATAAAAGCTGCCGAAGAGCGGAGGAGGAGGGAAGCGGAGGACCGAGCTCGAGCTGAAGAAGCAGCTCGACTTCGTTTCGAGGCCGCTTTGAGGGCAGAAACCGCTGCTAAGGCGGCTGCTGAGAAGAAAGCGGCCGAAGAAGCCGCCAGGATCGAGGAGCAAACACGCCTCCGTCTCGAAGCAGCTATGAAAGCCGAGGCCGAGGCCAAAGCCGCCGCCGCAAAGAAAGCTGCCGAAGAGGCTGCCAGAATCGAGGAAGAGGCTAGACTCCGTGTTGAGGCTGCGCTCAAGGCGGATGCCGAGGCCAAGGCCGCTGCGGCGAAGAAGGAGGCTGAGGAGGCCGAGAGGCTCCGACTCATACACGAAGAGGCCAAGCTCAAGGCCGAAGCTGAACACCGAGCCCGGATAGAGGCAGAACAAGCTGCTGCGCAAAGAGCTGCTGAAGCTGTCGCCCTCGCCAAGCAGGAGGCTGAGGAACTTAAAAAGAAAATTCAGGCGGAGACTAAAGCGGCTATCGACGAAGCCAACAAAAAGGCAGAGGAGGCTGCTAAAAAGGCAGAGCTAGCTCCCATCAAGTTCAAAGACGCTGTTGGCCGAAAGTTTAGCTTCCCGTTTCATCTGTGCAACACCTGGCAGGTATGTTTTTGGGGACGGCTTGCATGTCTTTGATTTCTGTCCCTTTACCCTTTCTATTGCAGGCGTGATAAACTAACAGTGGTAAAACAGGGAATGGAAGAATTGATCAAGCAAGCGTTTCTACAAGTCGACGTTCTAGGGCCGCACGTCCAAGAAGGCCATTATGATTTGATTGGTCCTAATGGCGACATCATTCTCCCGTCTGTTTGGGAGAAGGTAATTGAGCCCGACTGGGCTATCACTATGACCATGTGGCCCCTCGACAAAGCACCACCTGTTGGTGGCTCTAAATTGCCTCCGGGAGTACCACCGATGTCACATAGGCCTGATGGTCATGGTCCTCCCCCGCCGCCAATTGGAATTCCACCACTCGGTCGACCAAGACCTAGTGTCCCAGGGATGCCAATGCCACCTCCGCCTGGATGGAACGGCGGTATACCTCCACCTCCTCGGGGACCACCAGGCGTATCTCCTAATATTAAGATCGTGAACGCGGCGCCACCAAAGAAAAAGAGCAGCTCCAGCAGCAGCAAACAAAACACTTCTATGCTCAATTTCTTATCTGGAAAGCCTCCCGTCAAAAAGAAGTAAGTGGAACCAGCACTGTACAATATGAACCATGGCTAATATCCGTATAGGTCCTCAAGCAAAAAATAATTACATTACTATACGATTATCCACGACCTTTTATGTTCCAAAATTGGATGCTTCGATACGTTTTATGCCATCTATATGAGCGAATTTTCTTATTTTCTTGTTTTTGTCTGGTTACCATGTTTTGAGCGAAAGATTCCCCTCATGTTCTGCCTATCTGTGGTGATTTTGGGTTCAATCTTTCAACGGCATGGGTCTGCACGAGGAGGAGGGAGAGGATAAGTCGAATCCAGGGTGTCGCGCAGACTTACACCGTCTCCATACCCGGTGGCTTTGACATCGAAGGCGGGGGATGTTTGGCGTACTTGGGGCAGGTGATATTTGGATATTAAGGAGCAATTGGTGCGGGTTAGAAAGGGAGGGGTGAGGGGGGCTACGTTTTGATGAAGACAAGATCTACTTTGCCTTTTTTGCTACTTCATTTCATTTTTACTCTTTTCTGTTTCAATAGGAAGTTGTTGGGTTGCTCAAATGGGGATGCTTAGCTGTCGTGAGTTGAGGGAATCTATCTATCCAGTATATAAGCGGTTTACATCTGTACACTCTGCCTTTTATCTTTGCCGATATGCTCTATTTCTTGTGTCGTTATTCATGAGTCGCTCAGAAGAGTCTCAAGCTCGGCCGTTTGCTAGAGACGCTGCTGAGTTCCTAATTTGTAGTGAACTCGCTTCTCAAAGGCTTCAATCATGAGGGCAGCAATTTTGTCGGATACAGCAGCGCTGAGCGCGGCATAAAGCGGGTTGACGAATTGGTATTTGATGGTGAGTTTAACCTCGGTCGAAGGCGTTGCGGATTGGCGAGCGATTGGCGTCAAGTACCAGAGAGTCTCAAGAGTCTTGAAGACGGCAGACGCATCCTGGGCAGGGCGGCCCGAAGCAGAACCGCCGCTACGAGCCTCGACGGAGACGCCAGGAACGCAGAGCAGGCGGCTAGTAAAAGTCTCGTCAAAGCCGCCCCAGCCCACCTGTAAGTCAGCGAGAGTGGGCCAGCTGCGACCGGAAGAGTCTGGCGCAGACCATTTTGTGACTCTGGACTGCGAGCAATATGGCACAAAGGCTGAGTAGGAGTCGACGTCTGCGATGAGCTCGTAGAGCGGCTCGTGGCGGTAGGGAAGAGTGCGAGTGGCGACGAGGCTCTGTTGAGGGCTTTCCGGCAGTGAGATAAAAGCGCGACGAGAGATTGGGCCGGAGGGTCTCGGCGTGCGTAGTAAAGAGGCTGATGGCCGGAGAGGCAGCCGTTGAACTGCGGTTCGAGCGGCCATTGCTGGATACGATGCTGAGGAGCGCTTTTTGAGAAATTATAGGAATTAGTACTAGGTAGAGAGTCGAGGAGTGTCTATCGGGCCAATGACGTGGTGCATTGATCGAAGAAATGTTAAATAGAGCAAGCAGGAAAAGAAAAGAGAAGAAGGAGAGAAGGACGCAAGGAAATAGGACGTGGTCCAACTTGACTCGGCTTGTTGTCGCATTCAAGAATCAATCGGCGCAAATAATTGGAGAAGACGTCACACGGGCTTTCCACCGGCCCGTCTCGCTACCGAAGTTTCGGCGGTAATTCCGCCATGCTCTCCTGCTGAAAGGCAACGCAGCTTGCTTTTACTAACGCCAGCTATACGTACCTTTTAGCGGTCGCCTAACCATTTCGCCATCAGTCCAAAGCTCAGTCCCAGCTCGCAACTCAGCACCGGCCGCGAATAGCAGGATGAGCTGGCTGGCTCTGCAGCTGCTACACGCATTCATCTTCATCGCGCCTTGACGCATCTGCGCCTCCACCCACCTCGCTTCTCGATAGTCGTCTCTCGCAGTCTTCAGCTATTGCTTGCGCAGGCCCCACGTGGGGCAATTCGTCGTCAACATGTAAACGATACAAGCTGCTTCTTTGGCGAAATACCTTCAGGATGGGCGCTGATGGCTTGGGATACAGGTTCGAGAAGTCGCTATACGACCTCATTCGAGGTCTGCGCAACCACAAGGGCAATGAGAAGGAATACATCCAGAAAACCCTCAAGGAGTGCCGCGCGGAGGTTCGCAGCCAGGACATGGGTTGGTCCATCTCTCACGCGGCGATGACTGCAACAATGCTGATGTGCTCACCTTTCCTTCGTTTTAGACCTCAAAGCTACGGCTCTTCTCAAGCTCATATACCTGGAAATGTTTGGCCACGACATGTCATGGGCCTCCTTTCATGTCCTTGAGGTCATGTCCTCGCCAAAGTATCACCAGAAGAGGGTGGGATACCTGGGCGCTGTGCAGAGCTTTCGGCAGGATACTGAGGTGCTCATGCTGGCAACCAATCTTCTGAAAAAGGTACGCACAGGTCTCTTGGGATGGCATCGTTCTCTCCATGATAGCTGGTAGTAGCCCCAGTGCTGATGGCTGATTCCTCTTCCGTTCGTCAGGATTTGGCCGCCACCACGCCAACAATTATATCCCTTCCGATTGCAACGCTTCCCCACGTCATTACTCCCTCTCTGGCGCTCTCGACCCTTGCCGATTTGCTACCACGCTTGAACCATAGCCATTCGAACATTCGCAAGAAGACGCTTGTCACATTATATCGACTCGCTCTTGTATACCCCGAGGCTCTGCGTGCCGCTTGGCCAAAGATCAAAGATCGCCTAATGGACCCCGACGAAGATCCGAGTGTTACAGCTGCCATTGTAAACGTTGTTTGTGAACTCGGTTGGCGAAGACCACACGATTTCCTTCCTCTGGCACCACGGCTCTTCGAGCTGTTGGTGGACGGGGGTAATAACTGGATGGCAATCAAGCTCATCAAGCTGGTCTGTGTCTTCACTATCCTTTGCATGCTCCTTGTGCTTGTGTTTGGCTAACCCTTGGACCAGTTTGCAACATTAACACCTCTTGAACCTCGTCTTGTTCGAAAACTACTGCCTCCTCTTACGAACATAATTCGGACCACTCCAGCAATGTCGTTATTGTACGAGTGTATAAACGGTATCATCCAGGGAGGCATCTTGGACAACACAGATGATGTTGCAGGAGCAGATGAAATTGCAACACTGTGTGTCAATAAGCTACGAGGAATGATTATGATGAATGGCGACGCCAACCGTAAGTCATCACTACCCAACTTTTTTTTCCTTATTTCTTCTCCTTTTTATCTCACTCATCAAGATCATTTCTCGGTCGTTAACATAATTATCAAGTAAAATATGTTGCCCTGCTGGCCTTCAACAAGATTGTTCTTACACATCCACATCTGGTCTCTCAGCAAGAAGATGTCATTTTGGAGTGTATTGATAGCTCTGACATCACAATCCGTGTTCAAGCTCTTAATCTTGTAAAGGGCATGGTTACCAGCGACAACTTAGTCCTCGTAGTGAGCCGCTTGATGAAGCAGCTTAAGTCGTCGTTGCCGTCTAAGGATCGGCGCCTTCCAGGAAGCTCAGCCATCACTCCAGAGACCGAATCAGATGATGAATCACAAACTGCAATCATAGCGCCAACTACTCAAGAAACTCAAACTGTCCTTCTTCCCGACGACTACCGAATAGACATTATCGAGAGAATCCTATTCATGTGCTCCAAAGACAACTATTCGAGTGTACTGGATTTCGACTGGTACATCGACGTGCTAACGCAACTTGTTCGTATGGCGCCTGTCCCTCGAACATTTGACGCAGACACAGGAGCGGCACTGCCGATACGGCAACAAGTTGATGTTTCTGAAAAGATAGGAGACGAACTGCGTAATGTCGCTGTCAAAGTGAGAGCAATGAGGGCCACTGCAGTCAGAGCGGCCGACATCATTCTCGATCAGCTGCTCTCCGATAATCCAGCCGGGCATCCGCTCAATTCGGGAGCTTTGAAGTCGGCTATATGGATCATTGGTGAATACTCTGTTCAGCTGGCCATACCAGACGACAGTCTCAACGGACTTCTTCAGGCGATTCCAAGAATCGGGAAGCCGGAGATATCAGCGGTAGCCCTCCACGCTACTGCCAAAGTGTTCTCATCCATTGCGGGCAGCGAACTCGAGCCTTGGACCTCAGAAAGGAAATCAAGGATATCGCTCCTTTTGGCCCGCATATTAGACGTATTAGAACCGCTTGCTCTTCATCCGAGTCTGGAAGTACAAGAGCGAGCGGTAGAATACATAGAATTACTCAAGCTGACTGCGGAAGCTGCTTCGGGACAGCCCGCTTCAACGGGTGAAAACGACCAGGAGCCACCTCTGCTTCTAACACAAGCTATTCCATCCTTGTTTAGCGGCTGGGAGCTCAACTCAGTTGCTGTTAATGCACAGAAAAACGTACCCCTTCTTGAGGGCTTGGATCTAGATGAACCAATAAACGGCAACTTGAATCGACTTTTATTCCAGACTGACATCATTACACTCCAGTCTGATGAGGCTGATGATTTTGAAGTTTACTATCATCAGCGACCACCGCCTTCGAGCATATCATCTTCAGCACCAGCCATTAGTAGATTAGCTGATCCAGGTGATGATATGGCAAGTTCCTACCAACAACTCAGCGAAGAGAGCTACCTGGACGCAGACATTCTCGCGAAAAGGAAGGCAGAAAGGATGGAAAAGAATAAAGACGACCCCTTCTACATCCCGAGCGATAACATTCTCAGGACATCAACGCCCATTCATAATATCCTCCAAAATAACAATGGTCCCGATTTGGATATTGACTCTATCCCTGTCATGCAGCTAGACCTCGATAAATTTGGCGGTAGCTCTCTCGCTGCACCATCTCGACCGCAGCCACGACCACGGCAGAGAGTGCTTGTGGCTGCAGATGAAACGATAGAGGGGGGCGACAGCGGCACAGGGCGACAGAATGACTCAGAAAATGGTTCTAGTAACCTCGCCAAGGCAAAATCCAAGAAATCAAAACAGCACTCCCTCTTACAGGTCGATTCCAGCACTATTGGATCCTTCAGCCTGGAAGAGGGCGATGGCTCTAAAGGATTTGACTACGAGAGGCAACAGCGGGAAGAGGCAGAAATGCAGCAGGCCATGAAGGAGGTGGAACGTCTACGGCTGGAAATGCAGCGAGCTAATGAAAGGATCCAGATGGCTCAGGGGGCGGAGGTGCAAGGTGTAGTCATAACGAAGAAGAAGAAGAAGAAGGTCGTGTCGAAGAAGACTGCAGAGGGAGAGGATGGGGAAGCTGCAACGAGCGTTAAGCCTAAGAAGAAGAAGAAGAAAGCAGTGGCACAGACGTCAGAAGGTGGCGAGCCTAGTGGCACAGCTGCGAATACGCTGGATGGTGCTCCAGTGAAAGTGGCTCCAAAGAAGAAGAAGAAGAAAGCCTCCCTCGTAGAGGCCGAAGCTGCAGGCTGAAGATACTACTTTGCATCACGCTTTTTTTAGAGAGAGTCGTAAAGAAGCAGGAGGCTCTGCTTCCTTCTGTTTATCACTCGACAAAGTTTGTACATATGGAGGCAATTTTATATAGAAAAAGGGGGAGCGGGGGCTTTGGCTTTCAATAAACAGAAAAGTTGAGGTTGAAGCACCATATATTTATCATTCTTGTTTTCCCATCTCATTTTATATCACTGACGAACACGTGTGGGGGCAATAAAAAGTTATAAGAGAAATATTTCCAAAAAAGAAGATAAAAAGTAAGAAAAGAAGAAGAGAGGAAAAAAAAAAAAAAAAAAAAAAAAACATCAGAGAGTGTAGCACATATATGGCATCTCGGTCCCTCTCCCATACATAGTACCTCCCTTTACTCCGGATCCAGCCATCGCATCTATCTATCTACCCTGCATACCAAACTTTTTTGTTTTCCTTCTCTCGCGACCAAAAAAGGAAAGAGAGCCATGCTGTTTCGTCATTGGCCCTGGCAAACCCATAAATAAACAAAGCACAAACATTTCGTCACTGTGCGTAATCCATAAATGCAAAGGAGAAGGAACCCCGGTGAGCACCTAGTCATAACTGGAGATCACTAGTCTTCCATAGGCCTGTCCTCTAGAGTCACGCCACGAGAAGAGTCTTGTGCTTGTGATGGGGCAATAGGAAGCCTCGGGCCAAATTTGGCTGCGGCGCCTCTGCCCAGGCTGTCGCGCTTATCCAAGACTGGTTGTTCGCCATCGATTTCTGATTTGAGAGGGGATCCGTTTGTGGCATCGGGAGGGCTGGTGCTACCATCCGGTCCGGGAACTTCTAAGCTGGAGCGCTTGATTGCGTTCAAGCTTCCTAGACTACTTCGATGGCGGTCAGAGGCGGTCGTCGGGCTGGTCTGGATTGGAAAGCGAGTCTCAGGCCCTCCGCTGCTTCGCTCCCGGCGATGTCCACGCGGGCCTGGTGCAGGGCTGGTGGCGCGGCTTCGTGAAGCACTGGCCTTCTCTAGCAAAGCTCTATTCCTCTCCTCCATCAGAGCTTTCCTGTTGCTTTCATCGGTGCTGATTGCCCGAGGACGGTTTGTCGTGACGGAAATGGAGTGGTTGAGGGTCGACATGCGCTTCAGTTCGCTGAAAATGGCGTCTTTGTGGGCAAAGAGGTCACGGACAAGTCGGCTGGCGTGCTTTTCTTCCATTGTAAGAGAAGTTTCTGTTCGTGGGCGAAGGATGCATGGTGCCAAGTGAGTGGCTAGCGCCGCCACATATTCTTCATCAGCTGAAGTAAGATCGATGAGGCGAGTAAAGTGATTCATGCAGGCATCCAGTGTAGCAATGTTGGTCAACCGAAGCTGCGAAAGGGTCTGTTGAAGTACGGCAATGCGAGAGGCTTCTGATGAATCGGTAGCCGGGGTCGTATAAATAGTTCGGACAATTTCGTAAACGTGAGTAGAAACCAAGGAATCTATGAAAAAGAAAATCAATCGTTAGTACATACGAGTTCTCAACTGAGAAATAGAGCCAAGGCTGCTTACCAGGGAGCTCAAGCAGATAAAGCTTGAGAAGGCTTGCAACAGTGGGAATGTCAAATTCGTCAAAAACCTCTGGGGGACCGGTTTGCCGTCGTTGATCTTTACACGCAGCTTATGGGTCTGGGCAAGAGGCACATCCAATAACCAAACCCCTCGCCTTGCTTCATCGCCTTCCAAGTCAGGATAGTGGTTGTCAAGATAGGTCAGAATAGTGGTGATGATAATTGGGACACGCTTCTTATCCGCCCTCGCGCGCGCCTCCAGATCAACACCAAAAGTCTGTTCGTCAACCTTGTTGTAGTAATTCTCATAAACGATGACCTTTGGAATGAAACTTCCAGTGCGATAATTCTCCAAGAGGTATCGGAGGTCGCCCAGGGGTTGCACAGTTTCCTGGAAAAGCATCATTTTGTCGACAGAGGACTGCAAGCTGGGGATCACATTGCCAATCGTCCCAGTAAAGTCGAGGATGACGGTCTTGATGGCCTTGAGCCTATCAAGCTCACAGCGCTCAAGAAACTTGAGGTGCAGGAAGATGAGTTCTTCAAGCTCGCAACGAAGCTCGTCGAGCTTCTTCACACTAGCCTTGTACTTATCATCGGCTTCCCTTGCCTCACGCTGCAGGCGCTGGGGGGGAGTCTCGCCAGGATGAGAATTGCTGAGCACATTCCAATTAGACAAGTACTCGCTCACGGTTCCAACAACAGGCGAGTCGCCAGCATCGGAGCCTGTAGTGGGCATAGAGAAAGTTCGGCCCAGAGGCTGCTTCTTCTCAGGGATGCCTGCAAGTTGAAAGGCCTTGGGCCTCCATTGATAAAACATCTTGGAAGAGTTGGCGAATGTATTCCCAACATTTCCGATCAGGCGCAGCATGCCGTTGGAGATGAGATCTTGACCAATTCTCTCAGCATAGCTGACGCTTGTCGTGCCCATGCTACGTTGAAGGTACTCGACGATATCTGAGCCGGCCGAGGTGTTGAGATAAGTACCAAGGATAGGGACCTTTGTTTCTCCCATCTTGATTGTCGATAGCATGTTGGATAGAATTTTCTTCATCTGCTCTGTCTGATAGACGTCGTCGCCAATCTCAAAAACCTCTTCATTCTGAGGCTCCTCTTCCTTGTGAGGCTGGACCTTGATCTCGGGAATTGACGGGTTCGGCTGGTTCTGCTTGGGGCTGGACTCTGGGTCCTGGAAGGCAAGCTTATTTTCCTCTTCCAGATCTTCCACCAGTCGGCACTTGTTGAAATAATTCGATCGGAGTTTCTTGACAACTTCGGCCTGTTTATCGTGCGCCTTGATTCGTAGCTGAAGGACATCTTGAGAGTCTTGAATACGAGTCTCGTGAGCATCGCACCATCTGGAAAAGGGGTTGACAACTAGATCGCGAATGTTTTGAGCAATTCGAATGTGGTTTTGGGAGGCTTCTTGCATCTCCGTTCGCATCCCATCATAAGCCTTTGCACCATAAATATTAGCGAAACCCTAGCCTAGCGAATGCAGATCGTAGCGACATAATCTGGATAATCGACCTACCTTGCGAACTGTAGCGCCATCGTCTCGAGAAAAGCCACCAGACAATTTGTCTGCGGCCGGCGCAATGTCACTCAGGCGCTGTCCATATGCCTCCTCGGCTTCAGCGCGCAGCCGAGCTATGGTAAGCACCTGACGGTCTTCGACCACACCCTGCTGGAGCTTGCTGAAAAGGACGCCAAGTCCTAGATGCTGTTAGAGAATGGCGGTCGCATGCAGCTGTGGAAAGCCGATGGAGGGGAAAAATACCAGCAGCATAATCATTCGACCAGAATGAATCGGCGAATCCGGGCATCGTTATTTATTCGTTCTTCAAGCGTCGACTCGTGGTATCATGCGGTAGGTACGTCGTAACGTCGTGGGGCTGCTGAGGAGGGGGTTTAGCTCTCTTCGCTGGCTAGCAAATACGAAGAGAGAGAGGAAAACACTTCAAGCAGCTCTTATATCGTAACACGCAGAAGCGTCTATGCGGTAAGAAAAAAAGAAGTCCTCGCTCGCAAGTAATAGGGGCGACGAAGGAGAAAGCGCAAGTCAGTCTGTCGGAAGAAATTGAAGCGGTCGCCCGTCAAAGCTGCGAAAGAAACGAGGCTTGGCGAAAGCAGCAAGAAAAGAAGGATCCAAGCCGGGGGAATAGAACAAAGACGAGGGCTGAGGCTGGACAAGAGCTTCGCAGAAGGCTCGAGAATAAGGAGAGGAAAGGCGCTGTGCTCCGCAGTGAGCAGAGGTTAAATGTCGAGTTGGTTGGAGCAGGTGAGAGGCTCACATGGAAGAGGCCCTCCAGCCAGGGATCCAACTAGGCCTAGGAGAAACCGCCGTGGCAGGAGACCTACGGCACTAGCACCACCAGGCACGGCGTCCCTTTGCAGGCTGAGGTTAGTGCATACGAGCCGGTGCAGGGTGGTGCAGAGAGGGGCGCTGCCAGGAGAAATGCGCTGTACATTGCCCGGCGTGGCTGGCTGTTAGGCGTTTGGCGGGCCGTTGTCTGGCATCCCCTATTGCCGCCCACGCGCAAGGTACTCGTCCGCCAGGTACCTCTTGTGCTCGCATTGCCGTCCCTATCTGGCGGGCCTAGCAGCGTCTTTGGCGCTGACTGTGCTGGCGAACCACATAGACAAAGAGGTCCCAAGAAGCGGCGCTTCGCACAACGGCTTCTCGTGGCCGACCAACCAGCGGCGATTTTATTAATAGCACGCTTGTAGTCATACTACATAGGATGTACTAACAACTCGTTCTTCTCTCTGCTGCACCTCTAGGGAGCATACTAAGTGTAGCTGGGCCGGTGCTATGTGCTGATGACATGTACATACTACATACTTGGCATGTACTACCAGCATTTTGCATGATATACCCTGTTGGCGCTCTGCAGATGTTGTGCGAAGCTCCTGGTTTCATGTGCTTACCCAGGATGTTATGAAGGGACTCATCATCATCTCGGCATCTTTGACGGGGCACGGACCAGTTGCTGAAGCCTCTGGATCGCCAGAAATACGAGTGTGGAAATCATTATCTTTGTCTCGTCAAATCTCGTTCAACCAGGGTCGCCTCAAAGGCAGGGCTCAACTTGGGCCTTGCACCTTGCGCACCAAGATTTGCCATGTTTTGTATGGGTACTTGTCAAACATGTGCCGCTAGTCAGCTTGGAGGAACAATTTGAAGCGAAAAGTGCCTCGTTTCAGCTGTCAGTCAGCCACGTACTGGTAGTTGAATTCTGTGCTATATTAGGGAGTTGGCTACCGCTAGCATCAGTACTAGGTAGGTAGGTACCTAGGTACCTAATAACCCGTAGTGCTAAGATCGGTGAAGAGAGAAGAAGAATTTCTCTCCCCGAACCCAAGCACAAATACCTACTAGTAGTTGCTTGGTTGCTGCGCGTTGCTGCATAAAGGAGCTTGTCTTGTTTGGTTCTCCGCCCAGATGCTCGTATAGACTGCGGTAACTGATAGCGCTTAGTACCTTGCTTGCACGGAATACCCGCCTGGTGCAGCTCCATATGAGTGGATGCGCGTACATGCCATCGGTGTCTGTATGCCTTGGCGCTCAGCCTCACGGCGGAGTACGATTGCTTTGTATTCTCCGCAAAGAGGAATGCAGGTTTAGTAGTATGTGCTACCTGGCCACGTTCTACTAGCACCTTACGAGAAAATTGTGCTAACGCAGCTGGGCTGGGCAATCCACCATATCAAGTACTATGAGATAACTACCTAGTATGTAGTATAACTACCTATAAAAGCCATGCCAATGATTACTACATAGGTAGATACTTGTAGTAGCCAGGTTCTAACCGTTACCTGCTTTTTGACTTTTCATAGGAAAGCAGGCAATGAGAGAAAGAGCGTCTACAAAACAGTACTAGTAAATCTTTCGAATGATCTCTCAGGCTGAGTCGTGGGAGGAACTACTGATATTAACGTCTCTCACTAGGGCAATGCGCAATACCTAGTATATCTAGCTGCTACTATTGGGCTATTCCCCCGCGTTATTTACAGCGATCCTGGTGTGCTCGCGAGCCTCGGCAAGATAGCCGTCTAAACGCGCCGTCGCCTCCGAGGCTGGAAACCCCGATGCAGCGCTGAATACAATGGCAATAGACGATTTGCCAAGAAACGGAAGCTATAAAAAACCCCCGTTCTCACTCTAGTCTTCAAAAATGTCATCATGTTGCAAACAGAAAAACTCTTGTGCGAAATCTACGCGATGCAAGCCTACGTGATTCATTTATCTGGTCCCCTGCCATCTACCTGATAAGTGCCATCCGGAGGTCCTTTTGTAGCGCCAAATGGGGAAGATGGCGTGCTGGCCAACTATAAACTCCCTGATCATGATATCCTTCTTCCTTTCTTCCTCTTCTCAATAGCTGCTTCACAACGTCGCGATGCTTCCAAAGACCGGCAAATCGTACATGGACCTGCCCGTATCGGGCGGGGACACCTATTACGATCGCATGTATGCAGAGCCGCGCAAGCCAAACATTAAGAGGATTGCTGTCGCCATCTCCCTGGTCCTGGGCACTATCGGCATGCTTTATAAGCCAGCCTTCCAGCACTATCAACGCATCGCCCACGATTGCTCCAAGGCTCTCTCGGTCGACAAGAGGGCACAGAAGGTTCTGACAACAAGTCCCTTGATTGGTAAGAAATCCTGCGCACCGATTAGAAGATGAAGGCCCAGTCTAACGCTACGCTCTCGCCCTAGACGGACACGTCGATTTCGCCGTCTTCCTCCGCGGTGTTTTTGATAACCACATCGACGGCGATGACTTTACCGGGCCGTTCGAAAATGGAACGCTCAGTGGCCACCTTGACCTCGCACGACTGAGAGCTGGTCGCTCGGGCGGTGCGTTCTGGAGTGTTTTCGCCCCATGCCCGGAAGATGGAGCAGACTTCTCTGATGAGAATTATGCTGCCAGTAAGATCTCCACTACATCTTGCTCTATCCACGCGCAGATTGTTAATGATTCTTTTGATGGCAGGTCTTCAATTCACGTTGCAGGCAATCGACACCATGAAGAGGCTCTTTGCGGCTTATCCCGATCACTTTGCTCATGATGTTGACGGCGCCGATGCCCTGAAGGCTTTCCGAAGAGGCAAGCTGGTTTCGCCCCTGGGCGTGGAGGGTCTTCACCAGATTGCCAACCAGCCTAGCAACTTGCGCCTGTTTCGCGATCTCGGTGTGAGATACGCAACGTTGACACACAACTGCCACAACAAGTATGCAGATGCCGCCCTGCAAAGCAATCCGTTTAGGAAAGCAACCCCAGTCTGGGGTGGCATTAGCCCCGACGGACGAAAACTAGTTCACGAGATGAATCGAATTGGCATGATTGTCGATCTTTCTCACGTTAGGTAAGAGAACCCAGTCCATTTATCTACATATTCAGTTGCTGATTCTCCATGTCTTTGCTCGTACGTAGCGAAGATACAATGATTGATGCCCTTGGCGGAAATGATGACTGGGAAGGTTCCAAAGCACCCGTCATCTTCTCTCATAGCTCGGCCTATAGCATCTGCCCGCATCCACGCAACGTCAAAGACCATGTCCTGCAGCTGGTGAAGAAGCGCAATTCCGTGGTCCTGGTTAACATTTACCCTGGGTTCATCTCCTGCTTTGATGAAGGCAACGAGAATGGCGTTCCGACCGAGGACACTGAGAACGCTACGCTGGAAAAGGTTGTCGATCACATTACGCACATCGGAGATCTCATCGGCTACGATCACGTTGGCATTGGATCTGACTTTGATGGAATTGACAGAGTCCCTGAAGGGCTTGAGGATGTTACCAAATATCCCGCTCTGATTGCCGAACTCTTGCGACGAGGAGTTAGCGACGCAGACGCCGAAAAGGTTGTTGGCGGTAATGTCATCCGTGTCTGGAAGGAGGTGGACGCAGTATCAGCCCGGATGAAAGCTGATGGCGCCCCCATCTTGGAAGATGAATTCTAGATCTGCAGCAGGTGTAGTCGTATATAGCATCTGCTCGTGCCTTTTATTTTTGTTCATGTACACATAATATACAAAGCCTGACACATGTAGGCTACTTCCCTTTTGAGCAACATTTCCCCATCTTCAAAGCTGTAAAGTGCAAACTCCATTGCGTCCTGCAAACTCCATACACACTTTCCTCCCTTTTTTGCTCCCTTTTTTGCTCCTTTTTTCCTCCCTATTTCCTCTCTATTTCCTCACCAATTCCTCCCTTTTTTTCTCCCTTTTTTCTTCCCCCTTCACAAATCCAGTTCAGTTGGATGCAGTCTAGGCCCTGCGATCGACTCTGTTGAGCTTGTTGGCCGTCGCTGTCTGTGTTCTTGTTCGTTGACCGCGGGCTGGCAGACCCATGGCGTGCCGTCTACCTCTGTAGGATCCGATGTCTTTTAATCTCCTGATGTTTTCTTGTACTTGTCTCCTTGCATCCGTCTCTATCGTCATCTGCGATAATTCGGCTGTAAGCGAAGTCACCGTCCTGGGCGCCAGTGAGCCGACTTTGGCGAGCTTGTGGATCGAGTATTTGGCCATGATGCGGGCAGAGGTAGTCGGTCCAAGAGCGTAGAAGGACTCCAGGGCTTTCTGTTTATTAAATTGTTAGGGCTCGAATATATGTATATACATATGTATACATGAAAAGACGCAGAGTAATCAGTCGGTTCGTGGTGTCTTTAATACCTTGACGAGCTGTCCCTCGTTGAAGCTGACTCCCAATATGAAGACCTAAAGGAAGAAAAGTTAGCTGAATGATCTTTTCCATGGGATTAATAGAAAGAGGCCAATAGGTACCATTTTGAACGTCTATGTCGAAATCAAACTAACGTCGAAAAACCAATCCCGCAGTGCGCCGCCCTCTCTGTTCTTCCGAGCTATCACGAAATCTCGCTATGGCGGCTTGGTTGAAAGATTCGCGGCTAGCCGGGTAAATAGTGGTTAAACTCAGCGTGTGGATGTGCCGCATGAGGCAGGCCAAGGGGTCTTGTGGGTCTTGAAGATACAACTGCAACCGGATGCTTGTAAGCGGGTGGCGGGGAAGGGTTGAAACGGACCGAGCTGTAAGGTACAAGTATATGTGTCCATCCCCCAACCCTCTGCTGCTGGGCTCATTTTTGTTCCTTTGATATTCACGACTGATATCACTGAATTGAGCAGCCATCATGTTTACCTTCAGGCGGCTGTTTACCACCGCCATTGTCCTGGTGGTGGGACTGCTATTCTTTGCCCGAACGGCCGAGGCCGTCAAGGGCCCCAAGATCACCCACAAGGTCTACTTCGACATCGAGCAAGGCGATCAGAAGCTTGGCCGTATCGTCATGGGCCTCTACGGAAAGACTGTCCCCCAGACCACTGAGAACTTTCGAGCTCTTGCTACTGGCGAGAAGGGCTTTGGCTATGAGGGATCCACCTTTCACCGTGTTATCAAGCAATTCATGATCCAGGGTGGTGACTTCACCAAGGGCGATGGCACCGGTGGCAAGTCGAGTAAGTTGTTTCTGCACAAGGTGCTGCTCTCTGGTATATCTGATTGATTAACGCTGGCTTCTCCAGTCTACGGCGACAGGTTCCCGGATGAGAACTTCAAGCTGAAGCACACAAAGAAGGGTATTCTGTCCATGGCCAACGCTGGACCTGACACCAACGGCTCCCAGTTTTTCATCACCACTGTTGTTACTTCGTAAGCTTCCTCTTTCCCCACCCGCTTGATAACCAATGGCGAGACAATGACGAGGATCTAATACACAATCAAATAGATGGCTCGATGGCCGGCACGTCGTCTTCGGCGAAGTTCTCGAGGGCTACGATGTCGTTGAAAAGATCGAAAACACTCCAACTGGCCCCGGCGACCGTCCCAAGGTGGAAGTCAGGATTGCCAAGAGCGGCGAGCTGGCGGTTCCTCCCGAAGGTATTCATGTCGAGCTCTAATATCTTACATCGTCACTCCAACTCTTCAATCAGTCAATCAATCAATCAATTTTCCGTCACGGACGTGCTGATGAATTTGGTCTTCAATCTCAGAGATATACGGTACGGCTGGCTGGGCCGCTGGGGCTTCCGACGGTGTTGATGCAGCTGCGGCAGGTGTCAATACATCTGCCGGTGGATTTGGAGTGGGCTACGTGCTGGGCTTTGGAGCGGTTGCTGTTGGCATCATTGGTCTTACCATTCGACTTAGAAATTCCAACACCGCCGGCTACACAAAGGCGCGATCTTGATGTAGTAAAATATATGAGAACCGTATGAATCAATTACCAGATTCTGGCTACAAAGACATTTTAAAGCAGCCGTGTCCTCGTAAAATTCTAAAACAATTCATCAAGTAGGATTATATCCTTGCTGAAATGTAGAGAGAGTGCTGAGCAATACACCAAACTCGTGTCACGTGGGTCGCGCAACTAGTAGTGGTTGAGAGGTCCGCTTTAGGAAATATGTATCGCGGGACAATTTTTTTTTTTTTTCTAAAGAGTCAGTCGCTCACCAAAGATTCGACAAGCACGATCATAATTTACAAGAGAAGAAGAGAGAGAAAAGATCAAATAAGGAAAAGAGAAAAGCAAAAGAGGAAAAAAAATGAAGGTACTCAGTCTCAACTTCCTTACTTGCGCCGTCAAGGCCTGCAAGTCATCATCCGACTCGTATCCTTTACACCCTCAGGACGCAGAGCTTGTGCAAGATGAGATCGAACTCAACCCGGACATGCTTATCAACGTGCTGCCACGCCTGGACTGGACAGCCCTCCGCACGACATCATCAGAGGTGGGTGCAAGTTTCTCTCTCCGTACCGACTAATCCCCATATATCAAAGTATGGCTGGTAGACTGTATGAGCTAACTGAAATCTTGCCATTCAACAGCTGGGCTTCCCTGCGTTGCCTGAGCAAGCCCCTACAGCAGAGGAACTGCAGGCCGATGAGAAGATGATCCGGGATCTTCACCACCTGTTATTAGAGACACAGATTTCCGAGGGAAAGCTGGTTTGCGCCAACTGCGGGCATCAATATGCCGTGAAGGAAGGCATTGCAAATTTCTTGCTGCCAAGCCACCTGGTGTAAGTTCGTGCAGCTGAAAACTTCCGGTGTCAACCCATATTGACAAATTGAAATAGTTAAAAGCAGTCACACATGAGAGCATTAGAATTAGAACTCGAGAATTTTCAGGATGATAGGAGTATAGGCGTTTGTTTGGTCATTCAATATGGCTGAGGGAGGCTGGGTGGAAAAAAAAAGAGTCATATTTCATATTTCACACGATGCAATCTATGTCACATTGTCTCAGCACAGGACGAAGTACCAAAGCATACTATTCGATATGATACACATGAAAAGCAATGCATTTTCCACATTCTAAATTAAAAAAACAAATACTGTTACAGGATCCTAAAGCATAGACTCGCTACATGATATCTTGCTGTGTGCGCAGTGCATTATCATTACTGATTCTTCTTCTGTGCAGCAGGCCCCATGTCTTTCTCAAATGCACCATATGAAACTTCAAGGCTACCAAGAGCCCTAAGTCCAACACTGAGGATAGAAAGCAGAACAATGGCGGTGATGAGGGCCATAAAAATACCTAGATGTCTCATTAGTCTCTACAAGAACAGATTGATATAGTTTGTTCCATACCGGGAGTGAAGAACTGGTACTTCTCAAACAGAGGCAGTTTGTCCCAGTCAGTCTTGTTGTCTCGTTGTTGCAGTTGTGCGCTCTGAACGTGTCTCTTGAGGTCCATGCGGACGGGGTCAACAAAATCGGGCTCGTAAGTTGGCTCATGTGGCGTAGAAAAAACGACGATTGTGTAACTGTTGTCTGCCGTGGTCTTCTCGATGCTGCGTGCCAGTGTATCATCTACTATCACATTAGCTACAGAAGAGATTAACTCTTGCGTTTCCAGCACGACATACCGTTGTCAGAGAATGATCGAGCTCTATCCTCTAAAGACAAGGCGGCTAGGCGGATCTCGTCTACGGTAACTTGTTTCTCCTTCTTGGCACAAGCAGATCTGATGTATTCAGATAGGTCAGCACCTGCCAGGTCTCCAACGACTTCAGATACTACGGCTTTGCCGTTGATTCGGCTGTCTTCGACGGCTTGGCAAAGGTGTGGCATGGCACAGCCATTGGACCGTCGGAGGTCAGCGGCGTTTAAGCCAGGCTGAGAAACAATGAGATATCGATCGGTCGGGCATGTCGACAGCACATCTCTAGCATAGCCTAGTACTGAAGAGCTCGATTGGATCTGGTCCGCGCTGGGAGCTTTGGCGAAGCTACAAAGGTGTCAGCATCTCCGTCTACGTCTACCATCAAGAGGATATCGGTGGCTGCCCTACGGAGAGGTTGATAAAAGGATCCAAGGCGAAGAGTCGTGAAAGGCGTTCGCTGCGCCAGACAGCGCTAAAAGGCTAGCAATCGTCTGGAAATGCATGGCCGGTTCGTTTGATGTGATGCTGGCCTGCAGACAGTATGGGTTGCAGATTAAGGGCCGAGACTTGGGAGCTTCGGGGATGCGACAGCGCGCTACATCATCCACCGATTAGGTATGCAGCTATCGCGGTTATTGCAAAAAGCCGGTAAGGCTAATGCGAATCCCTTGCAAGCCTCTATATTAAGAGGTACTCCATCAGTACGGATTGCGCTAATACTAAGTGGGCAATACACCCTGCAGTACGGAGCACTCCTAAAAGTAGCATTTAAATATTTTTCGAAGGGACCAGTAAATTTTACAATAGCGACGGTGCCAAAGCCGCAGCAAGAATTGGCACAACAGGAACAATGTTTGCGAAGCCACGGCCAAAGAAGAGCCCCCTGCCTCCGCCGAGCAAGAAGCGCAAATATGGCGTTGAACAAGTCTCTTTCGATTTCGACGCACGAAACGAGTATCTGACGGGCTTTCACAAGCGGAAACAGCAGCGTATCAAACAAGCACAAGAAGAAGCCGCTAAGAAGGCACGGGAGGAGAGAATAAGAACCAGGAAACAGGTAATTGATGCTTCCTTTGATCTGTTATCCATCTGAAAGCTGTCGCTTTGCCTTTGATTATTTGGTCTAATTATATGCGTTGCCAATAGCTTCGTGATGAACGCATGAAAGAAGTTGAGGAGCATGTTGAGCACGTTAATAAGCTGCTCCGGGAATCTGGCGCGATTGAGGATGACGCTACTGAGCAACAATCGCAATCAGATGAAGATGCCAACGAGGGCGAGTGGGACGGGTTTCCAGACCGGCCGAATCTAGACATTGTTGACCACGAAGAAGAGTACATAGACGAAGATCGATATACAACAGTCACGGTCGAGTCAGTGTCAATATCGCGGGATGGCCTGGAAAGACCAGAGAAGGCGCAGGAAAAGGCGGAGGAAGACAAAGATGGAGAAGCAGATAAAGTTGACGAGGACAAGTCGGCCAAAAAGGGCCCAGTACGACCTAAAAAGAAGAAGCAAAAGTTCCGTTACGAGTCAAAGATAGAAAGGCAGCTAGCAGGGAGGAGGCAAAAGGCAAAGAGCAGTGCAAAAGCCAGTGCGCGCAAATCGAGATGAAGACTTTGAAAACACAAAATACTAGTTGCCAGCCTCTGCAGCGATCTATAGATACCCCAAACCGAAAGAGAGAGAAAAAGAAAGGGCGACGAAACACGTAATTGTTGAAATGTTGCTGCTGCTAAACATGCGCTTCCTTGTGACACTTGAATCTTCTCTATCAACACGCCTCCATCCTACTATGTTCCTTGGTGGTTCCTACAAGGGTCCAACCGCACAACCGTGGTGTGGGGCGACAAAAAGGTGTGCTGGCTAAGAAAGTACAATTAGATATTTCCGATCTCATTCTGGAGCTCCTCCAGCTCCTTCTGCAGAGCTGCATGTTTCTGTGCCATTTCTTCATATTTCTGCTCCCACTGATCGCGCTCATTCTCGAGGGCCTGGACCTTGCGTTCGAAATGTCCGGCCTTGACATCAGTCTGTCGAAGCCTGTAATCATGATGTTAGCAGGTGTTTTGGCGGAGCTAATTCAACACGACAAGAGGATGCGAAGCATTGAAACGCATCGAATAGTCGCAGAGCATATGGCAGTAAACATACTTCTCGTTGGCCTCGCGAAGAGTCTTGTCGGCCTCCTCAGCCTCGTCTTCTAGCAGCTGGAGTCGTCGCTGCAGTGTCTCCTTCTGAGTTCCGAACTCCTGACCCTCGTCGGCCACCTTCTTGAAGTCCGTGATGGCGGCCTCCAGCTTCTCGACCTCGGCCTGGAGGAGGCCGTTGTTGTGTTGCAGAGAGGTAATCTCCTGCTCCTTTGCTAGGTTCTCCTGCTCAAGAGTCTTGACCTTGCCCTGGAGCTCCTCCACCTTGGCGACAGCTTCATCAGCCTCCAAGCGGAGCGAGTTCATTTTCTAGCTCATCCTGTTAGCCTCTGTCTGGTCGGTGTAGCTTACCCACAAGAGGCTTTGATGGAGCGAGAGTTTACCTCCTTGATGCGATCCATTTTGGTGTGTGAAAGATGCAGCTAACTTAGGTTGCTTGTTAAACAAAGTTGGAAGAAAGTCTGGAGAGGGCTCGAGGTGTAATATGTAGAGTGTCGAATGGTCCTGGAAAGGGGGTGGGGTAAAGGAGAGTGTCCTTGATGCCCCTCGATGCCGCCTGTTCTGATGCCTTCTTCAGTGGGCGGCCATGCCCCGCAGGCCTTAGAGACCTGGTACTGTAATAACACCGGCTGTCTTAGCACGTTGCTGAGCCGCATGCTGGGCCGCGAGCTAGGCCGCGTACCGTACCTGCAAAGTACCCAGTAACTCTTGTAGTGCGCGAACAAAGAATAAGAGCACTGGGCACCCCTTACAAAGCTTATGCTTTACATAGCATGGGAATATCATCACATCTACTTACCCAGAAAGTGCAAGCAAGGAGAGCGATATTGCCCATGCAAGGCGTCTGGCTAGTCATCTCTCGTGATGCATCTCACCCAGGCAGTAATTGATAGGTCAAATGATATTGCGAACTAGGACAGCACAAGCAGCATAATGATATGGACCACTACTATTACCACTAAGTGCCTAAGTACTGCTAGCAAAAGTGCACCCATGGATTGGACGCGTACTAAGTATGTAAGAATAGCATCCCCAGAGCACATGGAATAATCAAAGACTTTTCCAACTTTTCCAATCTGCGATACGAAATTAATCACTTTCTCTATGATTTTACCGTTGCTTACCTATTTTCGGGACCCTTGTAGACAATCTGCATGGAGCTGTTCTTCTTTATCGATTTGCGTAGGTAGATATACCTAGTCTAGGTTTATTATGTAATATGTTTGCAGGCTTTTGGCTAGTACTACTTCAGTATTAGTTTGCAAATTTACCTACCTCAAAACCAAGCGCCTTCCGCAGTTGCCTAGTCAACGGCCTCTTCGCTGAGCAAGCGCAGAGACTATCAATACGCGCCATTCTGGAGCCATGATTTCGAACCTTGTCATACCCGTAGCACTACCCAATCATTCTCCTACTATAATTGCTCCACAGAACCGTACTTATTTCCAAGAGATTTATGACTTGAAAGGAAGAATTATACTCATAGGATCTGCCACATACTGTCATGCTCTCTACCCATCGAGAGCAAGAGAATCGGGTGCTCAGTCACCAGGGTACCTCCAAGCAGCAGCAGCAGCCCAAGACACCTGGAATGCGATATCTGCAACGAGGCAATGAGAATGCACTGACAGGCTTTACAACGAAGAAGACAATCCTAGGAACGACCAAACTAGGAGAAAATGCAAAATTTATTGGCAAGAAACCGCTGCTAACCCCAACAGGTACGAGTTTCTAGCCCGACAGGCGATATATCAAACGAAATCTAATTCATCGGGATAGGACCTCGGATTCGAGCGCCGTTGGGAAACAAGACGACAAACGCCAAAGCCAAAAACGACGAAGGCCATGAGATCGGCGGTAAGGGCGCCGCAAAGGGGATTGAGAAGTCACAGACCAAGAACGCCACGATTCAAAAAAGGAGACAGAAGCAGAGACAGAGACAGGCCGAACCAGCGCCAAAGAGGTTGCTCTTCCCGGCTAGAGACGGCCACGACCCCGACCAAGACGAACCTGAATACGCTCCTCCCAATCCTCAACCTCTACCCTATCAGTCCGACGTCTTTCCAAACAGTAACCTCAGCTTGAAGGGGCTAAATAAGGAAAATCTACTAAAGGGCTACTATGAGCATTTTTATAATCCCGTGGACGACGACGGCGTGTCGCGCATGGAGAAGCAGCTGGACAAGGAGGTGAAGACTGCTTTGGAGAAGGCGATAGAGCGCAACGAATGCGAGACGGAAGAGTTTGCATGGAATAGTGCTGATATATCAGATGAGTCGGAGGTGCGGTGGTAGCAGTAGCGTATACATATACAGAGGTTATCCATCAAGTGCAGTGACGAGCTCCAAGAAATGCCCCGCTGAGGCTCGGATTATTATAGCTCCGCAGCCCGACATTCCAAGCGCGGGCCGCGACTTGAGCAAACCCACATGCTGACTACAGCGAAAACGAGGATCCTCATTGCATTGTCCCTTTTAAACTCGGAGCCAAATACGTCCAACCTCACCTCTTTGCCAAAGCACCTCCTGTATTTCAGCCGCCCACCTGCGAGTTCTCGAGCTTGTAGGCCATCGCGCTGTGGTCGCGAACGACGCTTCCCTCTTTTGCCGGCTTTTCCCTGCATCTCCTCTCTCCGCGACGGAGCGCACGCCGCCCATAAAGAAACTCAATTTTGCAGCGTCTCCAGGTCGCGTGGACGGCGCTCTAGCGCGTACCACAGAAACCGCCTGCCATCCAGCTCCGGCAGAAGTTATGCATGGTAAACCCTCCCAAATACAGAGCGAGGTATCATGATTACACCACGGTGCATGAGATAGCAGGAGCTCATCGACACGATGACTCGTCCGCCACCAGGCGTGAGCTTCGCGCAATTCTTCCCCAACGCCCCGAAGTTTAAGACAGAAGTCCAAGGACGTGCCGACCGAGAGCGGTCGAAGCGGGGCGTTCAGGCAGTTGATACAGCGCAAGAATCAGCCGTCGTGACAGATGCCGATACGAATGATCTCGCTCGACCTTGCCAAAATATTTCCTCCTCATCAGATACCACGCAGCCACATGCCGATGATAACGGCTCGTCGCCTGGGGATATGCCTAGTACCGTAGGCTCAGCAAGTTCCCATGCTAGCTCGTCCTCTTCACTATTCAGCGCTTCCGCGTTACCAGTTGCGACAGCCACGTCTTCCGTGCCATCTATGAATGCGACTCCCTTCACTTCCACAGATTCGCCTTCCTCTATCCACGCGCTTGCGAAATCAAACATGTCTACGCCCTCAGTCGTCGAACGGGCCTTGGACCATACCATGCCCGCTGGCCAACGCCTGCAGCAGGACGGCATCCCTTCAATTGAACGTCCCCTAGCTCGAGATCCGTTGCTTTCGGTTAAGGGCATCAAATGCACCTATGACCCGCTCCTCGATCGACTTCGCAAGAAAAATGTGAACAAGAACGCGAAACCAGTTTACAAGGAGTTTGGCTTGGTATGTATAATAGCAGATTACCTCCGTTGCAGAGGGGGGGGCGTCATTGTTCTCGAGCGCTGATGGCTAATTGTTGGAATAGGAAGATGACGCCCCCCCTGCGGATCCTCGCCTAGCAAAGGCAGGAGATAGGTTAGCATACATCAACACAGACTATTATTTGCCCAAAGCACGCCTACGGCATGCTCCAGAGAACCTCAAGCCGTACCCTTATGACCCAAAAACATCCATTGGCCCCGGCCCTCCCACACAAGTCCTTGTTACCAGATACAACCCTTTGGTGTCTTTCAACAAAGTGATAGCCATCTTTGCTGCCTTTGGAGAAATTGCCGAGAGCAGCAACAAAATGCACCCAGATACAGGCAGTTATCTTGGTTTTGCGACCATCCGATACCGCGATTCCAAGCGCCCAGACCGTCCAAGGGTATCTGCTATTGATGCTGCGCGACGCGCCGTTCGTACTCGAGGAATCAAAGTCGACGCCGATGTTGTCAAGGTTGAATACGACCCCGAAGGCCGGAAGAGTCGGCGCATGCTGGAAGAAGTCTTAAAAAGAGAGAGAGAGAAGCTGGCTAATGAGTCGGCTCGGTCAAAGCCTCCTCCAACTGGGCCAAAATCAGCGACCGCCCCCGGCTTTGTGCGGCCACCGCCGACGGCACCCAAAGGCCCTGCGTCCCAGAGGGCCCCTCCTCCAGTGACTGTACCCCAATCTACCCAGCCGGCTCAAGTAACAGCGCCAGCAGCAGCGCAGGCTCGCCCTCACGGAATCGTCGAGTCACAAATCATTAGCTCCCAGCTGGCCAATGACCCATATATCTTTGTAGGGAGTGAAAGCGTCCCTACTTTACCCAGCATAATACCACATATGAAGAAGCGATTAAAGAATTATGGATTCGAAGATATTCGCCTCGATAAAACAGGGTTCTACATTGTTTTTCGAAATTCATATACTGGGCGTAGCGAAGCAGAACGATGTTTTCGGGCTGTTAATCACACCGAATTCTTCAACTACAACATGGCTATGCAGCTTTGCTTGCCACGGTCAGCGTATATCGATTCCGCCCCGAGGTCGAGCCCTAGCCCCGAGCGAGCACCGAGAAGAGATCACCGAGCGGAAAAGGCCGAGCAGGAAAGGAGGCGCCGAGAAGAAGAGGCAGATCTCGAAGAAGAAAAGAGGCAGAGGGCTAAAAATTTTGACCCTGTAATCGCCGCTATGGAGGTTGTTCGGCGTGAAATGACGGAACATCTCATCAGGCATATTCGCACGCAAATCGCAGCTCCTGCGTTGGCCGATTTTCTCGATCCAGCCAAGCATGTTGCCAAGAGACGGAAGCTTAACATCGATCCTATGGAAACAGAAGAGGATGCTTTCGATAGCGGCAGTGTCAGCCCTAAATTGGGGACGCCGAACTCTCGGGCAGACCCTATCGAACGTCGAACTGGCCGTTTGGAGCCCAAAGCCCTCCCAAGAATTCGAAAGAGCAAAACAAAAGGTCTTGCACACCGTAGCACCTTCGTCGATCCTTTTGCGCGGAAACGCGCCTCGGCAGCTCGCGCAGCCTTTCGATCATTACATCACCGTCTCAAAAGCCTGGATAGTGATTTTGAATCTGATGATGATACCGATGCAAGAGTATTGGCAGCGCGAGATACAAGCCACTTGGAATCACGCCCACGGAGTCGCATGAGCACCGATGACGAGGCCTCCAAGGATGATTTTGCTTCCTGGGGCCCCGCCGAAGATGACTCTATGACGGAGGCTAGTCTTGCTATTGACAGTGCGCATATCAAGAAGCGAAAATTGGAAGTTTCAATCGAGGCTGCCTTCAAAAGACAGAAGAAATCCGATGAAGAGTTGTTTGGTGTTAAAATTGACCAGATCGATGCGGAGTTCAAGGTAGTCGAGGACTCGGACGACACTGGTTTGGAGCTGGAAGCAGCTGGAGAGCGGGAAGATTCGGCTGCGCTCGTTGAGGCACCATCCGAAAAGCTGTCCAAGACGAAGTCAGCTAAATCCAAACGGAAATCTATGAAACAGCTGCTCCAGGAACGAGAGACGTCAAAGAAACAGCTAGAAGCGGAATCTCAACTTTCTGATGCGGATGAAGCTGCAGACGAAGTGAAGCCCACAATCGAGGATGTGCCAGAGGCCGATATCGTAATCGAGAAATACGATGAAAAGCTTTTCGCGACCAAGCCAATGACGGCGGCGGCAGCACTCCCTGACGGATTCAGGCCTGACATTGCATCTTTAACTTCTTTATCCCTGGGTCCCAAGGACGTTCCGGACCTCAGTAGGCTGCTCAAGAGATTTCAGACCGAGGAGATTGGCAATCCCGAGCTATGGCTGTGGAAACGGAATCGCGTCAGGGAGCTCAACACAGCCGATAGCGTTCAGCGCGGCCCAGTCCGCATTGAAGGCTACTACGTGCCGAATGCAAGCGGCTGTGCGCGAACTGAAGGAGCCAATAAAATCTTGAATTCAGAGAAGTCAAAATATCTGCCCCATCACATCAAGGTTCAAAAAGCCAGAGAGGAGCGGGAGGCCAATTCCAAGAAGACGGGGAGAGATGCCACAGCAGCGGCGAATGAAGCTGCCAGACTGGCTGCTGAGAAGCTCATTTCCAAAGGCAATTCCCGAGCCAACCGCGCCACTAATCGACGATACGTCGCAGATCTTAATGACCAGAAGAAGACGCTCGGGCAGGACTCGGACGTGTTCAAATTCAACCAGCTTAAGAAGCGGAAAAAGCCTGTCAAGTTTGCCCGCTCTGCCATTCATAACTGGGGCCTATACGCTATGGAGAACATCAATAAAGACGACATGATTATCGAGTATGTGGGTGAGGAAGTTCGACAGCAGATTGCAGAGATTCGGGAGAACCGCTACCTCAAGAGCGGCATTGGCAGTAGTTATCTCTTTCGGATTGATGACAACACAGTCATCGATGCTACGAAAAAGGGAGGCATTGCACGGTTCATCAACCATAGCTGCATGCCAAACTGTACTGCCAAAATTATCAAAGTCGAAGGCAGCAAGCGAATCGTCATCTATGCCCTACGCGATATTGCTATGAGTAAGCGTGATGCCCATGTTGTTATTGTCTGTCTTCAGTCAAGCTAATCATTGTATTTTAGATGAGGAATTAACCTACGACTACAAATTTGAGCGGGAAATCGGCAGTTTGGATCGTATTCCATGCCTATGTGGCACAGCAGCGTGCAAAGGGTTCCTCAACTAATACCCACCTTGCCTTCAAGGTATTATTTTGGTCGATCCTAATACTAGGACGATAAAGCGATAAGATGTCGATCTTGATCCATAAAGCCGGCTAAAAGCGGACAATTGGCTCAATATTTAATACGTTATTATTTCGATTAGTTTTTCTCAACTATTCTTTCCTCCATCTTATATGTGGTGCTGTCTGCCATCACACTTCAACTCTGTGATGGCATAATGCAGGATTGGTAAACGGACGAGAGTTTTTATTTTATTTTTTCGGAAAAGAAAAGCAACAAAGGTGCCTTAGGATTAACGGCTGAAATGCGACACTGAGGGATACAGTCATAACACATGAAAAAAAAAAAAAGGGAACGTGAGCTCTTTGCATGCGGATTCATTGGGGATGGTGACTTCCCCTGGCAGTCGTGGAGTTATTGTGACTTTGGAAGGGCAAAAATTCAGGCAAGGGACCATGGAGTGCTGTGGAGGCTTACCTTATATCCGATGTTCGTCTCCAGCATTTCTTCATTTAGTCGGTGATAAAGAACATGCCAGAGAAGGTATTGTACATATAGTATTTGGAGTTTCTCGGTGAATGGGAAGGCCAAAAAAAGACTAAAGAGAAAAAAAAATTGATAGGGTGAAGAGAAAACAGTTTCTGGCGGCAAGATGGAATAAAGGGAACAATGCTAGTTATATTCATCTTCGCTATCATAGGCAAAGCGTGACGCTCTGCCAAATCATGATTGACCCGTCCCAATTGCGGCGGAACAGTGTATAATTATGAAGTCTCATATGGCCTGGATGGCCGCTACTCTTCTTCATCGCGCATCCCAACCCCCCCGTCCCCCTATTGATAACGTCAATGAAGTAAAACCCGTGTGGCTTGTACTCTATAGATATTTTAGCCGCCAAGGGCTGATGCTGGTTATTCATATTGAATACATCCCCTCTGTCGTCCTGGTCAGTTCACATGAGAAGGGCCGTTGTCGGAAAGAGCACGAGGTCCCAGCATCCAGTCTTGCATGGCGAGCCATTCGCTCCAATTCGCCTCGGCTGCCTGTATCTCTTCTTCGGTAACGCCTTGAAGGGGGCGGAGGAAGGGTACCGTCTGGCCATTTTCCAAGTCGTAGCTGGCCTTGACTCTCAACCAAGTCTCGCTCTTGGCTGCGAAGAGGTAGTTTCTTCGCTCAGTCTGGTGTATGGAGCCGATGCCGGCGTCCCAGGAATCGCCGAAGAAGCCGTGTAGGATGGCGGCGGTGTCGAATCCGGTGGCAACCAAACGGCGGACGTAGGGCACTAGAGAAACGTTTGTGTTGGGAGAAGAAAGATTAAGCGTAGATGTAGTGGGACTGTAAGGTCCGGGAGATGCTTGGCTCTGTTGGAACGGTAATAGAATGTTGACAATTGCAGCAACAGCTTGAACTTCGTTTGAATGCTGGCCGCGCTGGAGGAAAAAGGAGACGCAGGATTGGTATTCGGGATACCAGTCGAAAAGATCAAATTGTGCTTCCTGGAAAGGCTAAGCAGAAGATATGAGCTTTCTTTAATCATCATGAAAGTAGCAAAGTAAGATATATCCAAGCCAAGTAGGAATAGCCTATAAGTAAACTTACATGATGAAACGACATGGTAATCCGTAAACGCTATCTTCGTTCGTAGCTGGCGTAATTCCTGACTTCTGCTTGTTGGCACCGGAAGTTAGCCAATTTCAATCAGTCTGTTTGTCAGGGGCAAATGCCAATACAGGACACGCAGATCTAGATCCACAAGAGATGGCTGCATCGAAATCTCAGTCTCCATAGATTGCCGAAGAGGTCACCCCAGAATCTCATGATGGCCCTGGTAGAAAGATGGCCCTGGCCACAGGTCTACTTACACACTTTCCCGCTTGCAGTTCAACTGCAGTGAAGCCCAATGTTTGAAGGGGGTGTAAGTTGGAGACTTAAAAGGAAGTGTTTCTTCTCTTCTCTTGTCTCCTTGACTCACTCTGTTCTCTGTTCCTTTCCTGATCTTAGCTGTGAGTAGATAACAAGAACACGAGAGTAGCGGAGAATTCCTCAGTGCATATATATATATATATAGTGATACAAGTGTATAGAGGCGCTGACCAGTGAGCGAGAGAGGGGGAGCTCGGAGAATATAAAGTTGGTAGCACGCATCATGTGAGTGATGCCAACACATGTGATGGCGAAGGTTCTCTGTGTATCATGACGGTGTTAAACAGATGTGGAGCTAGACAACGACGTTCCTAGAGGCAGGGTCGATGTGGATCGCGAGTGAGAGTGGCCATGGGAACCAGCGAGAGAGCTCCCAGCTACAGCGCGAACGGGCTTTGAAGTGGAGTGCCGTCATCCATTCAGAAGGTAAGTCCAAGAAGATTCAAATGCAGGGTTAAGCGCACAGCCGGTGTAACCGCCAGGCCCATGACGAAGTCTCAGAGCTTCGATATAACACACTGCTATCCATCGGGCAGCAGACATCGATTCTTATTCGGCAACATTGGCAAATGCCCCGGCGTCCGGTGAGTAATGGTCGGGCGAATGTCTCATTTCACGAGAGACGGACGATAAGGAGAGGAGGAAGAGGAGGTCGGGGATGCTGGGCTCGCGCTCGCGGCTGGCCATGATAAATCTAAGACATTTCGATGGTGAACTGATGTAGTAGAGTCTACGATCAGATCAGTTGGTGTCATCAGATGTTGGTGGCTTGATCGGCTTTATTCAAGGCCGCAGCAGCAACCCCTGTCGACGGAGAATGAGATGAGCAGGGACAGACCGGGGGGCCTGAGCCATCCGAGCTGAAATCACCCCCACAAGGTCGACGGAATGGGTGAGCCGTGGCAGCAAGGCGACGAGTGACACCAGCCATTTGCCGGCCTTAGTCGATTGCCGGCCATTGTCCTTTGAACTATTCCATCCCTGCATGTAGGGTTCAGCTACCAAGTCAGTTAGTATAACCCGGTACCTACATGCATGCATCGAGGGCGGCCGCTAGGCACTACAATTTTGCATGAGATTCCCGAGCTGTAACGAGTCGGGAGCTTGGATGATAAGTTGGCCACTGCTTGCTTATACAAAACACAGGGGTACGTGTTTGTGGGATGTCACAAACACCCGTACTACGACTACCTAGTACTCGCCTCCAATAACACGGATCAGTACATACTTGCACGATGTACGTACGGACAATAGCATGAACGAGATACTTGCCGATGATTTCTTGGCACAGGCGGTTACGTGATGAGTAAAATGTCGCAACGGCTTGGCATGATGTTTGCTGTTTGTGTTTCCGTGCAGTACTCCGTATACAGTGGGGGCTCATCACCATTTGGACAAAGAAATACGATGAATAGAATTTAGTCAGAGGGGGGCCAATAAAGGCATCCAGCCTTGTCAATTGCGAGTTATCTATGTCAGTGATTTCTGCGTGTATCTTATGATGATGGTGTTTCTTGCTGAGTCTCAAACCATGCTTGAAGCTTCTTAAGGGCACGCCCGCGGTGCGATATTTTGTTCTTCTCAGCAGATTCCATCTCGGCGTAACTAGGCAAGAAGCGTTAGATCATTATCACCAGTTGAATGTCGTGAATGAACGACTTACGTCTTCCCTTCAAATTCAAATACCGGGTCCCATCCTAACGTTAATAGGCGCGCCGTTAATATATGCTGCCGTGCTCAAGAAAGTACGCTGGACCGGAAAGATGTCTTACCAAAATTAGAAGGGCCTCGAGCCGGTACAATCCGACCCTAGCAAGAGAAGTCGTCAGAATAGTGTCTTTCTTTCAACACCAAAATTGTAACTTACGGGTGTACGTCCTTGGAAGATGATGGGATCGCGCCCAGGTCCGGGGGAGTACGCAAACGTACACACTGCCTCGGCGGATTTGTCCTCATATGCGGCCAGGAGGTTGTTCAGGCCTTGGTGTCCAACGCTGTCGAGGAACCATTTGCTACAGCGCAGAGCGAATATGAGTTTCCAAGTCCAGTCGGATTCTTACCAATGTATCAGACAGCTTACATGTAAGGGCCAGGCAGTCCGTTCAAGGCATTGAAGCAAAGAGCTGTGTCCTCTACAAGCACTGGACCGTTCACCTCAATTGAGATTGATATGTTAGCACTCTTTTTTTTTTTTTTAACTTCAAGTTAAAGCAGAGAAAGATGGCCATACTAAGTCTGCAGCCCGGCGGCACTTGGAGTTTGCAACCTCTTCAATGGTTCCCTGGATTTCCTCAAGGTCCAGCGACTGGCTGCGGATCTCGATATTCGGCTCCAAGATCGCCTTGACTTCTCTGAGCTTGTTGGCGTTGCCGGTGATGAAGTGGATGGGGGGAGCCATTTTGCTTGAATGATATGCTGCAGGGAAATAGTCCGGCTACAATTTGATGTGTGTCTCAGTTCAAATAGTGTGTAGTAAGGCAGATTGATTCTTTTTTTTTTTTTTTTTTGGCGGGTTACCTGGGCTCAGCAGCAGTGGTATCTTAGCACCACCTGGATACGCAGAAAATGTGCCGCACGCCAAGAGAAAGGGTCCATGATAAAAAAGCTTGGAATTCGAGACATACTGCTACCACTTTCTCAGATATGATTGACATAAACATTAATCTCATCAATGCTCATTTCAAATAATACCGGTGCGGCCTATCAGAATATCTTGCGTTTTCACGTTGTAATCCATGCCTGCACACTGCGCTGAACATCCCGTACTGCTAACAGCTTCTATAGGTACTCCGTATAGTAGGCAGGGATATAGACCAGCTACCTGGTACATAGGTAGGTACTAAGCGGCCATAACGCCTGTGAGTTTGCGTACTCCGCAAGTACCAGTACCTGGCAACGTCTCGCATCCAGGTACACGACGCACGTCACGCGAGCCAGACTTGCTGTACCAGGCACCATTTCAGCGTGTGAGTGGCCGGGACCCCGGCTGAGACAAAGATGAAATCAGCTTTCAAAGAGCAATTCCCTCCTGCTGCGCCATTCTGACGGGGGGAAGACGCCTTAGGCTTTCGTTCTTTCTTTCATTTTTTTTTTTTTTTTGGTCTCCTATTCGTGCCTTCTCGTTGATTCCACGCAGGTCCTCTCGAGCTGCGTATTCGGTGCTGGAGACCATGTCACTGCGCGCCCATCACTGTCACGACTCTGCAGCCTCTCAAAGACGACCCCAAACTCGCTGTCGATAACCTGATGGAGATTATCGAACGGCATGAGATTTCGGCAGCGTCGAATGATGCGCCCGAGTCTCGAGTCAGCAGTCCCATTGAGCGCCAGAGAACTGGCTCGACATCGCGATCTGGACGGCTATTTTCAGCATCCTTGATTCCTGGTCAAACCAAGCGTGGCGCCTTCAAGCCAGCATGGAAACGGCTCCTTCCAGGACACTCATTGCGCACCAAGAGGGCGTCCGCTGTTCGAGGCAAAACTGAAGCGCCATTGGATTCTTCAGACTCGCCAAACAGCCATCAAGGGACGTCGGAATCGTCGAGACTTGGGGTCGGTCTATAGGCACTAGCGATTCTTTCAAAACTTGACTAACGGGAAGGTCTGAGTTAGACGCTACAACTTGGAAAATATGCCCACGAAGAGGAGATGCCGGCATGGCTGATTAAACTGCTGGAAAAGAAAGGAGCCGTCCGGGCAAGTGGTATGGCCCTCCCAAGCAGTTTCATTACAGGCCAAACTTGCTAACGATGCGCTGTAGGTGTAATGCCAGCTCTTAAACACTTGCTTGAGTTAAGCGCGCCCACTGAATATGCATATCTATGCCATCCAGATGCCTTACACGTAGCAAAGCTCAGAAGAGAAGGTAGCTAAAGATCTTCCGCAAATAACAAGCTCTAAAGAGAGGAAATAAGAGTGCGGATTCTCATCAGATAATGGTTCTTTTAGGTGGTTTTTGCGGCTATCGCAACATACAAGTTCTTGCTGCACACATCATCGCGACCGAGACGACGGGGTGGGAGCAGTTTGGAGATGACATCCCGAGCATCTTTCAAATACAAGAGCTGATTGAGACAGCGTGGGATCGCGGGTATAACGCCAGAGGGCGCATTGAGACAGGAGGGATTAGGGGGACACGCAAATACATTGGGACACCTGAGGTATGGACTTTCTCGACGGTTGCCCCTGTGGATGATTTTCCTATGCTCATCATTCGCCCTAGGCTCAAGCTCTTTTTCGCAGCATGGGATTTCCGTGAGTTTGTTCGAGTATACTACTAATATTTTTATCGGCCTAACCATGGTGTAGGTGTTCTGTGCAAGCCTTCAGAACCTCCAATGAGCAAGACGGCAATGCTGCAGGCCGCCTATTACAAGCAATTGAAGATTATTTCCAGCAAGGCGCGGCGGATTGTTTAACTCACAAGGTCCGATCTACTCAGCTTCCCCCAATATATCTACAGCGACCCAGTGAGAAACCCACCCTGACAAATTCACACATGTTCATTCGACTAATGAGCCAACCGCAAGGCCACTCTGTTACGATTGTTGGCTTTGAGAAGCTAAAGGACGGCCACGTCCAGCTCCTGGTATTCGACCCCGAGTTCCAGAGTTCTGAGGCTGTCACGAGTCTTGCGACCAAGGCTACTCTCCGTAGACAGGCGAAGATAAACAGACTTTTAGAGCCATATCGCCGCAGCGATGCCCACCTAGAGCGCTTTAAGGAATTTGAAGTTCTATAGTAAGGGAAAATCCCGCCTTTTGAACAAAGAAAAAATGAGCTAACCGGCTAGTTTAACGAATAAAAGAGCGTAATAGACTCATATTGTAGAAATCTTAATAAATTCGTACAAAGGACGAATTAAAGAGCTACTGTAATTTAAAAAAAAAAAAAAAAAAAAAAAAAAAAAAAAAAAAAAAAAGAAAAGAAAGTATACCTACATTTCATTAGTTGCATTAATACCTATTACATAATTCCAAAATTCGCATTATTCGTCTAAATATTTCTTTTGAAATGCTTCGTAGAAAAGCTGGTCGTCTTACCTATTACGCAGGAATATAGCAATCGGCTTGCGCGCTTTCTGCCTCTCACCTTGATCGTTTCCATGATCCATTGTCTCTTGTTCTGGACCAAGGCAAGTTGCCAGCCTCTGACATGTGCAAGATGGCTGCACCAGACCTAGACGACTCGCTCAAGAATTTAATCAACACTTATAACGAACTCAATTCTCACAGTGTGGAGGAGCTCTTTTCAGAGCCAAGTCCACTGGAGTTCATGCGCTATGTGGCTCGCAACACGCCCTTTGTGATACGAGGAGGAGCCTCCCACTGGAAGGCGACTCAAAATTGGAACTCAACCTATCTGAAATCAGCTCTTGACGGCCAGTTTGTCAATGTCGCTGTCACTCCTTTTGGGTAAGAACGAAGCTCCTGATATAAATTTATTCCAAACATAAAAAGCAGAAGAAAGGGGGGGTTTTCCCAAATCATGGATATATAAGTAACTTCTCGTCGTAGCAATGCTGATGCTCCAACATTCTCCCCCGAGCATCAGGCAACCGTAATTTCAAAGCCTCATGAAGAGATTCAGCTGTTCAGTGATTTTTTTACCTATGTCACTCAGCAAGAGACAGACCCAGCGTTTCCAAGCGACTCCGAAGTGAGATACGCTCAAACTCGTGAGATGCAGATTCTTCTCCCCCGACACGCCATTGCTACCACTTCGCTTGAATTATTAGCTGACAGAGCTTGTAATAAGAAAATGATAATCTCAGGGACGAGTATCTAACTCTGTATTACGATGCCCAAAAGGATATTCCCTTTGCGCGTATAGCTCTTGAAAAAGAGCCAGATGCCATCAATCTATGGATTGGAAACTCGAGGTCTACTACGGCCATGCATAAGGATAACTTTGAAAACATCTTTGTGCAGATCGTTGGCAGGAAACACTTTGTCTTGCTACCTCCGCTGTTCCATGCTTGCGTTAACGAGAGGCCTGTTCTCCCGGCAACGTACATCCGACAGGGCGATGGCTTCGCTCTTCGTCTCGATCCTGATTCTCAGCCGGTGCCGTTGGCGACCTGGGACCCGGACGATCCCGAAACGAATCCTACCTCCACGTCTCCTTTGGCGAAGCCCCTTTATGTGACGCTAAACCCTGGAGATATGCTATATCTTCCTGCTATGTGGTGAGTTTAATCAGTTACGACTCATTAGAGCATCTTTTATTCCCCTGATTCTGAATGAAGAAGAAAAGGCGATACAGCAGAAATTATGTAGACCATATAACCAGTATTCTTATTCTTACTAATATCTACTTCAAGGTATCATAAAGTTAAGCAGTCGTGTATCAGTGGTGGTGAAGGATTTGTTTTAGCTATCAACTATTGGTAAGTCTCAAAGACATATATATATACGTATACGTGTGTTTGCGAGTTATAAACATTGCTCTCTAACTCTCTAACTTCTATATTAGGTATGATATGGACTTTAGCGGCCCCCTGTATCCAATGACTTCGTTCCTTCGGGAACTTGGAACCATCAAGCAGTCTATGTGTCGCGCAGATGGGTCAACGCATCGAGTCTAAATTCTCTCCCGAGTTAATATATACGGTCAAACGCTGCCCCTTTTATTTCTTCCTCTTTTGGATCCTCTTTTGCGCTCTCAGCTCCTTCTTCATTCTGGCATCAACAATTCTATACCGTCCCTTTACACCCTTAGGCCTGCCTTGAATACCCTTGTTCAATCCCTTGGCGACGACAAGCTTGGCTGGCTGCCGAGGCTTTTGTTTGCTAGCTTTGCTGATAAGTTTGGATATGCTCTCCGCCTTCTCCTTCTCAGTCATTCCCTCATCAGCCGCAAGCATGTCCGACTTCTTCTTCAGCTTCTCGAATCTCTGGGCTGTCTTGAACTTCTTTCGAGCCTTTGCCTCTCGCACTTTCTTGATTGGTCGGGCGTTGAAGGCTCTCAGCTTCTCCTTGATCGCCGTGGCGGCGGCCTTTGTAATTGGCTTTTGAGGCTTGTCATGTTTACCTTCATCATCGATAAACCACTCCGGCAGGCCATCTCTATCTCGGAAGGCGCGCTTATTGAACCCATCGTCGATTGCATCATGGGTTGTCTTCTGCCCCGTGGCAAGCTGGTGCGCAAGCGTCATTGCTTCGGCCGTGATAATATCGATGTCTTGCCAAGTTAGCTGCATTGTTCCACTGCTGCAGTGCTATTTTATTTAACGATAGGATAGCGGTATAAAAACTTACCAAGTCTTCCATCCGATCGTCGTTTCTCTTTTTCCTCCCAATCATCGTTCTCCGCTTTCACGACTTCGAATCCGTTTTCATCCATTGATTCATCGTCGTCACTCGCGACACCATTTTGAGTCTCAGACTGCGTTGCTTTCTCTGTGGGCAGAGCCTGCTGACGTGTCTTCGTACCAGGTGCTCGAACTGTCGTATCATTGTCCCCCAAGAGTGACGCTTCGGTTATCTCCTTGAAGATATCTTGGTTGAAGAAAGCAGCGGCTCTTTTTGATAGGCCATCCTGGGTTTCTCCTGCACTGCCATCCAAGTCCGTCAAGAGTCCAGCCGCAGGGCCAGATTCATCGTCGTCGTCAGATGTGTCATCATCCTCTTCAAGTTCGCTTGCGTCACTCTCCGCCTTCTCATCCGCTGAAAGGCCTTCCCACTCGTCATCGCCATGTTCCTTTCTCACCTTTTTCGCGCGATACTTGGCGTCCGTCTCCAGTTTCCGCTCTCTGTATTGTTCATACATAGCATCAAGATCTCTCTCTAGATCATCTTCTTCGCTGTCGCTTTCAACTGGATCTGCGGTAGCCGCCAGCGTCTCGTCTAGATTGCTATCTTTCGAGTTTGACACCACGGCCATTTTACCCCGAGAGAATCGGTTCATACCGTTTGTCTTGTCTATGCGCTTCAAGGAGAACATGGCTCCTTCTCCTTGTGGCCCTGATTCTTCCATTCCAATATCCATAGGCGCCATCATGTTCAACTGCATTCTGATGATTTCCCGGCGCTTCTTCTCGTTCTCTTTGCGCTTCTCTCGCTTCTTCTTAGCATTCTCCGAGTCCTTCATTGCTTGTAATTCTTCCTGTATTCGCAGCTCTTCATCCATTGATTCTACTCCCGCCACCTCCTCAGAGACGACAGGGGCTGCCGATTTCTTCGTTGAGAGACCGAAGATCTCTCGCACTCTTAATCTCCATTTGAGAAGCAATTTGAATTCTTTTCGCCCAAGGACCTTCAGATCGTCGCAGCACTGCCGGATCTCTGGAGTTGTTTCAGGAAGCTTATCCAGAGCAGCCAGCGCAATATCGCCATTGGGCGATTGAGCAAAGGAGAGTTTATTGGAAGAACCAAGAATTGCTATCGGATCGTTCGTCTGGATGAATGTGCTTGCAGAAACTTCTTTAAATTGTGTCCAATCGCCTTCCTCATAACCGTCACGCTTTCGCTTCTTCACTTCTGGGTTATAGACTTTGGCTTCGTTGTTTGGAGCGGCGCCAGAGAGCTCTGCAAAAACGGATCTTGGATCCAAGAAGCGAGGGTCAATGAATTTTGGCGCTTTGTATCCGCGGCAGACGACGAAGATTTCGGCCGAGACGTTTCGGGAAGACGGGGGCTTAGTAGCTTCGACCTTCGTGAATAGCTGGTTCAGAACCCATAGCAATGGGTTATAATCTTTCGATCTGAAAACCTTGGTTACAAACGTGCCTCCCTCCACGAGAAACTCGGTCGCCAGTTTCATAGACTGGAGCGCAAGCTCTGCTTGGTTGAAAGAGTCTTGAGCCCAAGCCGTACCGACATTCGGGGCACCATCGTGCAAAACTGTGTCCGCTTTCCATGTCTTGAGGTGTTGTCGGATAGTAGCACGACACTTTTCTGTAGTGATATCGCTTTGGAAGGTGATGACTCTAGGAATAGGCTTGATGGGCGCCAGGTCGACGCCAACAATCAAACTATTAACAGGCATAACCTCTGCAGCAACTTGGCACCATGACTAAGGCATCATTAGCAATACTTTAAGAGAGACAAACAAAGAGAATATAATGGCATATAGTAAAAAAAAAAAAAAAAAAAGAAGAAGAAGAAGAAGAAGAAGAAGAAGAAGAAGAAGAAGCCACTTACTCCAGGCGCGGCGCAAAGATCCAGCAGGACTTTGCTCTTCTCCAAGAAGCCATACTTCTTGTTCAATTGAATTAGCTTGAATGCAGCACGGGCACGGTAACCTTTTTCTTTGGCAAGCTTGTACCACTTGTCAAGACGGCCTTTGCCGTGCTTTTTTTGAATTGCCATGATGCTGAGGAAACGCCAATCACGGATGAATCCCAAGCGTTCTGCCAGACTCTCGAGCAATCCAGAAATTTTATTGGAAAGTTGCGCCGATAAACGACATCACGTGGCGATAAGAGGTGGGCTGGTTTCAAGACCCAGCGCATTAGGTAGCTACCCATATATTGGGATCAATGCAGCACCGCCATGCTCTCTATTATTATTCCCCCATCACTATAACCCTTGACACTCTTCCAGGCGTGGTGCGAGGCCACATGGTCGTCAATAGAGCAATTGCCCAGACTGGAAGAGCCCGACCACGATGAGCGGCCGGTTCCTCGCAGCTAGTCTGCGGCCTGTGGCGGCGCGAAATACCTCCACCGCGGCCGTCCGCCACTTACACCGATTTCCAACTGGAGGGCTGCTACGAGCAGATGCCTCAATTCGAGAAGCTAGAAAGCGCATGTGGTTTGGGGGCAACTCCATCCACAACCTGGTCATCGCACGAAATGCGTCCTTTGTTCGACTTCTACCCAAATTGGTGGTGAAGTTTGCTAGAATCCCTGCCTTATTTGGTGGCTTGGCCATTGGTGGCTTTGCCTGGGTTCAGTATCAGGCCACACGTATGTGACTCTCGTCCCCAATCATCCGTTACGAGTGATGTTTACTAACGGATTGCAGAGGCTGGCAATTATGCCATTTCACTCTTCAGCACAACCTTTGACACGGTGAGCGGCACGGCATCCAGCCTATACGGATCTGCCAAAGATGTAGCGGATCAAACACGCCAAGGCTGGGAAAGCACAAAGGAACGAATAGAGGTCCCTGAATGGTTGAAGAACATGCTAGGGACGCACGAGGAAACCGGCTCTGGCGGATCAGGAGGACCCAATGGCGATCCTAAGCACAGTAAAGTTGGCGCCGCTGCTGCCGTGGGCGCTTCAGCTGCCGCTGTTGGTTACGACAAAACTGAAGACGACGATTCACGAAATCCACTACAAGCGTCTAAAGATGATCAGATGATGGTATTAACGAAGAAGATGATTGAGATTCGGAGCATACTGCAAAAGGTCGGCCAGTCCAGCTCTCTCACTCTGCCATCTATCGTTGTCATTGGTTCGCAATCGTCTGGAAAGAGCTCAGTGTTGGAAGCCATCGTGGGCCACGAATTTCTACCAAAGGGAAGCAATATGGTTACTCGGAGACCGATCGAATTGACTCTGGTCAACACACCAGAGTCGGCTGAGGAATATGGAGAATTTCCAGACCTTGGTTTACGCAAAATCTCTGATTTTTCTTCGATTCAGCGAACATTGACAGAGCTAAATTTGGCTGTTTCGGACGCAGAGTGTGTCTCGGACGACCCCATTCACTTGACGATATATTCGCGCAATGTTCCTGATCTTTCTCTCATCGATCTCCCCGGCTACATCCAGGTTGTAGGACAAAACCAACCCCTACAGCTGAAGCAGAAGATATCTGAATTATGTGACAAATACATCCAACCGCCAAACGTAATTCTTGCCATCTCCGCTGCAGATGTCGATTTAGCGAACTCGGCAGCTCTTAGAGCGTCGCGGAGAGTCGATCCCCGAGGCGAACGAACCATTGGAGTCATTACCAAGATGGACTTGGTAGATCCTTCCCGCGGTGCTAACATTCTTAACGATACACAATATCCTCTACGGCTGGGTTACGTCGGGGTTGTGACAAAAGCACCGCTCTCACAAGGTTTGTTTAAGATGGGTTCTTCAGACCTACTTGCAGCGATCTCCAAGAATGAAAATTCCTACTTTTCGTCGCATCCTCTTGAGTTTGGGCCAGAGGCAGGCGTCAACGTGGGCACATTGAATCTTCGAAAGACATTAATGCGTGTTCTGGAACAAACAATGTCATCCAGCTTACAGAGCACAAGCGACGCCATTAGACAGGAGTTGGAAGAGGCAACCTACGAATTCAAAGTTCAGTATAACGATCGCCCTCTCTCTGCGGAATCTTACCTTGCCGAAAGCCTCGATGCTTTCAAGCATTCATTTAAGCAATTTACCGAGGAATTTGGGCGTCCAGAAATGCATGAGATTTTAAAGAGCGCTCTTGATCAGAAAGTTCTGGACCTGCTAGCCGCACGTTACTGGAACAAGCCAGTGACGGATTTGGCACAGGCGAAATTGGATCTCGACAATCTCGCTGACCTCCCCAAGTCCGATCCCGATTCTCTTTATTGGCGTCGTCAGCTAGATGCTTCGACCTCAGCCCTCACAAAGCTAGGAGTCGGGCGCTTGGCAACCACAGTCATCGCAGCATCTCTCCAAGCACATGTCGATAAATTGCTTGCAAACTCGAGTTTTGTGAGCCATCCTTTTGCTAAGAAAGCCATAACTGACGCCGCATCAACCATTCTCAATGAAAGATTTTATAGCACCAGTGATCAGGTTGAAAACTGCATCAAACCCTTCAAATTCGACATTGAGGTTGATGAAAGAGAGTGGAATCAAGGCCGCGAGCACGTTGGCACTGTTCTAAAGAAGGAGCTGCAAGATTGCGAGGCTGCCCTGGCAAGCTTGGAGCCAGCTGTCGGTGGCCGCAGGAAGCTAAAGGAAGTGATGGCCTTTGTGGACAAGGCGCGAAAGGGTGACATCGTTGTAGAGGGCGACGGGCGAAGTGGTGCGGGAGGATTTAGCGCTGCCCTCCTCAGTAAAGGTCAGTTACCGAGGCCGCTCATATGCATAACTCATGATGCTAACACTGATACAGGGAGAGAAGCTGTCTTCCTTCGAGATAGGGCCGATCTTATCAAGATGCGAATGCTGGCTGTCAAGTCGAAGCAGTGCAACAATCCCAAAAACAAATATTATTGCCCAGAAGTCTTTTTGGACGCTGCAGCTACTAAACTGGCTTCCACAGCTGTTCTCTTCCTCAACGTGGAATTGCTGTCAGAGTTTTACTATAACTTCCCGCGAGAGCTAGATCTTCGTCTCGGACGGCATCTATCCGCAGAGGAAGTTGAGAAGTTCGCCAAGGAAGATCCCAAGATCCGCCGACATCTTGATGTCATCCGGAGGAAAGAGCTTTTGGAATTGGTACTTGAGAAGATGGAAAGTCTCCGGCAACTAGAAGGAAGAGACAGAGACCATGGAGCGAACTCAAGAAGAGGAGCAGCTAACAAAGAACGTGGACGATGGGGGCTCTTCTGAGCCATTCATCACAAGACCGAGATTGCAGGCATTCTGCACAGGTTAGCCATTGTATACCATGTTCGGTCATATGAGGTTGAATGTGTGGTGATGATAGTTCTCCACTAAGTTATGTTTACTCATGATCAGTAAAGGCCCCTTGGTTCGTGTTCTCGTGTATGAAACGTTATGACCATCCCCTATAAAGACATAAATGACAGTTACGAAATGAGAAAAGGAAAAGGAAGAGAAACGGGAAAAAAAAAAAGAAAGAAAGAAAGAAAGAAAGGGAGGAGGAGGAGGATTAGATAGGAATTACACTCTATTGGTTTATAAATATATATATATATATGCGTCAACCTAACTCGACTAGTTTAGTTAGAACGCGAAGCAAACCTTAGCATGTTCGCCAGGCGATAATTTTTCAAATAGTTGTGTCAACAGTCGTTTCTACAGTGACTTCCCACCTCACATTGCCCCCGTTGCCATAACCTTCTCCTAATCTATTCTGTATCAAGGTAGAAATCCGATTGCGCAGCTTTCCCAGTGCAAGTTCATCATACCCATTTGTAATGATGACTTTCAAGTTGGCCATACACAAGCCATAGTGGACTTGCCAGAATTGAGCACCGTCTATGCGGGCAATGCCTGATTCGGATTCAATCTCACGGAGAACGGCTGAGACGCCAACATCACCTCTATTCCCGCCATACGACATGAGGAGCATAAGCCCCTGGGCAACAGCAACACGCATGCCCAAACTAAACATTGCAAGAGAAATGACGGCACAGATCAGCCGGTCGAGCCAGTCGTACAAAGAAATAGATAGAAGGGGCAACAGTGCAATTAGAGCGGAGAAGAATAGGGTGAAAAAATGGAAAGGGTTGGAGAGTATGCTAGGCAAGGTAGCCAGATATGAAACTCTCATGACCTTGGCAATCCGAGCATGATTTTTCAAACCATAAGCTGATACAAGCGTGCTCGCAATTGCAGCAGCCGACACGAGGTCAAGGGAGTTGGCGGAGACGTGGTCGTGAGCATGTTCATGTTCATGATGAGCTTCGTGGTCCCCAACCGACTCGAGGATGTGTTTAAGATTGTGCGAGAGCAGGTCAAACCCTCCAAACAGGAGGAAAATAGACATGGCGAAGCCCGCAAGAATCTCCGCTCGTTCAAGCCCAAAGGGATGTCTAATGCTGCTACGACGCCACACTTCGAAATTGCCCAGGACATCAACCACCACGCAGACAGCGGCGCTGCCCGCGTCAAAGAAGACGAGATGAGACAAGGCCATTGCAGCAAGAGAGCCTCCCGATCTGTAAAATATGAACATGGCAATGGCGACATGGCACAGGCCCCAGTAGAGGCGCATACGCTGGTCTCGCTGTAAGCTTTTCCAGGCTTCTTTAAGGGTGGGTGTGGGGAGCGATGCTGGAAGGACGGGCGGTGGTCTTGGAGGCGGTTCTTGGAAGATCTGATGCTGGGCCGACACGCTGCTATGCTTATACCGGTGCCCGCGACGCTGGCCGACGTTCTGTCGTTGGAGCTGTTAGTTTGAGGGAACCAGCGGGCATCTTGATGTGTATGTGACGAACCGATTTAACAGGTGTGGTCGATATCACCTGCGTTTGGAAATTGAAGGGATTGGGAGCAGCAGGCGCCTGGCTGCCGCCCTGCGGAGACTCTGCCTCCGATGTCATTGCTGCGCGGACGCGTCAAATGAGATCACTATCGTTCGTCGAGATGGCTGAGGAAGTCGCTCGATATGCCCCTCGGGTTTGGCGGTGTCGGCGTCGCCAAACAACGAGCGCCGGTGTATTGGGTATTTGAAGAGTCTCCAGGAAGACGAAGCGATCTGGTCAGTACGTGCTCTAATTCCCTCGGATGGCGGTCTGTTCACTCTGCCATCGCCGTGGCTCTCGCAGATCGCAGTCGCATGCTCGCCGGCTGTGGTTGGTGAAGCTGTCAGGAAGTGGTACTAGGTAGGCCTACGGAGTATCGCCGCTGCGAGGAAAATGCAGGGGTACCCTGTAATGCAGAGCATGTACTCCGCATTTTATTTCTGCGTCGCTACGCAATCTACGCTTACTCGAGTATCTGGGCTCAAGGGCAGCGATGGAAATGCCTGAAGGATGAGCAATTGCACATTTTCGGATCAAGCGCATGGGCAGATTGCTCAATTGTCTTGTGTTTTAATACATATTCGGTGTTGTTATAGTCTATCAGTTTATTATTACTGCGAAGGACTTGCTAAGGTTCTAGCAGTTAGCCGCAATACAGCACAATTTGGTACCCGACCACTACAGGCGGCTGCTAGTACTATAAGGTACTTCACATGGCGGGCGTGCGGCCTTGTACCTCACACAACATTCCTGAGGTAGCCATTTCTGCAGCAACAATGCGCCAAGCTGAGACCCGGCCATGGTGCCTACTAAAGTAGGTAGGCACGGCTAAATCGCGTTAGGATCGAGATCTCCGATAATGTCTATATACTGGGGCCACCTGACAGCTGCGGCGCCAATCGTTCGGTATCAGCTGCGGAGGCTTCTCGCATCACCTCATAGCGCAACCAGCAGCCATTCGATGCCGAGATCCAGATGATCTGGTACTTGCTCTATCCGCTGCGAGGGTGAGGACACGCTCGATTCCATTCCCTCGCTACCCTCCATCCCAGAGCCCGGAGGTAGCCTCGTCCAATCAAAAAGCTGTGTTGACCATGGGTATCTGCGCCATAGAACAACAGAGGCACCTGTCCTCGCACCATCTCACCCGTTTCGACGAGCTGTTGCTCGCTACGGCCGAAATGCGTCTCGCAATGCCATCGGGACGCTGCTGGCCTCGGCCGGCGTTGCTTCACTGCTAATATACCCGGTGCCATTTCTGTACACCACCGATTTCGTCAGCGCGGCGTCGAACCTCCCTCACCATGCATGGACCGCCGCCCAGCCGCTCCGCTACGACGCCGCCATCACTCCCGACATCATCATGCGTTCCATATGGATCCATTCGAGCTATATGCAAGCATTGAGCCCGGACGTCCTCCTGTCGGCTCTCGAGCTACAAGACGAGCTTCTGGGCACAACTCAAGACTTCAACCCTGGCAGGTATTCCGGCCTGCCTCCTCCCGGTGACCCCAATGCGCCCCTATCGCCAGCCCAACGCGATGCTCTCCACGTCGTCAATGGCCTGACCGACCAGTCGTGGGCATTTCAATCGCCGCTGCTGTACTGGAACTGCTCCCGCGAACGAATTCTGGCCGACGAAGATATCCTGGCAACCGTCAACGACAGGAAGAACCAATCCACACCGGCAAACATCACCTTACGGCACTCTATTGTTTTTAGTGGCAAGCGATTTGAAGATCGCCGTTTACTAGCCGCCGACGCCCTCGTCATTACGCTCTTGTACCGAAATGCGTCGCCTGTTGGTCGCCATTGGGAGGACGTCGCGCCATCTTTACCCGCCAAGGTAGGGGACAAATGGGACATATATCCTGCAAACGGCCAAGTCTCAGGCAGCCAGCTCTATGAGTTTAAATTCAGGCCGATTACTGCTCAAGATTCAATCATTTTTGCCGTGGCCTATGCGGTCGCCCTCCTATATTTCCTCATAAACCTAACGAAGCTCCGCGCTATCAAATCCAAGTTTGGCCTCATAGTCACCGTCATTGCCCAGATATTGCTTTCGATTGTGTCTAGTCTCACTGTCTGCGCTTTCTTGAACCTCGATCTTTCCCGTATTCCGCGGGCCGCATACCCCTTAATAGTGCTGATAATGAGCCTGGATCATATCCTTCGGCTGATGAACGCATTGATTCGCACTCCTTCGGAAGATAGTACGAGCAACAGGATAGGGTATGCTTTTGGCGAGATTGCGCCCGCTGCCTTGGCAACCTCCATCCAGAACTGTGCGATTCTAATAGCATTGTCACGCGTTGTCTCGCCAGGCGTTTCCGAATTCTGCATCTTTGCGGCGGTTGCAATTGTGCTTGATACTTTCTATCTATCTACCTTCTTCCTCTCTGTCCTCAGTGTTGATGTGCGTCGAATGGAGCTTGGGGATGCTCTCGCAAAAGAGTCTATGCGTCGTAACCGCAATGCGAACTACAGTCGCAACTCCTCCTGGGTGAAACGCATAGTTCAAGGGAAGATTGCATTATCAACACGAGTCGCTGGAACACTCGTCGTCCTGGGCTTCGTATTTATCGCCCAATCTCGTTTTTTCAGCGATAGAGATATTTCTCGGCGGCTATCTCAGTTATATGGCGGCAAAAATTTAGAGCCCAGCCTCCCATCTCCTTTGAAGACATCTCTACTGAACGAAATCCACCAAGCAAGGAGTCCTACTTCTTGGCTACTGCTGCAAGACCACGATGCAGCTCATGAAATAATTCGCATCATAAAGCCTTCAGCCTATAGCTACATAGCCAGAGTCTATGAGCCTTTGGTTTTTGTAAAAAAGGGATCCAATCGAGCGCCTCGGATGAAAGAGTCGATTTTATCACCAGCAGTACTCGATTTTATCAATCATCAGCTCACTCCGCTCGTTTTCATAGACGTTCTTGTGGTTTTTCTGCTCCGCCGACTTACAGCCTATCTTTTACCAGATGACAAAGCGAAGCGAGAAGGGCTCAGTGATTCTAGCGAGGAGCCTAGCCTGGGAGTTAAAACATTGTCCGGAGGGCATTGCCTTGATATAGCTATGCTCGCATATTCCTCTGGAGGATACGCTGTGTCTGTTGGCTTGGACCGTAAAATTTGCCTGTGGAGTCTTAACAACGAGGATCGATGCTTCACAATCTCTGACCCAGAAAGAGATATCGGGATTAAATTTCCCGTACTTGCAATTGCCATTGATGAGGACTCGGAGTGGCTAGCAATTCTGTCATCGGATGCTGTCACTTTTTGGAACATTGCAACCAACGTGCAAGGCCCTATCATAGCTGCGGAAACCTACAATCAGAAGCCAACAGCTTTCTTCTTAGATCCGAATGTATCATCAAACATTCCAAGACCCGTTATAGTATGGAAGAATGGAACCGTCGTAGATATTGAACCGGCTTCAGGAGAAAGCCGCGAGTTCATGCTTTGTTCCGGGCTAACCTGCGCACGCCAACTTATAAGTATAGGTGAGTCGGGCGTCCTTCCATTCGCGTTAAAGTGCAGGCTCAGGTCATGGCTGACCAACGGGAATCATCCATATCATATAGCTGGCGAGCATCAAAGTCCGACTGTTTTCCTTATAGCAACATCTCGAAATGGAGATATACATGTTGTAGAAAGAATCGGGATGTCGTGGGGAGAGCAGAAAGTTTTTACAGGAAAGCTTGTGGTTGATGAAATACATCAAGTTGTACCGCTTTCGCCTCTCGCCTATTTTCTTGCATCGTCAAAGTCGGACGTTCATCTCATAAACCTGAATGATGGATCTACTGCTTGGAGCTTCTCGATAGAGAACTTGCGACCGCGTTCGCTCGACTGTGCTTTCTCCTGCCATCGGGCATCAAACGCCATGTCAATAGGGCTCAAATCTTTCACACTCAGCTACCAGGCGCTGGACTCCGGTGACGGTATCTTACACACCTTTACACCTCATGAGGACGATGACGCTATTTTTCTGCAGAATTATGGTATTGATCGTGCAATCAGCGGATGGTGTGGTTGGTCTGAAGCAGTACAAACAACGAAACGCATAGACAACCCTGGTGTTTGGAGACTTCTGTATGATGGTAGTGCAATTGGGCTTCGTCGTCGGCCCCGTACCGAATCGAGGAACCGACAGCAGAAAGCTATTTCGAGCGTGCGAAACCGCCTACCGAACGCAAAGAGTCAGGAAGTTGGGGCTTTCAACTGCTGGGAGTTGTGGAGAGCGGCACCTGGTGACCGTCAAGATATAGATGAAATCACACCTCTTTTCCCCAGTGATGAAGACCCGGGGCAAATGATTGTCTGCGAGCCGGGTCCCGGTGTCAAATTTGGGGAGTCATCGGTCGCTTTTGCATTTGGCAATGTTATAAAGGTAGCAACATTGAGCGGGTACAAGCCGTCGGGAATCAATGAGGTAAGCCATGAATCGCTAATGAATATGCCTACGAGACGTCGGAAGGGAGGGACAATGGCCAGGCCAACGGGGACCTAAAGCCGTAGCAGCTTTACCATGTTATATAAGCATATATAAATGACCAGAGCTCAGCTTTCACCATTGTCGACTTATTTTGATGAGTTATGTGAGCACGCTGCGGTGGCGCAAGTGCAAAGAGCCAGCCATGAGAAGGGCTACAGTATAACATCACAGATTGTTGACACAAAGAGTTGCCTTGATGTACCAGGAGAATGAATTAAACGCATTACAGCCAGCTATGTTGGCAAGATATACTGTATTGAGAGAGAAAAAGAAGGGGGGGATATAAATTTGAACGTTAACTAAATATAGGGATATATACTAACATTAGCTGTCAAAACGCTGTTTGCCTAACTGGGTCCATGTCGATTAGCGGCTATGCTCTCTACTCGCCGAGGGGGGAGTACACTGGGAGAAAAATAAAATACACATGAGAAATCGTTTCGTAAATGAGGTCTACCAACCTGATCCAGGTACCAGAATGGCATAACCCTGTCGTGCTCAATAGGAGGTTGGAACTCAAGCCCGCTCTCATCACCACACTCATTTCAAGCTATATTGGATTTTCCATGCCAATGGGAGGAGTAGTCTCATTGGAATGAACAGAGTGTGGCACCTGAGCTTTGCTGTGAAGCGTGTTGCTAGATCCGAGGCCACGCTTCATCATCTTCCCCAACACGGTGACCAATTCACAAGCATCCCGAAACATGTCATCATCCATGCCTTCTGTCGCTTCATAGACCTCATTTATTGTACTTCTCGCCAGACTGCGGCTGCCATCGGCGTCATGGACACATTCGTAGAGAAACGCAGCGTATTCCGTCTTCACTGACAACCGCAGCGAGTGAGAGCCCCAGAGAAGTCTATCAGCCAATTGTGCAGCCTCTTCAAAATACTGGTGGGCTGTGGGCAGATAGTCTTTAGCAGGTAGGAGGAAAGAAAGCGAGAGAGCCGAGACCGGAGCTTCAAAGCCAGGAGGAGGGCCAACAGGACCCCCTTCAAGAGTGTGACGCATTGTTTGTTGGTAGTCATCCGCACTAATGATCTCTTTCTCACGTTCAGCTGATACGGCATCGGGATCCCAGCCCGGCATATTAGAAACGCGAGGCTGATTTCGAAACAGGACAAAGATGTGATGGAAGCTGGCGCGTAGCTTATAGGCCAAAACCTTTAATTCGACGCAGTTACTGACAAAAGGAATGACATATTCTTGCAGCATTTTGAGCCCTTCACGCGCTAACCAAAGGATGCGCATGATGTTTTCATGGAGGGTTGCATCTGGCTTGCGCTGCTTCTTCACCTCGACGAGCTTCTCAGAAAGCCTGAGGGAGAGGCCCAGGATCTTGAAGAGTGTTGATGAGAGTATGGTATTATCATTTTCGACTGCCCTGGCTAATCGCCCCAGATACTTTTGATCCACCTCAGATGATGCCATGGAAGAACAATATCGTTTGCTTATTCAGTCCAGTGTGAAGATATCGGGTATTTGCGAGTCGTTTAGTGAATATTCAGCAGCAGAAGCAGCAATGAAAGCTACAACTCCTCTTGCAGGTGATGGTATAATGAGTAGAGATTAGAGAACAATGGCTTGAGGAACAAGAATGCGACAGCGGTTCCCTAGCTAACCAATGTGCCGTGTCTGTAAGCTGAGAGGGGGAATCAATCGTGATCAGCGGTCGACGAAAAAGCTTGCTGGCGCCAGAGAACAAATTGCAAAATTGTGTACGCAGATAGATCCCTAGAGCCACGACGCTTCGTCAGTAAAGATTCCGCATGAGGGGTTCTACATAGACAGAGTATGCGCGAGAGAAGGGCAGAGGGATGGAAGAAAGGCAGCCAAGCCGCCAGAAACCATCCAGTGTGGCAGCCTATGGGGGGTGGCGGCTGTTACAATTCATGCTGTCGGATCACAACATGAGAAGAAAATAGTCTATGCTGCTGGCCTGGGCTACCTGGGCATCTTCAGCTTGGGGGACGTTGCGGCATCATGCTCAGGTGCAATATCGAGCATCAAGCTTGCAGCTCCGCGGAAGCTTGCTCGGTTTGCAGTGGTCCTGGCTTGGTGCCATAGAAGTAGAAGCCATGGCTCGCTGGTAGAGGCTCCATCGCTGCGCACCACTTACTGGCATGTAAGAACCTGCAGAGGATGATGACAGTGCGAGACTGCCTGTTTGTATCTGATCTTCAGTTCCAGCCTCCAACAAGGCCCGAGTTTCCCTCACTTGCGCCTCGAAGCCTTGCCTCGCGCGCAATCGGAATCAATATGTGCCATGGTGCTTGTGTGCTGTGAGACAAGGGAAGACGGCGCTGTAAAAGGCGTCGCGCAACCTACCGAGAGGTGGAGAGCAGAGCGCTTGATGCCGGCCGCAATTGGCTTCGGCGAAGGCGCTGCCTGGTGATGGTGGCTTTGGCTCACCGAGGGGTATCCAAGGGCAACGTCGGCCAGGCTGGCGCGTGATGGTGACGATGATGATATGATGGTGATGACGATGATTGCTGCAGGCAGGCTGCGCTCGCGTCCCTGCTAATTAACACAGCTGAGTGTGTTCACGCGCTTGGCAGGGATCAACGATACAGGGGGCCAGGTTTGGACCAGGGTCCCTTGCTGCTCGTGCTGCTTTGATAGACTACTTGTATGCATGGTATCTACTGTATAATAAATCATGTTAAAAGAATATAAATTAGATAGGTACACATGTATACATGTATATACATAGGTACTAGTATATGTATATGCATCAACCTTTCGTCTACGGTGAGTTTTATCTAAAACAACAAAAACTAAACTGTCCACCTAGGCAAGATAAGAGTTTTAGCTACATGCTCAACATACACATATAATCAAAAAGGCCATTCAGTGCTCTAGGTGAAGGCACATATACACACACATACAAGGAAAGGGGCAGATGACAGGCAATTCACTGATTCAAGGCAAGACCAGATTTTTTAAACAATATAAAGGAAAATATTTATTCAGAAGATGGCATGATTCATTGCATAGCTAGCTGGTGTAAGAGTATGCATCATAAACCGATATATCCCATTATCTCTCATTCTCATAAGTCCCGAATACTATCAGCTCAACAGTGTCTCATCTAGCCATGCTATCATAACCCCCAGTTGGAAGTCAGAGACGATTGGAGCAGAAAAAGCCAAGTACCGCAATCTGCTGGATAAGAGGCCTAAAAATTGACAATTGTTGCAAAAAATTGGTGAGAAAATCCGAATTGAGAGTTTGCCATGAGACCCCGTGGGGAACTACTCAAAGAAACTCTGCAGTGACGAGTGTGAGTTGTGCCGGCGTAACGCGCCGCCTGTGTCTCTCATCCGTAGGCTGTTTACATGACGGTGCAGCCAAGGTAGCCGATGTACTGAGGCTTGCCTTGAGGCTTGTCCTGAGGCTTGCCTTGAGGCTTGTCCTGAGGCTTGGCCATGACGGTGCAGCCAAGGTAGCCGATGTATTGAGGCTTGCCCTGGGGCTTGGTCATGACGGTCTGGGCGGAGCGGGCCATTTTTGCTGTTTAGGTGTGGTGAAGCGGAAATGCTTTGCAAGAGGTTGATATTGGATGTTCGAGGCTTTGGAAGTGCGAAGATGCTGTTGCTGATGAGATGGATTTCTTGCCGGGCATCACCGGCCTTTTTATCCTCGCCTGGCTGACGGAGGCCCATCTCGAGGACTTGCATCTCGCTCCAGATTACCGTCAGGCATAGCCATTGTTCTTTAGCATTGTTCTACGAAGGCGTTCGCCAAGTGGCCACCTTACAGTCCTGGATACAAAAAGCGGAAACTTATCACACCGGTACTCTAGCTATTTTGCCCCAGAGCTTGCAAGTTTGTTCTGTCGCATTGTCGCATTGAGTAGGTATTTGCATATGTACCAAGGTACTACTATGTACTGTACTGTATATATTATATTTCAGGTAAAAAAATACCCTGTGCCATTATTCGTAACTGTTTGTCTTTGCTAAAACGTCAGAGCGCCTTAATATTATCATCAGATTCATATTGTTCTCGGCTCCGCTTATACTTCAAGCCATCGCCCTAGCTCCAACTCCCGACTAACAGAACTCTCCGACTTCCCCCTATGTGTACAACACTGAGCCATGAAAAGTAGCCAGTTCATCCAAAATCATTGCTACGGACGTGTGTATGTATCTCACCAATATATGTGTATGTACTGTACATATGTATGTATGTATGCACATACATACATAGCAAATATTTATATTATTACCATTAGATTTAAGTTACACAGGATTGTGCTTGGGGCAAAAAAAAAAAAAAAAAAAAAAAAGATGGTTCTTCATTTTGAGTTGATTCTCCCACATAGCTAGCGGGTCTCCGTGATTTTATTATCTGTGATAACCAATCTATTTTAGTTCGTGCCGCTAACAGCCAACCTATCGTCATTGTCAGTATAATTTTCGACGTCTAATTCTTATATGTATTTCTTACTTCATCAAATGGTCCATAAATGTCTGCAGAGACACATCATCAGTGAAAATGGTTTGGGCAGAGGTTGCCCCGACACCACCATATGCTCCTGTCGTATGAGTTGTTGATGGATTAAGTTTGGAGAGCAGGAATCTCGCCTGAGAGCCACCCGCATCGCAAATAATGAATCTAGGGAGTGGGAAACGGTCCGTAATTAGATCCTACACAGCACCGTTAGTTATTTCTAAATACAGTTGTGCTTTTTCTTCTTCTCTTGCACTTACCCTGGCGTCTTCTTTTGGTTGTTCTAATAGAGCGGCAAAGTTCTCATAGCCTTCTTGGTCCTGGTAGCCAGCCTTTCTCCACTCGGCAATGGTTTCACCGTGGAAAATGAGAATATGGAAGAAGGTATCTAGTAGAAGGATATGGGTTGGCTGAATGGACGCAGAGTCAAGCAGTACAGGCTGGCCTCCGTCCTGATCAAATGTGTATGAGTCTAGAGTCGGCTGAATCATGACGAGGGAATTGCTAACGTCTTCGTGGTTTAACACGTGACGATAAAATGCAGTTTCGTCAGGCGAATTGTTGAAAACCTGTAAAAACTGGCTTCTGCGAAGATGGAACATAAATTGAGGATATAGGGTGAAGTTCTTCTCCAAACGGAATGAAGTCGGGTCATCCTTTCGATAGTCTGCAAATCTTGAGCAAAGGCGGATCAACATCCTATCCACCCAGCGCAGTACATCGGGCCCATCATCAACCTCAGCCTTGAAAACAGCAATCCGTGACATCAGCACAGCTGCTGCTTCTTGGTCAAAGGATTGCGCGATGGCTGGATCTCCAGCAGGGCCGCTCAGATTCCTAGCAATAGTCGTCACACGAAGGTGAAATTGTCCCGAGGAATGTTGATAATATGTTAAGAACTGCATCATCCCCTTTTGGGGTGCTTGTTGGTGAGTTGTTGGCCCTTGATTTGCAACTTCAAAATAGATACCATAGCTGGAATTGGGATCGATGCCACACATCTTCCATGAACAGGTATTACCGATACCACACTCCGTCTCGCCAACAGAGACTGACTTTTTATTGAGGGACACTGCGTGCCCAATCAGCCCAGTGACCTTGAGCTCCTTAGTTGTCAGTACTTCAAGTACCGCGTTGAAGCCCATCAGGAGGTTATCGTCGCCATCTTTCTCGAAAATGCGCACAAATGATTGTTTAAACATTGAAGATGTAAAGCTGTCAGTGAGAATCATATGACCGCCTGTTGAGTTACAGAGCCCCTTCATTTCAAGCAAACCAACTTGGTCAAGACAGCCTGCAAATATATCTATGATGTGGCCATTATGGGCAGTACGCTTGGCTAAGTTATCGTAAAACTATCACTAACGTTAGTACGCGGTATCCTGTTATCCTGCTCATTTGCTCAATCTTACCTTTAGTGCCTTCTTGTAGTACTTGGCGTTATCGCGATCGATGTCGTGATGAGAACGGATCGGCTCCCTTAGTTCTGGGCCAACAACCATACCAGGTCCTTCGGTTGCGGGCCCGCCGGCGAACAGCATTATACGACCACCAGAGTTTTGAAACGTTGACTCCATTAGGCCAATGGCAACGCTCAAAGCAACACCAGTGCAGCGTAGGCTTCTCCGGTCGCTGGCGGTTGGCCAGGGGTCTTTTTGCAGAGACTCCAGAACTTTAGTAAGTTGGAATTCAGCCTGCTGAACCGGCAACAGAAATCTTGACGTGGATCCAACGTTCATCTGGCGGCCTGCCTGTGGTGGCACTCCAGGTCTTGGGCCATGCGACGTCAGGCCGAGCATCTCCTGAACAGTTTTGGCAGAGTAGTCTTTACTTCCACGGAAGACATAGGACTTGGCGCAGCCCTCATAACCAATTTCATGGACTTGAGCCTACATACGGTGAACAATCGTTCGCTTGTGAGAGTAGAAATAAACGCACCATTGTACCATACGTAATAAGCCCAACCAGCGCATTTTCTGGAAGGAGGCTAAGGCTCATTACTAGGGACTCTTTCAAGGCAACCAGACTATCTTCCTCCTGGCATAAATCAACAACGTATAGGAACAGAGGCGGCGCAGGCGCAGGCCTTGACAGCCTATATTCGATAGTAGTATTCGCAGGATGCAATTCTGGTGGGATCGCATTCGCGGTGATATCTTTGTAATGTGGCGGAAGCTGGTTTCTTGACAAGCAGAATGGGCAGATCCATACACGAGCACGAACATCCACCTGACTAACATAATCATTAGTTAGGGAGCATGCGCATGGGAACTGAGGAAGCTGGTCGATCATGGAAAGTTTACCAGAATGGGTTGAGGACCGAACGACAAGGCTGCTTGCATGTGACGGGCTCGAATTGTAGCAGAGGCGTCTCTGGCTTCTCTTTCAAAGGAGTGAATAATGCGCCTATCGGTACAACTAGCCTTGAGGCTTCCTGTTGATCTATCAGCTTGTGCAAGATTTGTGCATGTCAAGAGAACTACCATTCGGGAGCTTGGAAAGACATTCCAGCTCAGGCGAACGCCATCACGATCTTCCACTTCGCTCCATTGTTCTTTAACAGCTTCGTAGTCCATTGGTAGTCGAGCTGAGTCGTTGGACACTCAGCCGATACTGTTGACAGAGATGGTTGTTGTTGTGGCAATTCACGGTAGTTTTTCCACGAGGGTGAGATACTTGAACGGGTGGAATTTAAATGATCTGTTCAGGTTGGCAACGTCGCTTGAAATCTTAACACGTTTACACGCACAGAGCACACAACAAGCAGAAGGACAGCTAGCAGTCTAAGCTGGCGGGACAGTGTTGAGTAGCTTGTCGCCACGGAATAGCCCCACTAGAGAACACATAATATAAAACATAACTATATTTATTTTATTTTATTTATTTATTTTATTTTATTTTATTTATTTATTTTATTTATTTTATTTATTTTATTTATTTTATTTATTTTATTTATTTTATTTATTTTATTTATTTTATTTATTTTATTTATTTTATTTATTTTATTTATTTTATTTATTTTATTTATTTTATTTATTTTATTTATTTTATTTATTTTATTTATTTTATTTATTTTATTTATTTTATTTATTTTATTTATTTTATTTATTTTATTTATTTTATTTATTTTATTTATTTTATTTATTTTATTTATTTTATTTTATTTATTTTATTTATTTTATTTATTTTATTTATTTTATTTATTTTATTTATTTTATTTATTTTATTTATTTTATTTATTTTATTTATTTTATTTATTTTATTTATTTATCTTATTTATTTTATTTTATTTATTTTATTTTATTTATTTTATTTATTTTATTTATTTTATTTATTTTATTTATTTTATTTATTTTATTTATTTTATTTATTTTATTTATTTTATTTATTTTATTTATTTTATTTATTTTATTTATTTTATTTATTTTATTTATTTTATTTATTTTATTTATTTTATTTATTTTATTTATTTATTTTATTTATTTATTTTATTTTATTTTATTTTATTTTATTTTATTTATATATATATATATATATTTTTTATTTATTTTTTTTATGTTGTTTTATATTAAACTAAGTATATTATTTTCTTATCCTTTTACAACCACGCAGACATACCAACCTTAGCAATCAAATGCAATCTGTTTTCTTCCTGAGTTATCACTCTTTTTCATATAAACCGCTTGTCTAATCCTGTCGTGACATACTACTATTTATAACACACCTAGCATCGTCCATTTTCTAGGCTCAACCCTTTGCGCCATATTAAGACCATTTCATTTCATTCCATTCCTCTAACCCTTGGACCTATGGCGACGTCAACGGGAGCTGCATCGTACACTAACACTAAATCCCCCACTATTCGGCGCATACGTTAGTCTATTCCTCCCAATTTCTGATCGCATGCAGTGAAGACAACGGAATTTGGCCATTGGAACTCTTCATCATTCGTAGAAGCACTAACTCAAACATCTTCCAGTCCGCGAGGCTGCAGAGCTCTCAAATACGCCGTCTCCTGATTATACCGCGGAGCCATTAGAGTCGGACCTCTTCGAATGGCATTTTACTCTTCGAGGGCCCCCAAACTCCGCATACAGCCAAGGTGTCTACCATGGTCGAATAATTTTGCCTCCCGCGTATCCTCTCCGGCCTCCAAGTTTTCGATTTTCTACCCCAAATGGCCGATTTGAGGCCAACCGTGAGATCTGTCTCAGCATAAGTGGCCATCATGAAGAAACGTGGCAGCCGGCCTGGGGCATTCGAACCGCTCTTGTCGCGTATGAAATCTGCGCTCTACCAAATGCCTGCCTCTACTTTCCGTAACTAACTAACATGAATATTGACATAGGCTCCGCAGCTTCATGGAGACAGATGTGCTAGGACAACTAGGTGGCATGGAAACTACCGAGGCGGTTCGCCGCCGGCTTGCCCAGGAGTCAGTCTCTTTCAAGTGCGCAGTATGTGCCAAGTCCAATGCGGATATCATCGCTGAATGCGAAGATCGTTGTAAAGAAACCGCTGCTTTGTGTCAAGAGATAGCAGTTCCTGCCGAGTTAAATATGAATTGGAGAGATGAGCTCGAGGCAACTAAAAATGACCACTCATCGTCAACTCGTCGATCAGAAAACCCTTCTGAGCCTGTTCGGGATGGTGAGCTGCCTGTAGCTGAGCCGTCCGAAGCTGAGCTGGCAGAAGGATTTGTTCAGACAACACCCAACATCACAGATGATCTCTCAACACACCCACCAACTCCGATGCTGGCTATCAGAAATCGGCAAGCCCCTTTCCCTACTAGCCCCACGGGGACAGGGGCAGAAGGAGTGCCGCTATGGATAGATAGGGTGATCGTAGCTTTAGTTATCTTGCTGGTTGCCATTGTTTTGAAGGTTTTACTCGGTATATAACCAATCTTTTGCTTGGGCTAGGGCGTTCATTCTCTCCTTCAGCCAATCGTACACAAGAACGGTTGGTAATATGCAGTATGGAGATCTGTGATACGGCAGACATGTGAAGTATGATCTCTACGTCACTTTACAGAACTTGTGGCATCCAATATCAATAGCTGTGTTCGATGCTGGCTGTCTTCGAAATTGTGAAGTAGCCTTAGATGAAATGGTATCAACACTCAACAAAGAAAGGGCGTAAGATTTGGTCTGGCACAGCGTGAAAGCGCTTCTTTTTCTTCTTTTTTTTTTCTTTTTCCTTTGCTGACGGCTCTATTCTCGTGACCGATTATACTGCCATGGTACAGCTAGCCACCACCACTCTCCTACAGTTACAGAGGATCCATCCATAACCTCTTCCAAAACATTGGTCCTTATCCCCCATTCTACGATAAGTTTTGCTTCAAATTCATCTAATATGGGACTTAGAGAGTTGCATACGTCCTTAGCCGCCATGGGGCCTTTCGTAGCGTAAGTAAAACAAAAGGCCCCGAGAATATCAGACCACCGCCTTCTATCGTTCTTCCCAAAAAAATCGATCCACTGTGGAATTTCTCCTTTCAACGTGGTGCTAGGCAAATCCTCCCACGCTACAGCGTGTAACACAGCGATATCCTCGTTGTACTGGTACAAATTTGTGGGTTTTGCCTGGAGTCGAAAATGATAGTAAGATTTAGGATACTTTCGGCTTTCATAATTGCCTGGCTCAAATCCGAAGGGAATATTTGGTATATCTAGGGGTACAAGTTTGATTTTCCCCGCAGCATTCAAATTTGTCAGTGCCATCATGGAGCCATCGTTGAGGGTGTACGGTATCTCGAAAACTCCTCCTGTGCGAAATTTGTCATCCATCTGCGTTTTGAAAGCAGCAGCATCTTGGTATTTTGAGCGTTGTGCCACTCTGCTAAGCGTTGACAAATACCACTCACTTAACCTGTATGGTCTCCCTCCAAGTGGTGTCTTTTTGCTCCTGCAAATAACCCTTTGAATCGTGAGTTGAACAATAGCTTCCTTAAGAAGCAGTGAGCTTCGTTCTGCCCCGTCTCCAGATAACGTGAGAAATTTTTCTTTGATTTTTCGCACTGAGTATTTCGCTTCGCTAGTACAGCAGAGCGATTTGATCCAAGATCTTGCAATACCCAAACTCTGAACATTGCTGGCATCATTGCCTTGATCGAAGATGCCATCAACACGAAGTGCACCGGGTTCTGATGTGACCGCCTCGAATCGTGAGAAGATCGAAGATTGAGCGTGGAAAAATCTCTCCCCCCAATCTTCTTCGATTGACGTGGCATTTATTAACGAGAACCGATGAGAAAGAAGCTCTCGTGTGGGGGGGATTTGATAGTTCTTCTGGCGAGATATTCTTGTTGCCCACTTAATAAGTGTCCGCCAGTCATAATGAACTGGGGCTTCAAAGTCAATCATAGGGAGCTCATGGCTCTCAAAGGCTTCAATCAATCGCTCCTGGACATCTCGCGTAAATTTTTTAATGTGCGGTCTCTGCTCTTTGCATGCCATCGCCCAGAATTTGCGCAAACTGGCAAGGCGGGTGTTTGGGAAGATGTGAAGTAATATACCCCAGTCAATTGCTTTATCTGCACCTCCTAATAGGACACGGACGACAATAAAAGCGGCTAAGAGTTCTTCCTGGCTGGTCAGCGGGCTATCCGCAGCGCCCATTCCTCTGACCTCATCTAGCGCATATGTCTCTCTTCGGAATATTGAGGTGAGCGGGCGAGTTATCAAAGATACTCGCTTAATCTTCGACTGGTTCATATCAGTAGCGCCCAAGAGATGCTTTCGATGGTTTGGATCAAATGCATCTAAGTCGAGCTCAGAGTCGCTGTCATCGCTTGAGGATAACGACCTTAAGTCGTACATAGCTTTGCCAATTGATTGAGGGGTTAAATTCTCATGAGATTGCCACTTTAAAGTCATTGATGATGTTCCATTTTCAAATCCAGCTGAAAGATTGATGAATATGTTATGGGGGCCAGCGGCCAGCGGCAAAGTGTTTACGAACTGTTCTGTTTGAGCTAGTTCCACACTGAGACAATCCCATAAACTGTTCGTAAATGTATCATGGGCAGTTTCAGCATCGTATTGTCTTCCAATATCATTTGCAGAAATTCGTTTCTCAAGACTCTGGGCCCAATCGGCCCAATGAAACCACTCTATATCAGGCATCCATCCACGCACTGTGAAATTCGAGTTAATAGCCTTTTCTTCAAAGAACTGCAGGTCAAGATATGGCCAGGTTCCATTTTTGCCCGCAATACACTGAACTGGCTCGATAATAGCAGGCTTCGCTGCGAAAGTGGGCTGCTGAGTAGCTTCCATATCAATAAATGGAAAAGGCCGAGTTATGCTTTGCGGTACCCCGTAATCGTCCACACACCAATCATCTTCCAAAAATCGATTTGGAGTTAGAAATTGAACCTTGGCTCCATGGTTTAAGCGAGTGATGTTCAATTTTGGGAAATTATTCCTGTTGGATAACAGGTTGTTCGACGCCCATCTTACTCGATACTTCTCGTCTACCGGTGTTGGTGTAGACGTAGGAGCTTGGCTTTTTATACTAGTTTGTAAGGGTTTTCTTCGCTTACTTGGACTATTCGTGTCGCTCATCATTCCGTGACGCTTTTTAGCTGAAGCCTGAGCCGCATATACCGGAGCATCCAGTTGAGCAACTTCGCCAGCAAGCACACGGCGTCCTCGGCGATTCTCCTTCCTGGCTCCTGGTCCAGTATCGCTACTTGGTAGTTGAAATTGCGCAGGTATGAAAGGCTGTGGATGTCGCAATTTAATGCTCTCGACAACAGCCAAGGTCTCAGGGGAGAATGCATCAAGGTGTGGTAGTGTTAAGATTTGACATTTAGAGAACAGGCCGCTGTGGTCTTGGAATCCATGCCAATGCTCCAAGACTGCTTTATCTTTGAGCATACGGCTCAGGGCCCATTGATAATCTTTTGTCTTCGGTATCGGCTTCTCTGGGTATCTGGTATTCCATACGGTAGCGAGAGCGCGCCAAAGGGAGTGCCCTCCGGGGAGGACACCTTTCCGCTCGATAAGCATCTCCATCAGCAGAGAAGAGATATGATCAGTTATCTCATTTCTAGAAGTTTTCTTTTTGAACCCCTCACTCTCCAGGTTGATCGATGCGGATTCGTAAATTTTTGCATTTGTTACCAATTCCATCTCTGTCTTCTCCGTAGATTTTACTAAATCAGTAACCTTAGAAGCTGGCTTCAAACGTTCACTAGAGTTGTCTTGAAGATCTAGTTCGCTGACAGACGGCAAAAAACCTGAGCTGGGCCATGCGAGAGTGTTAGAGAGATTTTCTAGCTGATTGACATCATATTTGCGATTTTTTAGATCAAGCACTTGGTTTGATTGACTTATATCGACTGGCATAATAATAGCCTGTTGCTGGGGTAGAGAAGATATATTCAGCATTTTTCTATGCTGCGAGATTGATTGGTCACTAGAAGATCGATTTATTGCGTAAATCTCACCGGTGTGGCTCGGGGTAGTCGCTGATACCGCAACGTGTGAATATCTACTCTCCTCATCATTGGTTCTTATTGGGGAGATCTTGAACTGTGAGATCTTTGCGGCGTCGTGTTCATTTTCTTCTCTTCCTCTTTTCGCCCTCTCTTTTTCGTTGGTCGTCTTGATTGGTTCATCATACCGTGAGCCGCGCGTTAATTTTGCAGGCACTTTAACAACTTTCTCAGTAGATTCGGTTGTTCTAGCAAATCGAAGAGTAGATTTCATCTCCCGGTGAAGTCCATCAAGATTAGAGGGGCTATATGATGGATTACAAGAAGTTTGGGACCGCTCGAGATGATACTTGAGGCCAATGTCATTTTTCCAGGTTTTATCACACTTGTCGCACTTCCATCTTTTACCTTTGGCTGTGTCATTGTTGGAAGTCTCAACTTCTTGCAAATTACCAGGGCGGCCAGAAGTTCGGCCACGTCCTCGGCCTCGTTTCCGTCCCGCAAGCTGAGCGGATTCTATAGGTATAGTCGAATCAGAAGGTTGTGATGTAGTTATTTTCGGTGCTGTTATGTCTAACTCACCATCTACTGGCCTGCATTCCATGACTTCTGTTGATGATGGTTTGGAGTGCCGGAGGGAGATTTCTTCAGTAGGCGCATCCAGTATAGAAGATGAATTCATTAGCCCCTTAAGCGTTTCTTGAGGTAGTCTCAGCTTGATGATCATTGAATCTCCTGTACAGGGCTGGCTGTCTTCCTTTGGGGGATTAAGAACCTCATCGGTAACATCAGGCGTCAGTCGGATATTGTTGCGATCAGTATCTGCATCAGCCGGGTGCTCTGATCTCATCTTTCGAGGTCTGCCTCTCTGTCTTCTTTGGGATAAGTTAGATTGAGTTAAGTTGGCCAGCTTTGAACTTCCGATGGGGTATGCCGCCTGCAGGAAACCATAGGATACGGGAATGTTGGTTTGTCTGGTCTGTCGCTCGCGCTCACTATTGGCCGACATAGTGTCCGACATAGTGTCGGGCATAGCCGGTAGGGCAGATGACATGGAGTACCTATATGATGCAACTTTTCCGGCTCTGGAGTGCTCGCTTCTTACTTGCAGATACTGTAACTGAATAGGTTGGATGTTAGGCGTGGAAATGCACGTGGTCAAGGAGGATAAGAAACGTGTAAAGGATACACCTAAAGTAAGCCCGTATACATCCGGATTCGTCAGTCCTGCCTCTCCGCAAGCCATTATGCTCTTTGCAATAATAACTGCGAGCGGCTGATCCGCCGACCATGGTGGAGCGACGCCTAAGCATTTCGAGGAGGCAAACTGGCCCAAAAGAGAACCGGCACCATCTTGGCCATCTTGATTATATACTTCAGTGGTCTTGGAAAGCTTGCCAGCTCGCTTCCCAGTTGCCAAAAATATGGACCAGTCCTTGGGTGTGAGATCCCGATTAAACCGTACACAATCGTTGAAGACTTTGTTGTTCAGCCTTGCCGCCACATACCGAATTGCGTCTCGCGCATTCAGGAATCTGCAGACTTTGGAAACAACTTTCATTTGCCATCGCATGCCAAGAACACCCAATTTTGATTTCAAATCCTGCATGCGTAAAACATCCCATTCCTTACAAATTGCCATTATGGTGGTTGCTAAAGCTGTATAGTCAACAGATTCTCCGGTCCATCTTGTGTGCCAAGGAACGGCGTCAAGGTTGACGGCAAGGACTTGGCGGGATAGGTTCATTTCCGCCTCTGGCTCCGCAGTCGCGCTCCTGTCTTTTGGGAGTGGAGGAGCGAATAGCTTCAACCACATTTTACTGGTTTTTGTTCCCCGAACAAGCGTTGTTCGTTTTGTAATGTATCCTTTCTTGACCAGCGCATCTGTTCGTTTTGGCACGGAGCGTTTATCCTGATCAACTAGACGACCAAGGTCACCTTGAAGTATCCCCTGTGCTTTTGTTGAAGCGATTCCAAGAAGCAGAAGCCATTCGGAACGAGGCACACGCTTATAATCTACTGCATGTCCAGTAATGGCCTCCCACATCGTTTCCTGAGAGACGTATATCCGAATATCGTCTTGAGCACTGGGTTCTAGGGAAGACGAATGATTCTCGCGCGCATTTTGATGGCCAGAGGGTTGCCCATGTCGGTTGTTATATCTATCCTTGCGGAGATCTTCCAGTGCCAGTACCTCTTCAAACATTAGTTGGTTATATTTCCTCTGAGGACCAATTGAGATGTCTGTCCGTTGGACCAGCCATCTCCAGATTGTGCCGACTCCATAGTCCGATAAAACGAATATTGAGTCTTGAAGCGTTACGTCTCTTTGGAGAGACAGCGTGGTGTCGGGCGGAGAGAGTGCCAACTTTGCAGCATCGATGAATTGCGAAATTGAAAGACCTAGGTGACGAAAGTTAATATATCTTTATACAAAGAGCTAAGAACGGTCAAAACATGCTACACGAGGATCTTGAATATACGCCGAGGGCGTTATGACCTCTGTGCTATAGTTACCGAACATACCCTGTTCACCAGCGCATGAGATAACCAGTAATAAACGCGCAATTAGCCCTTCGAGTTCCAGTGTCATGGCTGACAATTGGATATATAGTAATGCATGGTTAGGCCAGAGAGTGATAGAATTAAGTATTGATAAAGCATAGATAATATTGAGATAAGGGAATAGATATTAATATTGTTTAGAGTAGTCCTAGGATAAAGTCAAATATATAAAATAAATTAAAAGTGATTTAAAGTAACTTTTTTAATAGCTTTAATTAATATATATAAATTATATATTTTAAATATTTATAATATAAATATAAAAATATTTTCTAAATAATATAAAAATTTAAAATATTTTTCTAATATATTAATTAAAATAATTTATAATTGTTTTTTTTAAATACTAATATTTTTATTTAAAATATAATTTTAAATAATAAAACTTAAGTTTTAATATTTAATAGTAATATATTTATAATTATTAACTTCTAAAATTTTTAAATTTTTTTTTATTTATAAAATAAATAAAAATTATTGATTTTTTTAATAAATTTTATTATTTATATTTTAATAAAAATATTAATAATCAAAAGTTTTTTATAAATTATATTTATAATTTTTATAATATTTTTTTAATAATATTTTAATTATAAATTATTTTAATAATATTAATTTATTTTATAATTAAATTATAATAAAATAAAATAACTCAAGTACTTTATATATATAAAATAATAAAACTATATTATTATTATTATTATTTTAAATATATATAACTTTTTAAATACTTTTTAAATAAAAAATCTTTAAATTAAAATTAATATATTTTTATACTTTTATTTTATTAATTTTTTTTCTAATTTTTTAACTTTTACTTTAAAGCTATTTAAGTAATATAAAAGTTATAATATTTTTAATATAATATACTTTTTATAAAATAATAATTAAAAACCTGCCTTAACTTTTTTAAAATAATAATAATTTTTTAATAATAAAATTAAAAGTATTATAGCTAAAAATAATTTAATAAAATTAAAGTATATATTTTTAATAAAATATATAAAATTATAAAAAATAAAAGCTAAAGTTTTTATAATTATAAAATAAATTTATTAATTAAAATAATTAAAAAATTTAAAAAAAAATATAAAAAAATATATTTTAATTATTATAAAAAATAAATAAAAGTTTTATAATTTATTATTTTAGTTTTTTTAATTTTTAATTAAATAATAAAAAATTAAAAATATTTAATAATTAAAATTATTAATTAATTTTTATTTAAAAAATAATATTTAAATAATTTATAATAAGTTATTAATAAAAATTTTAAAAAATTTAAAAAATAATATTATTAAATTTTATTTATATTAAATAATATAAATAATAAATATTATATAAAGTAAAAATAATATTTAAAAAAATAATAAAAAAAAACTTAAATTTTTAAAAATAATTAAAGTTACTTTAAAAAATAAAATAATAGTTTTTTTTAAAATATAATTTATTAAAACTTTTTTTATATTATATTATTAAATTAAATATAATAAAAAAAAATAGTTTTTAAAAACATTTTATATTTATTTTAGTTTTTTTAAAAAATAATTTTTAATTAAAAAAAAAATAATATATATTTAGTTATTATATAAAACTAAAGTTAAAATTATAAAATTTTATTAAATTTTATTATAAAAAAGTTTTAAAAATATAAAAAAAAAAAATATTTTTAATTATTTATTTTTAAAAACTTTTAAAATTAATAAATAAAAAATAAAATAAAAAAATATATATTTATATATTATAAATAATTTTATAATAATAAATTAATATTTATAAAATACTAAAGTTAAAAATAAAATAATTTAAATTATATATTAATTTAAAAAAAATAAAAAATATATTAAAAAAAAACTATAATATTTTATTTATAATAGCCTTAAGTATTTTATAAATTATTATTTAAATTAAAAAAAATTATTTAAAATAATAAAAATTAAAAATAGCTAAAATAATTAGTTAAGCTTTAATTATATTTATATTAATTTAAATAAAATTATAAATTTAAGTAACTATTATAATTTAAAAATAAAACTTTTATAAAATTTATATAATTTAAAATAATAAATTAATTTTAAATATAATTAATATATAATTTATATATATTTAAAAACTATAATAAATTTTTATTAATTATATATTATATTTATTTATTATATTTAATTTAAAAGTATTTAATTTATAATATATAAAAAATATTTTTAAAGCTTATAAATATATAAAATATTATTTAAAATTATATATATATTTATATTATTATTAATAAAAACCTAAAGCTTTAAAAAAACCTTATATTATTAAATTTATTTATTATTATAATTAAAAATATTTTTTTTAAATAAAATAATAATATTTTAAATATAATAATAATAATTTAAATAAAATAATAATAATTTAAATAAAATAATAATAATTTAAATAAAATAATAATAATTTAAATAAAATAATAATAATTTAAATTTTAAAAATATTAAATTAAATAATTATTAATTAAAAGTTTTTTAAAAATAAAATATTTTAGTTTTTATAATTATTTTTTTAAAAAAAATTAATATAAAAAAAAACTAGTTATAAAAAAAATAATAAATATAAATAAAATTTTAAAAAAAACTTTAAAATATAAAAATATTTTTAATAATATTTAAATTAAATTATTATTATAATATAAAATTATATATTATAAAATTATTTTTTAGTTTAAAATAAAATTTTTATATAATATTATTTATATTTTATTTAATAAAAACTTTAATTTTTTTATAAATATTTAAAAAATAAATTTAAATAAAAGTATATTTATTTATTATAAAGTTTAATAAAAATATTAATTTTTTTTTATATTTAAAAAAAATAAAGTATTATATTTATATATAAATTATTAAAGTTTTAATTAAATAATAAAAAAAAACTAATATTTTTTATTATTAATTTTAAAAATTTTAAATTAAATAAATAAAATATAATATTTTAGAAAAATAAATATAAAATATATATATTATTATATTTAAATTATAAAAATATAAATAAAAAATTATTTTTTAAATTTAATATAATTATTTTAAATTTTTTATAATATTTTTAAAATTTATTAATATATTTATAATATTTTAATATTATATTAATAAAATATTTTATAAAATCTTTTAAATATATATTATATTAAATATAAATTAAATTTTTAAAAAGAATTTATTAAAAAATATTTAAATATAGTTAAAATTAATAAATTATTAAAAATATAAATGTTTTTAAAATTTTATAATTTTTATTATAAATTTATTTAAAAATACTTTAATTATAAATAATTTATTTTTTTATAAAATATAATATAATATAAATATATTTATAATATTAAAGTTATAAAAAAATTATTAAATTATATTATAAAAATATAAAAACATAAAATTAAAACTTAAATATAAAAAATATAAATATTATAAAAGAATTTTTATAAAAAAAATAAAAATTAAATTATTAAAAAAAAACATTTTTTATTATTAAAGTTAAATTTATATTTTAAAGTAAAAAATTTAAAAATAAATTATTAATATTATATTATAATACTTTATTTATAAAAGATTTTTAAAAAAAAATAAACTATACTTTTATTAAATAAAAATTCTAGTAATTTAAAATAAATAAAAATATTTAAGTTTATATTAAAAAATATTAAATATATTAAAATTATATAATAAAAAAGTATATATTATATAGTTAATTAAATCTTTTATAATATTTAATAAACTTTTTAAAAAAATTAATATAAACTTTATTATAAAATTATTATTAATTTATTTTAAAAATAAAAAAATAAATATAATTTTTATTATTATAAATTAATTTTTAAAATATATTTTATTTATTTTATAGCTATAATAAATAATATAATATAATTAATAAAATTATTATATAATAAAATTATATTAAAAAAATAATTAAAAGTATTATAATAAATAAAAAAAGTATATTTATAAATTAATTTTAATTTAAATTATATTATTAAACTTAAAATAAAATAAATAAAATAAATAAAATAAATAAAATAAATAAAATAAATAAAATAAATAAAATAAATAAAATAAATAAAATAAATAAAATAAATAAAATAAATAAAATAAATAAAATAAATAAAATAAATAAAATAAATAAAATAAATAAAATAAATAAAATAAATAAAATAAATAAAATAAATAAAATAAATAAAATAAATAAAATAAATAAAATAAATAAAATAAATAAAATAAATAAAATAAATAAAATAAATAAAATAAATAAAATAAATAAAATAAATAAAATAAATAAAATAAATAAAATAAATAAAATAAATAAAATAAATAAAATAAATAAAATAAATAAAATAAATAAAATAAATAAAATAAATAAAATAAATAAAATAAATAAAATAAATAAAATAAATAAAATAAATAAAATAAATAAAATAAATAAAATAAATAAAATAAATAAAATAAATAAAATAAATAAAATAAATAAAATAAATAAAATAAATAAATAAATAAATTAAATAAATTAAATAAATTAAATAAATTAAATAAATTAAATAAATTAAATAAATTAAATAAATTAAATAAATTAAATAAATTAAATAAATTAAATAAATTAAATAAATTAAATAAATTAAATAAATTAAATAAATTAAATAAATTAAATAAATTAAATAAATTAAATAAATTAAATAAATTAAATAAATTAAATAAATTAAATAAATTAAATAAATTAAATAAATTAAATAAATTAAATAAATTAAATAAATTAAATAAATTAAATAAATTAAATAAATTAAATAAATTAAATAAATTAAATAAATTAAATAAATTAAATAAATTAAATAAATTAAATAAATTAAATAAATTAAATAAATTAAATAAATTAAATAAATTAAATAAATTAAATAAATTAAATAAATTAAATAAATTAAATAAATTAAATAAATTAAATAAATTAAATAAATTAAATAAATTAAATAAATTAAATAAATTAAATAAATTAAATAAATTAAATAAATTAAATAAATTAAATAAATTAAATAAATTAAATATTAAAATATTATTTTAAATTTTTTATAAAATATAAAATAAGTTTTTAATAATATAAAAAATATAAGTATAAAAATATTTTTATATAAAACTTTATATAAATATTAATTAAATTTTTATATTAATATTAAAAATAATATTATAAAAAAAAAGTTTTTAATATATAAATATATATAAAAAAGCTTATATAATTTAAAAAATAATTAATAATTTAATAATAAATTATAATAAAAAAACAAATAATTTATTATAATAAATATTATTAAAACTTAAAGTTAAAAATAAATAATTTAATAAAATTATTAATAAAAAACCTTAAGTTTAAAAAAAAAACTTATATTTTAATTTATTAGCTTTTTTAAAATTATAAATAAAGTTAAAAAATAAATATATTAATTAATTTTATTAAAATAATATAATTATATTTATAATATATTTTATAAAGCTATAAATAATAGTAATTAATAAAAATATATAACTATTTTATTATAAATATATAACTTTATAAATATATAATTTTTTATATTTTTTTATTAATTAAAAAAAATTTATTTTTATAAATATTTTTTAGTTTAAGTAATAAAGCTAGCTATTTTAATAGTTATTTTTATATTTTAAAGCTTTTTAAAAATAGCTATTTATTAATTTTATAAAAGCTAATAGTTATTTTTAAAAATATACTTAAGCTTTTATTTATTTTTTAATTTATAAATTAAATATTTTTTTTAATTTTTTTTTTAATTTATAAATAAAAAACTTTTATTATTATTTTAATTTATAAATTAAAAATACTAGTTTATTTTTATTTATAAATTATTTTTTTTAATAAACTTTTATTAATTTTTTATTTTTTAAATATTAAATTATATTTTTTAATTATTTAACTAAACTTTTATTATTTTTTTAAATTTAAAAATTTTATTTATTTAATATATTTATAATTAAATTAAAAAACTAATTAATATTATATTATTATTTTATATATTTTTTTAAGTTTTTTTAATAAATATAAATTTATTTTAATTATTTATTAACTAGCTATATTTTTATAAATTTTAATATATTTTAATTTAATTAATAATTTAATTAATTAATTTATTAAAAATTTAATTATATATTATAATAATTAATCATATTAAAATATATTATTTAATATTTTTTAGTTTTTTTTTAATATAATAATAAGTTTAAAATTAAAAATTTAATAATATAAATTTATAAATATTAACTTTTATAATAGTTAATATAAATAAATTTTTTATTTAATAAAATTAATTTTAAAAGCTAGCTTTTTATAAATTTTATAATAGCAAGAGATTTTAAATTTAATAAAAATAATATAATTATTATTATAATTATTTAATTAAATTAAAAATAGCTTTTTTATTATAAATATAAACTTATATATTATATAATATTATTTATTAATAAATTTAAGCTTTTTTAATAATATTATAATTAATAATTTATTAAAATATTTATTAATAAACTTTAAGTATTTATAATTAATTAAAATTTAATTTATTTATATATATTTTTAAAATTATATTTTTAATTATATATTATATTTATATTATTATTTATTTTAATATTATATATTATATAAATATTAAAATTATAATAATAATAAATAAAATAATATATTTATTAAGCTTTAATTTATAAATAAATATTATATAAATAATTTAAAATTATTAATAAATTATTAAACTTTATATAAAAGTTTTTTTATATTTATTTATAAACTTTTTTTATTTTAATATAATATATATATTTTTATATAAATAAAATTTTTTAATAAATATAAAGTTTTTTTTATTAACTAAAGTATTAATAAATTATTTATTTATAATATTAAGCTTTATTTATAATTATAAAAAAATATTTTTATTATTATTATTATTTAAATTATTATTACTTTTTTATATTTATATTTATTTTTATTTAAACTTAAATATAATATTTAAAAAAATATACTATATATAAAACTATTATTATATATTAAAAAATTAATTATTAAAAGTAACTTTTATTAAATTATTAAAATTAATAATAATAATTTTAAGTTTTTTAATAAAATATTAATTAAAAAATTAATATATATTTTTAATAAAAAATAATTTTTTTTTATTATTAATTAAACCTTATATAATATTATATATTAAACTAAAGTAAATTTAATTAATAATTTAAAATAAAAAAAAATTAAAATAATTAATATTATAAATATTATTAAAGTTTAAAATCTTTAAAAATTACTTTTATATTTATAAATAATATAAAAATATTTAAATAAAATTAAATAATTTATTTAATTTATTATTAATTTATTTAATAAAATATAAGATTTTTTTATTAAAATATTTAATTAATATTATAATAAATATATAATTATTAAGCTTTTTATAATTAATTTATACTTAAGTATTATAAATATTTTTTTATATAAATATAATATTAAAATATTTTTATTTTATTATAATATAAATATTATATATATAAATATTAATTTAATAATTAATTAATTTAATAATTACTTTTATAAATATAATAAAATAATAATATAAAAAATATATAAAAGTAATTATATTATATTTATAATTATATTAGCTATAGTTTAAATTTTTATAATATTTTAAAAATTATTTATTTTTTTTAAAATTTAAATAATTATTATTTATTATTTTTTTATAAAAATATTTATTTTATTAAATAATATTAAATATATTTTTTATAAAAATATTTATTATATTAAAAAAAAGTTTAATTAAAAATATAAAATTATTAAAAATAAATAAATTTAAAATTCAGTTAAAGTTTAATAATATAAATTATTAAATAAAAAATAAATTAATATTTATTAATATAAATAATATTTAAAGTAATTATATAAATAATAAATAAAATAATAAATATAATAAAAAAAATATATATATTTAAGCTTAAAAGTAATTAATTTTATTTATTTTATTATATTTATATATATTTATATAATTAAATAAAATTTAAAATAAACTTTTAATTATTATTAATAATTTTTTATATAATATTTATAATTAATTTAAACTTAACTTTTATTAATAGCTAGTTAAAAAAAATAATAGTTTTAATTTTAAGAAAAAATAATAAATATATTATATTTTTAAACTTAATATAAATACTTTAATTTATTACTTTTATAGTTAATTATAAAAAAAGCTATTATAAAAATATAAATTATAATTAAAGTAAAAGTTTTAAAATAATTTATAAATATTTTATAAATTATAAAAAAATAATAAAGTTAAAAATTTTTATAAATATATAATAAAAAAATTATTAAATATATTATAATTATTATATTTATAATATTAACTAATATTAAAGTTAAAATAAAAATATATATTTAATTTATAAATAAAAAAGCTTAATATATTTATATATTTTTTAATTTATAAATTAAAATAACTATAAGTTATAAAATAATAATATTTAAAATAAAAGTAATAGAATTTTATTTAAGTTAGTATTTTTTTTTAGCTAATAAAAAGTATAAAAAGTTATATATTTATAAGGTTATATATTTATAATAAAATATTTATATATTTTTATTAATTACTTAAATAATATTTAAAATATTTTATATTACTATTACTTAAATAACAATTTTATATTTAATTTTAAATTTTTTTTTTAAAATTAATTTACTTATACTTTAATAATATATTAATAATAAAACTTTTTTATAAATAAAAAAATAAAAAATAATATTTTAATAATTATAAATAATAATTAAATTACTTTTATTTAAAGTATTTATTATTTAAATATAAATTTAAAAAGTTTATATAATAAAGCTTAAATAATAGTAATTTAGTAAATAATTTAAATAAATTAAAAAAAAATTTAATTTATTAAAAAAATATAAAAATTATTTTAAATATTTTTTTTAAAAAGTTTTAAAAGTTATTTAAATTTTTTTTAAAAAGTTTTAAAAGTTATTTAAATTTTTTTTAAAAAGTTTTAAAAGTTATTTAAATTATTTTTAATATTATATTATTTTATTTTTATAATAATAACTTTAAAATTAATATTATTAAAAATAAATTAAAAACTATAATTAAAAATATTATAAAAAAATAATAGCTAGTAAACTTTTATAAATTATTATTACTGCTAGTTTAATTTTTAATTATAAATACTTTAAAAAAAATTTTAAAGTTATTTTAATTTATTATAAATATAAAATAATTATTTTAAATAATATTACTTTTAAAGTTTATAAAAACTAAAACTTTATTAAAATTATTAATATAATTAATATAAGTATAAAGTTTAATATTATAATAACTATATATTAACTTTTTAATAAAAATATTATAATTATTTTTTAAAGCTTAATAAACTTTTATAAATAAAGTTTATTATATATAGAAAATAAATTTAATTTAAATTTAAAGCTAATATAAAAAGCCTAGATTATTATTAAAAAAAAATTTTTTTTTATATTTATTAATAATTAAAATATAAAAAACTTTTAAAAATAATTTTAAAAAAATAATAATATTAATATTATTTATTTTAAAATTAAAAAAAGCTATTATAAAATTAATAAAAATATAACTTGTATTTTAAATATTAATAATATTTAATAAATTAATTTTATTTATAATTGAAAATTTATTTTTAATTTATAGTTATTTAATATTAAGTTTAATATAAATAATATAAAAATAAAATAATACTTTAAATATTATTAAATAAATTATATTATTAAATTTTATATTTTAATTTTATATTATAAATAATATAATATAAAAAATATTTATAATAAATTTTTTTATTTAATATTATTAAATAATTAAAACTATAATAAAGTTAATTTTATTTTATTATAAAATTAATAAAGCTTTTATAATAAAATATAAAAAAAATTTATATTTATTTAATTTTAAAAAATTAAAATAAATTTAATATAATTATTTTTTAAAAGCTTTATATATTTAATAATATTATTAAAAAAGATTTTTATTTAATTTATAATAATTATTATTTAATATATAATAATAATAAAATAATAATATATATTTATAAATATTATAACTTTAAAGTATAAATAAATAAAGTTTAGTTTAATTAATATAATATAACTTTTATTTAAAAAAAATATAATTATTTATTTTATTTATTTTTTTATTTTTAAAAATAATAAAAAATAAAATAATTTAATTATTAATTTTATAATAAATATTTTTTTAAAATTAATTTATTATTTTAAAAAACTTTAACTTCTATTATTTACTTTAAAATTATTTTAATTATTTTACTTTAAAAAGCTATTATTTTGTTAATTTAATAGTTTAATAATATTTAAAATTTATTATTTTATAAAATAAAGTTATTAAATTTATTTATAATTATAAAAATAATATTTTTAACTTTTTTTAAATTAATTAGAACCTTTTTATATAATTTAAAAGCTTTTATATATTTTTAAACTTTAATTATATTTTACTTATAGTTTAAATTAAATTTACTTTTTTATTATATTATAATTTAAGCTTTATAAATAAAGTTTAAAAAATATAAAATTTATTTTTTATAAAAACTAAAGCTATAATTAAAATAAATTTTAAAGCTGCTTTTATTTTAATTAATATTTTAAAAAAAATTAATAATTTTATTATTTAAATTATAAATATTTTTTAATTTATTATTTAAATAACTATTTTAATATAATTTAGCTTTAGCTATAGTATATTTTGATAATAAAATAATAAAATTAATTAAATAAATTAAACTATAAAAAAAGCTTTTAAAAATTATATAAATAAATATATTTTATATTATAGTCTAGGTCTTGCAAGAAAAGTAATAGAGAATTAAGTAAAGCTAGGTATATTTTTATTATTAAATAGTGTAAGAATATAAGGGTATAGGGTAGCAATTTAATAATTTGGTTTAGAAGGTTATAATTGCAACTATCTTATAAAAGTTCTAATACAAATCAACCTGGAAATCCTTTTTCTTTTATTTTTATTTTTTGCTTATTAATAAGGAATATAATAAAAGTTTAATACTATTAGAAAGCTTAAAATCAAGGCTTTCTACTAGTATAACTTATTTTTTCTAATTCCTTTTAGTTAATAAGTTATTAAATAGTCTTTATATAAGGTTTCAGGTGCATTCCTATTATTAGACCGGCGGGCGGCCCTCCGAGGCCTTCCGGGGCCTTCTAGGATCCCTGTTACCTTCCTTTACAGACTGCAAATAGGTCAGTTTATTGATTTTTGCTGTTTTCCTCGATTTCATAAGGGTACCCCCTTATGCCTTAAAAGTAAAGCAAATCCGGCAACCTGATTGGTCAGAATCGCTTATATAAGCAAGATTCTAGGCTTCTGATTGGTTGATTTCGTCGGGAGAACCTTTTGCTCGAATTTTTCGATTGATTTGAACAGTTGAAAAATGCCCTGTAAGGTGCCCTGTACAATAGGTTTTTTCAATAAGAAAAATGCCTTATAGCACCTATTTTTATAGGCTTTTTTCAAGGCTTTTAAAGCCTATTACCTATAAATAGCTACTAAATATTACTAAAAAACTATATTTATTTTTACTTTTTTTTTTAAAAAAAATTATTTTCTTTTATATTTTTTTTTATAATAATTAACTTTTAATTAATTATATTAAATTTTTATTTTTTATTTTTAATTAAAAACTTAAGGTTTATTAATATAATATAAAATATTTATTTAAGCTTAAAAAATAATAATTAATTTTTAGTTAATTATATTTTAGCTTTTTTATTATTTAATATATTACTTTTTTTTTATAATATTAATTTAATATTACTTAAATATAATTTATATTGCTTTTTAAATTTATAAATAAAAAATACTTTATTAAATAATATTTTATAAATAAAAAATACTTTATTAAATAATATTTTATAAATAAAAAATACTTTATTAAATAATATTTTATAAATAAATATATTAAATTTAAATATAATTTAATAGTAATTTTTTTTTATAAACCTGCTTTTTTTTTATTTTTTTTTATTATTTTTATTTTTATATTATTTATTAAGCTTTTTATTAAATAATACTTTTATTATAATTTAAATATAAAATATTATTATTAAAAATAAAAATAAATAAATAACTTATATAAGATTTTTAAATATTAAATTTATAAATAATATAATAATATATATTTATTTAATATTTTTTATAATTTAATATTAACTAGCTAGCTTTTAAAAAAAACCTTTACTATTATTATATATATTATTATTAATATTAAAAACTAGGTATAATAAAGCTAGTTTATATTTATATTATAAATTTATTTAAAATTATTTTTAAAAAAGTTATTTTTAATTAATTATAACTTAAATAATAATAATAAATATATTATTTATATTTATATTAAAAATAATAATAATAATAAAAGTAAAAAAAGCTATAAAGTTATAAATAAAAATTATTAAATAATATATTATTAATTAATATAAAAAATTATAAACATAACTTTAAATATAATAATATTTTTTATATTTTTTTATTTTTTTATTATTAACTTTTAGCTAGTTTATTATAATTTTTTTATAAATAAAAACTAAAACTTTTTTTTAAAAATATAAAAACTACATTATTAAAGTTAAATAAAAAGCAGTAATAAATTTTTAAATATTTAATAACTTTTTTATAATTAAATTACTAGTTTTTTATATTAAAGTTTATTTAATTTTTATTAATTAAATTTATTTAAATATTATTAATTTTTTAAATATATTAATATTTTTTATTATTTTAATAATTATAAGTTATTTTTTAAATTAACTATATTTTATTTTTAATTTATTATTAAACTTATATATAAGCTATTAATAAAATTAACTTTTTATATTATTATTATTTAAATTTTTTAAAAAAGTTAAAATATATTAAAAATATTTTAATAAATAAAAATAATATTATAAAAAAAAATAAAGCTTTTAAAAATAAATTTAATAAAAGTAATAATATAAATATTAATTAATTATATTATTTATATATATATATATATTTTTTAATAATATTCTAGTGCTTTTAATATTTTTATTATTTTAAAATAAAATTTTTTATTTTATTATTTTTATTTACTTAATAATTAGCAGTTTTTTTTAGCAGCTGGTTTATAATTATTTAATTATAATTTACTTTATTATTAATTATAAATTTACTTTAGCTAATAGCTATATTTTTTTATAGCTAGAATTTAAAAATAAAAAAGCAGTTTTTTTTTTTTTTTATATATATATATATATTTATATAAAAAAAGTTTATATACTCTTTTTTTTAAATAGCTTTATTTTAATAATTAACTTATTGCAAGACTACTATTATATTTTTTAAGTTTTTATTTATTAAAAAAAATATAATTATTAATAATATAATTAAATATATTTTTATTTATAATATATAAAAAGCTAGCTTTTAATTTATTATTTAATTACTATATTTTTTATATTTATTATTTTTATTATTTTTTAAATTATTTAATTACTTATAAATAAAAGTTAAAATAAAAGCTTTACTATTACAACCTAAACCCTATATCTATATATTAATAGCCTAGAGGTATATACTTAAGGATTAACTAAAAACCGATAGATTAATTAAAGAAGGATTATAGTTTATAGGCTCCCTTATTAAATTACTTCTATAAGCTATTGTAAGCCTATGCATTATAATTTAACTATAATTTAAATAAAATAACTTATTATATAAGGCTATTTATTATATTTATTAAATATAGCTTAAATAATTAATTATTAATATAGCATTTATATAATAATTAAATTAAATTTTTATTTAAGGTTATTAGCTATATAACTAAAACTGCTTATAAAATCCCTTATATCTTTTTACTAATATAAACCTAATATTAAAGGTTTATTCTTTAAAAACTAGCTACCCTATATTAAATATAAAATTAAAATATTATATATTAATAACTTTTATTTAAAAAAATACTTTAGATCTTTTAAGTAATTAAACTACTATATTTTAAAACAGCACTAAAAGTTAATTTACTTTAAAAAAGACTTTCTTTTTTATTTAAGATAATAATAGAAATATTATTATAAAAGGGACCCCTAATTAAAAAAATATAAATAATAATAAAGCTGCTAAATTAATAAAAAATATATATAAATTAAATAAAATTCTTATAAATAAACTTAATAATAAAAAGTTTATTAAAAAGAATATAAAGGTATTTATTAAATAATAACCTTTACTTATATTTAATAGTAAAACTAATAAACTTTACTTTTTTTAAATTTAGCTTAAGGCTTACTTTAAAGATTTTAAAACTACTTTTAATATAAAATATAAAAAGACTTTCTTTATAGCCTTTTGCTTTAAAAAAACTGCTTTTAAATAGTTTTACTTAATATAGAATACCTACCTTAATAACCTAAATAAACCTCTATTAACTTAAATTTAAAAAGTTTTTAATAATTTTAAATAATTTAAAAAAAAACTTACTAAAGTATTTAAAAATATTAAAGAAATTTATATAGCTAAAAATAAACTTATAAATATTTATTAAAAAGGAAAATATTTTAATTATACTATAAAATTTAAAGACTTAGCTTTTAAAGTTAAATAAAAATAACTTGCTTTTATTAAGTAATTTTATAATAAACTTAAGAAAAGTATTAAAAAAAAGGTTTATAATAAAAATTAAATTAAATATAATTTTATTTTCTTTATAAAAAAATATATTAAAGTTAATAATTTATTTTATAAATTTAATATAAAAAACTAAAGCTTTAGTAAAAAATAGTTAAATTAAAGTAAAAAATAATAGAAATTAATTACTAAAGATAATAGTAATATAGCTAAATCTATAGACTTTAATATAATATAAAAAAAGAAAAAGGAATTTAAATACTATAATTATAAAAAGTTAAACTATATAGCTAAAAACTATAAATCTTTAAAAAAAAAACAATTTACTATTCTTAAGCTAAAAATAATATATATTATAAATAAAAGTAATAAAACTATTTATTTATTAAAATAATTAAAATCTTTTAAAAATAATAATAATTATAACTTTTATAAATTTATATTTAAACTCTTAAATATATCTAAAATATTAAATAAAAAAACTAATAATAAAATCTTTAATTAATAACCTATTCCTTAAGTTAATTTTATAAATATAATAAACTTAATTAAAGGCATTGCTTTAGAAAATAATAAAAATAATAAATAATATAATTATAAATATTACTTTAAAAAAACCTAAGATATTATATAATAATATAAAAATTTTATCTTTAAAATTATAATACTTAACTTATTTTAATATAATATTATAAATAAAGTATATATAAATATAAAATATTCTTTAATAATATTATATACTTACTTAAATAATCTATAAAAATAAACTTTAAAAACCTAGTATATTATTAAAGCTATTACTATTAATTAAATACTTACTTAAGGCCTTAATTATAAAAAAGTAATTAAAAAGTATAACTATATTAACTTAATACATCTACTATATTATTAAATTAATTAAATTAATTATATTATTTATAAATATATAAAGTATTTTAAATAAAAGACTAAAAAAAATATTTTTTTAATATATATTCTTTAATATATAATCTTAAAACTTTATAATAATTTATATTACTTTATATAAAAAGCCACTTAATAATATTAATCTCTTAAGACAGTTATTTTAAAACCCCTTAAATATTTAAATAAAATAAGCCTTTTTAAATATATTAACTAATCTTATAAAATATATAAATTAAAGAAATTATAGAATTAATATAAATAAAAAAAATTAAAAAAGTAAAGCTAGATTATTAATAAAAAAAATTTAAAAACTATAATAAAATAAAATATTTATAATATATAAATAAAAAAATTAAAAACTAATATTATTTAAAAAACTACTAAAGTTTTTTATAAAAAAGCAGCAAAAGGATTTATAATATTTAAATATTATTAATTTAAAATATAATAATAAAAAAAAAAAAAGTACTTTAATAAAAGAATTATTTTAATAATATTATTAAACAGGAATTTATTTAATATTTTAATAAATAGTAAATTAAAAAATAATTATATATTTACTATAATTATAATATACCTGCAGTTATTAATATATAAAAAAAGAAAACTATATTAACTTTTCTATATTAAAGAATAAACCTTTAAATATAATAAAAAATAAATAAAGCAATAGATTAATCCCCTGCTGCTATAAATTAATAACTATATTATAAATATAGTATATAATATAGTTAATATTCTAAAATATAACCTTATTTTAAAAATACCTTAGTTATATAAATATAAACCTAATATAAAATAAAAAATAAATTAAATTTATTAATATAATAATAGAAGTACTTTAAATAAAATTAATATAGAAATATTAAAAGAAAAATTAAATTATTAAAAGCCTAAGGTTTTCCTTAACCCTTTAAATATCCTTTTTTAATACTATTAAAAAAAAAAAAAAATAAAATAAATTTATATATAAAAGTATATTACTATTTTATATTAAAAATTAATAAAACTTAATAAAAAATTATATAAATTAAAAATAAAAGAATTTATTTTTAAAAAATAATTAATATTAATTTTAAAATAATATTAAAAATATTAAAAACTTTTTAATAATTAATTAAAAAAAAGGTTATTACTATACTTAAAATAAAACTATAAAATAATATTAAAAAAAGAAAAATTACTAAAGTTTTATAAAATATATAACTTAAGTAAAAGAAAATTAAAAATACTTAAAGAATAAATTAAAATATAACTATAAAAAGAATATATCTATATATTAAAATTATTTATTAAATATTTTATTATTTTTATTCTAAAGAAAAATAATAAACTTTAATTAATTATTAACTATTATAAATTAAATTAAATTATAGTTAAAAATAAAACCTTTTTACTATTAATTTTATAAATTAAAAATAAATTATATAAAAAGAAATAATTTATAACTTTTAACTTTATAAAAGCTTATAAACTTATATAAATAAAAGAAAAAGATAAATAAAAGACAGCGTTTATTATAAAATATAAGTTATATAAATATATAGTTATACTATAAGGGCTTATTAATATATTTATATTCTTTTAAAAAAAAATAAACTATATATTAAAATTATATTTAAATAACTTTATAATAGCTTATATTAATAATATTTTTATTTTTTTAAAGACCTTTAAAAAATATAAAAAATGTATTTATTTTATATTATAAAAACTTAAAGAAGTAAAACTCTTTATTAATCCTAAAAAATATATTTTTTATTTTTAATAAATAGAATTTTTTAAATATATTATTACTTTAGAAAAAATTTATATAAACTTTAAAAAAGTTACTATAATTAAAGAATAACTAATGCTTATAATACTTAAAGAAATATAAATATTCTTTAAACTTATTAATTATTATTAAAAATTTATTAAAAACTTTATATAAAAAGCTATTTTATTAATAAATATAATAAAAAAAAGTATTTTTTTTAAGTAAAAGAAAAAATAATAAAAAGCCCTTAAGGAATTTAAAATAATAATAATATTAAAATCTATTTTTACTATATTTAACCTAAAAAAACCCATTATAATTAAAATAAATACATTAATATTTATAATAAAAAAAATATTAAATTAACCTAAAAAAAACAATAAGCTATAATTTATTATATTTTTCTTATATAAACTCTATAAACTAATAATATAATATACTATATATAATTAAAAAATATTAGCTATTATTAAAATATTTAAAAAATAAAAATATTACTACTATAAAAATAAATATAAGGTTATTATTTTTATAGACTATAAAAACTTTATTTACTTTACTACTATATAAGAACTATTAAGCTAATAAATTAAATACTTTAAATTCCTTTTATAATTTAATTTTAAATTTATTTATTATAAAAGATTAAAAAATAAATAAGCTAATACATTAAGTAAAAGAGTTAATTATAAATAAAAAATACTTAAATATATAGTATAAGCACTATAATTTAATAATAATAAAAATATTAAATAAATATAAATCTATATAATATTTAAAGTCTTAAAAAGTAATTTTATATTTAAAGAAATTAAAGAATTTATTAAAAATTAAAAAAATAAATAATATTTAAAAAATATTATTATAAATTTAAAATATTTTAAATAATATAAAAAAATTTAAGTACTTAAAGAACTATAAAAGAAAATAATTAAATATATTTATAAACATTTGTTGTATAAATATAAAAGTATAATAAAAATATATAATTAAGTTTTAATATACTATAATATTAAAAAGCTTAAAGAATATATAAAGTATATTATATTATATTATAATATATATTAATAAATAAAAAATAAAAAATATAAGCCTTATAGAAAACTATAATTATTATTTATTATAAAATAACTTTAGAAATTAATTACTTTTAACTATATTATTAATTTACTTTTATTAAAAAAACTATTTATAAGTATATAATATAATAGTATTTTTATAATAGTCTACTGACTTATAAAGCAAGCTTACTTTTTACTATATAAAAAGTTATATTTATTAAAAAACCTTGCTTATACCTATATAAAAATAATTATTATTAATTATAAATTACTTAAAGAAATTATTTTAAATTAAAAATAAATATTTACCTTTAAATTTTAATAAAAACTTATAGCTAAATTAAAAATAAACTATAAACTTAATACTATATATTATCTTTAAATAAATAAATAAATTAAATATATAAATTAAGTTATTAAAGCCTACTTATAAGCTTATATTAACTTTATATAAAATAATTAAATTAAAAAACTACTAATAGTTTAACTATACTATAATAATATACTATTAAAATCTATAAAACTAATGCCTTTTTTTATAAATTATAAATTTATATTAAAAGTATTTAAACTACTATAAAATAAACTTAATTTAAAAAAAGTATAATTATAAGCAAAATTAATAATTAATTTATATAAAGAAATATATATATAACTTAAGTTTATTAATAAATATATAAAAAAATATATAAATAAAGATAAAATTATAAAATTAATTTTATAAAAGGAAAATATAGTTTATTTACTATAATACTTATAAAGCTATAAACTACTAAACATTAAAATAAATAAGCTAAATAATAAACTTAATATTAAAAAAATAAAACTTTATAAAATTTTAAAATAAATTAAAGAAATTAATTATAAGCTAGTTTTATTAAATATAATAAAAATTTAAAATTTAGTTTTTTATATATTATAATTTAAAAAAGTATAAATTAATAAAAAAATTAAAAGACTTATTTTAGATAAAATTATTATAAAAGATTAAAAAGAAGAATATAAAATTAAAAATATTATTGCTATATACTAAAACCCTAAAACTTAAAATATTAAATATTTTATTAAATAAAAAAAATATTTAAAACTTAAAAATTTATAGAAATTTATTAAATATTTTAGTTTTTAAGCGCTAATAAAAAAATTCTTTTAAATACTAGGCTTAAATTAGCAAGTACTGTATTTTAATTAATTATATTAACGCTGCTGCTAAATTAAATATTTAAAACAGCCTTTAACTTAATATATTTAGCTTTATTTAATTTATTTAAACTCTTTAAACTATAATTTATTATTTTAGTACTTTATAATATTAAAGATTTTTACTAAAAATAAATATAAAATAAATAAAATAAAGCCTTAACAGCTTTTTATTAATATTTAGCAAGCTGCTCTTTAGCCTCTTTCTCTTATAATTCCAATTTCTTAAACTTAAAAGTAATATAATTTACTATAAATAATTAATAAAACTATACTTATTTTAAAAGAAAAAATAACTTACAAGCACTTAAAGAAATATCTATTTTATTATAAAAATAACTATAATATATATACTCCTTATAATATATTACACTATTTATTATTTTACATTAATTACTTATATTATATTTTTTATAAAAAAAATAAACTATTATAAAGAATTTTAATTTTTTTATAATAATAGCTAAAAAAAGGCACTTATATATTTTTTAAAAAATTAATTTAAAAATATAGTTAAGTATTATAAAAATTATAAGAAGTTTAAAAGAAAGACTTACTTAAGTAATTAATATAAAAAAGGCTCTTTTTATAAGCCTTAAAGACAAGACTAATAAAAAGGGGGCATTATATTATAACTTAAACCCTATATTTATATATTAATAGCCTAGAGGTATATACTTAAAAATTAATTAAAGACTAATAAATTAATTAAAAGAAAATTATAGTTTATAGGCTTTTTTATTAAATTACTTCTATAAGCTATTATAAGCCTATGTATTATAATTTAATTATAATTTAAATAAAATAACTTATTATATAAGGCTATTTATTATATTTATTAAATATAGCTTAAATAATTAATTATTAATATAGTATTTATATAATAATTAAATTAAATTTTTATTTAAGGTTATTAGCTATATAACTAAAACTACTTATAAAATCCCTTATATCTCTCTGCTAATATAAACCTAATGTTAAAGGTTTATCCCTTAGGAACTAGCTACCCTATACTAAGTATAGGATTAGAACATTATATTTACTTTTCTTATAATAATAAAAATATATAAAAATTAAATAATTATTAATTTATAATTAATTAATAACTAAATATATTTAAAAAATATATTTATTATAAGCTTTTTAATAAATAGTATATATTTATTAATATATTTACTTTTTTTATTATTTAAAAGCTTTAAAGTTTAATTATTAAATATAGCTATTTAATAAATATTTAAAAATATAATAATTATTAATTAACTATTAACTTTTAATAATTTAAATTTTAAAAATATTAATAATATAAATATAAATAAGCTTAAGTAATAAAGCTTAAGTATAATTATATTATTAAATATATTATTAATAAAAAAGCTATTAAATAATAATAATTTTAAAATATTTATATAAATACCTTTTATAAAATTAATATTAATATTATTAATTTTTTATTTATTTTAGCTAAAAATATAATTATTTATATTAATATAAATAATTTTTAAATAACTTATAGCTAGCTTTTAATTTATTATTAAAATTATAAATTTAATAAATTTACTTTTATTATTATTTATAAATATAAAGTTTAAAATAAATTTTTTAAAGTTATTATTAATAAATATAAAAATACTAATATTTTAAAAAAATTTTAAATAATAAATAATAAATTAACTAATATATAGTTTATTTTTAATATTAATTTATAGCTAGTTAAACCTTAAGTTTAAATAAAAATAAAATAGTTTTAATTTAAAATACTATAATATAAAATATATATTACTTTCCTATTACTTTATTAAAAGTTAATATTTAATTTAATATTAACTTTTAATTTTTTATTTTTTAAAAAATTAATTTTTTTTTAATAAATTATAATTAAATTACCTTTAATTAACTAATAGCTAGCTATAGTTTAATTAATATACTTTTATAAATTTAAATTAAAAATTAAAATATAAATTTTAAATTTTAATATTATATTAAATATTTATAATAAATTTTTTTTAATTAACTAAAGGTTAATTAATTATTATATTTATATTAAATTTTATATTTAATAAAGTTTAATTTTTTAATTTAAATATTTTTATTATTTAAATAACTTTTTTATTTAATATAATAAAAATATTTTTTATTATTATATTTATAAATTATAATTTTTTTAATTTTATATATTTTTTTATTATAAAAAAATTATTTAATAATAGGCTAAATTTTAATTCTTTACTATTATATTATTTTAAATTTATAATATTAAATATATTATATATTTTAATTAAAAATAATAAAAATAATTTATATATAAAGCTATTATTATTAAAAATTTTTTTAATTTAATAAAATTTTATATATTTTTTTATTAATTTATAAATTAATTATTATAAATTAAAATATTTTATAAAAATAAAAACTTAATTATTAACTTTAAAGTTTTTATTTTAATATTTATTATTATATTATTTTTAATATATTTTATTAAATTTCTATAATATAATAAAAGCTAATTTATATATATTTTTTAATAATTTTACTTTTTTAATTACTTTTTAATTTATATTAAAAATATAATTTTTATAATAAAAAAAGAATTTAAATAATATTTTAAAAATAAAAATATTAAAAAATAACTATAAATTAAAAAAATAACTATATTATATATAAATTAAATAAATAAAAGCTATTTAATTTAATTTAATTAATTTTTATTATAATATATTTATAAATAATATTTTAAATTTTAATTTTACTTTTTTATTTAACTATTAATTTAAAAATAAAAAGCAGTATTAAATTATTTTTTATAATTAAAAAAATAATAAAAGCTTTATTAAAAAATATTTATAAATATAATATTATTATAATAATTTATTTATAAAATTAAGCCTATTAATTTTTACTTTTATAAGTTTTATAATTTAAATATTTTTTTAAGCTTTTTATAAAGCTTATAAAAGTATATAATTAACTTTTAATAATAATTTTATATTTTTTTATTAAATTAAATTTTAATTATTTATTTTAATATTTTAAATAATTTACTAAAAAAAATTATTTATTTAATTATAATTAAAATTCTTTTAATTAAAAAAATTAATATTAATTATAATTTAATATTTAAATAATTTTTATTTATTAATATTTAAATTTTTAATATATTTTATAATATATTTATAGCAGCTATATAAGCTTTTTTATTTTTAAATTATTATAAAAAATAAATAATTAATTAAAAGTTATTTTTTATTTTATTTTTTTATTTAATAAACTATATTTTTAAAAAATTTATTTATAAAGTTAAATGTTTTTAAATATTATTTAATTTAAAAGTTAAATAATATTAAATATTATAAAATATAAATTTATTTAATAATTAATGTTTTTTAATTAAATAACTATAGTTTAAGTAATTTATAATAATATATATTTTATTTTTTATATAAAAAAATAATATTTTTAAATTAAAAATATATAAATTATAGTAAATACTTTTATATTTAATATTATATAATTAATTTATAATTTTATAATTTATATAATAAATAAATAATTAAATATTAAATATTTTATTATAATTATATAAATACTATATTAATAATAAATTTAAATATATTAGTTTTAATTTATATTAATACTTTTAAATTTTAATAAACTAAAATTAATTTTTTTTAAAAACTTTTATTTTAATTAATTAAATATAACTAGTTTATTATAATTTAATTTAAATATTATTTTTATTTTATTTTTTATTTTATTAATTAAAATAACTAAAATTTTATTATAATTTTTAATAAATTTTTAATAAAAATTTATAAATTTTAAAAATAAAAATATTTTATTAATATTATAAAGTTATAGCTATTTAATAATATTTTAAATATAAACTTATTTAATATATATTTTATTAAATTAAATAATAAATTTAAAATAAAATATTAATATTATATAAAATTTATATTTTTAAAAGTTTATATATAGCTTATATTATTATAGTTTTTTTAAAACTATAATTATATATTTTTTATATTTTATTAAATTATTACTATATATAAAAATATTATTTAAATATATTATATAAATAAAGTTAATAAACTTTTATAAAATTAAATTAATATAATTTTAAAAGGTTATAAAAATATTTATAAGTTTAAAAAGTTTTTAATATTAATAATAACTATATTTATAATAAAATATTATTTTATATTTTTTTTTATAAATATATATTTAATAATATATATTTTTTAAATTTAATTATATATATATAAATAATTTTTTAAATTAATTTAAAATTTTATAAATAAAAAAAATATTTAATTTTTATAAATTATTTTATTTAAAGTATAATAATTAATATAAAATTATAGTTTATTATTTTTTTTAAATATAAATAATATTAAAATATTAAAAAAATTAATAAACTTTTTTATATATTTTTTAAACAAGTTATTTATATATATTTATAAAGTTTTTATAGTTTAAATTTTATTAAAATATAAATAAATTTTTAAAAAAATAGCTTTTTTAATTTTAAATTAATTAAATATATTAATTTTTAAATAAAAATTAATTTTATTATTTTTTTTAATAAAAATATATTTTTAAATTACTTATACTTAAGCAGTAATATAATAGCTTTATTTTTATTATTAACTTTTTATAAAATATTTTATTATAATTTATAATTTATTTTATTATTATTAAATATTATTAATTTTAATAAATTTATAATTATATATATTTAAATAATTTAATTTTATTTTCTAGCTTACTTTTTTAATATTATTAATTTAAAATTATTTTTAATAAAAAAATAATATTAATTAATATATAGCTTATAAAATATTAAAATTTATTTTCTTAAACTATAGCCTTTTAAATAATATATTATTTATTATATTAATAATATAAAAGTTAATTAATTACTTTTTTATAATTTTTTAGTTATTAATAAACTTTATTATTTTTATTTTTTTTTATATATTTTATTAATATTATTAAAAAAATATTTTTTATTTACTATATTATAAATAATAAAAAAAAAAATCTTTAATAAAATTTATATTTAATAAATAAATATTATTTCTAAAATTAAATATAGTATTTATATTTTTTTATTTATTATCTAGCTATAGCTTTATTAATTTTAATATAAAAAAATCTTATAATAAATTTAAATAACTTTTTTTTTAAGTTTAATAAATATATTAAACTAGCTTTATATTAAATTTAATAATAAAAGTATTTATTAAATTTTTATATTTTTTAATAATATATTTACTGCTTTAATATAATATATAATTTAATATTTTATAGTTATTATAATAATAGGCTTTTTTATATTTTAATATTTAAATATTTTTTTAAAGTATTTATTATTTTATAATAAAATAATTATTAATTTTTTTTTAATTTTAGCTTTTTTACTTTAATAAGTATTTATAGTAGGTTATAGTATATAAGGTTTTAATTAAATTTAATATTTTTAACTTTATTTTAACTTTAAGCTTTTATTTTTATATTTTTATTATATAATTTTATTTAAATATTTTTTTTTAAATAATTAATTTTTTTTTATTTTTAATAAATATTTAATAAAAAATTATTTAATTTTTATAAATTTTAAAATAATAAAAAAAGCTTTTATTAAAATTATATTAAATTAATTTATAAATATAAAATTTTTTTTTTTAATATTTACTTAAGGTATTTTAGCTTTAAAAATATAGCTATTATTTAAGTTTTTTATTTTTAATATAAAAAGTATATTACTTTATATATTTAAAAAAATAATTTTAAATTTTTATTATTTATTTATTTTATATTTTAATATTATTATATATTATTTATAAATCTATAGTTAGTAAATTAAACTTTTTTTATATTATTTAAGTATTTTTTTAAATATAAATAAAATATAAATTTTAATTAAGTTTAATAATTTATAAATTTTTATTATAAAGCTTTATTAAATTTTAATATAAAAATATTATAAAAGTTTTTTAATAAAAAGCTTTTTATTAATTTATTAATAATTTACTTTTTTAATATAAAAGCTTTAATATTTTTTTAAATATAAAAAAATAAATTTTTATTTTATTTTATAAAGTTTTTTATAGTTTATAATTTATATTTTTATAGTTAACTAGCTTTTATATTAAATTACTTTTATAAAGCTTTTTTTTTATTAGCTTTTAAAATAAAAAAAAATTTATATATATTAAAATTTACTTATATATTAAAAATAATAAATTTTAAACTAGTAAATTATAATATATATAAAGTACTTTTGCTTTAAGTTTTTATTTTAATTTTTATTAATTTTTTTTTATTAAAAAAAATAAAACTATTATAGTTTAAGTTTTATAAAAAAAGTAATAAAAAATTAAATAAAGTTAAGTATATTTTTATTATTAAATAATTATTAAATATTATTAAAAAACTATATTTATTTTTTTTTTTTAAAAAAAAATCTTTTTCTTTTATATTTTTTTTTATAATAATTAGTTTTTAATTAATTATAATAATTTTTTTTTTAACTAAAGACTTAAAGTTTATTAATATAATATAAAATATTTATTTAAGTTTAAAAAATAATAGTTAATTTCTAGCTAGTTATATTCTAGCTTTTTTAATACCTAATATTTAAATAATATAAAAAAAAATTAAAGTAAATAAAGCTTTTATTTAAGTAATTTATAAAACAAAAATTTAATAAGTTTTTTTAAATAAAACTTTAAATAAAAAAAAACTTTATAAAAGCTTATAAAATAAATTAAAATTTATAATAATTTATTATATTTAATTAATTAATTTTTATTTTTATAATAATTTAAAATTAATTTAGCTTTAATATAGTATTATAAAAATAAAATAAATTTTTTTATTATTAAATTTTTTTTAAAAACCTTTAGTTTTTTTTTAAGCTTTAACTTAAATTTAAAATTAAATATTTTTTTTAAAAAAATATTAAAAAAGCTTTAAAAGCTATTAAACTTTAAAAAGCTTTAAATAAAAATAAAGTTTTTATAAATTTTATTAAAAATTATAAAAACTTAGCTATAATTATTATTATTTAATTAGTAAATATAACTTTATTTAAAAATTATTTTTTAATTTAATTTTAAGTTATAAAAATAATAATTATTATAAAGGTAAAAAAAAATAAAATAAAATATTTTATTAAATTTATTTTATAATTTTTTATAAAACTTATTTATATAATATAAAATTAAAATAATATTATTTTACTTTTTTAATTTAATAAATATTTTTAATATAAATTTATTATTAGTATTTTTTTTATATTTTTATTAACTTTAATATTTTTTAATACTTTATTTATTAAATTTTAAGTTTTTTTAAAGTAAAAATAAAATAATTATATTTTAATAATATTATATTTAATATTATTTATATATAAGTTAATATTTTTTTAAAAAAAATTATTTTTTATTTTTTTTATTATTTTTTTATATATAGCTTTTAAAAAAATACTTAAAAGTTTTATTATAAAAATTATAAATAATATAAATATATTAATATATAATAAAATTATAAATATAATTTAATATTAGCTAAAAATAACTTAAAGTATTTATAAAAAATAAATAAAAAACTTTAATTTTAAATATAAATTTAATAAAAGTAAACTTTTTGATTTTATTAAAAATAAAGTAATTAATATTATAAAATTTTAATTTAAAAATATTATAATTTTATTTTTAATTAATTTAATTTTTAAATATTTAAATAAACTATAAATTTAATTAAAAAAAACTTTTTAAATTCTTTTCTATAAAACTAAATAAATAAAAGTTTACTTTAATTATTTTTATAGTATTTATATAAAAAGCATATAGTATTTAAGCTTAATTATTATATATTATTATTATTTAAAATATATTTACTTATACTTTTAAAATTATTTATATTTTATTTAAACTTTTAAATTATATTTAAAATATTATTAAAAAGTTTAATAAATTATAAATTTAATATTTTTATATAACTATTAATATTTATAAAATTATATTAATTTAAGTTTTAAAAGTTAAAACTATAGTTTTATTTTTAAATTTTTATATAAATATTAAATAAATAACTTTTAAAAATTATATAAAATTTATAAATATTATATATTAAATTTATTATAAATATATTATAATTTTTAAATTATTTAAAAATTTAAAAAACTTTAATATAAACTTTATATATTATAAAAATTTTAAATTATTTTATATATATAAAAATATATTATTTTTATAAAAGTTTTTTTATAAAATATAATAATTTTAATAATTTAATAATATTTTTAAACTTTTTTTATATTTAAGTAAATTCTATTTTAAACTTAAGTTTAATAATTATAATTTTATTATTAAAAAAGCTTAAAAAATATTAAATTATTATTTTAAATTTTAAAAATATAAAACTTTAATATTAATTTAATTATATATTAAAAAAATATATTTTAATTATTTTTTATTTATTTATAATATTTTTAAAATAATATTATTTATATATTAATATAATATTAAAAAAAATATAATATTATATTTTTTTAAATATTTTTTTATAATAAAAAATATTTAAAACTTTTAATTTTATTTTAGTTTTTTTATAATATTAAATTAATATTTTATAAATTAAATATAGTTTTAGTTTTAATAAAATACTTTTTTATTTTAATAAATTTAATTAATTTAAATTAATTAATTAACTTTAAATTAAAAACTATATTAACTTTAAAAAAAATTAAAAATTATTTTAAATTTATATAAAAATTATATTAATAATAACTATTACTTTATTAATTATTATATTTTATTTATAATTTTAAATTAATTTAAAATTATATATAATTAAATATTAAAATAACTTTAATTTATTTACTTTAAATTATTATTATTAAAAAATTATATTTAATTTTTTTTTAAATTTTTTAAAATAATTTAATTAAAAAATAAATTTAATTAAAGTTTTTATACTTTAATAATATTATATTTTTAATTCTATTTATATTTTCTATAGCTTGTATAATAAACTAAAATAAAAATAAAAGTTTTATTTTTTTAAAAGCTTTTATTTAATTAACTTTAATATTATTTATAATAATATTATTTAAAAAATAAAATAAAGCTTAATTAAAATTTTTATTAATAATAATAATTTAAGCTTAAGTATATATTATTAAAATATATTTAATTATTTAATTTATTAAAGCTTTATTAATTAAAGTTAAAGTAAAAGCTAAAGTAAAAGTAAATATAAAAATAAATTTAAAATAATACTTTTATATATAATTTATAATTTTAGTTATAGTAAAAAAATAATATATATAAAAATATTTTTTAAAAACTTAATTAATATATAAACTTAAAGCAAAAGAAGTTAAATTTAAAATATTATTATTATTATTTTTATTAATATTATTAACTATAGCTTAAGGCTAAAATAAAAATAATTTACTTTAATTTTATTAAAAAGTATAATTAATTAATTATTAAATTAATATAAATAATAGTTTTTTAATTACTTTTGCTTTATATTAGCTATTACTTTAAGCTAAATATACTTTAATTATTATTAAAAATAACTATTATATATAATATTAAATAATATTTAATTTTATAAAGTATAATTATATAAAAAAGCTTTTTTTAAAAGCCTAGTACTTTATTAAATTAAATTATATTTAAAAAAACTTTTATTAAAAAGTAATAATAATAATAAAAAAAAGCTTTTATATAAAGTTTTAAAAATATTAAAAAGTTTTTATTATTATATTAAATAATAATTATAATAATTATTAAAAAATAATTTATAATAATTATTAAAAAATAATTTATAATAATTATTAAAAAATAATTTATAATAATTATTAAAAAATAATTTATAATAATTATTAAAAAATAATTTATAATAATTATTAAAAAATAATTTATAATAATTATTAAAAAATAATTTATAATAATTATTAAAAAATAATTTATAATAATTATTAAAAAATAATTTATAATAATTATTAAAAAAATAATTTATAATAATTATTAAAAAAATAATTTATAATAATTTTTAAAAAATAATTTATAATAATTATTAAAAAAATAATTTATAATAATTATTAAAAAATAATTTATATAAATAAAAAAATAAATTATTTATTAATTAATATTATTAATAATAATTAATAAATAAACTATATTTTAGCTAGCTTTTTTTACTTTAGCTTTTATATTTTTATAAAATATTATATAAAATCTTTTTTAATTTTTTTTAACTTAAGGTTTTATAATTAAGCTTATAAAAAGTATAAGCTTAAATTATACTTAAGGTTATATTTTTTAATAAAAAATTATATTTTTTTAAAATAATTTTATATAATAATATATTTATTTTATTAATATTAAAAATACTTTAGCCTTAGGTTAATTTTAAAAAAAATATAATATATAAGTTTTTTATATTATTTTTTTTATATAAAAAATATATAAGAAAATTAATATAAGGTTTATATAGATTTTGGAATATTTAAATAAATAAATAAATAAATAAATAAATAAATAAATAAATAAATAAATAAATAAATAAATAAATAAATAAATAAATAAATAAATAAATAAATAAATAAATAAATAAATAAATAAATAAATAAATAAATAAATAAATAAATAAATAAATAAATAAATAAATAAATAAATAAATAAATAAATAAATAAATAAATAAATAAATAAATAAATAAATAAATAAATAAATAAATAAAAAAGTAAATAATATATAAAAAAAAAAATATTTAAAAAGCTTTTAATAAAAAAAATATATTATTTAATTAAATAAATAAAATCTTTTTAAATATAATTAATAAATTTTAAATAAAAATATAAATAATATATTAAATTTAATTAATATATATTATAAAATATTAATAAAAAAGTAAAAAAATATTTTTAAAAAAAGTAAAACTTTTTATTATAAATTTAAAAATAAAAAAAAACTTTAAAAAACTTAAAAAAAATAAAAGCTATATTATAATATATAAGTTTATTTTATAATTATTTAAATTAAATTATTATATAATTAAATAATATATAGCTAAAAAAGTTTAAACTTTTAAATAAAAAACTTTTATTATAGTTATATAATATAAATTAAAAATTTTTTAAAGTAATTATAATTAACTTAAGAATAATATTTTTTAAAAAATAATTAAAAGTATTTAAAAAAGCTTAATAAATATAAATAAAAATAATTTATTAAAATATATAATAATAATTAATAAAAAAAATAATATTAACTTTTATTTATATAATAATTAAATTAGTTTTTTTAATAGCTTTATAAATAATAATAATTATTTAAATTAAATAATTTAAAGTTAATATAATAAATTTATAAAAAGAAATATTAAATTTAATATATTAATATTAATTAATATTAAATAAAAATTTTAATAAATAAAAAAAATATAATAATTTATTATAAATTATTAATATTTAAATATAATTTTATTAAATATTTTATTAATAAAATAATAATTAATTTAATATTAAATTTTATAAACTTTAAAAATAAAATATAAATTATATATAATTTAAAAAATTTAATAATATTTAATAATATTTAATAATATTTAATAAAAGTAAATAATATATTATTTTTAAATTTATTATTAATTATTATAATTATATTTAAATATTTTTAAAAATAATTTAAAATTTATATATAATTAATATTATTTTTAATTATAAAACTAACTATATTAAATAAATATTTAATTAATAAAAAAAATATATTTAAAATAATAAAAATATATATAATATATAAGTTATATTATTATTAATATAACTTTAATAATATATATTATTAATATTATTTTATTAATATTTTAATAAACTTAAGTTTATAATTATATTAAAATTTTTAGTTAATATTATAATATAAAAGTTATTAATTTTTTAAAAGTATTTTATATATTTAAAAAAATAAATAATATAAATATTTATATATTTATAGTAATTATATATTTTATAATTTTAATAAATAGCTTAAGTTATAATTTTATATATTTATTAAATAATAAAGTTTAAAAAAGCCTTAAAGTAATAAAATATTAAAATAACTTTAAATAAAAAAATTTCTAAAATTTATATTTTTAAAAATATTTAAAATATTAATATTAATTATTTAATTTATTTTATTTTACTTAAAATTTTAATTAAAATATTTTAAATTAATAAATATTAAAATTTTTATTAGAATTTTTATATTATTAATAAAAGTTATAAAAAAGTATTTTTTTTTATATTTATATTTATTTTTAATAAAATATATTTAATAATAAAATTATTTAATATTATTAAAATAAAAAAAATAAAAATATTTATTAAAATATTATAAAAAATATAAATATAATTTATATAAAATTTATAATTAATATAATTAAAAAAAGATTTAATAAATATATTAAAAAATTTTATTTTATAAAATAAATAAATAATAAAAATAAAAAAACTTTAAAAATTAATAAACTTAAGTAAATTACTTAAGTTTTTTTTAAAAAAATTAAATAAATTTTTTTTATAAATTAATTAATTTATTATTTAAGTAAATATTAATAAATATAAATATTTATTAAAAAAATAATATAAAATAACTTAAATACTTTATATATATAAAATAATAAAAGTATATTATTATTTTTTAAATATATATAACTTTTTAAATACTTTTTAAATATAAAATTTTTAAATTAAAGTTAATATATTTTTATAGTTTTACCTAGCTATTAATTTTTTTATATAAGTATAATATATTTAAAAGAAATATAAATAAAAAAATATATATTTTTATAAATTTTATTAATAATATAAAATATTTAATAAAAATTAAATTTTAATTAATTTAAAATATTTTTTTATATTTTTAAATAAATATATTTTAAATATTTAATTTAATAAAATTATTTAAGTTTTATTTATTATTTTTTAATTTTAAATTTTCTAAAATAATTAATATAACTTTTTAAATATTATTTTATAAATATATTTTAATATAAATAATAATAATAATAATATTATTATTATTATTATTATTATTATTATTATAATTATATTTTTTAATATATTTATATTTTTAAAATAATAATAATTTTTTATAATAATAAAATTAAAAAATAATATAATTAAAAATAATTTAATAAAATTAAAATATATATTTTTAATATAATATATAAAATTATAAAAAATAAAACTAAAGTTTTTATTATTAAAAAAATTAAATTTATTAATTAAAATAATTAAAAAATTTAAAAAAATAAAAAAAATATTATTTTAATTTTTATAAAAAATAAATATAAGTTTTATAATTTATTATTTTAGTTTATTTAATATTTTATTAAATAAAAAAAATAAAAAAATAAAAATATTTTATAATTAAAATTATTAATTAATTTTTATATAAAAATAAATAATTAAATAATTTTTAATAAAGTTTTTAAAAAATTTAAAAAATAATATTATTAAATTTTATTTATATTAAATAATATAAATAATAAATATAAATAATATTTTTAAAAATATAATATATTAAAACTTTTTTTATAAATTTAAAATAAATAAAAATTATTTAAATATAATTAAAATTAATAAATTATTAAAAAATATAATATTTTTTAAAATTTTATAATTTTAATTATAAATTTATTTTAATATTATTAAATTTTTTATATTATTTTTTAAAAAAATTAAAAAATTAAAAAATTAAAAAATTAAAATAATATTTATAATTATAAAGCTTTTTAAATATTAATAATATTTTTTAATAATATTTTATATTTAATTAAAGTTATATTAAATTATAATAATTTATTAATATTTAAAAAAATAATAATAAATAAATAATTACTAAATATAATAATATATAAAATTAATATTATTTAATTTTATATTAAACTATAGTTTTATATTTATTTAATATAATATAAATTATAAAACTACTAGATTTATTTAAGTCTAGCTATAATACTTAATAAATAAATTTTATATTTATTAATAAATATAATTATTTATATAAGCTAATATAGTATTTTTCAAATATTAATATAAACCTTTTTATAATTTTTATTATATATTTTATTTAATAAATTTAAATATTTTAATTATTATAAACCTAGGTAATATATATTATTAATATTATTAATAATTTTTATAATTAATTAAATATATTTATATTTAATAATAAATTAAAATTAAAAAAAAAATATTAATATAAAAATATTTTATATAATAAAAACACAATTAATAAAAATATATAACTATTTTACTATAAATATATAACTTTATAAATATATAATTTTTTATATTTTTTTATTAATTAAAAAAAATTTATTTTTATAAATACTTTTTAGCTTAAGTAATAAAACTAGCTGCTTTAATAATTACTTTTATATTTTAAAGCTTTTTAAAAATAATTATTTATTAATTTTATAAAAGCTAATAATTATTTTTAAAAATATACTTAAGCTTTTATTTATTTTTTAATTTATAAATTAAATACTTTTTTATATTTTATTTAATTTATAAATTAAATAAACCTTTATTATTACTTTAATTTATAAATTAAAAATATTAATTTATTTTTATTTATAAATTATTTTTTTAATAAGCTTTTATTAAACTTTTATTTTTTAAATATTAAACTATATTTTTTAATTACTTAAGTAACTTTTTATTATTTTTTTAAATTTAAAAATTATATTTATTTAATATATTTATAATTAAATTAAAAAGTTAATTAATATTATATTATTATTTTATATATTTTTTTAAGTTTTTTTAATAAATATAAATTTATTTTAATTATTTATTAATTAATTATATTTTTATATACTATATTATATTTTTATTTAATTAATAATTTAATTAATTAATTTATTAAGAGTTTAATAATTTATTATAATAATTATATTAAAATAAATTATTTAATAATTTTTAGCTTTTTTTATAATATAATAATAATTTTAAAATTAAAAATTTAATAATATAAATTTATAAATATTAATTTTTATAATAATTAATATAAATATATTTTTTATTTAATAAAATTAATTTTAAAAGCTAGTTTTTTATAAATTTTATAATAATAAAAAATTTTAAATTTAATAAAAATAATATAATTATTATTATAATTATTTAATTAAATTAAAAATAGTTTTTTTATTATAAATATAAATTTATATATTATATAATATTATTTATTAATATATTTAAGCTTTTTTAATAATATTATAATTAATAATTTATTAAAATATTTATTAATAAATTTTAAATATTTATAATTAATTAAAATTTAATTTTATTTATAGATATTTTTAAAATTATATTTTTAATTATATATTATATTTTATATTATTTTAATAAATTAATAAAAGTAAGCAATATTATTTAAAAAATAATTTTTTATATTATTATTATTTACTTTAATATTAAAAATTATATAAATATTAATATTATAATAATAATAAATAAAATAATATATTTATTAAACTTTAATTAATAAATAAATAAATATTATATAAGTAATTTAAAATTATTTATTAATTATTAAATTTTATATAAAAGTTTTTTTATATTTATTTATAAGCTTTTTTTATTTTAATATAAAATATATATTTTTATATAAATAAAATCTTTTAATAAATATAAAAAAAATTTTATTAATTAAAGTATTAATAAATTATTTATTTATAATATTAAGCTTTATTTATAATTATATAAAAGTATTTTTATTATTATTACTGCTTAAGTTATTATTATTTTTTTTATATTTTTATTTATTTTTATTTAAATTTAAATATAATATTTTAAAAAATATATTATATATAAAGCTATTATTATATATTAAAAAATTAATTATTAAAAATAACTTTTATTAAATTATTAAAATTAATAATAATAATTTTAAATTTTTTAATAAAGTATTAATTAAAAAATTAATATATATTTTTAATAAAAAAATAATTTTTTTTATTATTAATTAAACTTTATATAATATTATATATTAAACTAAAGTAAGTTTAATTAATAATTTAAAATAAAAAAAATTTAAAATAATTAATATTATAAATATTATTAAAGCTTAAAACTTTTAAAAATTATTTTTATATTTATAAATAATATAAAAATATTTAAATAAAATTAAATAATTAATTTAATTTATTATTAATTTATTTAATAAAATATAAGATTTTTTTTATTAAAATATTTAATTAATATTATAATAAATATATAATTATTAAGCTTTTTATAATTAATTTATATTTAAATATTATAAATATTTTCTTATATAAATATAATATTAAAGTACTTTTATTTTATTATAATATAAATATTATATATATAAATATTAATTTAATAGCTAATTAATTTAATAATTACTGTTATAAATATAATAAAATAATAATATAAAAAATATATAAAAATAATTATATTATATATATAATTATATTAGCTATAGTTTAAATTTTTATAATATTTTAAAAATTATTTATTTTTTTTTTAAAGTTTTAATAATTATTATTTATTTATAATTATATTTTTATAATTTTATATTTATATATTAATATTTTATAAAATTATTTAAATTAACTATATTAAATAAAAGTAAATTAATATTTATTAATATAAATAATACATAAAGTAATTATATAAATAATAAATAAAATAATAAATATAATAAAAAAAATTATATATATTTAAATTTAATAATAACTAACTTTATTTATTTTATTATATTTATATATATTTATATAATTAAATAAAATTTAAAGTAAATTTTTAATTATTATTAATAAATTTAAATTTAATTTTTATTAATAATTAATTTAAAAAAATAATAGTTTTAATTTAAAAAAAAAAAGTAAATATATTATACTTTAGGCCTAATATAAATACTTTAATTTATTACTTTTATAATTAACTATAAAAAAAGCTATTATAAAAATATATATTATAATTAAAGTAAAAGTTTTAAAATATTTTATAAATATTTTATAAATTATAAAAAAATAATAAAGTTAAAAACTTTTATAAATATATAATAAAAAATTATTAAATATATTATAATTATTATATTTTTAATATTAATTAATACTTAAAACTAAATTATTAATTAAAGTTAATTATTTATAAAATAATTATAATAATATAATTTAATAGCTTTAATATAGTTATTTTTAAAGTTTATTTTAATACTTTAATTTTATAATTTATTATAATATTTTTTAATATTATTAATATTTATATTAATATTTTAAAAATAAACTTTATAACTTTATTTTTTTTAATAATTAATTATTAAAACTTAAGCTTTACTATTATTTAATTTATTTAAAGCTTATACTTTAAAAAATAAATATTATAAATTAAATAAAAGTATTAATATTATAAAAAAAAAGTAATTATAAACTATTTTAATTTATAAATTAAAATAGCTATAAGTTATAAAGTAATAATACTTAAAGTAAAAGTAATAGAATTTTATTTAAGCTAATATTTTTTTTTAATTAATAAAAAAGTATAAAAAGTTATATATTTATAAGGTTATATATTTATAGTAAAATAATTATATATTTTTATTAATTGATTTAAATTAAATACTTTATATATATTACTGTTTTATTAATTTATTTATTAAAAAAAAAGCTATTTAAAAATAAAATAATAAAGTTTAAAAAGTAATAAATTTATTTAAAAGCTATATTATAATAGTACTATTATTTTTTTTTTAATTTAAATAAAAACTATAAAAAACTATATTAATAATTAATATAAATTTTATAAGTTAAAATATAATATTAAAATAAAATATTAAAAGTAAAAACAAAGCTGGTTTATTATAAAAGCAGCTGCTAGCTATTTATTTTAAAAAAAAATAATATTATAAAGTTAAAATATAAAGTAATTTTATATATATTAAAATACTTAAAAAATTATATTTATAATATAGTTTTTATATTAAAAATAAATACTAAAGTATTTATTAATTAAATAAATAAAGTTATAAAAAATATTTTAAATATTTATATTATTTATTTAATTAAATATATTATATTATTTAACTTTATTATTTAATATATTTTTAATAGAAATAATATAATAGTAAATATTTTATTAAAAAAACTTATAAAATTATTTAATTAAAAAATTTAAAAAAAAAATTAAAAAGTTTTATAAATATATATTTATTTATTTTTATTATTTAACTATTAAAAAAAATTATTTAAAAAAAATCTTAAAAATTAATTATTTATTTAATAATTTTATAATAACTAGCAAACTTAAATACCTAAAGGTTTAAAAAGTTATAAATAAAAATAAAATATTTTATAATAAAAAATTAAAAGCTATAGTAATTATTATTAAAAAAAATATTTTATTTATATTAATAATAAATAATTAAAGCTAATAAAATTTATTTTAAATTAAATATTTTACTTTAAGCTTATAATTTATATTATAATTAATAAAAAACTTAAAATAAATAATATATTATTATAAATATTAAGTAATTTTAAAATAATTTTTTTTAAAATTTTATATACTACTTTTAAAAAAATACTTTAGTTAAAGCTAAATACTTTAGTTTTATTATTATAATTACTAAAATAGCTATAAAATATTTAAAAAAAATAATTAAAAATTTTAAATTTAATAGTTTTAATAAATTAAATAATAAAAAAAGTATTTATAAAAAAATTAATTCATTTTTTATTTAATTTATAATTAAAAATTAATATTTTTAATAAAAGTTAAAATTTTAATTTAAAAATTAATAAATTAAAATATTATTATAATATTATTATTATAAAATAAAATTTTTTAAAAGCTTAAGTTTAAATAATTAAAAAAAAATAGTTTAAAAACTAAAAAAAAATAAAAAATTTTTATAAAATACTTATATAAAAATAAATAAAAAAAATTAATTTATTTTATAAAAAAAAAAGTAATTAATTAACTTTAAAAATATTTTTTTATTTTTTAATATTTAAAAATAAAATAATAAAACTTAAGTTATAAAACTATAAATAAAATAGCTAAAGCTATATAAAATAATATTTTAAAATAAAAACTTTAATATATATTATATTAAAATACTAAATAATATAAAAATTAAAAATATAATTATAATTAATAAAAAAAAATAAATTTAAAATAAATTTAAAAAATAATAATTTAAAAATAATTTAATTTTATTAAATTAAAAAACTTATATTATATATAATAACTTAAATATTATATTAAATATTTAAAAATTAATTATAAATATATTAAAAATAATTAATTAATAATAAAATTATATAAGTATAATTAAATAAAATAATAAAAAACTTTTTAAATAACTTAAAAAATAATAAAATAAATATTAATAATAATAAAAAAATTAAAAATTTATTATACTTAAATTTATAGTTTAAATATTATTTTAAAGTTATTATTTTAAAACTTTTAAAAAAATAAAAATATTAATATAAAAATATATTTAAATTTTAAATTAATAAAAAATTATAAATTAAAAATTTTATATTAAATATATATATATATATAAATATAAAAAATATTAAAAATATTTAATTTCTATTTTAAAAATAAATATTAATATATTTATAATTTTTTATATAAAGTTAATAATTTAAATAAAAGTATTAATTATAATTAAAATAAATAAACTATAAATTATTTATATAGTTTTTATATTAATAATTAAATAAAAAAATATAATTATAAAAAAATTATATTTTTTAAATATAATTAATAATAAAAGTAATTAATTAAATATAATATAAATAAAAATAAAAAGTAATATAATTATAAAAAACTATAAAAAACTTTAATATATTTAAATTAAAAAAAAATAATTAAAAAAATTATTTTTATAAATAAATTAATTTTATAAAAATATAAATTAAATTTAAAAGCTTTAAATATATAAATTAAAAAATAAACCTTAAGTTTATTATACATTAGTTAAAAATTATTTTTAAAAATATATTTTAAAAATATTAAAAAAATATATATAAAAAAGTAATTAATAATAAAATTTTTAATAAAATTTACTTTATAATAAAAAAATAAATTTTAAAATTAATTTTTATATTTTTAATTATTTAAATATAAATATAAAAAAAAATTTAAAACTTAAGTTAAAAAAGTAATAATTAATTAAATAAAAAAAAGTTATAAATTATATTTTTATAATAAAAAAAATAACATTAAAAAATAAACTTATATAATTATATTAAAAAAAATACTTATAAAAAGTTTTTATAATAGTAATAAAAATATTTATTAATATAATTATATTTAATAAATAAAAATAAACTAAAAAATATATTTAATTTATAATAAATTAAATAACTAATAATAAAAAATATAAAGTTTATAAATAAATAAAAAATAACTTTTTTATAAATAAAAATAAATAATAAAAAAAGCTTATTTAATAAATAACTACTTAATAAATAAAACATATATATAAAAAAGTATTTTTTTTTTATATTTTTTTTAATTTTAAAAATTAATTAATTTATTTAATTTAAAACTATATAATAAATTAAAATTTTTTTTAAGCAAATACTAAAGCTAAAAACTTTTTTAAGTTTATATAATACATAAATATTAAATAAATAAATAAAAATATATAAAACTTAATTTTATAATTTTTTATAAAAGAATAAAAATATAAAAGGTTTATTAAAGTTTTATTAAAAAATATAAAAAATAACTTTTATTTTTAATTTTTTAAATAAAATAATTAAATAATTATAATAATTTTTTATAAAGCTAGTAATTAAAATAAATATATAAATTTTTAATAAAACTTATATTAACTTAAGTATTTTTAAACTTTAAATTAATAGCTATATTTAAAGTAAAATTAAATTTTTTAATAATATTATTACTTTAGTATTAGTATATATATAATATTTAAAAAATATAAACTTTTTTTTAAAAAAATAAAATATTAAAAATAAAGTTTAAAATATTATTTTAAAACTTTAAAAATTATATATTTAAAAAATAATTTTATATTTTAATTATTTATTAAAACTTTTATTTTAAAGTATTTATATAAAATTAATATTATAAAGTTTTATATTTATTTAACTTAAGTTTTAGTAATAAAAATAAAAAATATTAATAAATTATATTTATTTAAAAAATAATTTTTAAATTAAATTAAATATTATAAGCTTTTAATGTTTTATTAGTTTTATTTATAATTTAAAAAAATAAATAAAAGTATAAGTATTTTTTATATTATTTTTATTAATATTATAAAAATTAATAAAAATAATATTAAATTAAATAAAATTTAAAAAATTATTATTATTACTTTTTATAAAAAATAAAATAATATAATTAAAAAGAAATAATATAATTAGAAAAATATAATATAATTATTTAATTTATTATTAAAAAATTAATATATTTTTAATAAAAACTATAAATTTATATAAAACTTTAAATATATTATTTTCTAGGCTTTTTAAATATTAATTAAAAATAAATTATAAATTATAAATTTAAAAATATTTTTATATAATAATAAAAAGTAAATTATATATTAAATATTAAAATATTAATATAATTAAATAAAAATTATTATTATTTTTAATATTAATAAAAAGTATATTTATTTAAATAAATAAATAAATAAATAAATATTAAATATTTATTATTATTTTTTAAAAAAAAATAATTAAATATATTAATAAAAGTATATATATTATTAATTATAAAAATTAATTTAATTAAAAAAACTTTTTTTTAATAATATTTTTAAAAAAAAATAATTATTTAATTAATTTTTAATATAATAATAATAAAAATAAAAAATTAATATTTTTAAAATATTAATAGTAAATTAGAAAATCTATTAAATAAAAAAACTTTAAAATTAAATAATTTTATAAAAAATAATAATAAATTTAAAATTAATACTTTAAAGATAAATAACAAAAGTAATATTTTAAATACTTTATTAACTTTTTTACTTTTTTATTAAAAATTATTTTTAATTTTTTTAAAAAAAAACTATAGTTAATAATATTATAATAATATACTATAAAAATAAAAAACTATAAAAGCTAAAAGTATTAAATATAAATATATTATAAGTAATTTATAAAAAAAAAGTTAATTATAATTAATAAAATATAAATATTTTATTAAAAAAAATAATAATATTAAAATTTAATTATTATTTTAAAAATTATTTTAAAAAATAATATTTTATATTTTATATAAAAGTATTTAATAGTTATTTCTTTTATTATTTTTTAGTTTATTATATAAAAGTTATTAAAAAGAAATCTATAATAAAGTATTATAACTTAATATTAAAAAGTATAAATTAATATAAAATAAAAAAGCTATTAAAAAAGCTACTTTAGTTAAAAAATAATTATAATTAAATAATTTAACTTAAGTTTTTAATTTTAAAATAAAATAAAAAATATAATATAAATTTAATATAAAACTATACTTAAGCTATTATTTAAAAAAAAGAAATTACTGTAAAATAAAATTAATATTATAAAATTAAAAAAATTATTTAATTAAATTTAATTACTTACTTAAAAAAAATTTTACTTTACTTTTAACTAACTTAAGTTAAAAAATAATTTAAAAATTAATATATATTAATTAAAGCTTTATAATATTTTTTTTATTTAATTTTTATTAAAAAATAAATTAAAGGTAATTAAATTTAATAGTTTATATTAATAACTTAAAAATAAATATTAATTATAATTAATAAAGCTAAATTAAAAGAAATATATATATATATTATATTAAATACTTAAATATAAAATATATTTATAAAAATAAAATAAAATATATTTTTATATTATAATAATAATAAATAAATATAATTAAATATAATAATTATAAAATTAAAAATTAATATAATTATAAAAAAATAATAAATATAGCTTTAATTTATTTAAAATAACCTTTAATAATAATAAAAAATTAATTATTAAAATAAATAACTTTAGCAAAACTATAAATAAAGTTATAAAATTTAATAAATATAATAATTTTTTTTATTTTTTTAAAATTATATAATTATAATTTAAAAATAATTTTTTAAAAAAAAAGTTTAAAAAAGTTTTTTTAATAAATTATTAAAGGTAAAAAAAAATAAAAAAAAACTTAATAAAAAATACTTTAATATAAATTAATAAACTTAAATAACTAAAGTTAATACTTTTAATTATTTAAACTTTAAAATATAATTTAATATATTATAAATTATAGTTAATATTAAGTAAAATTAAATAAAAGCTAATATAAAAAAAACTTATATTTTATTTTAAAAGAAATTAAAGTAAAAGTAAAGTTAATTTAATTATATTAAAATAAAAAATATTTATAAAAAAAAGCTTTTAAAAAAATTAATTTATTAATAAAAAGAATATTAAAAAAATAAAATTAAAAAATAATAAAATCTTTTATAATTAAATAATTTATATAATTATATATAAAAAAAGTAAAAGACAATAATATATAAATAAATAATTTATAACTACTTTAGGCTAGTTAATAATTATAAAGCCTAAAGTAATAATATATAAAATTAATTTATTTTTATAAAATATATTATTTAAGCTTTTTTTTAAATTTATTTATTTAAATATTATTTAATTATTTATTTTTATTTTTATTTTTTTTAAATTTAATTATATATTATTAAAATAAATAATTAGTTAAAGCTTTTAAACTATTTTTAATATTTTTGTTTTAAAAAAGCAAGTATAAATTTATATTACTTTATAATATAAATATTTTTTATAATTTATTATTAAATTATTTTTTTTATAAAATAAATAAAGTATTAGTAATTAATTAAAAGCTAATATTTTTATATTATTAATAATTAATATTGTTTTTACTTTATTTAATTTTACTGCAGTTAATAAAACAAATTACTTTTAATATTTAATTTTTTTAAAAAATTAAAGCTATTTATATTAATATTTAAAAATTTAAAAATATAATTAATAATAACAAATTATATATTATTTATATTTCTTAATTTTTTATAATAAATATAAAAAAAGTATAAGCTAAAGCTAATAATTTATATATAATACTATAAATTATTATAAAAAATATTAATTAAATTATTATTATTTTAAAATAAACTTAAAAATACTTAAATAAAAAAAAATTACTTTTATTAAAAAAGTTTAATAAACTTATATTTAATAGTATTATATTTAAAAAATATATATTTAAAAAATACTTATATATTAATTTTATATATATAAAAATTTATTAATTTTTAATTCTTTAAAATAAATATTTTAATTAATTATAATACTTTAATTTATAAAGTTATAAATATATAAAATATATTTAAATAATAAAATTTATTTAAAAATACTTTTTTAAAAAAGCTAAATATTTAAAAGTATTTAATTTTTATATTATACTTTATATTTAATAATCTTTAATAAATAAATATAAATATTTAATTTTCTTTAAGCTTTTAATTACTTTTAATAGCTTAATTAATTATTAAATTATTAACTAAAGTTTAAATAATAAATATAGTATTGAATTCTTTTTTAATATTATAAATTTATAAATTTTATTCTAAAATTAATATTTATATATAATATTATAAAGTTTTATAAAAAATTAAATAAATTAAATATATTTAACTTTTAAAGCTATAGCTAGTAATAAACTTAAAATTACTGCTTTATAAAATATAAAAAAAACCTAATATTAATATTAATATAACCTTTAAATATTAATTAATATAAGCTATTTATAAATGCTATAAAAGCTAAATTATTTAAATTAAAAAAAGTTAATTTCTTAAGAAAATAATTTTTTAATTTAAAATAATTTAGCTTTTATAGTATTTATAAATAGCTTATAATAATTAATTTATTAAAATTAATAATTAATATAATATAAATAAAATAAATAATTTATTAAATTATTAATAAGTAAATTATTAGTATATTTTTTATATAATAAATCTAGTTTTTTATATATTTTATAAATATATAATAAAGCTATAGGAATTATTATATACAATTAGCCTTTTAATTTAATAAAAAGCTTTAAAAAAATTAAAAATATAGTTTTAAGCTTTTTTAAAACTTTTTCTTTTATTTTATTTACATATAATTAAAAATATTTACTAAATGATTTATAAATAAATATAAATAATAAAATATAAATAATAAAAATACTTTTTTAAATTCTTTATAATTTATAAATTTATAATAAAAATATAAAGCTTTTTTTAAATTAATAAAAATATTAAATATATAATAAATTAAATTTTATTGTTATATTATTTAATAATAATTAGTTAATTTAAGTATTTTATAAATAAATAAATATAATAAGTTAAATATAATTATAAAATAAATAAATAATAGATTTAAAAGAATTTTTTCTTTATTATAATTAAAAGCTATTTTATTTCCTTTTTTAGCTTGTATTATTTTTTAGTTAATAAAATAAAATAATGTATTAAAAGTAAGATTTTTATTTTTATTTTTTAATTATTATTATTATTATAAAAATTATTATTTATATAATTTAATAATAATAAATTAAAGGCTAAATTAAATACAAATTTTTTTAATATATCTTAAGCTATTAAATTAATAATGTAAGCTATATACCTAATATTATTTATAAAATTTTTATTATAGGCCTTTTTATAAGCTTTTTTAAAAGATATAATAAATATATTATTAGTTAATATATTATCTTTTATAATATTAAAAATAAAATTAATATAAATAATAAAAATAAAAAAATTAAATAAATAAAAAAATATACTTTATAATATTATTATAATTTAATAAATTAAGAAAAGCATTTAAGGCTTTATTAAATTATTAAAATATATATATTTTAATATAGCTTTTAAAAAGTTTGATAAAACCTAAAATAATATTAAATTAAATAAAATATAATAATAATATAAATAAATAAATAAATTATTTATTAATTTATTTTTTTATATTCTTTTATAATTATTAATAAAATAAAATAATAAATTTATAATAAATAATAAATAACCTACTTATTATAATAAAATCATAATTTATTAAAGGAATTTAAAGCAATTCTATTAAAAAAATATTATTTTTAATTAAATAAGTTAATATTATTTTATTGGCTTTATTATTATTAAATAATAAGCTTCTTTTAACTTTTTTACTATTTTATATATTTAATAATACATTATTAAATATTAAAAAAAAAGTATTAGCTTTTATTTTATTTTTTATTTTTAATATATAAATAATACAATTTATTTTTATTTTCAGTAACTAAAAATAAAATTAATTATTAATAATAAAATAAAAACTAAAAACTAAAAATTAATTTTATAACCCTGTTTAAATATATTATAAACTAGTTTTTAATTAATAAATTACTTTATTATAGTTTTTAATAAACATATAAAGTTAAAATATAGTTATATATTAAATAAAAAAAATTTAAATATAATTTTTATAATATTAAAAAATAAATAAAAAAAAAGTTTTAATAATACATAAATACAAATACTTAAGTAATTATTTTTATGTTTAAGAAAACTTTAAGGTACATTATTTAATTATAAATAAAAGCTGCTGTTAATTAATTTAATTTAGAATTTTTTTTTTAAAACTTTATTATTAAATAATAACTTTTATATTAATTAATAAAACTACTATTGAAAAATATAACTTTAACAATTATATTAAAAGTTTTTTATATAAATAAAGCTTATAATATAAATAATATATATTTAATATTTAATTAATTAAATTTAAATAAATTTAGAAAAGCTAAATAAATATTAATAATTAAAATAATTAAAAAATACTTAAGTAATTATTTAATTATAGTTAAATATATTATTTACTTTTAAAACTATTATTTATTAACACTGCTTAATTTAATAAATAAAAAAGTTTAAAATTATATTAAAAAAAAAGTAAAATAAATATTATAGTTATAGCTTTAAATATAAAAGCTAAAAAAGCAGTAATATAAAAAATAAAATAAAATTAAATAATTAATAGCTTAAAAGATTAATTAATTAAACAGGTTTTATATATAAAGTATTAATTTATAAAAAATAATAAATTATAAAATAAAATAAATATTAAATTATAAAAAAATTATATAGTTTTATTTTTATTTTTATTATTTTTATATTTTTTACTATAAATTAAACAAGGATAAAGTAATTAAATAAAACTTTATTCTTTATATAAATTAAATTAAAATTTAAGTTATAAATTCTATTACTTTATAATTTTTAAAAAAAAGGGTTTTAATAAAGCTTTATAGTTTACTTTTTATATAAAAAAAAAACTATAAAGAATTATTAAATTAAATAAAGCTTATAATATAAAAAAATAAAGCTTTTCTATTTTAAATAATAAAATAATATATATTTATTATATTTAATAACCCTTACTTATAATAATAGGCTTATTTTAATAAAAATAAAGCTATATTAGCTTAATTAAATAGTTCTATAATATATTCTTGCCTTATGGTTTTAGCAGTATAACAAGCTGGGATTCTATAGTTATATTTGTATATATAAGAGCCAGTTTAAAAGTATATGCCCAACCTGTTAATAAACTATATCTTTTTTTACTTAAATTAAAAGAAATCTAAATAAAAAAATAAAAGCTTTATAAGGTTAAGTTATTATAGTTAGTTATTAACTTAAGTATTTATTTATTATTATATAACCTTAAGGGATTTAAATATTATAAATAAAGACTTTATTATTATACCTTAGCTCTGCTAAAATAATACCTATATTTATAATTTTAGCTATATTATATTACCTTTTTAAATTATACTACTGCCTTTAACTTTATTAAATTAATAATTATATTAAAAAATAAATAAATTATAATATATTAATTAATTATATTTAAAAATTATGTACTTCTACTAGCTTTATTAAATTAATAAATATATTAAGTAATTAAAATTTATTTTTTAATATCTTTATTTTTATTTTATAATTAAGTTTAAGTAATTAAGTTTTATTAAATATTACTCCTTAAGTATATAATTAGAGTCTTTTTATTTAGACTATAGAAGATTCTTATTTGGACTGTAGTGGCCTGTGTGTTAGAATTTCCTAAAATATTAATTGTTTTAAAAAATATTATAATATATTTCATTAAATAAACTATATAAAAATATTTTTTTTTTACTTATATATTTAAAAATAGCTATAATATTTAAGTTTAAAAATTAAAATTTTAAAATAAGATTGTTTTATTAGTTATTTAATTATATGTTAAAATTTCAATATAAGTTTTTATTTATATAAATTATATAAAAAGTTTTAAAATATTTATTTTAATTTATATATAGCTATTAAAATTTATAGTTAAAGTTTTTATTAATAATATTATAAATATTATTTAAAAAGCCTACTTATAGTAAGTTAATATAATATTAAAGCCAATCTTAGCTTTTTTATATATAATTAGTAAATTATTTATAAATTTATATTTATATATATTAGAAAATTTAATCAATATAGTATAGTAATTATAAAATAAAAAATATATTAATAAAAAAGAGTAAAAAATAAAATTTTAATATAAATATATATATATAGTAAAATAATAAAGGGGTAGGTAGTATTTTATAAAATGTTTACTTATATAATTTATATATATATATTAGCGCCCACTGGGTATACAGGATCCTGTAGATTTACTTTCTATAGGATCTTATATATTCAAGTAAGTAGTACTGCTTATTATTATAAAATATTTAAAACTACTATATTAAAGCATAAAATAAAAGCTATAAAAAGCTTTATATTATATAGAAGAATACTTTAAGGCTTATTATAATTTAGTAAATAATCTTTATTGCTTTTTTATAAAAAGTACTTTATTAAGCTTTATAGCTAGGCTATTAAAAGTTTAATTATATAGCTTTATGAAGTCTATATTTAAATTCCTTTTAAGTAAAGTTATTATTAAACTTTTATTAAATATTTATATATAAACTTTTTAATGTTATAATATTTAAATATTTTTTAATTATTTAAATATTTAAAAAGTATTTAACTATAGCTTTAAATATTTTATTATATTTAAGATTAATAAAATATATATTAATTAACTATATATTATTTATTATTATTAATAAGGCATACTGCTTTTACTTATATTTAATAGCTGGATTAACCTCTGCTTTATTAAATACAGTTACTTGTTAAATTAATGCCTTTATTTTTAATACTTCTGCTTAATAACTTAAATATAGCCAGGGTTGCCAATTTAGTCTTTAGTTTTTAGTTTTTAGTTCAATAACTAACTAAATAACTAAAATAAAATAATTATATTTATATAAAAGCTATAAAATGTACTAAGTAATTATTTTTTTTAAAAAGTATATTATAAATTAAATGAAATATATATATATACATTTAGGCTTTAGTTTATAAAAAATATACCATAAATAGTATATTATTCATTAATTAACTATATTATATGGTTTATTATTAAGCTAAAAATTTAATTTTAATTAGTTAAAAATTACTGTGTTGAAAATTAAATAAAAAGTACTTATAAAATTTAAATAGTTAATTTTTGCATATATAAAATTATTATATAATATATATTATAAAAATTATAATAAGCTATTTTATAATATTATATATATTTTATTTAAGCTGGAAACAAAATAAATATTTAAATAAGCACTAAAATCTTATATTAAATAATAATAACTTTATAGTATAATTTATTATATGATAGATTATTAATTTAAATAACTATTTTTTTTTTTTTATAAATAAGACCTTCTTTTCCTTTATTTTTTCTAGTGCTTTTTTTATTAAATTATTAACAAGCTATTTATTTACATATTATAGATGATGATTTTAAAGATTTAATAAGTATTATTTCTTCGCCGGAAGAAAGCTCTAATTTAAAGCCTAGTTTAATTAATTCCTTACATTTATTTAAAGAAAATAATAATATTAATTTTAATAAAGAGGATTATAAACTAGAAGATAATAAGCACTTTAGGGTTTATATTTTCAGGCATAATCTATTTACTAGGCGTTTATTACCTATAAATTCTAATAAATATGGAGAAATGCATGTTAAATGCAAAACATTAGTTGTTTTGTTTATTTATTTAATGTTTTTTTAATAATATTAAATAATTATAGCTGTAATTTTTATATAGAATGTAAAATTCAAGGCTTTTAAGCTTTTAATTTATCTTAGTATTATTAAGCTAAGCATCCTGCTATTACTTATAATAAAAGCTCAGAAAATATAAAAAAAAGAAATATTTTATTTTATTATATAATATTATTCTTTACATATATTAATTTTTTTATAAAAGCTAATATTCCTTTAATCAATAATGCTTTATTTAATTTAAATAAGCAAAATAAAAAAGTTAAAAGTAATAATAATAATATAATAATTCTTTATTAAGCTTGAATAAAAAAAAAGCTTTAAATAAAATGTTAATTTTTTTAGAAAATATCTCTTTTAATGCTATATCTTCAAGTTCTTTTAATAAATTATTATTTTATTATAATAGGTAAGTTGTTTTATTATTATTATTATTATTATTATTATTATTATTATTATTATTATTATTATTATTATTATTATTATTATTATTATTATTATTATTATTATTATTATTATTATTATTATTTATTAATGTTATTTAATAACTATACTATAATTAATTGAATTAATATTAAAGAATTATTTTAATGTATATTAATTTAGATTTTAAATTAAAATATAAATTAATAAGTATTTATTTAAGCTTATTTTTAGTTTATTATTATTAATATATTATAGGTTTTATTAAATTAAAAGAAAGCCATGCAGGAATATATATATTTCAATAATTTAATAAGGCTTTAGAGCAATATTTGTATTTATTAAATATAAATAATATATTTAAGTATATTTTTTATTTTATTTATTTAATTAAGAACAAAAAAGGTTAATAATTAATTAATTTATTAGTATTACAAGAGATAATGCTTCTAATAATAATACATTTATAGAATCTTTTAAAGAAGCTTATAGAAAGGCTATTAAAAAAGAATATATAAATCATATTAAATATATAGTATATAGTATTAATTTAATAGTATAAGATATATTAAAAGATTATATACCTAGTGCTAATTTAAGCTTATTATTATCAGAGTTGTAAAATTAGTTAATAGTTTTTAGTTTTTAGTTTTATTACTAATATAAGAAACTAATTTAGTTTTTTTTTTTTATATATTAAAAACTAAAAAACTAAATTAATTTTTTATATATAAGTAAATTAGTAATAAAATGAATTTTATTTTATTATTAAATTTATTTTTTATATATAAAATTTATTTTTTTTATATAAATTAAATTTATAAGCTATATAAGCTAAAATTTAAATATATAAATAATATTATTATAATATAATTTAATAAATATATTTTATTTATATTATTTTTAAAAACTAAATTAATTACTAATTCATTTTACTTTTGTATTTTTATTTTTAATAACTAATTTACTAATAAAAAACAAATGCTATATAAAAAACAAAAAATAAAAAACAAAATTAATTTTATTACTAGACCTTCGTTTTTAGTAACTAATTTAGTAATGAATTTACAAGCCTGATTATTATATAAATATATAAATTTATATTTATATAATAATAATAATAATATAAATAAATAATTTAATAATATAAATTATAATAGTACGTTTTTTTTTTTTATTATAATAAATAAAAAACTAATAGTAACTAGATTTAATAAATTAATTAAGATGAATTATAGCTTTAGTTAAATATATAATAAAGCTTAATAATTTATTAAGTAAAGGTATATTAAAAGCTAAAAGAGATAAAAAAAAATGCCTGCTAATTATAATAAAGAAATAATTCCATTAGGTATTTATTTATTTATTTATTTATTTATTTATTTATTTATTTATTTATTTATTTATTTATTTATTACTAAAATTAAATGGGAGGCTTTAAAAGAATTAAGAAATATATTTTTTGTTTTTTTAAAGCCTTTTATTAAATTACAAGGCCAGTTTTATATAATAATTCCAATAGCTTTATTATATATTTATAAAATATATAATAAACTAGAAAGTTTATTAAAATATTATTTAAATATTCCTATGGGCTCTAAAATAGTAAGTTATTTATTAAATTATATTATATACTTATTTATTAATTTATTATAGGCTCTTTATTATAATATCTATATAAAAGCTATTAAATTTAGATTAATTAAATTAAAGAAATATTTTCCTAGGAAATTAACTTGATTTAATTTAATTAATTATATAAACTTTATCTTTTTAGTTTATTTTTAAATCCTAGATTTAAAAATATTTATTTTAAAGAAAACAGTTTATTATTTTTTTATAATAATATTAATAAAGATATTATTAATTTAATTAAAATTAAATATAATAAGTAAGTTTATTTTATTATTTTATTTATTTATTTATTAATTTTATTATAGATTAAAAGGAAAAATAAACAGGCCTGAAATAATTAATAATTCAGTAAATTTATCTTTTAATAAATTAGCTAAAGATTTTAGTTATAATAATTATAATAATAATAATAGCCCTAATAATAATTATTTCTTAAATTCTAATAAAGAATTTTATTTAGGGACTAATAATAATAATAAAATAGATGAATTATTATTATATTAAAATAAAAGTCTTATAAATAAAGATATAAGTTATTTTATTATTATTTTATATTTATTTATTAATTTACTAATAAAATAATTATAGGAACACCCGTTAGAATATTGGAAAATAAATAATAATAAATTTCCTTTATTATCTATTTTAGCAAGGCGTTATTTAACTATCCCTGCTACCTCTGCTGCTATAGAAAGTGTTTTTTCTATTTCTAATAATATTATAACTAAATCTAGAAATAGACTTAAGCCTAGTCTAGTTAAAGAAATAATATTATTAAAAAGCTAGATTAAAGATTTTAAAAAGCTTAAAATTAAATATTTAAAAGAACAAAATCAAGATAATTAATTATTATTATAGATAATTGTTTCTATAAGCTTTTAAAGCTTAATTATTAAAATATAACAAATATTATATATATTATACTTTTTTAATATTAAAAATATTAATAAATAAAGCTAAGAATTTAAAAATTGAAATTTGTAAAATTAAAAAGCTTAAAATTACTTAATTAATATAAAAAAACTAAACTATTAATTAATAGCTTATATAATAAAGAAATAATATTTTTAATATTTTTATATAATATATTATAAATTAAATAGTATTCATTTTATAATTATTATAAAATATATAAAATTAGGCTAATAAATTAAATATTAAAATTCTACTATAAAAAATTAGTTAATAACTGAAATTTTAGTTTAGTTTTTTAGTTTTAGTTACTAATTATTAACTAATTAACTAATTTTTTAGTTTAGTTTTAATTACCTTAGTAACTAAACTAAAAACTAACATTTTAACTAAAAAATTAATCTTTAGTAACTAAATTAGTAACTAATTTATAACCCTGCTAAAAAGATAATTTTAAAAAAAGCACTATTAATAAAAAGAGTTATTTACTTATATTGATAGTTAGATAAGCCTTTAGTATTTTTTTTTATAATTTTCTATATAAAGTCTACTAACCTAGTATTTTAAAACTTAAATAAGCCGCTACTTTAAATCTAAGACCTAGATATTATTAAAAAATCTATAAAGATAGCTAAGATTACCTTAAAATAGCAGAGCTTTTATTAATTATAACTTGCAGTTAATTATGGCGCTTAATAGGTATATGGGATCCTGTATGTTTAATCTATATAGGATCCTGGCGCCCTATAGGTGTATGGGATTCTGTATGTTTAATTTTTACGGGTCCTGTATAACTTATATTGGTAATCTAGTGCTAGCTAGTTATCTTAAATATATATAAATAGCTTTAATTTATATATAAAGGTCCCTTCTGCTGCTTTATTTTTATTTCTTTTATAATAATATCTTTTTTAAGATAATACTTTATAAATTTATTTGTATATTTTTTTAATAAATTTAATAAATAATTAAGCTCTTGTATTATAGTATATTATAATAATATTTATATATATAATAATATCTTTAATCCTGCTAATTTAATACATTTACTTTATTTATTATAAAGATTTATTATTTAAATAAAAAAACAAGCTTAAGATTATTTATTTAATTTATATAAAATATACTTTTTTAGGCTTTTATATATAATACTAAAAGATAAAATAATCTTAATAATTTTAATAATCTTAATAATCTTAAAAAGGCTATTAAATAATAAAAAAAAAAGGGAATATAGTAAAAAAATTATTTTAAAGTAAAAGAGTGGCTATAAAAAAAATATATTAAAATAAGTAAATAAATTATTAAAACTATATATATACTACTTAAAAAAAGAAATATATATAGGCTTAAAGGATTAAAGCTATAATAAAATTACTTTTTTATTAAATAATAAAATCTTTAGTATTTTTTTTACATATTTTATTACTTAATTTTATATTTATATAACTTATATTTACCAGGCTTGTAAATTCGTTACTAAATTAGTTACTAAAAACGAAGGTCTTAGTAACGAAACTAATTTTGTTTTTTATATAGCATTCATTTTTTATTAGTAAATTAGTTACTAAAAACAAAAAAACAAAAGCGAAACAAATTAGTAACTAATTTAGTTTTTAAAAAGAATATAAATAAAATATATTTATTAAATTATATTATAATAATATTATTTATATATTTAAATTTTAGCTTATATAGCTTATAAATTTAATTTATATAAAAAAAAACGAATTTTATATATAAAAAAAACATTAATAATAAAATAAAATTCATTTCGTTATTAATTTACTTATATATAAAAAACTAATTTAGTTTTTTAGTTTTATATATAAAAAACGAAATTAGTTTTTAATATATAAAAAAAAATAAATTAGTTTTTTATATTAATAATAAAACTATTTTATTTTTGTTTTTAATAACTAAAAACGAAATTATTTATTAGTAACGAAACTAAAAACTAAAAACTACTAACTAATTTTACAACCCTGATATTTACTACTTTATAATATAATTAAAATATATACTTACTTTATAAATATATATTTAAATATTATTAAATGTTAAATATATATATATATAAAAGAAAAATTAATAAAAAAATAAATATAAATTTTTTACTTTGTTTTTTTATATATTATTCTAATTATTATTATTATTACTGCTATTATTAATATTATTAATATTATTATTACACTTTTTAAATTTATTACTTTTAATAGTAAAGGTAAAGCTAAAGCTTCTCCTATTAATATAATTTATTTTTTTTTACTTTTTTTATTTTTTACTTTGTTTTAATTTATTTTTTAAAAAAGTTAAAAAAATAATATAAGTTTTAAAATATAAGAACATAAGCTTTTGATTTAAAATACCTTCTGCTAAATTAAAAAATCTACTATATAAAAAATATATTTAAAATATAATTATAAGTAAAATTCTTTTTAATTATATAAATTTAGCTGGCTATATTAATTAATACTAGTAATATATTAATAATAATTACAGCTGCTTTTTTTAATATATATACTTTTATTTTATTATATTACTTTTAGTTAATTTTATATTATAATTATTTTAAATTAATACTATTTATATAAAAAATAACTTATGCTGCTAAAAAACAATTTTTTTTTTAGTTTTTTATGCTTTATAGATTAATAATAAAGAATAATAAATTAATATTATATAACTTTATGCTTTTTATTTAATATATTTAATAATATAGTGCTTAAACCTTTAAAAAATGAAAAAAAAAATTATTATTATTTATAAAAAAGCTTATAAAATATAAAAACTATTATTAAATACATTTTTAAATAATAAATATTAATATTAAAAAAAATATTATTTTATTATTACTTTAGTTATTTTATTATATTAATATTATTTATTAATTATACATATTTTTTAAATTATTTACTTTTTTATTTATTTATTTAAATTTAAAAAATTTAAATTTAAAACATTTAAATTTTACTTTACCTGCCTCTTTTTTTATTTACTTTTTTTTTATTTATTCAAGTTTAAAAAAGCCTTAAAATAAAATAATAAAAATTATAGTATAATATTATAAAATACTTTTATTTTTTTTTATTTTTCTTAATTACTATATATAATAAAAGTTTTGAAAATTAATTATTATTATAGACTTTAATATTTTCTATAGTTATAGTTATTTTTTAAGCTTTTGTTTTTATATTTTTAATTTTAATAAATTATTTATTTAAATTTTTATTAACTTTTTATTTTTTCTTTAGTTTTAATACTTTAATTTTATACTATTCCTTTTAAATTATATATTAACTTTTTTTAATTATTTATTTTAATAGTTTATATAATTTTTAATTTATTAAAATAGTTTTTAAATAGCTAAATTAATAATAATTAATTTAACTGCATTTTAGATTTTTTATAATTATATTAAAGTAATTAAAGTAATAAAAAATAACATTAATGATAATATTTAAGTTATTTTTTTTAAATATACATGATTTATTTTTTTAACTTTAAATTAATTATAGATTTAATATTTTTTAACTATATATAATATTTTAATTATTTTAAGCTTTTTTGTTTTATAATAATAATAAAGAAAAGTTATTTATTTTTTAATATAAACTTTTTAAAGTTAAAGTATTTAATAAAAGCTTTATTATAATTTTTTTATTAATAAAAAAATTAATATAATAAAAGGTTAAAAAGTATAAAATATATATAATAGCAGAAATAATAAATGAATATTATTTTTATAATATTTATATAAAAAATTATTAAAATAATATTTATAATTATTAATAATAAATAGTTAATTTAATAATTTTTTTTAATATTATTTAAAAAATAAAAATCTTCTGCAGCTATTTAAAAGCAATAGCTTTATTTATTTACTCTTTTTTTAATATTTTAAATACTTAATTAATAAAAAAAATTAACTTTTAATAAAAACTATTAATTTTAATTACTTGAGCTTTAAATAATAATTAATAATATAAAGGCTTTTTTAATTATTAAAATATATTTAATAATTATAATTTAATAATATAACTTAAGTTATTGCTTTATTATATAATTTATTTTAATATTAAATATTAAACTATTTTTTTTATAGTTTTTTAAAATATTAATTTTATTTATATTATATTAATATTTAAGTAAAATCTCTGCTATTAGAAATATATAAAAATATAAAATAAAATCAAGGTTATTAAATATAACTTTATTTATATATTTAAAATTTATAAACTTACCTTTATTATTTTTAACTTTAAGATTTTTATATATAAAATCTTTTTACTTTTTTATAAATAGTTAATTATTATTATTTACTTTAAAGACTTTTTTTATAAATTCTTTAATTTATTAATATAATACTTAAGTATTATTAAATATAAATTTAATTAATAAAATATATTTTTTATTTATTAAAAAACTATTATCTTTATTTACTTTTTTTATATTTTAGCTGCTAGTAAAGTAATAATAAAATATTAACTATAGAATTTTTTATTATTTAATAGCTTTTTTTATAAAATTTTACTCTTAATATTTTTAATTATTAATAAAATATATATTTTTTTATTAAAATTTATTAAATTTAAAAAAACTATAATAATAAAATTATTATATAAAAAATATATAATAAAAAAAGGCAGTAATAGTATTAAGGGGAAGAAGGCCTTGGTAAAAAAGGGAGTATATAACCTATAAGTAGTTTAATGTTAATAATGCTTTATAATATTATATTAAAATATATATTTAAATTAAATTATATAATTTATAATTAATATATATAAAATTTATTATTTAATTATTATAACCTTAATTAATAAAAATAATAGTAAAAATATAAAATAAATATAAAAAGTTATATTTTTTTTTATATTTTTATATTTAAATTTAACTTTAAATTTTTATATTATAGTTTTATTATAATTATTTTCTTAATAACTGCTTTTTTTTTAAAGTAGTAATATAACTATTAAAAATATAGGTTCAATTGGCTTAGCATACTATTATAATAACTAGATATAACCTCTTTACTTATATACTATAGCTAGGCTAACCTATGCCTGCTTAAGTACTAATACTTCCTATATAAGTGCCTCTATTTATAACACTCTTACTTAATAATATAAAAAGTTACTTCCATTAATCTTATACCCCTTCTAAAATATTTATATATAGCCTAAAATAAACTTTTATTAATTTTTAATATTATTAATATTATTAAAAGCTACTTAAACTACTTATAAATATAGTCTATACTTTTTATAATCTTTCCTGCCTGTTTTTTTTATATTAATAAATCTTTTTAATTTTAAAGCTTTATAGAATTTTAAAAAGTAATTTTTTTTAAATAGTTTTATTAAACTATTAGCTATTATTTAATTTATAAAAATATATTTTAATTTAACTTTTTTATTTTTAACCTTTTTATAAATAAAGTAATATTAAATTTTTATATACTTTAAATTTTTATAGTTTATTAAGTTTTTTATTAATATAATTATACTTTAATTATTATAATAAATAATTACTATATTTAATAATAACTTTATTATATTTTTCCCTTAAAGATTAATTTTTAATTTTATAAAAAGTCTTTATAATTAAATTACTTTTTTTATAATATTTATTTAAGCTATATATTTAACTTTATAGCTTAATAAAGTAATTATTATCTGCTTTTTTAATAATTAGTTAATCTTTCTGCTTTTAATATTAAAAATATAGCTAAAGGTTAATTTATAAATATTTAAGTTACTGGCCTAGTTAAAGTTACTATATTTATAAAGTAATTATAGTTTACTTTAAAACATTAGGCATAGGTTTTTTATTTTTTATAAATATTTTAAAATTTATTTTATAGCCTGCTTATATATATTATTAAAGTTATTTAAATATTAGCTAATAATTAATATAATATAAGCTAGGTCTAGGTATATCTTAAGTATTAAATATATTAAAAATTCTATTATTAATTAATATTCTTTTTACTTTTTAAAATAACTTAAATACTTATCTTTTAGTTTTTTATAATTTTTTTTTTATTATTAAAGTTAATATAAAAGTATAGTTTATTATATTAAATTAATAAAAAAATTTTTAAATATATTTTTATTAATTAAAGATTATTATATAAGTTAATTTATTATAGTAGATTTTAATTTTTAAGTAATAATAATATAGCCCTAGATTTATTATAAAAAAATAATATAGTAAATCCTTTAGCTTTATAATTTTATTTTTATTTTTATTAATAAATAATAAATTATTTATATAAATTATAATAAAAATATTACTTTTAATATAAAGCCTATTATTTAAAAATATTATATAAAACTTAAATATTATTAAAAAGTTTATAAATATTTTATATTAAACTTTTAATATTTATTTAAAGCTATAAAGTACTTTTTTTAGTTTATAGACTTTTTTAATATTATTATTAAATTTAATTAGCTATTTAATATAAATATTTTCTTTAACTTTATTATATAAAAAAGTTATTTTAATATTTATTTAAAGTATTGCTATTCAGGCAGTAGATTTTTGCTATTCAGGCGGTATTCCCACCTGGCCTAGCCTAATATAGCCTAGGCTTATGCAGCCCAGCTTTTTACACTAAATTACAGTATTAGGTTATAAAAGGTAAAACAGTATACAGTTAGCTAGAAGGTGCAATTTAAAGCTATTGCGACTTTAACCAACCGGCTGACCGCAATCAATCTAGGTAACCTTCATCAACGCAGGTAGCTTCAAACAATCCCATTGACCTTAATCAAGCCGGTTGACTGCAATAAATGCAGGCGCCCTTAATTAACCTAGGCAGTCCTGATTAATGCAGGCAACTTCAAATAACCTCATTGGCCTTGTCGATCTCGATTACACCAGTTGACTGCAGTTAAACTAGGCGGCTTTGGTTAAACAAGGTAACCTCGAACAATCCTATTGACCTCTATTAAACCGGATGACCTCTATCAATCTAGGCAGTCCTGATCAATCTAGGCGGCTACAATTAAACTAAATAAAGCAGCAGTATTCTTTCATAGTAAATTCTGTACATCCCAGTGCATTACACTGTTTTTTAGTGGGCTGGCTTGAGCGCTGCTGAATCTAGCTAAAATAGGCTAGTCTAGGTGAGAATACCGCCCAAATAGCAAAAATCTACTGCCCGAATAGCAATACTCTTTATTTATTTTATCTTTAGGTTTAAGGCTGCTATTATTATAAATAATATCTTATAAATTTTTAATTTTATAATTAATATAAAAGTCTTTATATAATTAACTTCTATAATTTACTTAAAGCCTTTAATTATTTAATATACTTTATATTTAATAATTTAATTATTTAGTTTTTTTTTTAATTTATATATTTATTTTTTTTATAATATATTTATTCTTAAGTTAAGTTTAATTAAATTCCAGGTGCTATTATTTTATAATACTTATATTTTTTTTATTATTTTTTTATATTATTTATTTTAAAAAAAACTGTATTTAGCTTTTTAAAATATTTATAGTTTTATATTATTAATTAATAACTTAAGTAAGGCTGTAAATATAAAAATATTAAATAGTAATTATTAATTATAAAGTAAATATTAAAGCTTAAAGTATTTTAAGACTTTATTTTAAAGTTTTAATTATTTAAAGTTAATTATTAGTAGTTTTAGTATTAATACTTTAATTATTAAAAAAATTAAGCTTAATTTTTTATATTTTTTTTTTAATAGCTAGTTTTTTATTTATATTTTAATATTATATATAATTATTGCTTAAGGTTAAAAAATAATCTTAAACTTAAAGTATATATTTAAAAATATAATTATTTTACCTCTAAAGGTTAAAAAATAATATTTAATATTTTTAATAAATTTAAAAAAAATATACTTTACTTTTTTATTATTTAATTTTTTTTACTAAACTTATAAAATAAAATATTAAATAATTATATTTATTATTTTAATATTTAAAATATTTAATTATTAGCTAAATATAAATTTAAATAATATTTTATTAAATACTTTATATAAACTTTAGTTTTAAAAATAATTAATTTTTTAAAAACTTTAAATTAATATTTTTTAAAAATACTACCCTTTATTATTATAAGCAGTAGCTTATTATAAATAATAATATTAAAGTTCTTTATAATTTTATTTAATTAATATTATTTTATTAAAAATACTTTTAGCTTTATACTTTATTATATTACCTACTGCTTAAATTCTTAATTATTAAATTCTTTAACTTTATTTAAATATATTATTTAGCAGTAATATTTTTATAGTTTTTTATTTTTTAAAAACTATATAAAATATTAAATATATTTTTAAATACTTTATTTATTTTTAATTACTTTACTTTTATTAAATTTACTATAGCTATTAATTAATATAATTTAATTTTTTTTTTATTATAACTTTTAATATAAAATAATTTATAAATATTTATATAAATTATATCTTTTATATATTTAATAACTTAAAGTTAATTATTATATAGCTTTTTTTTTATTTTTTTTTTAAAAATAAAATTTATAAAAATAATATTTTTAAATAATATTTATTTTATTTACTATATTTTTTAATTAAATAAAGTTATTATTACTTAAGTAGTATATTTAATTATATTATAGTTATATTTTAAGGTTAATAAAGTAAAAGACTAATACTTATATTAATAATATATTTGTTTAAAATATAAAAAGTTTTTTAAAGTATTTTACTAAAATTTTAATAATATCTTTTTTAATAGTCTAGCTATTTTAAAAGATTATTATTTTTCCTTTATAATTAAAAAGCTAAATTATAAATAATAAATTAAATCTTAAGCTTAATATAAGAAATATATTTATAAAAGTAATAGTTATTAATATATTTTTATTTATATATTTTTAAATTACTATATTAATGCCTTTAATATTAATTTTAAAGTTTTTTATATTATTAAATATACTATTATATAGCTAAATTAATATTAAAATAAATTTATTTTAATAATATATAGTATATTAACTATAGCTAAAGTTAAAAATTTAAATAATGCTTAAAATATATTTTATTTATTTTAAAAGTTATTATAAAAAAATTTTTTAATTTTAATTATTATTAATATAGCTAGTTTTAGCCTTTCCTGGTTTTTTTATTTTATATTTATATATAACTAGCAGCTTTATTTAATTTTATAGCCCTTTTACTGCCTTTTTTTTAAAAAAATAAATTATAGTAGCTATTTTTTATATAATTTATTTTATTATAGTAAATATATTTTAATACTTTTATAAAAATTAAGTTTTTATTTTTAATTAATATAAGTCTTTTTTAAGCTATTAGGGCCTGTATATTAAATATATTGCTTTTTTATTTTACTTTTTTTACTTTTATACTTTATATTATTTAATATTAAAAATGCTTTAATACTATAGCTAGTTTAAAAGTTTATATATTAAATAAAATACTATTTACTTAAATTATTAATAAACTTTAAAATAAAATAGCTATTTAAAAGCTTATATTTACTGCCTGCTTATAAAAACTTTTTTTATATAGTTTTAATTTTTTATATAAATTTTTAAATAAATTCTAAAAAAGCAAAAGTATACTTTTTTTATTCTTTATATATAATTTATAATACTTTAAATTTAAATTTTTAAAATTCTTTTTTAGCTTATTAAAATACTTTTATAATAATATTTTCTTTAATTATTATTTTACTTAAAAAAATTAAAAATATTATTTTTAAAATTTTAATATATTATTATTATTTACTTTTTTAAATTTTTAATTAACTTTTAAAAACTTTATTTTTTATATTATAAATATTTAATAAGTCTTTTACTTTTATTAAATTAATAATTAATTTTAATTATTATTTTTAAATTAAATAATTTTTTTTTATTTAAATATAAAAAAAATAAAAACTTAATATATTAATAAAAATTAAATTAATTATTAAGTTTATTAAAGTACTTTATTTTTAAATTATAATATTATCTTTAGTATTACTTTTTTATTATAATATATTATATATTTAATATTATAAAACTAAAATTAAATTTATTTATAATATATAAACTTTATAATTATAAATATTTATATTACTTAATAATAATAAAATATTAATTATTTTATTATTTTTAAAATCTTTATTTATTAATTTAAAAGTCTATTGCTTTATTATATTTAAGCTACTATTAGTTTTTATTTAATTTTTAGTTTATTAATTTACCTTAAACTTTTAAATTTATTTCTAAAACTAATATTAAAGTCCTAGTCCTATAATTAAATTATTAAATAATAGTAATTTTAATTAATAAAATCTTTAATTAAATAAGTTAATCTCCTGGCTATTAGCTATTTTTATATTTATTTATATTTACCTATATTTAAAATAAAATATACTAAAACTATTTACTTATATTTAAAGTAAAATATACTAAAACTAGTAAAATTAATTATTAATTAATTTAAGGGTATAGGTATTTAATAATTTAATAAAAGCCAGGCTTATAACCTATTAAAAATATAGGTTTAATTAGCTTAGTATACTATTATAATAACTAGATATAACCTCTTTACTTATATGCTATAGCTAGGCTGACCCCTGCCTGCCTAAGTACTAATACTTCCTATATAGGTGCCCCTATTTACAATAATAACTTATATAAAAAGTTATTTTTTATTAATACTTAAGTAAAAAATTAAAGCTATATATATTTTATTTATTATATATAACTTAATTATAAATATTTTAGTATATTAAAAAAAAAGTATTATTATTTTAATATAAATAAATTTAAATCTTTTTTAAAGCTATATTATTTTTATATATTATTTTTAATAAAAAGTATTTTTATATATTATTAAAAAGCTTAAATTAATTAAATTACATATATAATAAAAATTATAAAAAGTTTTATATTAATATAAGTTTTTCTATTTAGACTGTAAAAGATTTTTATTTAAACTATAGTAGCCTGTATATTAGAATTTTCTAAAATATTAATTATTTTAAAAAATATTATAATATATTTTATTAAATAAATTATATAAAAATAATTGTTTTTTACTTATATATTTAAAAATAGCTATAATATTTAAGTTTAAAAATTAAAATTAAAATATAAGATTTTTATTTATATAAATTATATAAAAAATTTTAATATATTTATTTAAATTTATATATAGCTATTAAAATTTATATTTAAAGTTTTTATAAGTTTATTAGCTTAAAAATTAATTAAAATTAATATAAGAATAATTATATAAATTAAATAATATTTTATTTATATATATTTTTTAAATATTTTTTATAATTTATTTAACTATAATATACTTATATAAAAACCTTAGTAGTTTTAGAAATTTATAATATGTAGGCTACTATAGTTTAAATAAAAATCTTCTATAGTTTAAATAAAAGAACTTATTAATATAAAATAAATATTTATAAAAGCTAGCTAAAGAAATTATAAAATATTATAAGCTTTAAAGCTAGGCTATAATAAATATAAAAGCCTAAAATTAAACTTATATTATTTATTATAATTAATATAAATTAAATTTATTAAAAAGCTTAAATTAATTAAATTAAACGTATAATAAAAGTTATAAAAAGCTTTATATTAATATATAAAAAATACTTAAGGCTGGTTATTCATAATAATAAATAAATTATATTATATTATAAACTTTAAAGCTAAGCTATAATAAATATAAAAATATAAAATTAAACTTATACTATTTAATATAAATATATATTATACTTTATTAATACTTTTTTTTTTAATATTTTTATTTAAATATAAAGTTATTATTATATAATTAAATAATTTATAAAAATAGTAATTGTTTTTTATAATATTATATATATATATATTTACTAATATTTAATAAAAAAGTATAAATATTAATACTTTTTATAATTAATTTATATTTATTTAATAATAAATAATATAAAGTTATAAGTTTAATTTATATATAATTTTTTTTAATTTATATATCTCTTTTATAAACTTAAAGATATTTATATATGTATATATTTTAAAATACTACTTACTTAATTATATAAGATCCTGTAGAAAGTAAATCTATAGAATCTTATATATTTAGTAAGTGTTTTATAAAAGTAAAAGATCTAATAAGCTACTATATATTAATAAATTAAGTTATTAATAAATGTTTTATTTTTAAATTTATTATTAACTTAAGTAAAAAGTATATTTATTAAATTATTAACTTTTAGTTTATATATAAAGTTTTTATATTATTAAGCTTAAATAATATAATAAAAAATATAAAAATAATAAAAGAAAATAAAATAAAATAAAGTAATAGTATAATTAATATACAGGCTTTGTTAGTTTAAAAAATAATTTATATTAAAATAATAAAATAAAGTTAAAGTTAAAAAATAGTTATAAAGTAAAAAAGCTATATAAAAAATAAGTACTAGTTGTTATTCTTAAAGAAAAAGCAGTTAATTAAATAAAATAAAAAAAAACTTAATTTATTATTAAATATAATAAAATAGTAAAAAAATAAAAATATTTTAATATTAATTATAATAATAAATTATTATATAAAAAATAAATTATTTAATAACTTTTAATATAATAATAAATTACTTTTTTAGTATAATTTAAATTTTTAATTTAAGCTATATTTAATATATTATATATTATAAAAATATATTTAATTTAAAATTATTAAAGCTATATAATAATAAGTTTAATAGTATAAAGAATTTAAAAATTAAATTTAAAAAAATAAATAATTAATTAAAAAACATATTAAAAATATATATACTATAATTATATTTTTTAAATTTTTTTATATATTAAACCTTAATTTAAATTTACTTTTAGTTATTTAGTTTTTTAATTTTAAAAAAAATAATATTAATATTTTAAAATAATTAAAGTATTAAAAAAAATTAAGTATATAATAAAATAAATTAAAAACTTATTTATTTTTTAAATAAATATATTATTAACCTAAGCCTTAGACTTATGCTTTTTTAACTTTAAAATATAAATATAATATAATTAAATAAAATATTAAAATAATAATAATTTTATTTAATTAAAGAATATAATAAAATAAATATAGTTTAAAAATATTATTTTTATAAACTTTATTTATAAAAAAAATAAAAAAAAACTATATTATAATTAACTATAATAAGCTAAATATATAAAAAATATAGTTTATATTTATATATATAATTTTTTTTTATATAATTAACTATAAAAAAAATACTAGATTATATTAGCTAATAGCTATAGTAAATTTAATAATAATAAATTTATTAAATTTAAAAAATATATATTTAAAAGTTTATTTATTTTTTTATTTAATTTTTAAAAAATAAAAAACTATAAAAATAATAATATTATATAATATATTTAAATAAAGCTAGGGAATTTAATAGTAATAAGTTTAATTAATAAATAAATAAATATAATATTAAACTTAAAATATTTTCAATATAATAATATTAATTAAATAAAGTTATAAAAAGTTTTAATAGTATTATTTATAATAAAGTATTATTTATAATAATTAATAAAAATATTTTAAAAAAGTATTAATTAAAGATTTTTATTATAATTAATTATTTAATAAATAAAAGTTTATATAAAGTATTAAATAAAATATTTTTTAAATATATTTATAAATAATAATTAAATATTTTAAATATTAAAATAATAAATATAATAATATAATATTTAATTTTATAAATTAAAAAAATTAAAAAAAAAAGTATTAAATATATTTTATTTAACTTTATTAATAATATAAAATATCAATTATTAACTTTTAAAAAAAAGTTATTATATTTTTAAATATATATTTTAAATTTAAAATTATTAACTAGCTTTTAATTATAATAATTTAAAATATTAATATATAAATAAATAACTAACTATAAATAAAAAAATATTATTAAAAAAATAAACTTAATTTAATTTTTAATAAAAGTAATATTTTTAAAGCTATTAATAATAGTTTTAAAATAACTAAAGTATTAAAATAAAATTATTAAATATTTTAAAATATAATATTTTTTATAAAATAAATAATTATTATTTAATATATTTATATTAACTATATTTTTAAAACTTTTTATAAAAAATATTAAATTATAAATATTTTAAAAAATTAAATATAGTTTTTTTTTAAAATAAATATAGTTTTTTTTTAAAATATATATAGTTTTTTTTTTAAATAAATATAGTTTTTTTTTTTAAATAAATATAGTTTTTTTTTAAATAAATAATATAAAAAAATAATAAAAAAAATATAAGCTTTATATAATAATAAAACTTAAAATTAATTAAAATAAATTTATAAATATATATTTTATATAATAAATAAATATATAAATTTAAAAAAAATTAAATAATTAAATTATTAAATATAAAATATAATATATTATATAAAAGTTTAAATAAATTATTAATATTAACTATATAAAAATATTTATATTAATTATAAAATTAATAATTTATAATATATTATTTATAATAATAATAGCTTTAAATTTAAAAATAAAATAAATAAATATTATAATTATATTTTTATATAATAAAATTCAAAAATATATATATATTAAATAACTAATAGGCTTTTTTAATAAATTAAAAAGAATTTATAAATTAAATAAAGCTTTTTATAGTTTAAAATAAGCTTTATAAATATAATATAAAACCTTTATAATTTTTTTATTATTTTAACTTTTAATTAATATTTTTAAAAAGTCTTTTTATTTAGACTGTAGAAGATTCCTATTTGAACTATAGTAGCCTGTGTACTGTATTAAATAGCTTGTATACTATAAATTTCCAAAACTACTAAAGTTTTTATATAAGTATATTATAGTTAAATAAGTTATAAAAATATTTAAAAAATATATATAAATAAACTATTATTTAATTTATATAATTATTTTTTATATTAATTTTAATTAATTTTTAAGCTAATAAATTTATAAAAACTTTAACTATAAATTTTAATAGCTATATATAAATTAAAATAAGTATATTAAAACTTTTTATATAATTTATATAAATAAAAATCTTATATTAAAATTTTAACTTATATAATTAAATAACTAGTAAAAAAGTCCTATTTTAAAATTTTAATTTTTAAACTTAAATATTATAGCTATTTTTAAATATATAAGTAAAAAAAAAATATTTTTATATTGTTTATTTAATAAAATATATTATTATATTTTTTAAAATATTTTTTTAAAATTTTTATTGCTATTAAATTAATTTTTTAAAATAATTAATATTTTAGAAAATTCTAATATACAGGCTACTATAGTTTAAATAGAAATCTTCTATAGTTTAAATAAAAAAACTCTTTTTAAATAATAGCTTTTATATTAAAAAAAATATTTTTATTATAATTTATATTAATAATTTATTTTTAATTAATAAAAATATATTTAAAATTATAAAACTGAAAAATATATTATATAAAAGATTTTTAATAATAAATTTAAAAGTTATATTATTATTATTTAAAAATATAAATTTATTATAATAAACTAGCCTATATTATTATTTTTAATTAATAAAAGTATATTTAAAAAATTCTTTAATATAATATAATAAACTATATATTTATATTTATTTTAATAATTAAAAAAAAAATATAAAAGTTTAAAAATAAATTTATATATTATTATAATAATTTAAAAAAAATAATTAATAATAAAGTTATTAATATATTTAATATATAAAATATATTTAAATCTAATTTATATAATATTAATTATTAGTTAATATTTAAATAATTTTAATAATATATATTAATAAATTATAAAATAAATTTAAAAATATATATAAAAAATAAAAAATATATATTTAATATTTTATAATAATTTTTAATTATTAAAAAAATATAATACCTTTAATTAAGCTAGTAATTTAAATATTTATAAATTAACTTTTAATTATATATTTAATATTAATTATAATAAAATAAATTAATTATTAAAATAGCAGGCTATAATTACTTTATTAAGCTATAAAATTAAATATATAACTTAAATTAATATAATAAAAAAATAATTTAATTATAAAAGTTTTTTATAAAATTATAAAAGTTTTTTATAAAATTATAAATTAATTTTTTAAAAAAAATATAATAAAATTTTTATTAAATATTATAATTATATATTATAATAATTAAAATAGTAAAAACTATGTTTAAATTATTAAATAAAAATATTAAAAATAATAGTATTAATTTAATAAATAGCTGTATTTAATAAAGCAAGAGTTAATTTAACTATTAAATATAAATAAAAGTAATATACTTTATAAGTAATAATATAAAAAATATAGTTAATTAATATATATTTTATTAATATTAATATAAAAGAAATATTTATAAAAACTAGCTAAAGAAATTATAAAGTATTATAAACTTTAAAGCTAGGCTATAATAAATATAAAAGCCTAAAATTAAACTTATATTATTTATTATAATAAATATAAATTAAATTTATTAAAAAGCTTAAATTAATTAAATTAAATATATAATAAAGGTTTTAAAAACTTTATATTAATATAAAAAAAATATTAAAAACTAGTTATTTATAATAATAAAAAAATAATATTATATTATAAACTTTAAAGTAAAACTATAATAAATATAAAAGTATAAAATTAAACTTATATTATTTAATATAAATATATAAATTATATTTTATTAATATTTTTTTTAATATTTATATTATTATAATACTTTATAAAAAATTAAAATATATATTCTTTTATTTAAATATAAAGTTATTATTATATAATTAAATAATTTATAAAAGTAATAGTTTATATATATATATATATATACTATTATATATAAAATAATTACTAAAAAAGTATAAATATTAATATTTTTTATAATTAATTTATATTTATTTAGTAGTAAATAATATTATAAAATAATATAAAGCTTTTAATAATTAACTTTAATAAATTTAATTAAATATAAAAATTATTAAGAACTTTTTTTAATATATAAAAGTTTATATATTTATAATATAATTATAATATAGTTATAATAATATATTATATATTATTACTATATATTATTATTATATATATTTATTATTATATAAATATAGTAAAAATAATTTATAAATAAAACAATAATAATAAAAAAGTATTATAAAGTTATAAATTTAATTTATATATAATTTTTTTTTATTATTTATATTTTTTTTATAAACTTAATTAAAGGTATTTATATATATTCTTTAAAGTAATAATACTTAATTATATAAAATCCTATAGAAATTTAATGTATAAGATTCTATATACCTAGTAAGTATTATATATATTTATTATAGCTTTAGTTAATTAAAATAATAGTAAAAATATATAAAATAAATATAAAAAGGTATATTTTTTTTTAATATTTATATAATTAAATTTATTTTTAATATACTATATAATATTATTATAATTAAATAATTTTTTAATATTAGGTATTTTTTTAATAACTGCTTTTTTTTAAAGTAATAATATAACTTATATAAAAAGCTATTTAAGTTTATTAATATATAAATAATAAATTAAAGTTATATATTTATAATAAATAAATTAATAAAAAAAATAATAAATTTATTATTATATATATTTATAATTAATTTTACTAGCCTTTAAGTATTTTAAAAAAAAAATATTTAAAAAACTACTATATAAAAACTTAATTATTAATTTTTAATATATATAAAAAAGTTTTTAAATAATATAATTTAAAATATATAATTATTTATTAAATTTATATTTATTTATTTATTTAACTTTTTATAAGTTTAAAATAAAATAATATTTAAAATTTAAAAAGTTAATAAATATTAGTACAATTTTAAAAAAGTTTAAATTTATTTATATTAAAATAAAAATAGTTTTTTAATATAATAAAATATTTATAATTAGGTTATTTAATAAATAAAATATATATAAAAAATAAAGTTTAATTTATATTTTAATTAATAATTTAAAAAATAAAAGATTTTAAAATTAAATATAATTTAATAATAATAACTATATAACTGCTGTTTTTTTTTTATTTAAACTTTTTAAATATTTTTAAATTTACTTTAATTTATTATTATTAAACTATATTTATTAATACTTTTTTTATATTATATTTATATATTTTATTAAAAAAATAAAAAAAATATTTTTAAATATTAAATTAACTTTTATTTATTTATAAAAACTATATTATAAAATTTATTTATAATATTAATTAATTATTATATTATTTATATAAATATTATTAAAATAATATTTTTATTAATAAAGTTATTATTTTATATTTAATATATTAATAAAATAAAATATTAAAAAACAAAAATATATTTAATAATAAAAAAAAACTTATATTAAAAATTTTATATTTAATAATATAACTATTATTAAAAGCTTTTATATTAATATAATTTTAAAAATTAAAATATAAAAAATAAATATTTAATATTTAAAATTTAATTAGTTTTTATATTTTAAAATAATTAAAAAAAAAATAAAATTTAAATTTTTTTAAATATAAATTATTATTTTTATATTTTATTTTTAACTTTAAAAATATAATAATAAATATATAATTATATTTTTTTATTTATATTAATATTAAAATTTATAAAATAATAATAATTAAAGAAAAATAATTATTAAAAAAACTTTTTAATATTAAAAAATAATTTTAAATATTTATAATATTTATATTTAAAATATTTAAATTTATTTATATTTAAAACTTTAATATATACTATTTATAATATTAAAATAAATAAAATAAAAAAATAAACTATAAAATATATTTATTAATATAAGTTTTTTAAATTATTTTTTATAAAATATTAAAAAATTATTTTTTAAAGTTATTTTAATATATATATTAAAACTTTTAAAACTATTTACAAGAATTTAATAAATTAAAGTAATTTATAATAGTTAAAAATATATATAATAGTTAATTATATATATAATTATTATTAAATAAAAAATAATAAACTATATTTAATATATTATTTTATTATAAATATATAATAAAAAAATAATTTAGCTTTAAAATATATTATATATATTAAAATAATAAAAAAACTATAATTATATTAATAAGCTTTTTTAAATTTTAAAATATATTTTAAAAATATAATTTTAAAAATATATTTTTTTTTTATAAACTAAATAATATAATAAAATATATAAATTAATAAAAAATAATAAAGTTAATTAAAATATTTAAAAATATATATTTATTTTAAAAACTATAAATTAAAAATATATAAATTATAATTTATTTATTTAATATAAGCTTTATATAAATTAAGAAAATAATTTTATTAATAAATAAATTAAAATAAATATTATTATTTAAGCAGTAGACTTTTATTATTTAAGCAATATTTTTATTTTATTTAGTTTATTTTAGCTAGATTTAGCAGTGCCTAAGCTAGCCTATTAAAAAACAATATAATACTAGGATATATAGAATTTACTATAAAAAATTACTACTGCTTTATTTAATTTAATTATAGCTGCCTAGATTAATTAAGACTGCCTAGATTAATAAAGGTTATTTAGTTTAATAAAGGTTAATAAAATAATTTAAGATTACTTTATTTAACTAAAGCTGCCTAGTTTACCTATAGCTAACTGGTTTAATTAAAGTTAATAAAGCCAATAAGGTTATTTAAAGTTACCTATATTAATTAAAACTACCTAGGTTAATTAAAAGCACCTGTATTTATTATAATAAACTAGCTTAATTAAAGTTAATAAAATTATTTAAAGCTACTTGTATTAATAAAAGTTATTTAAATTAATTATAGTTAGCTAGTTTAATTAAAACTACTTATTTAAATAAAGCTACTTTATTTAATTACAGTCAGCTAATTAGTTAAAGTTATAATAGCTTTAAATTATACTTTCTAGTTAATTATATACTATTTTACCTTCTATAACCTAATATTATAATTTAATATAAAAAACTAGGCTATATAAGCCTAGGCTATATTAGGCTAGGTTAAATAAAAATACTACTTAAATAATAAAAATCTATTGCTTGAATAATAATATTTATTAAAATAATAATTTAAAATTATATTTTTTTTTATAAAAAATATATTATAAACTTAAGGCTTAATTAAAATAGCTATATATATATATAGCTATAAAGCTTATATATTATAATAAAATAAAAAAACTATAAAAAATATAAAATTATTTAAAATAAATTTGAAAAAAATAATAAATTATTTAATTAATTATATTATAATTAATATATATTAAATTTAAATTTTATATTTTAATAAAGTTTTAAAAAATAAAAATATTATATTTAATAAAAATAATTTTTTTTAAAAACTTAAAAAAAGCTTAAATAAATAATTAATTAAATAATTAAATAAACTTTTTAAAAAAATTAAAAATAATAAATTAAAATATTTTAATTTAAATTTAATATTAAATTTAATATATAAAGTTAATAAAAATATTAAATATTAAAATTTAAAAATAAAAATATTAAAAACTTTTAAAAGCTTTTTAAATAAAAAAATAATAATATAATATAAATATATTAAAGATTTTAAATACTTTATAAAATATTTAAAAAAAATTATATAAATATATTAATTAAGTTTTATAAAATATATTTAAATTAATTAGAAATTAATTATAGGGTTTTTTAAAGCTATAGTTTAAAAATAATAATAAAAAAAATTTAATAATATTAATATATAAATAATAATTTAATAATATTTATAAAATATATATATTTTTAAAAAGAATTTATAAATATAAAAAAATAAAATATATAAATAAAAATTTTATTTAAAAATTATTTAAATTTAATATATATAAAAATATAAAAAATATAAGTTATATTTTTTTTTATATATAAATATATATATATATAATTAATAAAATTAAATATAGTAATTTAAATTAAATATATATAATATTTAATAAATTTATTAAAAATATAAGTTATAGTTTTTTATTTAATTAATAAAAGCTATAATATAATAATTTTAAAAACTTAATAATAATATTTATTAAATTTAATATAATATTTAATTAAAAAAATATTTAATAATTTTTATTTCTATATATAAAATTAATTATATAATTTAAAAATTTAATAAAGTTATTAAAAAACTAAATTAAATTTATAAATTATTTATTAAAAAGTATTTTATTAAAGCTATATAAATTAAAATAAATAAAAAAATATTTAAAAATTATAAATTAATTAAAAATTAAATTTAAGTTTTTATTTTTAAAATAAATATTTATTTATAAATTTAATTTAAATAAAAAATTAAAGTATTATAAAATATAACTTATAGTATATAAATACTTTTAAAAAAATTATTGTAATTTAAAGTATATATATAATAATATTTATAATATATTTATTTTATATTTTTATTACTTTAATAATAAAATTTAATTTTAAATTTTATTAATTTAATATAAAATATATATTTTTAAATATTTAATATAATAAATATAATACTTTAATAATATATTTTATATTATTAAATTTCTTATAATTTAAAATACTTATAAAGCTTAAAAAATCTTTATATAGGCTTTAAAATTTTATTTTAATTATAATTTAAAAAGCTTACTTTAATATTTAAAATACTAAAGCTTAAAGTAAATTTAAAAAAACTTTACTTTTATTATATTAAAAATAAATTTTTTTTTTAAATAATATTATAATAATATATTATAAAAGTAATTAAATATTATATAATAATATTATAAGCTTATTTAAGTATAAATATAATTTTTATAAAAAAAGTAAAGTAAATTAGTTTTTTAAAATTTAAAATAATTTATAAATATATTAAATATATAATATATATTTTATATAATATATATATTATAAAATAATTTAATATTTTAAATTAGCTAAAACAATTAATATTTTTTAATATTAATTTTTATATTTAATTTTATAAAAAAATAAAATTAATATTATATATAATTATTTTAATTTAATTAAATATTACTTTTACTATTACTTTTTTTTATAAAATATAGTATATATTTAAAAAATAAATATAATAAAATATTTTATTTTATAATATAAAAGAAATAAAAAAGTTTTAATTTTAATTATATTAAATAATATTTTATTTATTAATAATATTAAAATTAAAAAATTATTATAAAAATATTTAATAATTTTTTTTAATAATTTAATTATTTAAAATATTATTTAATAAAGTATTATAAATATTTTAATAATTTAAATAAAATTTATTATATTTTTTAAAATATTTAAAAAAAATTATAAATTTATAAAAGTATTTAATAAAATAGAATTTTAGCTAAAAGTTATTTAAAATATTAATTATAATAATTAATAAATTATTTATTTAATATTTAATTAAAATAAATATTTTAATATTTATTTATATTATATTAATATATAAAATATATAGCTTTAGTAAATATATTAATAAATTAAATTTAAAATAATTTATTTAATTATATAAAAAATATTAATTAATAAATTTATTAAAATATTACTTTATTAAAAATATAAATATTTTAAATTATTATTAAATTTAATAAATTTAAATAAAAATATTATAATTAAATAAAATAATAATTAAAAAAAAATAATTATATTAAATAAAGTATTAAATCTTAAAATTATATAAATATTAAAATAAAATAAAAGTTTAATAATTAATATTTTATTTTTTAATATTAATTAATAAAAGCTTTTTTAAATTTATTTAAATTTTATATATTTATATATAAATTATTCTTATATTTATTTTAATTTTAATTAAGAAAAGTTAATTATTTTTATTAATTAACTTTAATTGAAACTATAATATTTACTTATATTATTTTAAAACTATATATATATTAATATAAATATATAATTATAAAAAATAAATATTATATATTTTTTATTATTAAAGTATATTAATATAAATATTTAAATAAAAAAAATATAAAAAAAAATAATTATAAATAATATATTAATTATAAAATATTTAAGTAAATATAATAAAGCTTAATAAAAACTTAAGTAAATAAAAAATAAAATAATAAATATATTTTTAAAAAATATATTAAATATATTAATAAAAATAACTTAAAGTTAATATATATTATAAAAATTTACTTTTATTAATAATAATAAAATATAAATAATTAAAGTATAAAATTTTATTTAAAATCTAAAGTAATAATAATAAAGCTAAAAGTAATAAAACTAAAGCTATAAAATTTAAAAAATTAAATATATTTATAAAGGCTTAATTAATTTATAAACTTTATTTAATATTTAATAATTTATTAAAAGTTTAATTTAAAGCTATTATAAATATAATTTATATAAATAATAGTAATAATATTAAAAAAAAAAGCTTTAAAAATAAAAAAGTTAAAAATAATATTAAAAGTAATAATAAAATTAAAAAAAAAAAGTATTTTTAATAAAAAAGTTAAAAACTTAAATTTAATATAATTAATATATTAAAAAATAATAATAGCTATAATATATTTAAAAAAAAACTTAAAAAGCTTAAATTAATATTATTTTAATATTTAAAAGCTTAAAGAAATATAAAGTTATTTATCTTTATAATTTAAATAATAAAGTATTTTTTTTAAAAAGCTATTATAATAAAATTTATAAAAATTATAATTATAAATACTTTATTATTATTTATTTTATAAACTTTTAAAGCTTTTTATAAAATTTAAAAAAATAAATTTTTATTATTATTATTAATTAAATTAATAATAAAAATATATTTTATTTTATAATTAATATTATAATAATTTACTATAATAATAAAATATTTAAAATAATACTTAAGGCTTTTATAAAATATTTAATTAAATATTTAAAAAAAACTTTAAATACTATAATATTAAAAAATAAATTTATAATATTTAATAAAGTATTTATAATAGCTTTATTAAATAAAAAATATACTAAAATATAGTTTTTTATTTATTTATTATAATATAAATTATAAAGCTATTAAGTTTATTTAAGCCTAGTTATAAAGTTTAATAAAGAAGTTTTTATATTTATTAATAAATATAATTATTTTTATAAGCTAATATAGTATTTTCTTTTATATTAATATAAGGCTTTTTATAACTTTTATTATATATTTTAATTAATTAATTTAAGTATTTTAATATTTATTATAATAAATATAAAAATATTTTTTAAAAATTAAAAATATTAAATATTTTTATTTATATTATTTATTTTTTAAATAATTATATTTTTTATTAAAACTTATAAATAAAACTTTTTAAAAATATTATTATATTAAAATATATTTTTAAATTTATATAATTTTATAAAACTATTAATTTAAAAAAGCTTTAATTATATTATTATAATTTAATAAAATAATATTTTTAAAATAAATATTACTAATAAAAAATTTAATATATTTTTTATATTAAAAATAATATTTAAAATATACTAATATTATATTAAAATATATAATTAATTATATATTTTAATTAATTATTTTTTAATTAAAATAAAAATATAAATTTTATTTTTAATATATTTATTAAGTTTTATATTTTTTATAATTAATATAAAATAAATTATAAAATAATATTATTTAAAAAAATATAAAATAAATTATAAAATAATATTATTTAAAAAAATATAATATAAATTATATAATATTTTTATTAATATATATTATATAATATATTTTTTTAAAGTTAATTATATTTTAAAAAGCTTTATTTTTAAAAAATATAAACAATATTTAAAATATTATATAATTATTATATAATTTATTTTTTTAAAAAATAATATTTTATTAAAAAAATAAATAATATTAATAAATTATATATTTTTAATAATTATTTAAAATTTATTTTATTAATTATATATAATAAATAAGTTTATATAAAAATTAAAAAAACTATAATTATATTTAAAAATTTTAATATTAAATATATATAAAAAAAATATAATAATATATAAATTATTATTTAATTTATTTTAAATATAATATAAAATAAATTATTAAAAAATTTTAATTTATTATATTTTTATTTTTATTATTTTATATTATTATTATAAATTTTATTATAAAAGTATTTTTAATAAATATATATTTTTTTAATAATTTTATTAAATAATATTTTATTTATTAATAATATTAAAATTAAAAAAAATATTATAAAAATATTTAATAATTTCTTTAATAAATTAAATATTTAAAATAATATTTAATAAAATATTATAAATATTTTAATAATTAAAATAAAATATTATAAATATTTTAATAATTAAAATAAAATTTATTATATTTTTTAAAAAAATTAAAAAAATTATAAATATATAAAAGTTATTTAATAAAATATAATTTAAATTAAAAATTATTTAAACTATAATTATAATAGTAAATAAATATATTAAAGTATTATTTTATTAAAAATATAAATATTTTAAATTATTATTAAATTTAATAAATTTAAATAAAAATATTATAATTAAAAAAAGAATTAAATAAAATAATTAAATAAAATAAAATATTAAAATTATAAAATATAATAAAATAAATAAAAAAAAACTTTAATAATTAATATTTTATTTTTTTAATATTAATTAAAAATTTTTTAAATATATTTAAATTTTATATATTTATATATAAATTATTATTATATTTAATTTAATTTTAATTAAAAAAATTTAATTATTTTTATTAATTAATTTTAAATAAAACTAAAATATTTATTAATATTATTTTTAAAATTATATATATATATTAAATAAATGTTATATATATATTAATATAAATATATATTTATAATAAATAAATATTATATATTTTTATATTATTAAAATAAATTTATATAAATATTTAAATAAAAAATATATAATAAAATAATTTTAATTAATATATTAATTATTAAATATATAAGTAAATATAATAAAATTTAATAAAAGCTTAAATAAAAAAATTAAATATATATAAAATAATAAATATATTTTTAAAAAATATATTAAATATATTAATAAAAATAATTCAAAAATAATATATATTATAAAAATTTATTTTTATTTATAATAAAAAAATCTAAATAATTAAAATAAAATAACTTATTTAAAAGTTAAAATAATAATAATAAAACTAAAATTTAAAATTTAAAAAATTAAATATATTTATAAAAACTTAATTAGTTTATATATTATATTTAATATTTAATAATTTATTATAAATTTAATTTAAAGTTATTATAAATATAATTTATATAAATAATAATAATAATATTAAAAAAAACTTTTTAAATAAAATTAAAAAATAAAAAAAAACTATATTAAAAATAATAATAAAAGTATTTAAAAAAATTTTTAATAAATAAATTAATTTTATTTTAATAAATATAATTATTTATATAAATTAATAAAATATTTTTTTATATTAATATAAAACTTTTTATAATTTTAATTATATATTGTATTTAATTAATTTTTTTATTTTTAATAATAATAATAATATTTTTTTAAAGTTTTTTAAAGTTCTTTTATATTATAAATATATATAATTTTTTTTATATTAAAAATCTTTTTTTAAATATATATAAATTTATTTTAAAATTTATAATTTTTTAAAAAAATATAAATAATAAAATTTAAAAAGCTTTAAAAATAATTTTAAATAAAAATAAATATTATAAAATATTTTTTAATTATTTAAATTAATTAAAAAATTTAAATAAAGTAATTTTTAAAAGTTTTTTAATAAATTTAATTTATTAAAAATATAAATTTTTATTTATATAAATAATTTTAATTAATTAAATTATTAAATTTATATTATTTTTAAAATATAAAAAAATATTTTTATATAATTAAAAAAAAATTTAATTAATAAATTAAAATATTTATAATTTATAAAAAATAATAATAAATATTTTAAAAACTTTAAAAACTTTAAAAACTTTTAAAAAATAATATATTTATTTAATAATATAAATATATTTAAAACTTTATATATAATTTATTTAATATTTTATTAATTAAAAAAATTAAAAAAATATAAGTAATATTATTAAATAAAATTATTTTTAAGCTTTTTAGTAATATTAAATCTTTTATTAAATTTTTTATTAATAAATAAAAATTAAATATAATTTTTATTTTAAATTAATATATATTAAAAAATAAAATAAAATAATTAAAAATAATTTTTTAAATTAAATTATAAAATTATTATTTTATATTTTAATATTTTTATAAAAGTAAAATATTTAAATAAAAAATTATTAATTAATTAAACTTTTATTAAAGCTTAAATTATTAATATTATTAATATATAATTTTAATACTTTTTTAAAAAAGTATTATAATTTATTTTTTATATAAAAAAAATATAAAAATTATTAAATTAAATATATTTTAAATATATAAAAATAAAGTTATTTATATTTTAAATAATAAAATAATATATATTTATTATATTAAATAGCTTTTAGCTATAATAATAAATATATTTTAATAAAAATAAAACTATATTAATTTAATTAAATAATTTTATTATATATTTTTATATTATAGTTTTAATAATAATATAATAAAATAACTTTTTATAATTATATTTATATATATATATAAGGTAGTTTAAAAATATACTTTTAATATATTAATAAATTTAAAAATATATTTTCTTTTTTTTTTATTTTTTTTTAAAAAATATATTTAAAATTTATTTAATTATAAAAAAATAATAAAAAAATATTTTAATTTTTAAAAATTAAAAATATATAATTAAATTTAAAAAAAATATAAAATTTATTTATATTTTATTAAAATATTAAAAAAATATAAAAATATAATAATTATATTTAAATTAAAAAATTTTTATTATTAAATATTATTAATTAATAAATAAAATATTAATATAATTTTTTTAATTAATTAAATAAATTAAATAAATAATAATAAATTTATTAAAAAAACTATTATTATAGTATTTAATAATAATTTTAATAAATATTATATATATTTATATATAATTTTAAAATTATTTAAAAACTTTTAATTTATTATAAGTTTAAAAATTATTTATTAAATATTTTTAATATTAATAAAATATATAAATATATAATATATTTTTTTTATTTTATTTTTTTAAATAATTTATAATTTTATATTATAGTATTTTAATAATTAATTAAATTATTAAATAAATAATAATATTTTTAATATTAAATATTTTTTAAATAAATTATTAATAATAAATAATATTATTATATTTTTAAAAATATTTAATATTATAAAATACTAGCTTTATAACTATTATAAATAAGTATTTATTATAATATTAATATATATAAGTAATAGGCTTTAAAAAGCCTTGAAAAAAGCTTATAGAAATAGATGCTATAGGGCATTTTTCTTATTGAAAAAACCTATCTTACAGGGCACCTTACAGGGCATTTTTCAACTGTTTAAATCAATTGAAAAATTCGAACAAAAGGTTCTCCCGACAAAATCAACCAATCAGAAGCCTAAAATCTTGCTTATATAAGCAATTCTAACCAATCAGGTTGCAGGATTTGCTCCACTTTTAAAGCATAAGGGGGTACCCTTATGAAATCGAGGAAAACAGCAAAAATCAATAAACTGACCTATTTGCAGTCTGTAAAGGAAGGTAACAGGGATCCTAGAAGGCCCCGGAAGGCCTCGGAAGGCCGCCCGCCGGTCTAATAATAGGAATGCACCTGAAACCTTATATAAAAACTATTTAATAACTTATTAACTAAAAGGAATTAAAAAAAATAAGTTATACTAGTAGAAAGCCCTGATTTTAAGCTTTCTAATAGTATTAAACTTTTTATTATATTTTTTATTAATAAGCAATAAATAAAAATAAAAGGAAAAGGATTTCCAGGTTGATTTATATTAGAACTTTTATAAAATAATTGCAATTATAACCTTCTAAACTAAATTATTAAATCGCTACCCTATACCCTTATATTTTTATAATATAACTAAAAAAAGAATTTTTTATAATTATATATAAGCTAATTAAGGTTTTCTTTAGGCTTAAATTAAATTTATTAAAAACCTAAAAAAAACTTTAGTTATTTTATAAACTTATTTAAATATAATTTAAATTTATAATATATTTTTTTTTATTTTATTAAATAAATTAAGTTTTATTAATTAAAAAAATATAAATATATATATTTAAAAATTCTTTTTATTTTTTTAATTATTTCTTTTATAATATATTTAAAATAAATTTATAATAATTATTTTGTTTTATATTTAAAAATAAATATATAATTTATTTAATTTTTATTTATTTTTTTTATTATTTAATATATTTAATATATATTTATTATTATAGTAATTTATTAATAATATTTAATTTAAATAATTTTTTTTTAATTATAATAAAATTTACTTTTATAAGTATTTTTTTAATTTTATTAATTTAAGCTAGTATTAATTAAACTTTATTTTATATTAAAATATTATATTATATTAATTTAATTTAATAATAGTTATTACTTAAATAAAATTTATTATAATAAATTATATTTTTATTTTTATATATTTTATATATTTTTTAATAATATTATTATTAATAAATTTTTATTTTTAATTAATATTATATTTAATTTTTTTATTTTTTATTAATATAATACCTCCTTGCCTTTTATATTTTTATTATTTTATTTTTTTATATTATTTATTAGCTAATAATTACTTTTATATTAGGTTTATTTTATTTTTTTTTTTATTTTTATATTTACTTTTTTAATTTTTTTAATAATAAATATATTTTTATTTTAAGCCTAGCTTAAACTTAATATAAATTTATATTAATTTTAATATAATAAATACTATTACTAAAGTATTTAATAATTAGTTTTTTTTTTAAAATAATAATAGCCCTAGCAGTAATTATAATAAATTAATCTAATATACTTTAGGCAAGTATTTAATTTAAAATAACTTTAATTTAAATTTAAATAAACTTTTTAAATAAATAAATATTTTTTTATTTTTTTTAAATTAAATAATTAAATAATAATAATAAATTTTAATATATATTTAATAATAGCTATTTATATATTTATTATATTAAAATAAAATAAATATATAAATATATTAAAGCTATAATAGCTATAAATTTTTACTTTTATTAAGTTTTAAAAATTTTTTAAAATAATTAATTGCTTTTAAAAAATTAAATTAGGTATTTAATAATATTTTTTAAATTATTAAATATAAAGCTTTTTAAGTTATACTAGCTTATATTTAACTTTAAAATATTATTAATATTTTATTTAATTAAAACTTTATTTTTATTTTTTTTAATTATTATAATATTTAATTCTTTTATAAAATTTTAGTTAATATAATACTAGTAATTTATAAATATTTTATTTTTTTTTTAATTTTAAAATAAATTTAAGTTAAAGCTGTTTTTAATTTATTATTTATTAATTATTACTATAATAAACTTAAAGTAAAAATAATTAATTATTATATAAAATTTAAAAAAAAAAACTTAATTAATTTAAAAAAAAGTTTAATAATATAACTTTATTATAATATTAATCTAGCTTTAATATTTATAATTATAGAAATTTTTTTTAATTTATTTTTTTTAATAAATTTATTATTTTTTATTATAAAACTTTATTTTAAATTTAAATATAAATATATTAAAATTTAAAATAATAAAAAGTTATTTATAATATATTTTATTAAATTTATATAAAAAATAATACAAATATATTTTAATATATTAAATTTAATTATTAATAATATTAAAATATTTATAATTTTATATTTTATATAAAATTAATTTAATTTTTTATTAAATTAATTTATTTTTATATTTTATAAAAAAACTTAATTTTATTTTTAATTTGAAATTACTTTATAAAATAATAGCTTTTATTTATATTTTTTTATTACTTATATTATATATATATAATTATAACTTAAGTAATATTTATATTTTTTTAAAATTAATTAAAAAATATAATAGTTTTTTTTTAAAAATAATTATTTAAAATATTTTTATTTTTTAAATTATATTAATATTATATTTATTTACAAGTTTATTTAAGCTAAATTTAATTATAAAAATTTTTATTTATTTAATATAAGTTAATAAACTATTAAATAATTAAATTAATTAAATTATAAAAAAAATATTATATATAAAACTATTTATATTTTTTAATTAATATATTTTATTTTTTTATTAATTTATAAATAATATATTATATAAAAAAGCTATTTATTTTTAATTAATTTATATAATATTAATTAAAAATATTTTATTTAATTTAATTTATAATAATTATTAAATAATATAAGTTATTTTTTATTTTAATTAATAATTTTAAAATAAAATTTATAAAAATTTATTTTTAAAATTAATTAAAAATTAATAATAACTATAATAAACTTTATTTTTAATATTAAAATAAATAATTATTATATTAATAGTAATTTTAAATAAATTTTATTATTAATTATAATATATTATTTTAATAATAAAATCTTTATAATAAATACAATATAGTATTTTTTTTTAAAATAGTTTATTAAGCTAGAGTTATATATTTACTATATTATTATAGTAATTAAAAGTTTTTAATTAAAAAACTATAATTAGCTTTTATATATTAATATATTTTATATATTTTAGCTATAGTTTATAATTTATTTATAAATAATTATTTTAATAAAGAATTTTTATAGTTTTTTTTAAATAATTTTTAATTAATATTAATATATTTTATTTTAAATTATAGCTTGGTTTTATAATAACTATAAATATATATTTATAAAAAAATATTATTTTAAAGTAATTTATAAATTATTATTTTTTAAATTTTTTTTAAATTTTTTATATTTTTAAATTATTAATAATAATAAAATATAATATTTATTTAATATATAATATTTTTTTTTATTTTAATATTATTTTAATAAAATATTTAATTATTTTATTTAAAAATTAAATTAATATTTAAAATAATAATTAAAATATAAAAGTATTATTCTTTATTATATTTATTATATTAAAAGAAATTTAAATTATAAAAAACATTTTAAATTTTTATAATTTATTAAAATTATAAATAATTATATAATATTAATTAAAGTAAAATATTAAATATTTAAATAAAAAATTATTATTAAAAGTTTTTTATTATAAATTATATAATTATATTTTATTAATATTAATAATATTAAATAATAAATAATAAAATAAAAAATATTTTTTTATTAAATTAAAATAAATATTTTTTTAATAATTTATATTAAAAAATTTACTTTAAAAAATTTATTTTAAATATTATTTTTTATTATAATTTTATTAAATTAATATTAAATATATTATAAAAATATTTTTAAATTTTTAAAAAGTTATTTTTTATATTATATTTTATTTAAAAAAAATTATTTTTTATATTAAATAAATTAATAATTTTATTATTTACTATTTTAATAAAGTTTAAAATACATTTATAATAAAAATTAATAAATTTTAAAAAACTTTAAATATTTTTAAATTTTATTAATATTTTTATAATAAAATAACTTAAGTATTTTATATATATAAAATAATAAAATTATATTATTATTTTTTTTTAAATATATAATAATCTATTTCTTAGATTTTAAGTTTATTATTATAAAGTAAAAAGATTTTTAAGAATAAATATATATATTTATATTAATAAATAAAATAAAATATTTTATTAAATATATTTATATAATTATATAATTAATAAATAAAATATAACTTATATTAAATATTATTATATTATTAATAAATATATATATATATTTTTATATAATAAATTATATTTATAAAGTTAATTAAAGTTAATAGTTAATTTATATATAATTAATTATTTAATTTAAAGTTAATTTATAATATATATTTTAAGCTATAATTAAATATATTAGGTTATACTAAAATATATATAGCTCTTTAAATACTTTTTTAATAAAAAGTTTTTAAATTAAAATTAATATATTTTTATACTTTTATTTAATTATTAATTTTTTTTTTAATTTTTTAACTTTTACTTTAAAGTTTTTTAAATAATATTAAAGTTATAATATTTTTAATATAATATATTTTTTATAAAGTAATAATTAAAAATTAATTTTAAAATTTTTTTAAAATAATAATAATTTTTTTTAATAATAAAATTAAAAATATTATAGCTAAAAATAATTTAATAAATTAAAATATATACTTTTAATAAAATATATAAAACTATAGAAAATAAAAGCTAAAGCTTTTATTATTATAAATTAAATTTATTAATTAAAATAATTAAAAAATTTAAAAAAAAAAAAAAGTACTTTAATTATTATAAAAAGTAAATAAAAGCTTTATAATTTATTATTTTAGCCTTTTTTATTTTTAATTAAATAAAAAAAATTAAAAATTAAAAATATTTAATAATTAATATTATTAATTAATTTTTAAATAAAAAAATAAATAATTAAATAATTTATAATAAAATTTTAATAAAGTTTTTAAAAAATTTAAAATATAATAATATTAAATTTTATTTATTTATATAATATAAATAATAAATATTATATAAAATAAAAATAATATTTAAAAAAATAATAAAAAAAATATTAAGTTTTTAAAAATAGCTAAAGTTATTTTAAAAAATAAAATAATAATTTTTATAAAAATATAAATTATTAAAACTTTTTTTAAATTATATTATTAAATTAAATATAATATAAAAAAAAAGTTTTATATTTATTTTACTTTTTTTAAAAAATTATTTTTAATTATAAAAAAAAATAATATATATTTAATTATTATATAAAACTAAAGTTAAAATTATAAAACTATATTAAATTTTATTATAAAAAAGTTTTAAAAATATAAAAATAAATAATATTTTTAATTGTTTAATTTTAAAACTTTTTAAAATTTAAAAAAAAATAAAAAATAAATATTTATATATTATAAATAATTTTATAATAATAAATTAATATTTATAAAATTTTAAAATTAAAAATAAAATAATTAAAATTATATATTAATTTAATTTAAAATATATATATATATATATTAAAAAAAAGCTATAATATTTTTTTTATAATAGCCTTAAATATTTTATAAATTATTACTTAAATAAAAAAATTATTTAAAATATTAAAAAAACTAAAATAATTAAAATAATTACTTAAGCTTTAACTATATTTATATTAATTTAAATAAAATTATAAATTTAAATAACTATTATAATTTAAAAATATAATTTTTATAAAATTTATATAATTTAAAATAAAGTAATTTTAAATATAATTAATATATAATTTATATATATTTAAAAACTATAATAAATTTTTATTAATTATATATTATATTTATTTATTATATTTAATTTAAAGATTTTTAATTATAAAATATAAAAAATATTTTTAAAGCTTATAAATATATAAAATATTATTTAAAATTATATATATATTTATATTATTATTAATAAAAACCTAAGGCTTTAAAAAAACCTTATATTATTAAATTTATTTATTATTATAAATTAAAAAAAATTTTAAATAAAATAATAATAATTTAAATTTAAAAAATATTAAATTAAATAATTATTTAAAAAAAATTTTAAAAAAAATAAAAAAAAAATTTAATTTTTATAATTATTTTTTAAAAAAAGTTTAATTTAGAAAAAAATTTAATTATAAAATATATAATAAATGTAAATTTTTTTTTAATAATACTTAAGTTAAATTATTATTATAATATAAAACTATAAATTATAAAATTATTTTTTAATTTAAAATAATACTTTTATATAATATTATTTATTTTTTATTATAATAAAAACTTTAAGTTTTTTATAAATATTTAAAAAATAATTTTAAATAAAAATATATTTATTTATTATAAAGCCTAGTAAAAGTATTAATTTTTTTAATATTTAAAAAAAATATAATATTATATTTATATATAAATTATTAAAATTTTAAAATAATAAAAAAAATTAATATTTTTTATTATTAATTTTAAAATTTTTAAATTAAATTAATAAAGTATAATATTTTATAAAAATAAATATAAAAATATATATTATTATATTTAAATTAAAAAAAATAAATATAAAATTATTTTTTAAATTTAATATACTTTTTTTAAAGTTTTTATAATATTTATAAAATTTATTAATATATTTATAATATTTTAATATTATATTTATAAAATATTAAAAAAGCTTATAAATATTATTTATATAATATTTTTTAATAATACTTTTATATATTTATATATAAAAAAATATATATATAAAATATATATAATAAATTTTAAAATATTCTAAAAAAATAAAATATTTTATAAAAATTTTTAAATATATATTTTATTAAAAATAAATTAAATTTTTAAGTTTTTTTTTATTAAATACTTTTTTATAAATTTAAAATAACTAAAAATAATAAAAAATTAAAAAAACTAATATTTTTTAATTTATAATAGTAAATATATTTTTTAATTAAATAAATAAAAATAATATTACTTTATTATATTTTAATTTTATAAATTTAATTTTATTAAAATAAACTATAGTATTTTAAATTAAAAAATATTTATAATTATAAGGTTTTTTAAATATTAATAATATTATTTTAATAAAGCTTTATATTTAATTAAAATTTTATTAAATTATAATAATTTATAAATATTTATAAAAAATTAAAAAATAAATAATTATTAAATATAATAATATATAAAGTTAATATTATTTAATTTTATAATTAAATATTATATAAAAGAAAAATTTAAAATAAATTTTATAAAAAAATAATTTTATAAATATTTTTTTAAAATATATAAATTATTATAAAAAAGTTTTTTTAAATATTAAATTATATTTTATTTTTAAAAACTAAATATAAAAATATATTAAAGTATTTTTATAAAATAATATAATTTATATTAAAAACTAATTTAAATTTACTATAAAAATTAAATTTAATAAAATATTAAAGATTTATAATTTATTAATAATAAAAGTTATTTAAAAAAGAATTTTTATAAATTAAAAAATAAAAAAAAAATAAAAATTTATTAATTAAGCTAAAGTAATAATTAATTATAAATAAGTTATTTTTATATAAAATATAATATAATATAAATATATTTATATTTTTTTATAAACTATAATATAATATAAATATAGCAATTAATAAAAATATATAATAGTTTTACTATAAATGCATAACCTTATAGATATATAACTTTTTATACTTTTTTATTAACTAGAAAAAACCTATCTTTATAAATACTTCTTAGCTTAAGCAGTAAAGCTAGCTGCTTTAATAGCTACTTTTTTACTCTAAGGCCTTTTAAAAATAACTATTTATTAATCTTATAAAAGCTAATAGTTATTTTTAAAGATATACTTAAGCTTTTACTTACTTTTTAATTTATAAATTAAATATATTTTTATACTTTTTTTAATTTATAAATTAAATAAACTCCTGCTATTACTTTAATTTATAAATTAAAAACACTAGTCTATTTTTATTTATAAATTATTTTTTTTAATAAGCTTTTATTAATTTTTTATTCTTTAAATACTAGGCTATATTCTTTAATTACTTAAGTAAACTTCTATTATTTTTTTAAATTTAAAAATTTTACTTATTTAATATATTTATAATTAAATTAAAAAGCTAATTAATATTATATTATTATTTTATATACTTTTTTAGGCTTTATTAATAAATATAAATTTATTTTAACTATCTACTAGCTGGCTATATTTTTATAGGCTTTACTATATTTTTACTTAATTAATAATATAGCTAGTTAATTTATTAAAAGCCTAGCTATTTATTATAATAGCTAGTTATATTAAAATAAATTATTTAATATTTTTTAGCTTTTTTTAAAGTATAATAGTAATTTTAAAATTAAAAATTTAATAATATAAATTTATAAATATTAACTCTTGCAGTAGTTAATATAAATAAATTTCTTTTTTAATAAAATTAATTTTAAAAGCTAGCTTTTTATAAATTTTATAATAATAAAGGATTTTAAGTTTAATAAAAATGATATAATTATTATTATAATTATTTAACTAAACTAAAAATAGCTTTTTTATTATAAATATAAATTTATATATTATATAATATTATTTATTAATAAATTTAAGCTCTTTTAATAATATTATAGTTAATAATTTACTAAAATATTTATTAATAAACTTTAAGTATTTATAATTAATTAAAACTTAATTTTATTTATATATATTTTTAAAGTTATATTTTTAATTATATATTATATTTTATATTACTTTAATAAACTAATAAAAGTAAACTATATTATTTAAAAAATAGCTTTTTATATTATTATTATTTACTTTAGTATTAAAGGTTATATAAATATTAAAATTATAATAATAATAAATAAAATAATATATTTACTAAACTTTAATTAATAAATAAATATTATATAAGTAATTTAAAATTATTTATTAATTATTAAACTTTATATAAAGGTTTTTTTATATTTATTTATAAACTTCTTTTATTTTAATATAAAATATATATTTTTATATAAATAAAATCTTTTAGTAAATATAAAAAAGATTTTTATTAACTAAAGTATTAATAAACTATTTATTTATAATATTAAGCTTTACTTATAGTTATAAAAAAGTATTTTTACTATTACTACTGCTAAAGCTACTGCTACTTTTTTATACTTTTATTTATTTTTATTTAAATTTAAATATAATATTTAAAAAAATATATTATATATAAAGCTATTATTATATATTAAAAAATTAATTATTAAAGGCAGCCTTTATTAAATTATTAAAATTAATAATAATAATTTTAAGCTTTTTAATAAAATATTATTTAAAAAGTTAATATATATTATTAATAAAAAATTAAAACCTTTTTTTTTATTATTAATTATACTTTATATAATATTATATATTAAACTAAAGCAGGTTTAATTAATAACTTAAAATAAAAAAAGCTTAAAATAATTAATATTATAAATATTATTAAAGCTTAAAATCTTTAAAAATTATTTTTATATTTATAAATAATAAAAAAATATTTAAATAAAATTAAACAGCTAATTTAATTTATTATTAATTTATTTAATAAAATATAAGATTTTTTTTATTAAAATATTTAATTAATATTATAGTAAATATATAGCTATTAAGCTTTTTATAATTAATTTATACTTAAGTATTATAAATATTTTTTTATATAAATATAATATTAAAGTATTTTTATTTTACTATAATATAAATATTATATACTTAAATATTAATTTAATAGCTAATTAATTTAATAATTACTTTTATAAATATAGTAAAGTAATAATATAAAGGGTATATAAATATAGTTAAACTATATTTATAATTATATTAACTATAGTCTAGATTTTTATAATACTTTAAAAATTATTTACTTTTTTTTAAAACTTTAATAATTATTATTTACTTATAGCTATACTTTTATAATTTTTATATTTATATATTAATATTTTATAAAATATAAAATTATTTAAATTAATTATATTAAATAAAAAATTTTATTTATTATTTTTTATAAAAATATTTATTTTATTAAATAATTTTAAATTTATTTTTTTTTATAAAAATATTAATTATATTAAAAAAAGCTTTAGCTAAAGATATTAAATTATTAAAAATAAATAAATTTAAAATTACTTTAAAGCTTAATAATATAAATTATTAAATAAAAAATAAATTAATATTTATTAATATTAATAATACTTAAGTTAATTATATAAATAATAAATAAAGTAATAAATATAATAAAAGGAAATTATATATATTTAAGCTTAAAGATAATTAACTTTATTTTTTTTATTATACTTATATATATTTAAATAATTAAATAAAGTCTATAATTAACCTTTAACTTTTATTAATAACCTTTTATATAATACTTATAGCAGTTTTAAATTTAGCTTTTATTTTTATTAGTAATTAATTAAAAAAAAGCTATAATTTTAATTTAAAAAAAAAAAGTAAATATATTATACTCTAGGCCTGGTATAGGTGCTTTTACCTGCTGCTTTTGCAGCTGTTTGCAGGGGAAGCTGCTATAAAAATATATATTATAGTTAAAGTAAAGGTTTTAAAAGAGTTTATAAGCATTTTATAAGCTATAAAAAAGTAATAAAGTTAAAAACCTTTATAAATATATAATAAAAAGGTTATTAAATATATTATAATTATTATATTTATAATATTAGCTAATACTTAAAGCTAAACTACTAGCTAAAGTTAATTATTTTTAAAAAGGTTATAATAATATTATTTTATAGCTTTAATATAGTTATTTTTAAGGTTTATTTTAATAATTTAGCTTTATAATTTATTATAGTATTTTTTAATAGTATTAATATTAATATTAGTATTTTAAAAATAAACTTTATAGCTTTATTTTCTTTAATAATTAATTATTAAAACTTAAGCTTTATTATTATTTAATTTATTTAAAACTTATATTTTAAAAAATAAATATTATAAATTAAATAAAAGTATTAATATTATAAAAAAAATAATTATAAGTTATTTTAATTTATAAATTAAAAAAATAAAAATATATTTTTAATTTATAAATAAAAAAGCTTAGTATATTTATATATTTATTTAATTTATAAATTAAAAAAGCTATAAATTATAAAGTAACAATATTTAATATAAAAGCAGTAGAATTTTATTTAAATTAATAATTTTTTTTTAATTAATAAAAAAGTATAAAAAGTTATATATTTATAAAGTTATATATTTATAGTAAAACTATTATATATTTTTATTAATTACTATAAATATATTTATATTTTTTTATAAAATATAATATAATATAAATATATTTATAATATTAAAGTTATAAAAAATTTATTAAACTATATTATAAAAGTATAAAAAGCTAAAATTAAAACTTAAATATAAAAAATATAAATATTATAAAAACTTTTTAAAAAAAATTAAATTATTAAAAAAACTTTTTTTATTATTAAAGTTAAATTTATATATTAAAGTAAAAAATATTTAAAAATAAATTATTAATATTATAATATAATAATTTATTAATAAAATATTTTAAAAAAAATAAATAATAGCTTTAATTAAATAAATATTTTAATAATTTAAAATAAATAAAAATATTTAAGCCTATATTAAAAAATACTAAATATATTAAAGTAATATAATAAAACAATATAAATTATATAATTAATTAAATTTTTTTTTAATTTTTATAAACTTTTTAAAAAATTAATATAAACTTTATTATAAAATTAATATTAATTTACTTTAAAAATAAAAAAATAAATATAATTTTTATTATTATAAATTAATTTTTAAAATATATTTTATTTTTTTTAAAACTATAATAATTAATATAATATAATTAATAAAATTATTTTATAATAAAATTAAATTAAAAAAAAAACTAATTAAAGTATTATAATAAATAATAAAAATATATTTATAATTTAATTTTAATTTAAATTATAATATTAAATTTAAATAAAATAATATTTATTAATAGCTTTTTATTTATAAATTAATTAATAAAAAAAAAATAAATTAAATATTAAAATATTACTTTAAATATTTTATTAAAGTATAATAAATTATTTAATTAAACTTTTTATAAAATATAAAATATATCTTTAATAATATAAAAAATATAATTATTAAAATATTTTTATATAAGTTTTTATATAAATATAAATTAAACTTTTATATTAATATTAAAAATAAAATTATAAAAAAAAAGATTTTTAATATATAAATATAAATAAAAAAGTTTATATAATCTAAAAAATAATTAATTATTTAATTATAAATTTATAGTAAAATAATAAATAATTTATTATAATAAATATTATTAAAAACTAAAATTAAAAATAAATAATTTAATAAAATTATTAATAAAAACTTTTAAATTTAAAAAAAAAAACCTTATATTTTAATTTATTACCTTTTTTAAAACTATAAATAAAATTAAAAAATAAATATATTAATTAACTATATTAAAATAATATAATTATATTTATAATATATTTTATATATTTTTATTAAAATTATAATAAAAAAACTTTAAAAATATTAAAAAACTTTTATTTATATTTTAATTTAAAAATAAAAAAAATAATAATTAAAAAACTTTTAATAAAAAAAATATATTATTTAATTAAATAAAAAAATAACTTTTTAAATATAATTAATAAATTTTAAATAAAAATATAAATAATATATTAAATTTAATTTATAAATATTATAAAATATTAATAAAATAATAAAAAAACTTTTTTTAAAAAAAATACAATTTTTTATTATAAATTTAAAAATAAAAAAAACTTTAAAAAACTTTAAAAAAATAAAAATTATATAATAATATATAAATATATTTTATAATTATTTAAATTAAATTATTATATAATTAAATAATATATAATTAAAAAGTTTTAAATTTTTAAATAAAAAACTTTTATTATAGTTATATAATATAAATTAAAAACTTTTTTAAAATAATTAAAAGTATTTAAAAAAACTTAATAATAGTAATTAATAAAATAAAAGTAAAAAAATAATATTAATTTTTATTTATATAATAATTAAATATTAATTTTTTTAATAGCTTTATAAATAATAATAATTACTTAAATTAAATAATTTAAAGTTAATATAGTAAATTTATAAAAAAAAATATTAAATTTTATAAGTTTTAAAAATAAAATATAAATTATATATAATTTAAATAATTTAATAATATTTAATAAAAATAAATAATATTTTATTAATTTTAAGTTTATTATTAATTATTATTAATTATTATAATTATTATTAATTATTATAATTATTATTAATTATTATAATTATATTTAAATATTTTAAAAAATAATTTAAAATTTATATATAATTAATATTATTTTTAATTATAAAACTAGCTATATTAAATAAATATTTAATTAATAAAAAAAATAAATTTAAAATAATAAAAATATATATAATATATAAATTTTATTATTATTAATATAACTTTAATAATATATATTATTAATATTATTTTTTTAATACTTTAATAAACTTAAGTTTATAATTATATTAGAATTTTTAATTAATATTATAATATAAAAAATATTTATATTTTAAAAGTATTTTATATATTAAAAAAAAATTATATAAATAATATAAATATTTATATATTTATAATATTTATATATTTTATAATTTTAATATATATTTTATATTATAATTTTATATATTTATTAAATAATAAAGTTTAAAAAAGCCTTAAAGTAATAAAATATTAAAATTACTTTAAATAATTTAAAAAAATTTATAAAATTATTATTATTTTTATTTTTAAAAATATTTAAAATATTAATATTAATTATTTTATTTTATTTATTTTATTTAAAATTTTAATTAAAATACTTTAAGTTAAAAAATATTAAATTTTTTATTAAAAGTTTTATATTATTAATAAAAATTTTAAAAAAAATACTTTTTTTTTATTTATATTTACTTTTAATAAAATATATTTAATAATAATATTAATTAATATTATTAAAATAATAAAAATTAAAAATATTTATTAAAATATTATAAAAAATATAAATATAATTTATATAAAAATTATAATTAATATAATTAAAAAATTTTTTTTTAATAAATATATTAAAAAACTTTAGTTTATAAAAAAAAGAAAAAAATAAATAAATAAATAATAAAAATAATAAAACTTTAAAAATTAATAAACTTAAGTAAATTACCTAGGTTTTTTTAAAATATTAAATAAGTTTTTTATATAAATTAATTAATTTATTATTTAAATAAATATTAATAAATATAAATATTTATTAAAAAAAATAATTATAATAAAATAAAATAACTTTAGTATTTTATATATATAAAGTAATAAAACTATAATATTTTTGTTTTAAATATATATAGCCTTTTAGATATTTTTTTAATAAAAGGTTTTTAAATTCAAGTTAATATACTTTTATACTTTTATCTAGCTACTACTTTTATTATAACTTTTTAATTTTAAATTACTAAAATCTTTTTTAAATTTAATTATATAAATTTTTTTATTTTTATTATATATTTTAAATATTTAATTTTTATTATTAAAAAGTTATATTTATAAATATTAATATTTAATTTAACTTTAAAAAAAAATTCAAGTATTTATTATACTTTTTTATATAGTTTTTATATAACTTTTTTAAATAAATTAAAATATTATTTAAATAAACTATTATAAATTTACTTAAAGTATTTTTTAATACTTTATTAATATATTATTAAAAAAATAACTAATATATTTATTAATTTAAATAAAATTATTAGTTATTTAAAAAGTTTAAATTAAATTTAAAATATTATTAAATATTTTTTTTTATTAATATTAAATTAATAAAAAGTTATATAAATATTTAATATTATAAAAAGTTTAGTTTTAATAAATAATTTAAAGGTTTTTTTAATTAAAAATAAAAAATATTTATTTTATATAATTACTATATTTAATATTTTATAATTTATATAAAATTACTAGCTATTAATTTTTTTAATAAAAAAATTAATATTATTATTAATAAAAAACTAGTTTAAATTTAACTTTTATTTACTAAATATATAATATATTATTATAATTTTAATAAATACTTTTTAAATATATTATATAAAAAGCTATAAAAATATATATTTTTTTAATATTTTTTTTTATAAAATTAATATAATAATTTATGTTTTTTTATATAACAAAAGTTTTAATATTTAATTTTTATTAAAAAATAATATAAAATTATAAAGCTTTTAAATAACTTTTTTAATATTTTTATTAATTTTAATTTAATATTAATTATTTTTATTATAAATATAATTATAATTTTATATAAGCTAATAATAAATATAAAGTTTTTTTTATTATATTATATTATTTTTTATTATATTATATTATTTTATATTATATTATATTGTTTTTTATTATATTATATTGTTTTTTATTATATGTTATAGTCCTGTTTTATATAGTCAAAGATACTTGATTCTTCTATCTAAGCTATCTACTACTTAGAACTAGTTATGTACAGTGTGGTATACCTAACTACACTATATAACACACTGTACAGCGGTTTATACTACTATCAGGTACCTTACCATACCCAATATTATATTATATTATTTTTTATTATATTATATTATTTTTTATTATATTATATTATTTTTTATTATATTATATTATTTTTTATTATATTATATTATTTTTTATTATATTATATTATTTTTTATTATATTATATTATTTAAAATAAACTAAAGCTTTTTTTATTTATATTTTTTTTTTACTTTTTTAATTTTTAAAATATTTATTTATTAATTATATTATAATAATTATATTTATATTATATATATTTTTAAAAAGTTTATTTTTATTATAAATAAAATAATAAACTTTAATTTTATTTATTAAATTTTATTAAATTAAAATAAAATAATTTTTAATAAATTTAATAAACTTTTAATTTATAATAAATTTATATATTATTAACTTTTAAATTATAAATATATTTTAATTTTTATTATAAAAGTTTTTTATTAATAATAATTTATATTTATTTTAAATTTAAATAATTTTAATAAAAAAATTATTAAATATTATAATAATATTTTTATTTTATTATTAATTTTTTAAAAAATATTTATTAATTTTATATTTAATTTTTTAAAAATAAAAATAAAACTTTAACTAACTATTAATTAATTAATTATTTTTATATTATAACTTAAATATATAATTATATTATTTTTTATATTATTTATAATTATATTTTTTTATATAATTTAAATTTATATAAAATTTATATTAATTATAAAGAACTAGTTTTATAATTATTATAAATAAATATTTATTATAATATTAATATAATTAAAAAAAGAACTTTTTATAATTATATATAAGTTAATTAAGGTTTTTTTTAAGCTTAGATTAAGTTTGTTTTAGAAAAACTTTAAAAAAACCTTGGTTATTTTATAAGCTTATTTAAATATAATTTAAAATTATAATAAATATAATTATTTTAAATATATTTATAAATTATTTAATATTTTAAATAAATAAATAATTAAAATAAATTTAAAGTTTTATTAATTATTAATATTATTAATATTATTTATATATATATAAATAAATTTTAAATATAAATATAATATTTAATTTATAAATTAAACTAGTTAAATTATTTAATATTATAAATTTATATAATTTATAAATTAAATATATTAAATAAGTTTTTATTGATTCTTTAATTTATAATTTATTTTAAAACAATGTATTTTATAAATTTATTAGCATTATTATAAAAGTTAAAATTAAAATATATTATTTAAATACTAATATTTATATTATATTAATATATTATTTTATTTTATTATATATTTTAAAATACTATATTATTTTATTTTATTATATATTTTAAAATACTATATTTATTTTTTTATTATTATATTTTATATAATAATATTTTAAATATAATAATAAAAATACATATATTAACTATTATTATTCTCACCAAGGTTTACTATAAACTTTTATATTATATTAATTAATTTTTAAAGGAGCTAAAGGAACTTCATGTACCTTTGGTTTTTTCTCAGCTCTTAGTTTTTTTAATACTAGCCAAGGATCTTCGTCTACTTGCTTTCTTCTCTTTTTCCCTTTTCTTTTTACACCCTGGCTATTTTCATCCTGAAATGCAGCAGAAGTAAGAATACCAGCGGCATCATCTTCTAAATCACGTTCGGCTATCTCCTCCAGCTCATCCTCTTTCTTTTGCTGTATTTTCCGTTCTTCTTCTCTCCATTGGTCGTAAAGCTTGTGCATTTTGCGCTCCTTGCGAGTCCGATAAACCTTTAAGCCTAATTCATCTTTGCCGTCTCTGGTTGTGGTTTTTTTTGCCAGTCCTGATACGGGCAGTGCTGCATCAACTCGACTGGCAAAGGCTCCTAAATTCTCGCCAGGACGAATTTGTAGCTTCTCGTTTGATAAATTAGCATCTTGTATTGTTGTTTTCCCTGCGTCGCCGTCGTCTAAGCCTGATCTGATTTTCTTGCCTCCGGCCACAGCCATGAGTCGTCTGAATGCTCGCGGAGTGTCATTAGCTTTTGTCGAGCTACGCGGACGCTTTTTCGCAATTTGTTTTCCAGGCGTTATTCCATTTCCATTTCGCTTGATTACAGGGAGAGGCCGAGCGCTCTCCGTTGGTGGGAGATCGAATCTAGGCATAAATTAGATAACTGCATTAATTCACGTGTACTCATTGAATAACATACTGCCCCTCGACGTCCTTGCCTTTTTTTAACTTGTGCTTGTGAGGCATGATGAGTTTAGGTTGGTTGTTGAAATTTTTAACACTAGGCTTATACAATATATATACTAAAACACTACTAGTTTTTAAGCTACTATATTTGTATTATATGTATTAAATTACATAAATAATTTCTTAATATATATAATTTTATAATATAATTTTAATATATAATTAATACCTTTTTTTTTTTTTTTTTTTTTTACATTTAATATAATTACTTTAGTGAATGCATACTATAGAGCATATGCTGGGCATGTTTTTCTCTTATAACGCAGGTATGCTCACTAATATCTTCAGCCCTTGATTATTTCCCATCGGCGCTAACGGCCATTGCTACTCGCGCCTCTTTTCTTGGCTCGACGTTCCATCATCATCGACGGCGGTACATTCCTGGCCAGACCTATCTCGATTTCGCTCATGTGCTGTAGAGCGAACAGCACGAGTCTTGCCTCGACTATTCTCATTCCTCTCCCTTGTTTTGCCTCCCTTATTTCCTCTCATCTAAAGAGCGCTTATGGAACTCGCCCCCTCGCCCAAATCCCTGCCTGAAACAGCCGCCAAGCTAAGGGTCAACGCCACGCTTCTTCGATAACTTTCTGTCGAACTTTTCTTCCAATATTCCATCATTGTCATATAGCGGTTTTCGAGGCGGTAGCATCAGCATTTGGCCCTCGTTTTATCCGGCGCTCGCAGCGGTATTATCGCAAATAACGATCACGCGATCTTAGCCTTACGCAGTCAACTGGCCCGTGCCAAACCTGACTGTTGCCTTCGACCACCTATATTTCTCAGAATCGCGGGTTGCTTGACAAAATTCATCTCTTCGCGCCGATCCGGTTTATAGCTACCTCTTGAAACCATCAGCCTTGGTGTGACCTGTCGCAATATTGTTGCTGTGGCGGGCCTCGGCTAGTTTTAACTGAATTCGCTCATCCATTATGAGAGAGGTCAATTTCAGCATCCCCAACGTCAACAAGGCGTCTGTGGGAATAACCACAGCTTTATACGATCGTCGAGCACTCGATTGTACCTCTACATTACCACTTATCAATTCCCTTAATCATCTTGCATATCTCACAACATCTTCGGCACGTATTCGCGATATTCTGACCGTTGATGGAGGAATAGAGCGTTTGGTCTGTATCCTCAAAGAAGGGCGAAATGGAGATATGATGAGCATATGGAAGTGGAACCTCGCCTTCCAGTGTGTTGTTAATATCGGCGTCCGAGGGACAGAGAACGTGCGGACAAGGGTAGTGGAGGCAGACATGGTCCCTGTCATAGCCACGATCCTTGATAACTATATCAAAGTCATAGACAGCTGTCGCGAAAAATCTGATGAATTAAAACAAAAGCAGGCACATGATCACCGCAGGCACAAGAACCACGACCACCGGCATTCAAAAGTTTCTCCATCCTCTAACATTTCCCGATCATCTCGAGATGGAGACCCGAGGTATGCCATGCGACAAGAATCGTCGTCCACCGATGCTTCGGAGGCTCTCGCTGGTCCCTCTATTATTTCAAGCGGACAAAACCTTGATACGACTTCGGCGACTTATTCCCACATCTACGCCAATATAGATCGCCCAACCTTGACACAAAACCACCAAGTCCTTAATGCACAAACAACCGACTTGTCATATGCCACTACAGCGCGTCAGGAGTCTCATACTCTCACCACTGCTCCAATTGCGGATATTAACGACGGCTTCACTCGAGCTTTGCGCGATGTAGATCGTCTGACCTCCATTAGCGCTCTTGGTGCTGTTGACTTGGTAACTCAGCCTACATCTCCCACCACTCCAGTTCCTTTGCTTCAACTGCGGCCACCGACAGTACGATCTGCAACGAATCTAGACATTACGGTCAGTAGGTCTCGAAGACGGCCATCAATCAGACATCAAAACTCAACAGCTGAGTCTGATGACTTTAATGGGGACAGCATGCCATCTGATGAAGCCCCAGATACTGAAATGACGGGAGCTGCAGAGATACAATCTACGGTGGGGATTCAAGACATCACGATGGATGATAGCGAGGCCATCCTAACAGGAGACACGCTGGATCTAAATAATCCTACTGCATCTGAAGCCCACCAAGACGCTGAGACCTTCAATATTGCTCACCGTACAAACCTTGATGGGAGCATCCGAGACAATATGACGCATAACCCGGGTGCGCCTGTGGGCCTTTCTCCTAATCGCCCGGCTCTAGGTGTAACGCCACATCCTCCAACACCAAGCTCTACGATCCCTCGTTATCTACTCGACCGACATCTTATACCCAATCCTCAGCTGTTATCTGCAATGCCCCGCGAAGAGGACGTGCTTATGTCTCTGCAGCTCTTGGCGTATGTGTCCAAGTATTGTTGCTTGCGTACATACTTTCAGAAGAGCCACCTTGTGCCGACTCTTGCAATTGGGGACGATCTCTTTGACCCAGATACCGAAGAAGAAGGAGAAGAAGGAGCGCCTTCTACTAAAGACGAAAGCGAGAGTGACGACGAATATTTGCTTGAAGATGACTTTAATTTATTCCCGTTAGTCGAAAAGTTTACTGTCAGGCACCATAGCACGGATATGCAATATTGGGCTGGAGTCGTGATGAGGAATCTGTGTCGAAAAGATGACACACGTGGAGGAATTCGGCAATGCGCATACTATCAATGTGGCAAATGGGAGGAATTCACTCGGCAGTTTGCCAAATGTCGTCGATGTCGTCGAACAAAATACTGCAGTAAAGACTGTCAGAAAAGCGCTTGGGCTTTTCATCGCCATTGGTGCGTAGCTGCAGCGCAATGATGGCTTATCGCGCTACGATGGACTGCTACTTTCCCCCTCCTTTTTTTTTTTTTTAACAAAAAAAAAATCAGTTCATTCAAACACGGCTTTGGTTTGAAATCTTCTTTGGAAAATTGCGACTTCATTACATAATTAAGCGTCTCGTTATCGCATAGCATTTCTTCTCGATACCATTGGTTGTCTTGGCGTATTGGGTTCTTAAATCATGGGGTGCTAAGTTGTGCTCTTAGCACTGCCTTTAGTTTCGTTTTGGTATTTTGCTGTTTCTGAGATTATCTTATTTCAAAGTCTAGGCGTCTCATAGCAAGTATGTTCTGTCGCGCCGGCATTATACTCATGCATCAGACAGACAAACTGGAATATATGATATATATGCCTGCATACCTATCTATTGATGTCAAGGCATCGCGAAGTGAGGGCGGGGGTCATGATTGGGTTATTTGTCAATACATTATCAGTTTTATCTTGCATCATTTTAGAGTACAGTTATAAACGAAAATCATTTATTTGCATCTCCTCGTGTCGCAATAGTAAGAAGCGTCTTTGCCCTGGCTCCTGTATAACCCAGCCCTTCGTTCGCGTGTATCCGAATGAATTAAGTTACCATTGGTCCTGCACGAATGGTACATTTCCCGTGAGTACCCCCCTTATTGCACATCTGATTACAACACAGATAGTATTTCATACAGAATAATGCTCACGAAACGGGGAGAGGTGGAGGGGGAGGTTGAAATCACATCTACAAGACTGGCTACGGGGCTTAGTCTATTCTCTTGCGAGCTTACAGCGAAAAGTGGCACGAGATGATATTAAGCAAGTTAATTGTGAGACTCTAGTTTATACAGAACACCGATGAAAAGTAATAAATGTACCTGTGTGGCCCCAGAGATTTTATGAAGCTGAGAATAATTCGCTTCTCAATTGATGAAGACACAACTTGGGACCAATCAACTCCAGTATCGTACCCAATAAGAATCGCAAAATCAAAGGAGCTGTGGCTGCGGCCAATCGCCACTCGGGGAATCGAGCCCCAGGTAAGTAAGACGAAGACAATACAACTATCAGCCCCGGGCCAATTATTTGAGAGCGGCGGCCTTTCTCCTACTCTTACCGGGCCTTGCGGCCTTGGATTTCATTCTCTTCACATTAAACCTAGAGAGATCACCAGAGCTGACGGCATCTCCTGACTTTGCATGTCGCTTTTTCCCTCCAAACCCATATTTCTCGTTCTTCTTCTGACGCTTTGCGTTCGGAGCACGAGGTCCTGACTGTTGTCGAGTAGATCCAGAGCGCTGCGAATGCTTGGCGATTTCATTGTCGACGCTAACATCAAAGATGTCGGCCTCTTTTGTACCCACATCAGAGCTATGCTCTTGGCGTTCTGCGAGACAATACTGGTTAGCCAATTGACGATAATAATCATAACAAACACCACCATATATATATATATATATATACACAAAGGAAATACTAGGCCGTAACTTACTTCGCTTCAGCGTCTTAATCTTGTCCAAGACCTCACGCTTGGCCTTCTGTCGTTCTTGGAGCTTGGAGACTTGCACCTGTTTGCCAAACTTTTTCAAGTCTCGAAGTTTGCGTGCTTCAGCCGCTGCTTTCTTAGCAGACGCCTCCTCTACCAGCTTTGCCTTGATCTTTTCCATATGGGCATCTTCTTTGACCATTTCAGCGAAGTAGTCTTTCGGACGAGAAAATGGCACTCCTTCACTAATTAGTCGAGATCGGCCCAGTCGCACGGCTTCCAGGCATTGAGAATAAAAGGCAAGTTCACGCTGCAGATCATCTGATACGTCGGGTATGGATTCAGAAGTTTCTGTAGCGGAGACGATAGACTGGTGGGATGCAAATGGAGCACTCTTGTCTGTTGGAATTGATATTCTCTCGAGCGCCGCCAGAAGAGCAGATGTGTTATTGATGGTCAGTCGGGTATGGGGGACAATGTCCTCTTTTTCCTCTTCCTCGAGATCTTCAAGGTCGGAAACAGGGATTTCTTCATCATCATCATCCTCCTCCTCCTCCTCCACTTCATCTGCAACATCTGATGCAAGCGTTTGAGTAGTGGTCTTTGGTTTTCTGGGGAGTTTCTTTTCAAGTTCAATTGAGGATTCCGAAGTATCGCTCTCGTAAATGGCGTCAAGGTTCATCTGCGAGACTCTGTCAGCATGAAGACGAATGAAATTTTGGGCAAATTCTAATACCAACCTTCTCTTCGTCGTCGTCTACCTCATTGTCTTCGGCGGTTTCGCCTGGTTGATCCAGATCACTCTCATCCTCGCCGTTTTGCTCTTTGCTAGCCTTTCGTTTGGCTGCTTCCTTGCTCTTTTTCTGCTGCTTCAACTTTGAAAAGTCAATTCCCTTTTCGGCGGCCAAGGCCATCTTCAGTTTGCTTTTTGTCACCATTTTGGCCTCTTCTTCTTGGGTTATATGGTGCAGCAAGTTTTTTTTTGTTTTTGGGCTTAGCTCTTGAAAGTGCTGCTCTGCCGCAGACGAGCCTGGGAAAATCTCAATATTCTGCCGTCCCAAGTAATTTTTTGTCCCCACCGCCTGTAGGGCGGTGAGAAAGCAAGCGTATCAAGCGGGCTATCCTGGAAAGCGGTAGACAAATAAGCGGGTCTGCAGAATACTGCCGGAAAGTAGTACTACATACTTCACCAAGTACCTACCTAGTAGGTAGGCAAGCGGGTATCAAAAAAACAGGGACCGCAAAATGAATATTCTAATCTTTGTGAGTGCATAGTTACGACTTTGTGTGTTCAAAACCTCCTCAGTCCCTGTTCTTCTGATATCCGCTTTGTCGGTATATGAAAACACACAACCGAATGAATTTAGATGAAAGAATATAGCAATTTTCTCTTTTGAATCACATAACACCCCGCCTTCTCTCCAAGGCTTACTCACTTGGAGCTAGTATCAAATCATCAGACTTATCCTACTAAATATTGAATACTCAATAATCCAACTTATGCTATATGACTGGGGAAAATGTATATTGTTGTTATATTGTGTTTATTAAACACATCACGGGCGTTCTGAAAAAAAAAAAAAAATAAAAAAAAAATAAGAAGACGTGTGCCAATGAACACGCTCAATGGGGTCAGTCACCACTAATTTTTGCATGTCGAAAGTATTTCATGCCTACCCAAGCGACTACAACCCACACCCAAGCCATAACGCACGTCAAGATAATAAGCGCAGGGTAGTATCCCACAATGGGCAGAGTAGGGTCGTCTTCAAGCTCGGGAGGCGCATATGGCGTCTTGCCTACGTCCCATGCCCAGCTCCAAACATCGAAGCAAGAGCCCATTCCCATGACAAAAACGAACCAAGTTACTGTAAGAACAACCCAGCCCCACCATTCAGTCTCGGCGTAGTCCCAGCCTGCACCTGGCTGGGGTAGCGACGAGGCGGAATAGGAGAGTGGAGATTTCGCCTTTTGCAGCGACCTCTGGCGTTCAGCTGTGTCCCGTCCGGCGTAGTAGGACTCAGATCCTGATGATAGAGGAAGTCTGGATCGCAGCGACGGAGAGGCGTGAGGTCTTAGCTGGATTATGTCCTCCTCATCTGTTGTCAAGCTGTACACGTCCGCCGGTCTTTCGCTCCGGCCCAAACCGGAATTAAAACGTGTCGAGGCGCACTCGTTTGTCGGTGATGACATGGGGATGTTGAGGCCAAGAGCATTATGTACAGTGATGTCAGAGCCAGGTTCGAAGCGGGCAGACTTAGATATAGATGCGTCAGGTATTGAATCTGTTTCAATAGCTAGCGGTCGGTTGTCTCTCCTGTCGCGCTGTGCACCTCTTCCCAGAAGGGCCACCTTTCTGAGAGATCCCCTGCGTCGCCGGGTCTTCTGCTGCTGTGCGACGGCTGCCAAGGCACGCACATGGGTGGCCGACGCCTCTGCCTCATCTCTGGGGGTCGGTTCCTTGTCGGCAGACGCTCTCATAAAGTCGGGTTTGATGCCTGGGATCGGATTAGGATTAGACGGCTCTCCATTGCGAGGATGAACTGAGGCCTGAGACTCGGAGGGCGATCCCTCTAGCGCAGCGTTGGGAAATCTGAGTGAATTTACACAGGAGTCCATAGGGGCTGCCCGCCCAGGGATCAGGCGGTGCAATCGCGTGGGTAAGCAAAGGCGCTGTTGCAATCAGATCTGAAAATACTCCGTACAGTGAGGGAAAATGGCCCCAAGCTAAGTTGGTGGCGGGTGGGGGTGTGACCTAGCCCACTACTGTAGAAATAGTATCCCCTTTTTAACAATGGGATCCATGGATGGTATTTTAGTAGGTCCTGGCAGTGAGGGGGAAGCAGATACCCAGGTGTGCCTGGCGGATATATGGAGTCTGGAAGTACCTTAATCAAAAGCCTGAACTTCCCCCTTGCAAATTGCAGTGCACCCTTCTCAATAAGATACCCAGCAGTAAACGCCAGGCAATCTTTGTATCAGCAAAGGAGAAAGAATATCTATAGCCCAGCAGCAAGCAAACATATAGAACTTGGTCTACCTTATGAGAGGCATAAAGTGGCCGACACTAGGTCAGATGGGTAGCTCCTCACCAGTAGATTTCACTACCTAATGCTCTGGCATATGATGAGCTTTTAGCCTGCGCTCTAGCCCATGCCAGCCGCCGCTTGAGCTTCTAGCAGCCAACCGTTGGTGGCATTGCCCATATGGGAAGAGGCACCAATCAACCCCTGACCCTCATGTGGCGGCACTGTGCTGAGGCGGGATGCGCGTGCTGGCCTGGCACTTGTCCCTTACTAGCATCCTGTCGAAAAGTCCAGCCTCTCCAGTCTGGTGTTATCCCCTAATCTTCAAGAGAAGTGGACAACACTCTCACCGCCGCAACTTCTGCGAAGGCACTCATTTTTACCATCTACACCTCTTCATCGTTACATCAGACCTGGCACCGACTTGCCCATGAATGTCTCTCGTTCATCGTCAGGCCGTCTAGTTTTTATCAGCTTCTTTCTGTCTTACTCTTTCCAGCTCTAGCTTCCCGCCTGACCAGCTCCTCCATGGCAGCGACCTACGATGTCGGCACGAGAGCGTGGCAGCCTGACGCCGCCGAGGGCTGGGTGGCCTCCGAGCTCATCAGCAAGACCGCAGAAGGCCCCAAAACAAAACTAGTCTTCCAGCTCGACAATGGCGAGGTATACACGCAGTCTACACGGCGATAGAGCCATACAAACCAAGTTCCCCGCTTAGATGGCCCTAACTGACTGAATGCCGATATTGCAGACTCGGACCATTGACGTTTCAACGGAGGCTTTGGAGAGTGGCGGTTCCGATCCCTCACTACCGCCGCTGATGAATCCGACCATCCTCGAAGCGAGTGATGACCTTACTAACTTGTCGCATCTTAACGAGCCGGCCGGTATGTTGCTCCCCGCATCTTGAAATCTTGCTACCGAACTTTACTTACAGGACTGGGCGAGCAGTGTTGCAGGCCATTCGATTGCGCTACCTACAAAAGGAGATCTATACCTACAGTGGTATCGTCTTGATAGCAACCAACCCGTTTGCTCGGGTTGACTCTCTCTATGTCCCTGGCATGGTGCAAGTCTACGCTGGAAAGCAGCGCGCAACGCAGGCCCCTCATTTGTTTGCGATTGCTGAAGAGGCTTTCATGTACGGTGCCGCCACAACTTGCAAGTTGCGCTCGATGCTGACCGGCTTTATTTTAGGGACATGATCCGTGATGGCAAAAACCAAACCATTGTCGTCTCTGGCGAATCCGGTGCTGGAAAGACAGTGAGCGCCAAGTACATTATGCGTTACTTCGCCACGAGAGAGGCTCCAGATAACCCTGGTGCCCGCACCAAGCGAGGAGCCGAGACTATGAGTGAGACGGAGGAACAGATTCTGGCGACCAATCCCATCATGGAGGCATTCGGCAACGCCAAGACTACCCGTAATGATAACTCATCGCGATTCGGCAAATACCTTGAGATCATGTTTGATGACAAGACAAATATCATTGGCGCCAAAATTCGTACATATCTGCTGGAGCGATCACGTCTCGTATTTCAACCCCTCAAAGAGCGAAACTACCACATATTCTACCAGTTGGTTGCAGGCGCCTCAGATGAAGAACGGGAGGCGCTGCATATCCTCCCCATTGAGCAGTTTGAGTATTTGAACCAGGGCAACTGCCCAACCATTGATGGCGTGGACGACAAAGCTGAGTTTGACGCTACTAAGAAGTCTCTAAGCACCATTGGCGTGTCCGAAGCACAGCAGTCCGATATTTTCAAGCTGCTGGCTGGTTTGCTTCACCTGGGCAACGTCAAGATCACTGCTTCACGGAATGACAGTGTCCTTGCTCCAAATGAGCCATCCCTGGAGTTGGCCTGTGGCATACTGGGAGTTGATGCCACTGAGTTTTCCAAGTGGATTGTGAAGAAGCAGCTCGTAACTCGAGGCGAAAAGATTACATCCAACCTTAGTCAGGCACAGGCTATCGTTGTGCGTGACTCAGTTGCCAAGTTTATTTACTCGAGCTTGTTCGATTGGCTCGTTGAAGTCATCAATCTCAGTCTTGCTACAGAAGAGATCCTGAGCCGCGTCGTTTCGTTTATTGGCGTCTTAGATATTTACGGCTTTGAGCATTTTGCAAAGAATTCCTTTGAGCAGTTTTGTATCAACTACGCCAATGAAAAGCTTCAACAAGAGTTTAACCAGCACGTGTTCAAGCTCGAGCAAGAGGAGTATCTACGAGAGCAGATTGATTGGACTTTCATCGACTTTTCAGACAACCAGCCTTGTATTGACCTGATTGAAGGCAAGATGGGCATTCTCTCTCTTCTGGATGAAGAATCGCGTCTTCCAATGGGATCAGATGACCAATTTGTCACCAAGCTTCACCACAATTTTGCAACTGAGAAAAAGCAGCCCTTCTTCAAGAAGCCAAGATTTGGCAAGTCAGCATTTACCGTGTGCCACTATGCTGTTGATGTAACATACGAGTCTGAGGGATTCATTGAGAAGAACCGAGATACGGTACCTGATGAGCACATGGCAGTCTTGCGCGCTACAAGCAACGCATTCTTGAAACAAGTTTTGGATGCGGCATCAGCCGTTCGAGAAAAAGACTTGGCATCGGCGTCATCGAATGCCGTCAAACCTGCTGCTGGTAGGAAAATTGGCGTAGCCGTAAACCGAAAACCAACTCTGGGAGGAATCTTCCGATCCTCCTTGATAGAGCTGATGAACACCATCAACAACACGGACGTGCACTACATCAGATGCATCAAGCCTAATGAAGCCAAAGAAGCTTGGCAGTTTGAAGGACCCATGGTTCTCAGCCAGCTTCGTGCTTGTGGTGTTCTCGAGACTGTTCGTATTAGCTGTGCTGGATATCCGACCCGTTGGACTTATGAGGAGTTTGCTCTGCGATATTACATGCTTGTTCATTCGAGCCAATTGACCTCTGAAATTCGGCAAATGGCTGATGCTATTTTGTCAAAAGCGCTGGGCACCAGCACCGAGAAGGGAATGGACAAGTATCAGCTTGGCCTAACCAAAATCTTCTTCCGCGCCGGTATGCTTGCTTTCCTGGAAAATCTACGTACTAGCCGTCTCAATGAATGCGCCATTCTCATTCAGAAGAATCTGCGGGCAAAGTATTACCGTCGTCGTTATCTGGAGGCTCGAGAGTCCATCATACAGACCCAGTCGGCTATTCGGGCGTATATTGCGAGAAAACAGGTTCAAGAATTAAGAACTATTCGCGCGGCAACAACTATCCAGCGTGTTTGGCGTGGATACAAACAGCGCAAGGAATTCCTTCGGATTAGGAATGATGTCATTCTATTTGAATCAGTCGCTAAAGGTTACCTTCGCAGGAAGAATATCATGGAGACAAGGGTAGGAAATGCTGCTCTCATTATTCAGAGGGTATGGAGATCTCGTAGACAGCTTCGCACCTGGAGACAGTATCGCAAGAAGGTGGTTTTGATTCAAAGCCTCTGGCGCGGCAGGAGTGCTCGCAAAGAATACAAGCACATGCGAGAAGAAGCTCGCGACTTGAAGCAAATTTCGTATAAGCTGGAAAACAAGGTTGTCGAATTGACCCAGAACCTAGGATCGATGAAGGAGAAGAACAAGAATTTAGTTTCGCAGGTGGAAAGCTACGAGGGCCAGCTCAAATCATGGAAGAATCGCCACAATGCGCTCGAGGCGCGAACCAAGGAGTTACAAACGGAGGCCAACCAAGCCGGTATTGCGGTTGCACGCCTTCAAGCTATGGAGGACGAAATGAAGAAGCTTCAGCAAGCATTCGACGAGTCGACTATGAACATCAAGCGTATGCAGGAAGAAGAACGCGAGCTCAGGGAATCACTTCGCCTAACCAGTTCTGAGCTAGAGACAACCAAAGAGACCAACTTGGAGCGAGAGAGAGATAATATGAGCCTTCGACAGGAACTAGAGGCGCTTCGGGATGCGTTGGAGTTGGCGAAGCGCAACGGATCACTCAATGGTGATATCACTAATGGTGTTAGTACTACGTCAGCCGCAACTAGCGGACTCATCAATCTCGTCTCATCTAAGAAACCGAAGCGCCGAAGCGCTGGCGCGGAGCCTCGCGAGCTGGATCGCTTGAGCGGAACCTACAACCCTAGGCCAGTCTCCATGGCTGTTACAAGCTCTCTCAGCCGTCAAAATCATCTATCAGGATCCACTCTCCTTCCTGGTGTCGATAATATTGAAATGGAACTTGAAAGTCTTCTTGCCGATGAGGACGGCCTCAATGAAGAGGTTACTATGGGTCTCATCCGCAACTTGAAGATACCGTCACCAAACACAAACCCCCCTCCCTCTGATAAAGAGGTTTTGTTCCCTTCATATCTCATAAACCTGGTAACTTCCGAAATGTGGAACAATGGATTCGTCAAGGAATCGGAGCGTTTCCTCGCCAATGTGATGCAATCAATCCAGCAGGAAGTGATGCAGCATGATGGTGATGAGGCCATTAATCCTGGCGCGTTTTGGCTTTCTAACGTCCACGAGATGCTCTCCTTTGTCTTTTTGGCAGAGGACTGGTATCAGACACAAAAGACAGATAACTACGAGTACGACCGCCTGCTGGAGATTGTCAAGCACGATCTTGAAAGTCTCGAGTTCAACATCTACCACACCTGGATGAAAGTTTTGAAAAAGAAGCTGCAAAAGATGATTATCCCAGCCATTATCGAATCCCAATCCTTGCCAGGATTCATTACCAATGAGAGCAACCGATTCCTTGGCAAACTGCTACAGTCTAATTCTGCACCCGCATATAGTATGGATAACCTTCTCAGTCTCCTGAATAGCGTTTTCCGGGCTATGAAGGCCTACTACTTGGAAGATTCCATCATCACACAAACCATCACAGAACTGCTCCACCTTGTTGGTGTAACCGCCTTTAATGATTTGCTCATGCGCCGCAACTTCCTCTCATGGAAACGCGGACTCCAGATCAACTATAACATAACTCGTATCGAGGAATGGTGTAAGAGTCACGACATGCCGGAAGGCACGCTGCAACTCGAGCACTTGATGGTAAGGAAGATAGTGCGAATAACAGCGATGAAAACAGAATGCTAACTCTGAGAACCTCTTATTAGCAAGCAACTAAACTGCTTCAGCTGAAGAAAGCGACGCTGAACGATATTGAAATCATTCAAGATATTTGCTGGATGTAAGTTTCAAATCAATCTACATCATCCATCTCGGCGCTAACAAGCATGAAAATAGGCTTTCACCAAACCAAATCCAAAAACTCTTGAATCAATATCTTGTTGCCGACTACGAGCAACCTATTAACGGAGAAATTATGAAAGCTGTGGCATCTCGAGTTACCGAGAAGAGTGACGTCTTGCTTTTACAGGCAGTTGATATGGAAGATAGCGGCCCATACGAGATTGCAGAGCCTCGTGTCATTACGGCGCTCGAAACATATACACCATCATGTAAGTCAAGAAGTGGTCCTGCGCTATTGCTATGTAGCGAAAAGTGAGCTAATGACTTGTCTCATGCCCAGGGTTACAAACACCTCGCCTGAAGCGACTGGCAGAGATAGTCTCGGCGCAGGCTATTGCACAACAAGAAAAACTAGAGACGGGCGAAGTTGATGGCTTTGACGGCCATCAGCAATTGGCCGAAGTTGAAGAATCTGAGACTGAACAGTGAGCGGAATCTAGAGATTGCATATCGACAAGTGATTCACTATGTTAGATAAAAGGCTTGATACGACAAGAGTGTCTGCTAGGGAATCTGATCTGTGCATTGGGAGAGCGGCTAGCGAATGTTGAAAAAAAAAAAGGGTTTCTGTCAAGTGGTGACAACAAATTATATTTGGGCATTTTTTATGTATAGAGCGGAGCGGATTTAGTTCTCCCTGTTTAGGCAATTACGCGGTGTCCGCTAGTATCAAATGAAAATAATTACGAACGCAGTGAATCGACCATAAAAAAAAAAAAGGCTTTTTTGAGGTGCGCGGGAAAGGGTGGAGTGGCCGTGCTTTAGCATTCGCGCTTTTGAAATAATTTCCTCTCCAGCCGCATCCGTCCTCTATCAAAATTTATACATTCAAGAAAATGCGCTCAGCACCAAATATCATTATTACCGGTACACCCGGGGTGGGCAAGACCACGCACAGCGAGATCCTTGCCGAGAGGACGGGTCTGCGACACGTTTCTGTAAATCAAATTGTCAAAGATAAAGAATGCCATGAAGGCTGGGACGACGAGTATCAAAGCTGGATTGTCGACGAAGACAAGGTAAGACAGGGAGCCACTTGAAAAGCTTCTTCTTCTCTTTCGCCGCTAACCTCGTGGAAATGTAGCTGCTAGATGTCATTGAGGATGACGTGAAGGAAGGGGGCTGTATTATTGACTGGCACGCCTGTGATCTGTTTCCTCGTAGCTGGGTTGATCTTGTGGTGGTGCTGCGAGTTGATTCCACGACATTATATGATCGTCTTGAGGCCAGGTAAAAATTTTCATTTTTCAGCTCACTTTTTTTTTTTTTTTCTTACACCCCTCCCTCCCTAAGCTCATCAGCTGCTTAACAAATATGGTATATGTTAAAAAGAAATCCGAATCAACTGACAAAAACTCATAAAAGAAACTACCCAGAGGTCAAGCTTCAAGAAAACCTAGATTCCGAGATTATGGAGGTGCTACTACAAGAAGCGCGTGAGGCCTTTGACGAGGAAATCGTTGTTGAGCTTACCAGCAACAGTTCCGAAGAAATGGAGTCCAACATAGACCGCATTGAAGCTTGGATTAAGCAGTGGAAGGCAGACCACGCTGATTGAGCTGGATCAGTTTTCTCTACGAATCAACGAAGTATTATTCCTAGTCTTTTTTTATGTCCTATCTTACTCCAAGGCTGCTGCTCCATGGGTATGATATAACCAGACAGAAGCTGGCCTTGAAGGACTCGCTTCTGCACTCATGTCCATGTCCATTTTGGCAATGTCGGTCTTCAAGATGACATCTTGACAGCATCCTCTACCCCGTCGAAGAGATGGAATGGCCATCATCCTCAGAGGCGAAGCTTCGCCGGCTGGGAAGCAGCTTATCTAGTCTATGTATAGCCTTTTTCCATTAAAATACATCAAGGCGCGGGTAATTCGCAGTATAACAGCTAAAGCGTGTCAACTTTCATGGCTTCTTGTATCAGCTTGTACCGCTTCCTTGTCTTTGCTCGTCCCGTACACCATTCATTAGCCGCGCCTAAGAATCTCGCAAGTCGTAGAGACATAAACTTTTCGTATATCCAAGCCAGAGCAAAATATCCAAGCCCTAATAGGACTAGGAACGACTTGTAGTCCCAGCTCATTTGGCTCAATTGCATTAAATCATACAGCCAGAATGGGGGACTCGCAAGCATATATCCAGTCACTGCTAAACTCAAGATGATGGTTGCGATGAATGGCCCTGGGAAAGTTAGACTTGCTGCATAACAACTCGGGGGGAAGAAAACGAAAAACAAAGTAACTCACAGTTTTCCCAGAGAGGATGTCTAAAAGGAGCCCCTGCGTTCAGTATAATCCCTGAGAGTATATATTCGAAGCATGAAACCAAGAACAGTGCTGTATTCTCGGAGCTTTTTATGCTAGATTCGTCATGGCTCAATTCCGGCGGTTGGTACCAAGGTTGCTCCCTGACAGTGACGTATGCTATAGCTTGAATAACTATGCTAACGCCCATCAATCCAAGTAGAGGAACAAGGACTTTGCGCGAAACGAGATCCGCTGTTGGCCGCTTCCTGCAAAGCTTCTCCGCAGGTCCAGCCCAGCCCATAAAGACTGCGATTGGGAGGATGAGGAGAAGATCAATAAATAGGAATTGAAAATCTCCTAAATTCGAACCCTTGGAGTAGAGGAAGCTGACCGAGGTAAACTGTATTGCTGAGTATAGACTCATGTATTTGAAACAGCTGAAGCTTGTTACCAGAGCTGCACGGCCCTCCCTGTCAAGACATTAACAAAAGAGGAGAAAATAAGCCATATTTTGTACAAACCTGATAACCTCTAGGACACAGCGAATGTCGAAAACCTGCGATGTAAATGGCGCGGCTACCGAAGCCTCGGCCTGCGACAGTGAGATGCCCACATCTGCAGCTTTCAAGGCGCCGCAGTCATTTGCACCATCGCCACAAAAGCCACAAGAGTAGTCTATGCTCTGCAGTTTCTCTACTAACTCATGTTTTTCATCTGGCGACATTCTCGCGAAAACTTTGCCTTTCACGAGCACCTTGAGGATTGTTAGACTCGTCCTTCAGCCGGTGTGAGCGAACTTACTTTAGACAAAATGTCGGCTGGGGCATAATCAACTATCCATCGGAATACCTCGCCGCTTACAGCGAGAGAATAGTTCTGCATGTTGGAGATGTCGTAAGGAAGGGAAATGTCACCTTCTGGTGGCGCTGGGAGCGGCTGTTGATGAATTAGATCAAGCACACAGACAAACATATGATCCAATCAAAGTGTGCCTTGGCTTACCACTAGAGTTGTCTTGTCAAGACAGTAAATAATATTGTCAATGCTCTCCCATTGCAGCTCTGCTGTAGGATCCTGAGAGTCACCTGATTGAAGTAAGTTAAAAAAAAATAATGAAAAGGGGAGCCAAAAACTTAAAAGCGCTCACCATGAAGGAATCGAGGTACAAAACAATGCGCATGACGGTCGAGAAGACCGCATTCTCTAGCAACACTGATAGCCGTCAGGATATTGTCGCCTGTTACCATTACAGTGGCAATATTAGAGCCTTTGAGCTCTTTCAAAACACCCGCAGTGCTGGGCTTCAGCTTGTTCTCAAAGATAATGAAGCCGATGAAATCCAAATCCCGCTCAACTTCAGTGCGAGTCATTTTTTGCGCCCTAACCCAGCTCAGTCGGTTGAGATGTCGCGTAGCACAGCCGATAACACGGTAGCCTTTATGGGTGTAATATGAAAGAAGCTCATCATAGTCCTTGGGAACTGGCAAAAGTCTTTAGTCGTTGCTTTTGATGCGAACAATAGAAACAGCTACTCACTGCTGCTTGGGCGACATATATCACGCATTGCTTCTGGTGCACCTTTGACAAATATATCGCCATCCTTCCTCCCAAAGTGTCTCACAATAACACTGGATCTTCGAAGTTGCGAGACAAATTCGAATGACTTGAGAACGCCAAGTTGAATTGATCTCTATACGTCTTGTCAGCTAGCAGTGTGAAAAGCCGCTCTCAAAGACTTACATCAGGGGGGGAGGCAATCGAAGGTGAAAGACTGCCGTATTCTTCTTCTTCACCCTCCACAACATTGTGCTTTCCCTCCTCAAAGGACCACTCCGTAAATTCGAACATTTTGAGATCTAGGGGATCGCCGACAAGCTCGCCATCAACCGAGCGAAGTGAATGACAAGTTGCCATAGTGTAGAGAGCAGCTTGTAAGATGCTCTGAAAAGAAGCGCTTGTCTCCCTTTGCTCAAATAATCGGGGCTCCGAAATTACATCGCTAAATTTATGATTGTCGGTTGAAACAACACGAACTCCAAGGACATCCAGGCCATCTTCTGTGAGTGTACCCGTTTTGTCAAAGCACATGATATCAAGTTTTCCGCCGACATTTACTCTTTGCGGGCTAATGCAGAATATCTTGGCTTTTTTCAAGCGAGCGAGTGCAAAATTTGTGCCGATTGTCAGAGTTGCAGGGAGAGCCGGTGGTACGACAATAGTTATGAGATCGAGAGCACGAACAATGATCAGGTGCCACTCCAACTGCAGTCGAATGAAATTGATAAACGAGGCAACAAATCCAAGCAGAGCAACAACAGCCATGACACTGATATACCTGAATGAGTCGCGGTAAAACTTGAACCCCGATGGTTTGGGAAAGAGCATGGACCGCACAAGAGAACCTTTGGTAGTATTAAATCCGATTCGAACAACGAGTGCCAGGGCGACGGCATCGCCACCTAAATCTTCTTGGGGGCGTCTCGCCCGAATTATCTTAGTTCCACAGAACAGAAAATGGCGAGCGATTTCAGGAGAAACTGTAGATGCAGTAAGGTCCAATTTTGCCAGCGTTGTATCGGTTGCTGGAATTTTAGAAACCGGGACAGATTCCCCTGTGCCGTACATTAATGAGGGTACAAGGAGAAGAAATCGTTATTATAAACATACCTGTAAGCATACTCTCGTTTACAATGCAATCTCCTGTAAGTAATAAACTGTCACTAGGAAGCTGGGTCAGGTTAGGATCGCTTAGCTCATAAACGTCGCCAGGAATAAGGTCCCCGGATGACATATAGGTCCCTTACAAGTGTCAGTACTGGATCGTCTCTTGATGATACCCATAATACTTACAGAATCCATTCCGCAATACTCGAACGTCACATTCGAAGCGGGAGATTTCGCGTAGCCGTTTCATCGTCTTCAAAAGGTTAGATGCGAATTTAAACATCGGCGAATCAAAGAAGTAAAACGTACTGCTCGAGTTTCAACGAGGGTCGTCGTTATGCTCCCAAATGACATGAGAAAAATGCAGATGGCATAATAATAATAAGAATCAAGAGACCACAGAATAATACTGGCAATTTGAAATATATAAAACGGATGCAGCACCTAAGCAGATTGTGAGTCAATGAAGTTGATGATAATCATAAAACAAGGCAAAGAAGCTTAATGTAGTCTTAAATTTGCGAGTGGAATGTGATAGAAAAGAATTTGGCAATTACCTCATCAACGAGCAGTTGGCCCACGGATTTTTGTTGTATATCAATCAGATTACTTCCAAATATGATTTCGCGAGTCGATTTCTCGTCGCTATCCAGGCCAGTTCGTACAACTTGCATGTCAGTCCAGCTAGGATCTTTCCAGCCACTCAGCAAAACGAATTTATCTTTGAGAGAATGGTAGCAAAATCGGACATAACGGTAGTTGAGAGATCGGAGACTATCGATGACAGGGTCATTCTCATCGTCCAGACCATAAGATGGCGACTTTTCTGGAAGCCCAAAGACCGAAGAAAGCGGCTGACCGTAGGCCTGGACTTGCACTTGGGAGATTTCCATCTCTCCCCATTGATTCTCTATAACAACCCAGCTACAGTCTCTCAAAGGGCAGGCCTGCCCAAGAAGAGAGATGTACAGTCTGGGAAGCCACCTGAGCAGGAGATAGACAAGCCCTCCGGTTAAGATACACAAGACGATATAGGCTATATAGCCGGTAGTTCTCGTGCGGAAACCGGCGATTGCAATCGTCAAATCTTCATTCTCGACGTAAACCTTCTGGCTTGTACGGTTAAATGGGTGTGAGCTGGTAGTCGTGACGTTGCTATCCCTGCGAAGAAGATGGGCATGGACGGAAGTACGCGATTGGCTCGACGAGCATCGATGAAGCATGTAATCGTGATTATAAGCTAGGAAATCATCATCTGCCGAGTGATCGTCGTCTTCGTCGTCTAATGCCGATACAGCGAACTCAGTGATATCTTCAAACTAGACTTAGCGGAGTGTATGCTATAATTGAAGCCACGAGCTCGTACCTGCTTCATTGTTGGCCTCATCACCTTCGTAATAAATAAAGCTAGTTGTAGAATCGGCTCGAGATCGTCGATGGGAAAACGCTGAAACGCTGCTCGGAAGACTTTCCGCCATAGGGCCAGAGTAAGGCTATAGATCAACCGTTAGTTATTTTTAAATGCTGCACAGATACTTTCGGCCTTCTACTCGCCTCATCGTGGGCCATCTCGACATCGTCGAAAATGCCGGAGCTACTTTGACTGCCATTAGGGCGCAAATACGGAGGACGAGGACGAGCAGGAACAGCTGCCGAATAGTCGGCCGACGCTGCCGACGCAACATCACGGTGATCCATAGCGGTTGGTTATCCGAAGCTACGGTTCATGACGAAGATTTAAGCGAATCCTCTGGGGAATTGAGTATGATGGCGGGCTAGGTGACTTTATCTAGCAGTCATGCTGCAGAGGCGTACAGAATACCCAATTTGGCGAATTATCGGCGGCAAAAAGGTCGAGTATCACCTATAGAAGGTAGCGCTCTTTCGCGCCGGGTGTATGGAGTGGGATTTATGCTAATACGAAGAGGGAGGATGTTCCGAGTTCACTCGAAGCATCGCGAGGTGACGGAAAAACGCGAGCCGCGATAAGAACTTGAGAGTGTAGAGCGTCAGTGCTGCTTTGGTGGATAGCCAAATAGCTTAACAGTTGCGACTAAACTTTAGAGGTTAGATACCGTCCTTCTAGAAACAGGCATAGCGTTTACTAATCGTTGGACGGCACTGCGTCTGGCTTAGTGACAGATGAATACAAGTACCTAGCACTAAATGGGAGCAAAATAAGCAATGTAATGAAGAAAATGCCAAATGGCTTGAAAAACTGGTAAAAGTACTAATTCAAATGCTCAATAAATCTTTTTTTTTTTTTTTTTTTTTTTTTTTTTTAAACATTTGTATAGCCTGCATGAGAAAATTCTTGTTTTCTTTTTAAAAGTATTTCAATATTTTCCTACTTGAGCTGCTTCGGAACGATAGTGCACTTGCACAGAGTAGTGGCGGTACCATTAGCAACTTTTTCTTCTTATCTTATCTATTATCAATTAATGTGAGCGCTCCCTACAGCACTGTCTACTGCCTAAAGGTACCTGTACTCAGTACTAAATTGTTGAGGGTTTCGCGCCCGTTGACGCGCCTCAGGCCTGCTCCGCTAGCCAAATTTTCTCGAACCTGAGGCCCCACCACCGCTCTTAGCCACCGCCAACGCCTCCTCTCCAAAACTTTCCGTTTTCACATTCTCCCAATCCCCAACGGCCTCAGTTTCTATTTGCATGTTTTTTTGCTCGCCCGACAAGCATCATGGCCGAGCCTATTCGAAACAAGCGCTCTGAGTATACTGCGCCGTGAGTGATGAGATGTCTTCACATTCTCTTTTGCATTTCAGCGATACTAACTACCCCGCCTTCAGTACACCGCAGAATACGCCAGCTGCTACCGCGCCCATAACCTCCCGCGCCCAGCAGCCCGGAGTGGCCAGCATCAAAGAAGGCAAGTCCAATCCAGATGCCGGAATCAAATACAGCGTATCTAACCTTGTCACTATCATATAGATGATATGGAACGAGCAGCTGCCGCCTCTCTCCTGGCGCAAAACCCCAAACTCGTGCAGATGATTCAAGGGCGACTTGGCTCTCTCATTGGACAGTCTTCTGGTTACATAGAATCCCTTCCCGCCCCTGTCCGTCGTCGGGTTTCAGGGCTGCGAGCCATTCAGAAAGATCATGCCAAATTGGAGTCTGAATTCCAAGAGGAAGTTCTTCAGCTTGAGAAGAAATACTTTGCCAAGTTTACTCCTCTGTACGAGAAGCGATCTGCCATCATCAACGGCAATGTGGAGCCCACGGAGGAGGAAGTCAAGAGGGGAGATGAGGACAACGAGGATGAAGCAGATGCAGCGGAGCCCGCTGAGGAGGCCGCACAGCCCGATGACTTGGCTGAGGCCGTGAAGGGAATTCCTGAGTTCTGGCTGTCTGCCATGAAGAACCAAGTTACCCTTGCGGAGATGATTACCGACCGGGACGAAGCTGCTTTGAAGCATCTTACCGATATCCGCATGGAGTACCTTGACAAGCCGGGCTTCCGCCTCATTTTCGAGTTCGCCGAGAATGAGTTCTTCTCAGACAAGACTCTCACCAAGACGTACTTTTACCAGAACGAGAGTGGCTACGGCGGCGACTTCATTTATGACCATGCTGAAGGCCACAAGATCGATTGGTACCCCGGTAAGGACCTCACGGTCCGTGTCGAGGCCAAGAAGCAGAGGAATAAGAGTGAGTTGCCTTTTTTGAGCTTTTTTTCCTGAATGCAAACTAACCTGATATAGACACCAAGCAGACCCGTATCGTTAAGAAGTCGGTGCCGACGGAGTCCTTCTTCAACTTCTTCTCCCCTCCCAAGCCTCCTACCGACGATGCTGATCCAGAAGACGATGTTACATCAGACATCGAGGAGCGTCTGGAGCTAGACTACCAGCTTGGTGAGGATATCAAAGAAAAATTGATCCCACGTGCGGTTGATTGGTTCACTGGTGAGGCACTTGCATACGAAGAATATGATGAGGATGATTTGGAAGCCGGTGACTACGACGACGAAGATGATGATGAGGACGACATGAGCGAGGATCACGATGATGACGAGGAGTCTGATGAGGATGTAAGTTCAGTTTATTCCATTGAGCGTCTGTGGCGAGACTAACGAATAATGATAAAGGACGAGTCTGGAAAGCCCAAGCAAGAGGCAGCCGAGTGCAAGCAGAGCTAAGTAGCAGAATCTGCCCAAATTTAGAAGTTGGAAGCTTTCTACACATTAGAGGAAACTCGCGGGATGGAGGATGCAAAGTGGATAAGGATGAGAGGAATGGCGTATCTGAATTAATGACATCGCTATATGTTTTGTTTCATTGGTGATCGTCCCCAAAAGAATGTTTTTTTTTTCTTGTCTTTCACGTACTCAGAGATTTTATCTCAATAATAGTAACCAGGTACTAGGGGCAATATGTATTTTTGCTAATAGTTTAATGCGGAATGATTTGTGCTTTTATAAAAATCAGTCCCTTTTGGAGGACACAAACAAAAAGAGATTCCATGTTTAGTGAGATGCAGTTTGGGGCTCTATGTGGCTAGCTGATGTGATATCTTGATTCTTTTGTGTAGCTCCCACCCTTTATATCTAAACTCGCACCCGTAATATTACTTTGCCTATTTTTTTCGCTGAGGAAGTGCCTTCTGTGACGAGGTCTCTTTCGGCAGCTCTTTTGAGAAGGGGATGAACTCTGGAGCTCCAGGCAGATACTTTCGGAGGACCTCCGGCACACGTAAACCCTATAGCAGGTTAGGATTGCTATCGACTGGCAAACGGTCATGTCATCAAAGACTTACATCTTCTGTTTGGTAGTTTTCAAGAATGCAGCACAGAGTTCGCGTCGTTGCGCACAATGTGGAATTGAGGCAGTGGACATACTTCTTCTTGATATCTGTCTGCGTCTTTGTGCCACAGCGAATTTCAAGAGCACGAGACTGGTAGTCGGTGCAGTTGGAGCATGATACGAGTTCCTTGTATTCTCCCTGGAAGGGGAACCAGGCCTCCAGATCCAGTTTCTTGGAAGCAGCATCGTTGAGGGCACCAGAAACGATGGCGACCACTTGGTATGGCAGTTCCAGAGATTTGTAGAATTCTTCTGACACAGCAATCATGTCCTCAAATGCCTCCCAAGATTTCTCTGGGTCAGTAAGCAGAAATTGTTCAATCTATAATAAATTAGCTACGTCACAGGTGGATGGAACAGGTGGGTTTACCTTTTCAAACTGGTGAACACGGTAGATACCCCAAGCATCTCGGCCATGAGATCCGGCTTCTCGTCGGTAGCACGTGCTATAACCAGCATACCTGTGATTGATGATTAGCAAACCACCACATGCTTAATGTCTACGGCATGTCGTACTTGATAGGGAGCTCTTTGGGCTGCAGCCACTCGTCGGCGTGGAATGCGGAAATAGGTTGCTCGGACGTAGCAATGAGATACTTGTCATTCTTTGAATCTCCATCCACAACCTTGTACAGCTGCTCATCAAAGTCATCCAGCTGTGCTGTTTTGGCCATGTAATCCCTGAGCATGAACTGAGGGGCTTGGAGAGGGCAGTATCCCCGCTGAGTGAGGAACTCAAGACCGTAGTTTACCAGGGCCTGGTTGAGAAACACGCCCCATTGGCGCAAGAAATATCCACGGTGACCAACGACCTTGACACCTCGATCAGCATCATATCCATCGAGTCGGAGAAGGACCTCGTGATGCGACAGGACCGGTCGCTTCTCGACGGTAACGCCCTCGGGGCCCAGGTTCGCTGAACTGCATTGTCATCCTGGATATCAAGGGTTAGAGTAGTGTCAGTCAAAAGAGGATGTTTGGAGAAGCCGCACCTCGTTCTTGCTCACAGGCACAGAGTTGTGAACAAGGTTACCAATGGACTTGACCTTGGCCTTCAGAAGCACATCCTTCTCAGCCGCTGACTCGCTAAGGGCCTTTTCTTCTTTCTGCAGCGCGATCTTTTCCTGAAGAAGGTCATCCGCATTCTCCTTGGCCTTTTGCAGCTACGGTTAGCAAAAGCACCGCCAGACCTAGGCACATAGATATAGTCTACCTTCTTCTTGGTCGCGATCTGCTTCTGGACGTCGTTTATTTTGCCCTTGATCTGACTGGCGCTGTATTGGGCTGTAACGAACGCGATTAGCAAAGATGAACCGGCTGTGGAAGTTGGAACCAATAAGTACTTCGGCGATGGTCCTCAAACAGCGCAATCACCTCGTCGACAATCTCGACATTGGCAAAACGGCGGCGTTGCGATTCGCGAATGAGTTCGGGATTGCCCCCGCGCTCGGTGATGAAGTCGTTTACGTCGAGCATGGTGAAGGCCTTTGCAACAGTTGTATTTGCAGGCTAATATTGTCTGAACTTCACAGCTGACTCGGAAGGTGCAAATTCTAGGACCTGAAAAATAGAGACGAAGTTGAAGGCTAAAGTGAGGTTCTCTTATCTGTCGAGTCACAAAACAAAAATGGAGGGGTGCGCAAGGTGGGGTCTGATTCTTTTGCAAGACCCTGGCCTTAGTGCTGGGCGGCAATGGCGTACATGTATTAGACGTGGACAAAATAAGCCAAACAGCATATTGATTTTGATGTGATTTACTAGCCAGCGCCCCAGGCTCGCCGGCAAGTACATAAAAATTTTGACGGGGACTATTTTAAGATACCCGTATAGATAAATGGATAAATCCCAAGTTCCTCTAAAAGTAGGCCGCTTTCCTATATAGTACATATGAATTTGATGTTATAGCCATTTATAGGTCGTTCATCTGCAGGTTTGATGTTGGTTTGTCATTATCTGGCCAAGCATTTTGTGGTGCTGAAAAGTCGATCTAAAGCATATCCCCTGTTGATATACAAAAGAATTTGAGTGTTAATACTTACGAGTGTCTAGCCCATAGGCCCCCGCCCCCCGTCAGATAATTTTATCTACAATAGTTACCCATAGTAGTAAATGCAGCAGATTAGGTCTTCTCTTTCCAAAGGCCCAAGCCATCGCCTTCGCTACCGTCGTAGTAGTGATTTGTTGGCGCCTCGAGTCCTTCCTGATGAGATTTAGGGTATGCGCCCGTCGAGTCACCTCGCATTCACTCTTGGGATCGGGCGACTGTGTTTTTAACCGGCTTGACGACGTCGGCTCCAAGTATTGCTCAACATGTAGGTAACAGAACAACACATGCATATGCGACTCTCTACTTCTTCAATAATCGTAATTTCTCGATCCTGGGCCACTTCTGGTATACAACACTCTCTAGTCGCTGTTTGCGGATCTGCGCCCCATGCGCGCTCTGCGGCGTCTAGTAGCTGCCCCTCGTTGGCAAGGGTGTTCCAGAACTGTCATGTATCTCACCTGATTGGACGTCGCTTTTAAGCACCTGCATCAGCACTGCCGTCTCGCATCGCGATTCCCTCAATCAGCTCACTGCTGTCGCAACATGGGAGAAGTGCTAATTCTCCACCCGATTCCTTGTACAACTCTTGAGGACGTCGAATCAATCATCTAGCATGGAGAATCAACGAAATCCAGCCGAGGCGCAGCGGAGAAAGGTCACTACATACGGGAAACTAGCTTCTCGCAAACGTCACACCGGCGCAGGTCCAACCTCGTCGCTTCTCCAGGTTTCGTCGACAGAAACAAGCTCTTCAGCAACTTCAGCGACTCATCGACCTAAACAGCCCCAGCCATCTCCCTTGCAGACTGACGATTCTTCGCGACCGCAGAAAACGCTTAGCAGTGCCAGGCATATAGCCCTCGATGCTGCTCGTAAACAACAGGCGAGCGAGACAGACACAACACGCAAACGAAGCCACAAGTCTGCGTTTGGTACGGGAAACCCTGTAGCGGCGATAGACGTCGTGGCCGCACGCCGGCTTTCCAGGCCATCTTCAGCCCAGGAGCAGATACGACACTCCGACGGAGCAGATGTCAAAGATACAAAACCGAATGCTGTTAAGAATGGATCGGTATATTCCAAGTCCACAACCTCACTACCGGCGACACCAAAAAGATCGAGTGCTGTTGAACTGGCTGCTATTGGGCTTGAGAAAGATATAGAAGCAAAGATATTATATGGAAACAAGTCGCCAGAAACGCCGCCGACGCGTCGACGCCGTTTGATCGATGCGCTTGTAGCAGAAAAAACTAGTGATCCCAGCGCTAGCCCAAGCCAGAGTGTCCCTGTATTTGAGCATATCAATAGGACCGAGCATAAAGCTCCGGATGGGCGTCCCAGCATTCGCAAGGACGCGCCGCTGCGCAGGACCGCCTCCGACACCACTACACTGGAAAAGAGGAAGATCAAGTTCACTTACAGCCAATCCCGAAGCATTCTTCAAGATTCACAGGAGTCGAATGCAACTGAGCCCACTGACTTTCCTTCTATCGATGATATCGACGAACCTTTGAAGCCTCCGTCTCCGACTATTGAAGAAGACGATGATGATGATGATGAATTGAAGACCAAGGTTGCTATTAGGAGCGTTCATGAGCTGCGACGAGCCGGCGCCAATAACCGATCGTCAGATGAAGTCGATGATCTGCTTTCTAGAATCGGAGCACCAGGATCTTTGGCGTCAACCATGCGGAGAAATGCCCTGTGCGAGCTAGCTGATAAGCTGCAAAACAAAGAGTTTATGAATCAATTTCGTGACCATGCATCGCGAGACAACATAGCCAAGGGAATTAGTAAGGAGAAAGATACAATCAGCGGGTTTCTCCTCGCTGCTGCCTTTGTTATCTTCCTATCATCAGGTCCTGCGCCGCATATGCTTCACCAATTAACAGAAAACAAGGTTGGCGCATGGTTGAGTAATCTTCTCAATATACAGGAGGATATAAACGCTATAGCAACTCAGAAATCTTCTAATATGCCGAAAACAACCAGAAACTCACTAGCCAGCGTGAAGAAGACACTGCTGGAAATGCCACTATGGCATGGCTACCAATTGCTGCATCTCTCTCCTCAAACCATTGCCTTGCAACTGCTCTCTATGCTTGTGGGTCTATTAGACCCCCAAGAGGTCCAAGCTATATTGGATGATACTGCTACCAGCATCTCGGAATTGAGATCCCATTTTGCGTCTCTCGACTCTCGCAACGATGTCAATTATGCGCTCACCATCCGCATTCTCGAGGCGCAATCCAGCTCCTTAACCTCCACAAATGACACTTTTGCCCAAGTCCAGCAAGAAATGTCCGAGATCGCTACGTTCCTCCGAAGCATGCTGCAAGACTGGCCAAAAACCCACAACGACATAGATGCTACCTTGTTAAAGCTTGCCATCAACACAACTAATAATGAGACAAGGGCAGCCGCAATTCAAACCCCCCAGCTGCTATCAAGCCTAACCCGCTGTATAATCTCCGGATTTTCGGCTGTTGAGAGTGCTATTCAAAAGTCAACCTTCGAAAGTAACATTTATGACGAGCTCCTCCTCATACTTGGGATCATGATCAATGTTCTGGAGCACTCCTCGGACGCGCGTATATCTATCGATGCGGATGAAATCAATCAGCTAATTTCGACTTGGTCCGAGCTCGAACGTGTAATGGAAAAGGTATGTTTATTTTTCTTTATACAAAAAAACTCCTCCCCCCCCTCCCCTTTTCTTAAAACATAAAGTTCTTTCTACACTCACTAACTCATAAATTATAGGACGATTCAGTCGAGACCTCAAAACTCGGCATAGCATACAGCTACCTCGCTATAATACTGGGATATTCATACTTAGGTCACCCGGAGCTACCGGTCACAAACGGCTTGCTCCCAGCTATACAACACTTCATAACGATATATAAGACAGTCAACCACAAAACAGTAGAGCTGGAAAGCCTTGTACATAGCCTCTCTGGAAGATCCTGTTAGGGACATTTTCTGTAACGCCGTGTATATATACCTCTGTCATAAATTGCAGAAATTGAATACTCATTTCCATACCATGATGTTGAAGTGTGTAATCTACACTATCAAAGTACAGTAAAACCTAGTATAAGTTAAGTAACTATGCACGTAGATCCGACATATGTTTCTATTTTTAACTATACTGTTCAATAATTAATGTTTCTAGCACTTTATTAACGTTTAATTTAAATGTACGGATTCGAACTCTGCATGTATGTATAAATAGTCGCGACACTCTGCGTTAGGCTAGTTCGCTTTATTGGTACTAGCACTTGCATTAGCCTGCTTTTTTTCCCATGTGATAGCGCCCCAACGTCCCACCTCTGCCCCGGCATTTCATCCCTCCATCAAGGTAAGTCCTGATAACATCACTACTTTTATCATCGCTTCATCCATCCACCCAAGAGCCCCTATAGAATTTCAATGCCTTCCCTGAAGCAAAGAAAGGTTGCCATCGTGGGCAGTCGATCGGTTGGTAAGTCAGAGAGGAAAAAGACAAAACGAAGCCCATGATATGGCTCCAAGCCTATCTATAGCCGCTTCGCCACCCTTGCAGCACAATACCTGACTTCCTGATGCTAGGCAAATCATCGCTCGCTGTGCAGTTCGTTGACGGTCACTTCGTGGAGAGCTATTACCCGACGATAGAAAACACTTTCAGCAAGACTATACAGTGGAAGGGCCAGGATTTCTCGACGGAAATCGTCGACACCGCTGGACAGGTAGGCACCGCGGTCGCGCCATTCGATCGTCGCAACCCAGCGCTTACAGGCTGTACGTGACACAGGATGAATACAGCATCTTAAACTCGAAGCATTTCATCGGCATCCATGGATACATGCTAGTTTATTCAGTATCGTCCCTGCCATCGTTTGAGATGGTTCAGATCGTCAGAGAAAAGATCCTTAATCATCTAGTGGGTGCCCATCTTCCCCTCAGAGACCGTCCATGACAGAACGACCACCGCTGACACACGTGCCTTGAAATCGCGCACAGGGTACCGAATCCGTTCCCATCGTCATCGTAGGTAACAAGAGCGATCTTCGACCAGAGCAGCGCCAAGTCAGCCCCGAAGAGGGCAAGAAGCTGTCCGAGAAATTCCAGTGCGGCTGGACAGAAGCGAGCGCGAGATACAATCAGAATGTTGGCAGGGCATTTGAGCTTCTGATTGGCGAGATTGAGAAATCTCAGAGCCCTGGAGAACCCCCAGCAAAGAGCAATTGTCTCTTGATGTAACTCATACCGAGCTAAAGAGATGCCCGCCAGCAAGACGATATATCTTAGAGCAGAGAACCCTTTTCTCACAGACGCTAAATAACGTCCTTGCTATAATATCAGTCAGGGAATAGGATAATAACGCCGCTATTAGTAGAATTTTAATCATGTTGCTACTTTGTATACAAAATGGCACTGGATAGGTACAGATAGGACTAAGAGTCGCACAGACAGATAAACACTATAACAATACTATGTGATCTTTTCTCATTAGGAGACCGCTAATCAGCATAGTCGTAAATATTTCTGAATACAGTGCAGGCTACAAATCAAAACCACAGGTGGTTGTCATAGGACGTATAAGATACTGATTTCTAAGCCCAACTGTGCAAGATTGCAAAATGAATCAACGCATCTCATTCCACAATTTGTGGCAGCCATTTCTTAGTGATCGATACTGAGATAAAATGCGTTAGTATCTCTTATTCCTCGAGCCGGTAGGGCGGGGCCTTGAAACTCACTCTTCCCAAAGTCTGCCTTGTACAGATTGCAATTCTTCAGCCGTCAACCGTTTACCAGCCGTGAAATAGCCTTGGAATGTTAGCGGCTAGTGTCCACAAGAGTGTTGGTTTGGATGACTTACCAGCAGTAATTTTGGCATCGATTTCAACTCTTGAGTCGGCGGGGATGAGCTCATCTGGAAGTTCCACTCTCTCGTGGATGGGGATTCTGCAATAATCAGGCAACATGCCACGATAAACATTCAAGTATAGAGCTTGACTTACCCTTGACCAACTATGGCATCGTGTTTCATACTGGTGCCCAGGTTAGCACATATATATATATCACAGGCTAGAGACATGTAAGCAATTACTTACTTGCTCATGCTCAACATGCGATCGATCTTCTTAATGCCTAGCCAGTGAAGGATATCTGGCATCAGAGCCTGGAAGCGCATGTCTTTCACACCAGCAATATTCTCAGTCCTCATGAAATAGTCGGATGCTCGATCCTCGCCACGCTTGCGTGCGTTGTATACCACTATTCTTTTTGTCAGTATTATGCTTTAAGTAATATATTAAATGTAACCCTAATCTAGGATAGGCAGCCATACAGTACTATGATAAGTGTTAGCAAGCTTGCTTGTTACTGGATGATGGGGTGTGAGTAGCATACCTTTGTCACTTCTCCAAGAGCGCGACCTTCTTTTCTGAAGTATATAACTACACCACTGCCACCATTCTGAGCCTCTTTGACAGCTTCCTCGATGCCAAAGATTAGGTAAGGCCGGCATGTACAAATATCGGAGCCAAAAACGTCGCTTCCGTTGCACTACGCCCAGTCAGCGTCTTGTCACCGCCACTTGCTAGCGAAGGCCTACCTCATCGTGAATTCTCAGTGACAACCGAACATTTTCATCCGACATTTTCTCAGGGTCACCGAAGCAATATACAGTCAACCCGCCTGCGCAAAACCGTTAGCTTTATTCTTGCTGTTTCCCCTTTCCCTTTTCCTTTTTTGAATTGTGGCAGTCAGTAATTCAATGGTTCATCCACATACCGATTGGTGGGAGGAAGACTTTGATGTCTCCACGGGTTATCAACTGTAGCTGATAAATATGCGTCATCTCTGCCATGAGAGTGAGTATGCACTTACCTCTGGATAGCTTCCTCCCGTGTGTTCAAATAGAGAGCGGCGCAAAGTAGCCTCATCTATGACTGGTTAACTCGCATACTCCCAAATGTCTCAAATCACTCACCAATTCCAAATCTCTCTGCTACACCGGGAAGGTACCAAACCTAGAGCCAATAACATGAGTATCACGTTTTAACTTCTCGAGAATCCATTCATACCGGCTCGACAGCAAATTTGGTCACTGCCAACTCTCCACGCTCGTTCAAGCACACTTTCCCATCGGGAACCCTATAAATTGCGTTAGCTGAGAAACTCGCGCTTAGATCGATTGCACGACGTACAGTCGACCACTCTTCACACTCTCTTCAAGTTCGGGAAGCTATTTATTTCATGGTTAGCGTAAGGAAGTAGAGCATAGTGAGGACATGGAGCAAGTCTTACCTTCATATGAGCCTTCGTAATAGCAATTGTTGGTCGCATATCGACTAAACACCAATGAGCAATTGAGAGACACTACAATGTAGGCTGTCCATTACCGTTTTGCTTTTCAATAATATCCTTGAAGGTCCATGGAACCAAGTGACCCCAAGGATCCATGGCAACGATCTTCTTTTTATCGCCCCATTGAGGGAATGGTCCAATGTTGGCAGCAGGCTCAGCATTTGTGAAATCGGGTCTGGGGCATCCGAAGTCAGCATATGATGGTACGAAGAAAACGAACGGTAGTGCCTTCTATGAGACGAACCTGTGATCGACGTTGAGTTCCTTGCTAGCAACAGCCAGTGCGTAGTAAATCGAATACGAGCCACCGCTAAAGATTGGTCAACACATGATGTCCCAGTTTCTATGCATTTGTTCTCTTATCACTTACTGAGCTATATGAAAGTCAGCTCCATATACTTTAGACACGAGAAAAGTATTACTCACCTCCAATAGCTAAACGTATTTTACGATAAGTCAGATCAAGGCCTATCATATACGTGACAACACGGGGAACAACAAACCATTTCTGCGACGAATGGTAGACGCAGCTCTCGAAACAACTACTGGGCCGCGCTGTAATGGATCAGAGTTTCCCCAGTCCAGAGGGATAGGGTCAATGCCAAGCTGCTTGGGATACGTCCTGTGGTTTATCACATTGAATAAGACATTGATTCTCACACGGCGATTAACGTATCAAGGAAAGGCAGCACACACGTGAGCACGATTCGCGAAGTAAAGCCTGACCGGCTGGCTGGAGACAAGGCCGAACTAGGCTGTGCCGCTCCATTCTCAAATGATGAATGGATTGGCGTCAGATCTTCAGCAGCCTCAGCATCCTTTTGCTTAGCATCCTTGTTATCCCCGGGTAGCAGGGAGGCCCCCGATAGCGCCTCCGTTGAGATTGCAGAGGAGCCAATTTTACCGTTGAGGGACTCAAGCGAGCTTAGCAGCTGTTGCTGGGTTTGCTGGATGTCCCGGAGGGTGTCCAGGACACCATCTTGCTGTGCATCTGCAGCCATGAGGGGCTTGGGATCTGCCAAATCGGGATAGTAAGCCTGAAGAGGAGGGGTGTTTTGATACGACGATTTTCTGAAAGAGGATTGAACGCGGGTTAGGTTGTAGACGGAAGAAGAGCAATGATTTACGCAAAGCCGGCGAGGAAACACGGAGAAGCTTCAACACAGGTTTGGGACAACGTCTGACGAGAGAAGAGAGCAGTCAGGTTGGGCAGGGAGACATTCTATAGTAGAGCTAGCAGCAGCACCTAATCGTACGTAATCAGGCGAAACAGGCAGTCAGTTGACGGTCCGCTGTGATAGTGCCTAAGGTCGCGATAAGTGCGTCACACGTAATGGCTGCGACCTTATCCGACGAGCGCGCTGCCGGTGCCTCCACGGCGGTGGTGACGGAACATTAGATCGGACATCCAAGATAGCGGAATGCGGGGTCACTCCTGGCAGCCCAGCACTGGTTGTCGGCAGGCGCCGAAGCGCGGACCCCAGCCCCGTTTGGACAGCGGTCGCCCCGATAGAGCACTGCCCCGGCAAGCCTAGTGTGCGGATATAGCGATAGGCAGTTGGCGCTAAGGCAGCGCTTGCAGAGTGTCTAGGTACCTTGCTAGGTACGTACCGTACGGGGGAGTGCCTTGTACATAATCACAGCGCCGATAAGATAAGAGACTGTGCTGGAAAGGATGTCTCACACGTAGCGAACGCGATGCGACTTTCAATTACAGCACGAGATATCTGCCTTTTGCACTTTGCTGACTCCTTATCTCCATCACACCCGACACCATGGGAAAGCGCAAATCCTCGTCAAGAAAACCCATGGGGCCCAAGAGGGTGAGTGCCGAGATTCCGCTGCGCGCGGTCTTCCGGAACTGACTGGGCCACAGGCTGATCCCTTACCAACCACATTCACTTGCCTCTTCTGCAACCATGAGAAGTCGGTAACGGTCAAGCTTGACAGGAAAGCTGGTGTCGGCCAGCTAGACTGTCGCATCTGCGGGCAAAAATTCCAATGCGCCGTCAACTGTTCGTCTTTCCCGCTGCCTGCATGCTTACGATCTTGTCGCTAAATCGTCACCTCTAGACCTCTCGGCTGCCGTTGATGTGTATGGAGAATGGGTTGATGCTGCTGGTATGATACAGACCCCAGTAAACAAAGTTACAGTTCAGGGCTAATAATTTTTTGAACAGAGGCAGTCTCGAAGGCAGATGGTGGAATTGGCAGCGCCGGCAGAGGGTATGGTGCTCGAAGGCTTACTGACAGCAAAAATACCATTGACGAGCACGAGGAGATCGATCACGACGATTATTGAGTGCCATACTGTGCATTTCTACAGGGACGGGCTAGGGCGTTACAGAATTGGGGATATTGATGCATACTAAATACCAGGATCTTATCGAAAAAAGCTATATTCACATCGTTCTTCAAATCGTATAGAATCGGTCGCCAAAGTCTCCAAGACCAGGCACAATATAACTGCAACAGGGTCAGCCAATGCATCGTGGAGCCGGGATCATTATAATACTTCTTCTCATCCAAACCCTGCGGACAGATTCTGTTAGTACAGAACGAGTGAACCAGCGATCAATGGCAGCACTTACCTCGTCAATAAACGCCGTTACAACCTTGAGTCGGGGGAATTTCGCGGCAAAGGTTGTGATTCCCTCTGGGCTGGCAATCAAATTGAGGAATAGAATGCGCTCTTCAGGCACCCCTCGGCCTTTGAGGACTTCGACGGCCATTGTAGCGGAGCCACCTTTACGTTGTTAGTCATCGGCGCAGATCGCCATATCAATCGAGATGACGAGGAACAAGTCAATAGAGAGCGGTTACCTGTGGCAAACATAGGGTCTAGCAGAAGAACCCATCGGTTCGCAATATCTTCAGGGAGCTTATCATAGAAAAGTTTGGGCTGCGATGTGTCTTCATCCCGCTGAATCAATATCTTTCCAATTCTTACAGAGCGGCAGCAGTCTCGTAGTCCTTGCTCCATCGCTTCTCCAGCTCGCATAATCGAGACACCACATATCTTGCCCTGGAACATAAGACCATTATAGGTGCGACCGACAGGGGTAGTGATGCTTCGCTCAATGACGGGCAGATGGTTCAGGCCTTCTTCTACTAGCAACCGGATAATTCTGTTCGAATAAAAGATGAAATCTGCTCGCTCGGTGTCCTTGTTTCTTATCATGCTGCGTGAAGTGCTTAGTAAAGGGCGGCATGTCAAGACTACACGGAAGAGAGTCCAAGACCTACGACAGAAGGGCAATCAACTGGGGGGTTTGCGGCAAGACATAGACGTTATCGAACGGCACCACAGCAGATACAGTGGCACTCGGCTTCTCGTCAATGCCCTTGAATGTCGGGCCGACGCACTGCGTGGGTGCAGAAGCTGTTGTCGGTTTCTCAGCCATTGAATTGAATGTTGGTACACAGAGGTGGTTGCTTCAAAAAAGTTTCAGGTTGGTTGCAGCGGCACGAAGCTACCCAGCTGGCAGATAAGTTAGTATATCTACTCGGTAGTCGGGCTTTTGGCGATAAAGAACCTTAGATAAAGAGGGGTCCAGAATTCCTATTACACAGATATTCGGGGACCGCCGCCAGCATCTTAATTGCATATTATGGTTAGGATGATCGACTACTGGCTTCAAGCAGAAGCGCTGGTCACACCTACGACTTAGCTGCTTGGCCAATGGAGCTACGGAGGATAAGCGTTTATTACTCGTGCAGCAGCAATGCAGCCGCAATCTGGTTTTGCGCCCCCTGTCGTTTGTTCAAGTAGGCATCTTGTCAGCCGAGCAGAGTACATGCACTTAGTCAGCTTCGTTATCCATTTAACCAGAGCAGATCCTCCAATTTATACATATTCTCGTGGCTTACCTTGATTGCCGTGCTCTACAGAGCACTGCTGTTTCATTGCAGATGCTTTGCGTAATGCTAGGGTGACTATTCCTTTCTCTCTCTTTCTTTTCCCATCTGTATTTATTTCAACATTCAGTGAAGAACTAAGCTGGGGGGATATGAAACTCAAGCTCCTCCATACCTACCTCTAGCTAGATCTAAGTTGTTGCTGGCAGCCATTCGATATTGCTTACATAAGCACAACTATAGCCAACTAGAGGCTGCCCAGAGAGGCAAGGCTCCTTCTTGGCGGGGTGGGCCTTGATTAGGGCACCCATATGGGGCACACATCTTATCTACAATTTCTCATTTTTTTCCAGTATCACTCTTTTAACTAACCAACCCTCTCATTAACTCCTCTCGGCACGCAAACCACGAGCCTCTGCCAGATCATCAATCGCCATCATGCGTAAGTTCCAAATGTACCAGGATGCTTTATTGCAGTTATTAACTCGTAGGCAGCTCCCAAGTTCGATCCCAACGAGGTCAAGGTCATGTTAGTTTATTCGGCGCCGTCCAATTCCGCAAACATGCTGATCTAACCTTCAACTTATAGCCACCTCCGTGCCACCGGTGGTGAGGTTGGTGCCTCTTCGGCCCTTGCTCCTAAGATCGGTCCTCTTGGTCTCTCCCCCAAGAAGGTTGGTGAAGATATCGCCAAGGCTACCGGTGACTGGGTGCGTACAACTGCTATAGAAGAGGAACAAGAGTTTTTTTTCGTGCTAATGCCATAGACAGAAAGGTCTCCGTGTCACCGTCAAGTTGACCATCCAGAACCGTCAGGCTCAGGTCTCTGTTGTTCCCACTGCCTCTTCTCTCATCATCAAGGCCCTCAAGGAGCCCCCGCGTGATCGCAAGAAGGAGAAGAACATCAAGCACAACAAGTCTATCACCATTGACGAGGTCATCGAGATTGCCCGCACCATGCGCTACAAGTCCTTCGCCAAGGAGCTGAAGGGTAGTGTCAAGGAGATTCTGGGAACTGCTTACTCTGTCGGCTGCCAGGTCGACGGCAAGCCCCCTCAGTCCGTCATCGAGGCTATCGACAACGGCGAGATTGAGAGTATGGACTTTTCCAACAATCCCCAACATGTTTACAATTGCTAACATTTGATGTAGTTCCTGAGGAGTAAATTTGGCTGATTCAGACCAACGTCGCGATGAGAAGAAATTCTCATTTAGCGACGGCAAATAAATAAAAAGAAATCAGTACAACACCATGATATTTTTGCTCCACGTGATGTTATTGAAATGCACTCCCACTGCGGATTTGACACCGCTCCCCTTAGCTCACTCCGAGATACATCGTCACTGCTCTGTGGTGTATTTCTATTTTTGCTCAAGGAAGATTGAAACAGGCCACTTACTCACCTCTATACCCTGCTTTTCCGTGGGTATATTGGTCCTTCCAATAAGGCCAACATGCAACCCCTTTTTACCAGTTTTCTTTTCCCTTTTCGTGATATCATGACTGATACATTCAGCTTGCTTCCGTTCACTTATCTAGGCTTTACATATAAATAAACAAAGGTTTTTCCATACAACTTGAATTCGCGTCTGAAAACATACTACTAAAAGTGAGAATGTGACTCTATTTTCCAGGTTGGCTCTGGATTTGAACTTGATGTTTGGCGCTGCAATCTCATCACCACGAACAAAATATTTTTGTGTGATGACATCAACTGGGTAACCACGGATCTGCATATATTGGCGAGTAAAATATCTTGCTGCTTTTCAGAGTGAATCCAAAAGAAAATGTCAATCATGACACGTGCCACACATAAATTTGTGTCTAATAGTATATTCCTCGCTACAAAATTAATCTCTGGGCGCGAATAACTCGCGCCTCGTCGCGTCATTGCAATGCAACCTTGGTCACAATTATCCGTCTTTACAGTAATTTAAATCGCCTTTTGTTAAAGGGCTAATATAAACACACATATAAAGTAGAAGCAATCCGAGTGTCTTTTAATATATCATAGGGACATTACCTAACCTCCCTACCCGCCTATGGGTTGTTACTCCATGTAAAATGACTGGGAAAACGGCCAGGCGCGAATCTAGCACTCGCAGGGCTCCCTGCGCCTTCATCTCTCTACAAATAGCCCATTTTTCAGACCTCCTCCAAAACACGCTCCTTGAACTCCCGCTCAACCTTCTGGCCCTGGTCGTCAGTGCCAGACTCGCCGTGGAGGGCCATCAGGGCACCCAGGTCGAACTTGGGGGCCTTCAGCAGCTTAACCTTGCGGATGTGGACCTACAGAGAAAAAATCGAGTTAGCAGCTGATTAACCAAGGAAAAAAAAAATCGTAGTAATTTCGCTTTGCAAACAACATACGTTCTGGAGGGGGTAGATGCCCTGGGTGGACTTCTCGATCTCGCGGCCAATAACCTCGGGGATCAGCTTGGAAACCAGCTGGGTGAGAGTGCAGCTGGAAGCCTCGCGGGTGATGATGTCAGTCATCTTGCGTCGAATGGCGCGGATCTGGGAAGAAGCAGCGTAGGTGGTCTTCTTGATCTGGTTGGGGCGTCGCTTGGTGAAGGCGATGGCGAAGAGGCGGATGAGGTAGTCATCGGTGGTCTTGACGGTGATGTTGGCCTCAATCAGAGTCTGCCACTTGCGGACCAGGGATCGGAGCTTGTCGGATGTGAAGTCAAGGCCGTGGAAGTTGGTCAGGCAGCTCTTGCCCTGGACCTCGTCGACGCGGAGGCGAACCTTGCGGAATGAGTGGTCCTCATCCTTCTGGAGGTCGGCGAGAGAGACCTCGACGATGCGGCCCTTGAGGGCATCGTTCGCGTTCTTGAGACCGGTTGTCCGGTTCACAAGAGTCTTGCCAACACTGCAGCGAATCCGTCAGTCCATGATCTCGAGATTTTGTGTCCGGCAAAATGTTGCAATTCGACTCACTCTCGGATGTTGAAGGGGTTAGGAGCCTGTAGAACGCGTAATTAGCAAATCGTATCGTTTTGAGGCTGAGTGCAATTTTTTTTCTTGATGGTTTGCACATACCTTGATAGAGTACCAGTCCTTTCGGGAGAAAGGGTCCACGGTCTTCTTCTTAAGGCCCTTCTTGCCCTTGGAGAGTCTCTTGTTCCTATTATTTCTGGTTGGCGATTGTCGTTTCCAAGATTCGCAGCATAGATACTCACTTTCCAACAGCCATGATTCCTTACCAGCGTACAAGCAGTTGGGAATCCAAAGGTACTAAAAAGTTGGTGGAGGGGTTGAAGAAATTCAATTCTTGTGTGCATCAACCAAGATCTAAGCGAGCCAAACCAGAAAGGTACCGGGGCATATATTTTTCCGCTATTTCTGTGGGCGGAATTTTTCTGCTCCACCGCCCTCAGCCCTCTTGGCCCTTCCTCCATACCAAGGACAGCTGCTGTCACGTGCATGAAATTTATGCTAGCCCGCTTTCGAGAACGGCGCTAATAGGCTCTGCGGGCTGTGCCAGTGTTGCTGGGCGCTGGCGTATTTGCCTTGCACCAGATAACTCTAGGATATCCATAGTAAGTGCCTGGCGCAGCACTACACTCCACGACAATACAGTACAGGCGTCGCAACACCATTTGAATTCAAGATCTCTCGTCACATGTCATAGACTCGGATTATATATCGAGAAAACAACATTAGCTGCCATGGAAATCGCAGCAGCTCATCACGCATGCTCGTAATGATGATCAAGGGCTTATTAGCGAATAATGATTTGATGACTAAGTATGAGCGTGAGTTCTTGCCGCCTTTGGATATAACACAGTTTCATTTTATTAGGTCGTAGCTTTTATTGTCGCCAATTTCAGTGGAAGTGTCATGGAATGCCGAAATATATTTGATTGTATTTCTAGGGCTACTAGCAATATCTAGAGCACCTGACAATGAATAGTGTTCAGCTCTCCTGGCAACGTAATTCAATACGAGAGTGCCTCCTAGATCGTGCTTGCTTACTGCAAAGAGTCTTGAGCTATTCGATCTTTGTAACACACGACTTCTTCCAATAGTGATGTCAAACAGAAGCAGCTGGGTGTTTGAAGCGGCTTGATTACATAAATATCCTTATATACAGAGTTTCGCACATATCCCATGTGAAAAGTGGGGCGCATGCGTGTTACTCATCATACACCTAGATTTACGGCGGTTGATTTGTTCTATGGGCTGTTGCTATTCCGTATATCGCGAATCAGCGACTCTCAATTAATCTGCCAGGTAAGTATTCTGTCGCTGTCCCATATGGCGCAGGATCTACACAGAATACCAGAGGATCAGTACTAATGACTATCTTTGTCCTAGGTAATTTGGTACAACTGCTACCCCTCGTCTTCAGCGACTGAATTGCCTCTAGGTGCAATCGTAAACCCGCAGCAGCCATGGGTCCCCCGAAGCCTCCCGTTCCTCACGTCGCCCCGATCTACCGAGTCACAGCCACTGCCCTTGGCGCGGGAATGTGGTTCTGGGTAAGCAGAGTGTCCTCAGCGCTTAGATGTGGACGGCGAGATCGTATATGAAGACATGATATGCTGACCATAATCTCCAGCTGATGTACCGGGCAAAGAAAGATGGTAAAGGGCTCAATCCGTGTACACTGTTTTTGTCCCGGCATTGCTAACGAGTATATTGTTCGCAGGCCCCGTTCTGCTTGGATGGAAGCACCCCTGGGACCACTAGACGACCCAGCTAGAGCGAATATCGAGAATCGAGAACTAGGAAGCCGGCTATTTTGTCATTTGGGGTAACAGCTTTAGGGGCGGCGTCATTTAGACTGCGGTTCGATGCTGGGGTGGCATTCCCTGTATACGACTGAGGGATTCGAAACAGCGATAGTACAAAGTACTGCCACCTAATATATCTCCACCTTGAAACTACTCATATATCGACTACGCTTCATACTGTTCGTTTAAAGCCAATTAACAATTGCTATCATATTCGAATTGTCAGTAGAGGCCCTGCTGGTGATGCTGTCTTAATGCCAGGAAACGATGTCCTGTTTTTATGTGTTATCGGTATTTCCAAAAGCACTGGCTCTGGATTTGCACGCTGTGGTGAAGAACAGACTTCCATTATCGTGAGATTAGCTTCCAATAGACTACAACTTGTAAATGCTGTCTAGCTGGGGGAATATATGTGAATGATAGTAGAATGTTAACGATATATGAGTAAAATCTCTACTCAAATACTCACCCATCGTTATCATGCTTGGACTGGAATAAAAGAGGCTGCCTCAAATATTTGTTTTTTCATGAGCAAGCGAGTGCTAAACAAGGACTCATTTAAGAATTGAGGTATGCAATGTATGATGTCCATTTTCCAGAATTTTTTTTGTTCCTAATTACTATGGTCTATTGTTGCACGTGCACATAAAATACCAGCCATCAAATAAAATATTAATCCACTGACAGCTGTTGAAGCAGCACGGGCACTGTTGAAGTGACTTATGACCACTGCCCATATATATTGATTTTCTCAATACCAAGTCTGCAAACCAAGTCTGCAAACCCATGTTTCTAAAAACTTTTTTCCTAGCCAATAAATATGCAATAACGAGCGGAGATTACTTGGCTCCAATCCTACACAGGAGACCGTGGATCGTCTAATAGAGGACCCTGGTCATGATGCAGGCTATTTACTCATGTTAGAAGTGTTCTAGACAAACAACGTAGCGGTGACACTTACAGCTCAGGCTTTCCAAGCTCTCGACGATATCCTTGATTTGCTCATATCTTACGTTGCTGATATCGGCCATCAGATATGCCAGCTAGGGGTTTGTTAGCATTGAATCAATATGGCGTCAGAGAATAGGATCTTACATCTCCTTTGCTATCACTGAGCTGCTTGTCGACGTTGTGGTCACCGAGAATCTCGTTGACTAAAGACTGTTAGTACGAAGCGTTTGGTAGAGTTCAAGGCGCAAGACAAACCTTTACGCAACACACCAGGGACATTTCGGTGGATATAGATAACCTAGAGTTCGAGTTAGAGCCGTGATGAAAAGAGATGATACGGGAAACTGACTCGGGCGTGATCTGGCTCGTCCAAAGTCAGGGATCGCAGTTGAACTTCCGGTAGGTTGACACTGCCCAAAGTGATACCAAGGTTGATGTAGCGGACCAACGCGTCGGCAACTGAAATCTCGTAAGCATACAGTCGAAAATTAACGATGGGGCAACGCTGGGCTAACCTTCGACACCAATTGCGCTCTGTGCTTCTTCTGTGCTACCACCAATATGGGGGGTGAGAATGAGGTTGCTCAAGCTACGGAGTTCCTCGCCCCACTGGTTCAAATTGTTGGTGAAATAGTCGCCATTGCCAGCCGGCTCATTGGGGTAAACATCCAAAGCAGCGCCTGCAATGTTTCCTGAGCGCATGGCCTGGATCAAAGCAGGGATGTCTACAACTGTTCCGCGGCTCGCGTTGATCAGATATGATCCCTCCTTCATACGGGCCAGTTGAGCGGTTGAAATCATGTTTCTCGTTTCGGGGAGATCTGGCACGTGCAGAGTCACGAAATCGGCCTCCTCCAAGAGGTTGTCCAGCGTAGGAACTTGGCGGGCGGTTCCCAGCGCCATCAAAGTTACCACGTCGTAGTAGATAACGCTCATGCCCAAAGCCTCCGCGAGGACCGACAACTGAGAGCCGATGTGCCCATAGCCAACAATTCCTAGCGGTTTAATGTTAGAGAGTATTTCCAATGACTACACCTCTCTTCTCTCGCCGTAGCATTGGTTTATTCTACAGCCCAGAATTACTGCTAGTATAAGCAAGGAAGTCGGAACATACCCAATGTCTTTCCACGCACTTCCCAGCACTTGGCGCTCACTTTGTTCCAGGTACCGCGGTGCATTTCAAGCGATCGATCGCCGAGTTGTCGTGCTAGGGTGATGATTTCGGCAATGACCAACTCCGCAACACTGCGGGAGTTGGCAAATGGAGAGTTAAAGACGGCGATTCCGCGGCGGGCAGCGTAGTTGAGGTCGACCTGGTTGGTGCCGATGCAGAAGCATCCGATGACAATCAGATTCTTGGCTTCGCTCAAAACCTTCTCGCTCAGCTTGGTCTTTGATCGGATTCCGATAACATGGACATCACTGGAACCCAACGAAGTCAGAGACGGCCATTGGCCACGGAGGAACAATTGCAACTACCTACCGGATTTTCTCAATGAGCTGGTCCTCTGGAAGGGAAGTCTTCAGGGCCTCCACCTGGTAACCCTGACCCGTAAGGATGTCTCGTCCCGTCTGGTTGACATTTTCTAGCAGCAAGATCTTGATGTCTTGGGTATTGAAGGGCTTGAGCACTTTGGGCACGCTCTTGCGAGGCTGCAATCCGGCGCCAAAGCTGGCTGGAGGCGACTGGAAGGTGGCAGTGGGCGATGTCGAAAGATTTTGACCCCAGCTGGTTGAGACCGCAGGTCTGTGAGCAATTGGAACGCTAGCGTTGATATCGCGAGCTGAAGACATGGTGGCTGCGATGCGATAGACCGGATCTAGGTGTTATGGTGTTTTTACAGCTGGAAAAGCCTGAAGTGCCGAGGCCAATGGTATGTCGATCGATCGTATTTCAGTCTAGGAAATGGAGGGTATTTCTATGTCTGGTACCGGGAGCTTAAAATTGATGGATTCGTAAGATAGGTACGTTCTACTTAGTAACTAACGTGACTCACTGCATGGCAGAATATGCCACTTCTACTTCAACGTTGCGCGAGTTTGCGGCACTACTAGTAATAGGACGTAGTCATGGCATTGATTGGCCGGTGTCGGCTCTTTCGCAAAGTCAAAAAATATGTGAGATTGCTGCCACTGATGATAATCCACCACCCCACTACAGCAGCAGCGTCATCCGAGCAAGTGGGGGAGCCAAAAAAAAAAAAAATATGGGAGGAATTTTGAAACTACCAGCACACATATAGCTCTATGTTTCATTACACGCATTACTACTACTAATGTAGTAGTATATCATGATTGTATTTGAATAGGTCCCTACCTTAGGTAGTTCAATACTGCATCTAATATTTCTACTACATCTACTACTACGTCTATTGCTTCTATTGCACTCACTGCTGCTGCTGCTGCTGCTTAGTGTATACTTATTAACTGTGTGTATATATAGCACGGCACTTTTATAATTCTCGTGTTACTATAGTCTACTGAGAGCACGCAAGGTTTAAACTGTATGTTTAAAAGCACGGCCATTGACTCATCAATCAGGATGCTCGTGTCATCGCTTGTATGTAGCACTCATTCATTTCGCCACCCCCGTTTTTCCGTCTCCCGGGCGTAGAAAAGAGGGAATTTATAAGTAGTAATCCACAAGCAGAAATAGGCGCCATACACGCAAAAGTGGCGACAAGCTAACTCTATAAAGACGGTTTGAAGATGTGCGTATTTGTTCCTTTTGCTATCCCTGCGTCTCTGTCCCTGCTTGCCGACAAAGGTAGCATTTGCTGTTAGTGCGCTGCGATAGTTAGGCCATCGTGAGTACAGAGAACCTTCCTTAAATTGCTGGTTGCATTCTTTGTGCATATTGAAATTCCAAATTCCGAGCACCCCGTAACGCTAAGGATATAGGGCGGTATATGACGTCGAATTTTACCACTGGAACTAGCCGTACTATTTGATAACACCGATTTGAATCCTTACTAGGTGAGCTGGCATATATCACCGTGTCCAGCCTCTCCACAGAAAGTGGCGTTGACAAATATTTGATCCTGTCAGGCCATACCAGTGCGCAAATATGATATCGCCTCTGCGCTCGCGGCTTGGGAATGCCACCCTGCTCGGCGCACATCGCCATATGCGACTAGTCTCTACAACATCGCTTCCTCAGCCCGTTTCGCCATTATCCTTTGATCTTCATGCGCCCGCAAATCCCAAAACAGACGAGAGAACGGCGCCAATCCTCTTTCTTCATGGCCTTTTCGGTTCTAAAAAGAACAACAGAGGAATTAGCAAGTAAGCGCTGCCAAGCATCGTACTGCAGGATGTTGCTCACAATTCAATAGAGCTCTAGCCAGAGATCTGAGGACTCATGTATACACAGTGGTAGGTGGATTTTACGGGGAAGAGCAAAGCCAGCCCATGTTAAACAAACAAACCCCATAAAGGACCTGAGAAATCATGGAGAATCCCCTCACGACCCCCGCCATGACTATACAGCCATGACGGAAGATATACTGGCCTTCATCGACGACCATGGTCTGAAGGAGCCCATCCTGATAGGCCACTCCATGTATGTTATATATGAGACAGCTGGAAACATGACCATTGGCTGATTTTGTTTTGCTCAGGGGCGCCAAGACGGCTATGGCGGTTGCCCTCCGTTCCCCTGAGACGGTAGCAAAAGTCGTTGCAGTTGACAATGCCCCGACCGACACCACGCTCAGCAGCTCGTTTGCTACCTACGTCCGGGGGATGAAAAAAATAGAGGAGGCCAACATTACCCGCCAGGCTGAGGCGGATGCCATCCTCAAAGATTACGAAGAGGTCAATATCCCGGGTACTCTGCATACATCCCTTGGTAAAACTAACCATGCCCGCCAATAGTCACTGCCCATCCGTCAATTCCTGCTCGGAAACTTGTATCGTTCACCAGAGGATGGAATTCAACGATTTCGTGTCCCGTTGGACATATTGGGTCGATCGCTAAACCATCTTGGAGACTTCCCCTATAAAAGTCCCCAGGAGGCACGGTACACTAAACCATCACTTTTTGTGCGAGGCACACGCAGCAAATACGTCCCAGATGACGTGCTGCCCGCCATTGGGCAATTTTTCCCGTGCTTTCGTCTAGCAGACATTGATGCTGGGCACTGGCTGATATCGGAAGAGCCTGAGGCTTTCAGACAAGGTGATTCACATTATAAATCACATTTCCAAGTTGTTACTTGTTTACTGACGCTTATGCAGCTGTGGTGAACTTTTTGCAGGATCCATAGATCAGCGCAAAAGGCGGAGCCGCGACACACTTTATAGAATATTACGGAGCCAGTATTACTTTACCGCAAACTATATAGAATTGAAGTGCATAATCCGCTGCGAGGTGCGGAGAATATTAGTTTAACGTTAATTTAATCTATCGAAGCAAAGGAGAGGAGAAAAAAAAAAACATAATTAAAGTGCACCTAGCAGCAGTTCATCAATTTGAAAAGGGCTCCTCCTCATGCATGCCACCCTCCCAAAAAGGCGCGAGGATCATTCTGTCACTGTTAGTCTAACGCATGCATCAGTGTCCCCCCAGGTACCTCCACCGCATTTCTTGTACACGCCAGTACCAGGCAGTACCCCATACCCCATATTTGAATAAGCACCTTTAAGTTCCTTAGCTCAGGCTGTCACTGTCATTTCCTTGATTGAAACTCCCATATTGCGTTTGCTCATATCAAGGTACGACGCACAAACCCGGTACATTGAGTCGCGGCGTTGGATTGCGAGAGGTAAGCCATTGCCGCTGTTTGCTGCTACTTGCCCCGTGCATACCGCCGCAGCTCAGCCCCCGATGCCTGTCGGCGCCGTCCCTAGCCATGATGTGAACGACGTTGCTGCTCGTTCGCAAGTGATACCCTCTCCTTGACGAAGTTCGCATCCGCCATCAATCTCGCCAATCCTCCATCTCGGGCATGTTGCCCTTAGTACAGACGCACCCTCGCGTGGTGCCAACCAATTTCGACGCATTCGGGGCCTCGAACAGCAGCCATGGCGCCCGGCCAGAACAAGAGAGGCGAGCCATCGCGTCTCCCTACCATCGCCCCTCCACCATCCGACCGTTTCAGCTGCAGTATGACAGTTCGGCCATTTCTGCCGGCTCAAGCTCCCGAGACTACGACTATCACTTGCGTAGGAAAACGCCCAGAGGCACCATCGACGCGGGATACGATGGATCGCCAACGCAGCTGTCGCCTGGCCCGCCGCCGCTGAAGCAGCTGATACTTCCAACGCCCTCAGGGATATACCCATACTTGCCGCCAAATAATATTCCTTTTCACGCAAAGTCCCGTCTTTCAGAGCACGAGCAGAGGAGTCTGGGACAAGCTCCTCCTCTGACATCACCATGGCCTGTTGTCCAAGAAAGGCCAAACTTTGTTCTTAGTAGCGATTCCTCTATTCCCCTTCAACAACCTAATCTCTCCTGGCAGTCAAACGGATACCCCATGTTCAGCCAGATCCCAGGCATGTACCAACCGCTTATGAGGGCGGCCGAGTACAATGTGCGAGCCTTCTGCCCGCCGCCTGCCTCAGCAGCGGACGCTGCAACGATCAATCAGTTTGGCTGGCAGCCAGGCTCTATGCAGCCAATCTCCACGCAGCCAAACTATGGATACTTTGATACCTCTTCGCAGTTTTCACAGTGGTTTATGCCCCCGGGCGCCCCCGGAAGCTTTTTGCAGCCTCAGAGATCGGATCCTCAGCTGTTGAGTAGATCTACTGCAGATTTGAAGACCAACGCCAATGTCCCACGGTCCTCCCAGCCAATGCTGCACGGAGGTTATGGGGGCCAGAATGTAATTGCGCACGCTTCCTCTGCCACCAAGCAGTATACTTCTCGATCGAGCTTTACAGAAAAAGCACTATCGCAAGCGCAAGAACATTATGTTGAACTGCTCTCCTACCTGCAAACCGCAAGGAAGTTTGATCAGATGACTGGCGCCAATTCCAACGCCAGATCCAAAATCTTGGTATTTCCCAGACCCCCAAAGTCCCGAAAAGTCAATTTTGGTGCTCTACAGGATGCTCATGGCAGTACTGGACGATCCAACATTTCCACATTCACACCGAAGAACCACCCCCGGGCTCTTACATCTAACATTGAGGATACATTGAACAATAATATGAGACAGCAGATAGGGCAAAGTGCCCATGGAGAGATTCACCAGCCAAGTACGTCAGCAATTCATTTCGGTGCTTCACCTACCACATATCCCCCACCTTCGTCCTTTGATACACTTGGTCCGGCTGCCATGGCAAAAGCCTTGCCGGTTGTTAATGCAAGAAACTCTTTAAATCTACTTAAAAGTCTATGTGAGCAAAGCCATTGGAAATGGATTGATGGAATTTTACTCGGTGGGTGTCTTTTATATGGCCTATCGCGGTTCGAGGATGCCGTAGAATGGTTCTCGAGAGTTCTTGCTCTAGATTCAAGGTTTGACCTGTTCCAGATGAACTATCAAGTGGTTGTTCTATATCTGACTCAGATTATAGCCATGTTGAGGCTATCACAAATATAGCCGCTACGCTTTATTGTCTTAACCGCCAAGAAGAAGCTGAAAAGCATTGGTTAAATGCTATCAAGCTATGTCCCTCTCATTTAGAAGCTACAGAACAGCTCGTTGGGTTGCTTTACAAGAAACGTAGCCGAGAAGCGATCGAAATTATTTGCTTTGTGCAACAAGCGCTGAAATTGCCAAAGGAACGCTCCACTCAGACTACGTACTCTGCCCCAGGCTTTCGTTCCGTGCCTTGCGATGATGAGCAGACGAGGAATGTGCGCGTCCAACAACCAGTTATTACGAACCACGGCTACCACCCTGAGTCTGCGCCTCGAATAGACGGCCATAACCTGGATGGCTCCGAGTTCGGGTCCAGCGGATACGCGCTCCCCAACAGTGAAAATGGCAGAATTTTAGCATTAGTTCATGCTAAAGGCACAATATTGTACGGCTTGAAGGATATTGAAAGAGCCTCCGAGGCATTCGAAGAAGCCGTCTTGATCAGCGTTGGAGACCGGATAAAAAGTGTCCAAGATCTGGTGAATCGAATCCATGTTGTGCTTTCTCCAGCAGGGTCTTTCCCCGCCAGTAATAATCAAGGACAAGCTTCACGGCGACCTCTTTTGCTACCCCCAGAAAAGGCCCGTCAGACTGCCCATCTTGTCTTTGCTGGCGGTGGAGGTGGCAGCGAGTTACCAGGACTGGCATTTGTTCCCGAGGGCGCCGCCAGGCGAGTTGCTGTACAAACGACTAGCAATGCTTTACTTTCACTAGCAAAGATTTTCCAAGATGCTACGTCTGGCGGTGGCATCGCTCCAAGTCTGCTCAGACAGCCTTCGGGGATCGGGGATATCCTAGCGTTGTACTATCTCTCTCTCTCTCTCCAAGAAAGCCCTTCTACTGCAAATAACATCGGTATACTCCTTGCCGGCGTGCAACAGATTGGTTCCAACAATGTCGGTGCGTCGGGGATGGCATCGTCCCGGCCTAGTCTGCCTGGTATTGTGCCTGGCAGCGGCCTTGCCCTCGCTTTGGCATACTATAACTATGGGCTTCGTCTTGACCCTAGACATGTTCACCTGCACACGAACCTTGGAAGCCTGCTGAAAGATGTTGGGCAATTAGATCTGGCAATTCAAATGTATGAGCGAGCAGTCTCCTGCGACCGAACCTTCGACATCGCTTTGACCAACTTGGCCAATGCAGTAAAAGACAAAGGTCGTATAAAGGACGCCATTGCGTACTACAGGCGAGCTGTAGAAGCGAATCCAGGATTCGCCGAAGCCGTCTGCGGGCTTTTGACAGCTCTCAACTCTGTATGCGACTGGCGTGGCAGAGGAGGAGCGCTTCTCGAATCGGGTCAATATGACCGATGGCACGTTGATGAGGACGGCACTCTTGTAGATGTGCAGACAGCCATGCGTGGAAGCGGCCTAACGCAACGCGTGATTGGAATCATCAACCAGCAGCTAGGTGATGCATCACAATGGGGCTGTAATATACTACAGCAACCGACAATTCGTATGTTGGCGCAGCAGCTGCACGGCCTCCCGCGCACACCGGGATTTGACCTTGAGAATGCGCTGCGGGCTTGGGCTCATAAACCGTGGGAAGGCCCGCGCTTGGTGCGTCTCGTGGAGCGGGCTACAAGAGTACTTCTCTGGACGTGGTATCATGACAAGTACGTTGCCAAGAGAGAGACCACGTCTTCGCGCTATCTGCGGCCTCAACTACCCTCTTCTCTCACCATACCGTCTGCGCCGACTGTGCTTCCTTTCCACACTTTCACATACCCATTGTCTGCTAAAGACATACGATCGATTTCCCAGCGCAATGCAATGCGTATATCATGTTCGACTCTTCGGTCCCCTTGGCTGCCGCCTACTGTATATCCGCCACCGCCGCCGCCAAGTCCCCATTTGAATGTTGGATACGTGTCGTCAGACTTCAACAATCATCCACTGGCTCATTTGTAAGAAATATCTTCCATATCTGATGATGTTATTTAATTTAAATCTATGACCAAATGAACTAATTTATTTTCCCAACACAGAATGCAATCCGTGTTCGGGTTCCATAACCCTCAGCGAGCTCGCGCTTTCTGCTATGCTACTACGCCTAGTGACAAATCTGTCCATCGACAACAGATTGAGAGAGAGGCTCCTGTGTTTCGCGATGTTAGTTCTTGGCCAGCAGATAAGCTTATCCAACAGATTATCCAAGACGAAATTCACATCTTGGTCAATCTTAATGGTTACACCAGAGGTGCTCGCAATGAGATATTCGCTGCTCGCCCAGCCCCAATTCAGATGTCCTTTATGGGATTTGCGGGAACTCTTGGCGCAGAATGGTGCGATTATATACTTGCTGATGCAACAGCTGTCCCACAAAGTACTTTGCGTCCTTGGAGAGCAAACGTCAGCATCGAGGATGTATTTTTCGACAATACCGAAGGCGATGACCTCTCGTGGATGTATTCGGAGAATATCATATTTTGTCGGGATACCTTCTTCTGTTGTGACCATGCACAGTCATGCGACCGTGGTGAGCGGGATGTAACATGGGAGGATGAAGAGAAACGCAGGTGGCAGATGCGCAAGGAGCTATTTCCGGCTATACCAGATGATGCAATCATACTAGCCAACTTCAATCAACTGTACAAGGCAAGTGAAGGATGCGAGACGTCTTAGACTGGGCTCCCCAGCTAACCTGATAGTAGATTGACCCTACCACTTTCCGTTCTTGGTTGCGAATTCTAGCGAGGACGCCCAAAGCCCTACTCTGGCTGCTACGGTTCCCCGAATTAGGAGAAGTCAATCTGCGCCGAACAGCTGAAGCTTGGGCCGGGGCAGAAGTTGCTAGCCGACTAATCTTTACTGATGTAGCGCCAAAGAGCCAACACATCACCAGGGCGAGAGTGTGCGATCTATTCCTTGATACGGCGGAATGTAACGCTCATACTACTGCCGCTGATGTTTTGTGGTCAAGCACTCCGCTTCTCACTTTGCCTCGATATTCTTACAAGATGTGCTCTCGAATGGCTGCGTCTATCTTGCGAGGGGCGCTTCCTAAGACACCCGAAGGCGATCAAGCAGCATTGGAGCTGATTGCAGAAAACGAGACGGAGTATGAAGATTCAGCCACTGAACTAGCCGGAGGCTTGAGTTATACGGTCACAGACGAAGGGTATGGCCAAGGCACGGGGCGTCTAGCAGAAATTAGAAAGTTGTTATGGGATAGCAGATGGCAATGTGGGCTCTTCAACACTCGGCGGTGGGTTAACGATTTGGAGTCAGCCTATGAAGAGGCATGGCGGCGGTGGGTTTTGGGTAAGGGTGGTGACATATATCTATAAATATCTAGATGGTACAACTCGCTGTGGTTTTTGGGGGCATACAGTTAAGCGGCTTGGTTCATGGCGTTTCTGATCTTTTTCTTCTTTGGCGTTTTACAAGGAGCCACACAAAGTTTTACGAATGCGAGGAGACATAATATACCTGTATCTGGCTAGCCAACCGACGGCTGTTACGGATAAACATTATAATACCGCCCTTGGATGGCGTTGACACTGTCAATATATTATTTCCTGAAGCTAGTGGTGATTGAACGTGTAACTTGATTTTCTTGAGCAGAACGACATAATTAGTCCCTTAGTTGTCGGTTCATTCGTTTGCACCTTGGCTGATATTAACGTATCCTTGCAGTTAACTCGCTATCGCCTGCATCGCTTTCATCCAAGCATTGCTCATCGTCTGACATACACTCTTCCTTTGGTTCGGGCTCTGGAGTACCCATGCTGAGGCGCAGATGAGAAGATGCTAAATGCGATAAAAGATGGCCGTAGCAATGCTCTCGCTGGCTGAGTCTTACTCTTCGACTTGGCTCCAGAAGATTGTTTTCGGAGCGGTGTCTCCAAAGCTGTTTTTTTATATTGAGACGTGCTGTCAAATCAAGAGTGTCACTCGAGATGGCTACATCAAATAGAGAGAAACGCGTTAGTTTACAGTGAAGCCAATCAGCTATAATTACGTCTTAATACTCACATGTTCGCCTACCCTGGATATCCGTGGCCTTGCAAGGAGAGGCATTCTTACATTCATCTTGGCAGAATTCCTCTTCTGCACGCACTTGCTCGGAGGTCGCTGCCTCTGCTGTATGTGCTTTGCCCGGTCCGCCTTTCCTGATGAGGCTGCCAGATCGAGCCAGAGCAACAGCCTCGACGCCCTTGCCAGATACTTGCTGGATTATCAACTCCAATCGTTTAATCTCGGCTTTGTATCGAGCTTCTTGGGCTGACCACTCGGAAAAGAGGATCTTGCCGTTTTCCCGATCTTCTTGCTGCTTTGCTCTCAGTTGGGCAACTTCCTTCTCTTTGGTCGATAGCTTGTTTCGGAGCTTGCTGTATCCCTCGATGAGATGAAGCACATACGACGTATACTGCGGGTCCAAGACTGGTGGTGTCGGGGATACCATGATGATAGTTCGCAGCATATCTGCCATTCCGTCGACTGACGGAGTATTCTGCAGCCTGTCTGCTTCTCTGACGAGGATGTCGTTTGCAAAGTCAGCGGAAGGCTGATTAAAGCCGGCCAGGGGTCGCGGAGTGATCTTTAGAGCAGCTGCTTTGTGTGTGTCTTCATTGTCGTTTTGGCCGTAGTGAAGCAAAGGGGAAACTGGAGTGCGACATCGCTGTCCTGGTAGAAGTCGCATCCAGCTCGAGTCTCCCATACTGTGCTAGATTGTTGATGGGATTGTCTGTGGCATCGGTTGAGATAAGAAGCTTTGTTGGACAGTTCTGAAGTCGAGATAATGTGTGAGAAATAGCCGTTAGAGAGCTTTATTTTATTTTATTTTTTTCGGAAAACATCTGCAGTGATTATTGATATGTAGGATGGGACAATTAGAAAGTGAGTGTCGAGGAAGCAATAACTCTAAAGGAAAGCACCGTTCTGGCAAGCGGGTGATTCCGGCGGCTGGCCGTCAGCTTATGGAAGAAGTGAATCTAGGAAAACAAAGGGAGCTGCCAGAAATCCTGGTGAATTATTACCGTGCAATGCTTTGTCAACAGCGCTGGAGCTTTAATACTTATTGTTAGAGGCATATCTGCTCTGCTTTCCACTATCTAGACGGCATTTGATTCTTAGTGTATAGAGCGCGATAGGTGCTCTTCTGTAAGGTATTTTGAAACTTATAGAGGTGAAATTCAATTATACAATTTGTATCTGTTTATTACTTTGTAAATCGTCACCCTTACCCTTTACAGTGCATTATCACGCTTACATATCTCTACTGTTCAACCCCTTATCCAACTCACCAACGCGATAAAAAGAACTTGGTAGGCCAGAAGCCCAGTTTGATCATTCCAGCTTTGGGACTTCATTCACTGTTGGTAGTGGCCTGTGAACGCGTGAACGGGCATTGTGTCGATAGTAAGAACGAGTCGGAGACGTTGTTGGCATTTCGTGTCCAAGAGGAATATAGGGACTCGTAAATGGATCCTCTTCCTCCATGGCCGGTGGGAGCAAGAATGTGATGAACGGGTCACCCGAGCGTGGTATCTCCCTGAGTGATGCTGTTGAGTGGAGAGAAGGTTTTCTGCGGTGGGAAGGTTGACGGTTGATTGGCTTCGAGGATTTCAGCTCTTTGTTCGGTAGCGCTTCACGTTGCGAATATGGACGAGTGCGAGTCGTTTCTGGTTCAATCACTTGAGTATTTTTCGTATCTTCATCATAGTTCCCCAAGTCCGATTCTTCGCGGGAAGACTCTACTTCGCCTTTCGATCTGTCGTGAGCAATATCGCTGCGTCGATTTTTGCCAAGCCCTTCCCCAAGTCCGTGATTGTGTAGCGGAGAGTTGCTACCATCAGTGACGAGATTGAGGTCCCATAGATATGCCCATGCTCGATAGTGAAAACAGAATGTCGCAAACGGTGCCTCTACGGCATCGTGTAGAACCCACTCATAGTAAACAGCATCTTCAGGGTGTTCAAGAAGTCCTGTTGAGGGTGATCTGCCGTTTTCGATATTAGCATAAGCACATATACAGTTTTTTAGTCTTATTTTTCCTCTCTTATCTTCTCTGGATCTCATGAGTTGACATACGTTATGCCATACTGCTGCTGGTCACGGTGTGGAACTGGTTGAGCAGTGCATCTTCGTCGACTCTTTGCCCGGAAAACTTGAACTTCGATAAAGCCTCCATCGTCAGCTACATCAACGGCATCAGGGCCAGGAGAGAAGCAGAAAGAGCGAGACTCAATTCCGCTTCTTTTGAGCAGAGTTCCATTTTGCTTCAAGTGCCATCTGTCGCTTGGCTCGTAGAGGGCTCGACTGATTGTGCCCGATACGACACCGTGCTTGATTCCACAGCTCGTGATATGGCGGCCATTCATAAACACTTTGAAGAGGAGATAGCTTGAAGGCTCTGGACTACGATGGATATGGTATTGTACCCAGAACCGAGAGCCTGGCGTTGAAGGTATATAGACAGAAGCTCTCGGAGCTAGTTTTTGGATACGAGCCGAGTCCGGGTCATGAGTGCTTACCTCATTTTCTTCTGTCTGCGAATGTTCATCCAGAGATACAACGCGAAATGAAGAAGCGTCGGGGTGTGGAAACTCAGGCAATGACAGCGATTCTGGCTGAATGACGAGAGATAATTCAATACCTCGCAAGCAAGGCATATTTTCAAAATGAATAGAATACCCTCTAAAAGATAGTATTTATTAGACTGAGAAAGGGTTATGGAGGGGGGTGATGAGTGATGTATTTGTTGATGCTATAAACAAAGCTATCAGGACCTCAACTTTAATTTCATAATTTTAAAGAAAAAAAAATCAGCTGATATATACTAGAGGCCACATGGCAAGCCGCGACAAGGCAACCTGGTCAGTAAGGAAATGCTCAGCCAGCACGTACTATATATACTACAGAGTTAACAGCTGCATGGGGCTGGCAGAGATATTCAGCTCAGCAGTTTGCAGATCCCAAGTGCGTGAAATGAGAAAAGTGACCACCACATTACCTGGTGTATCAGTGTATTAGCCAGTTCCTCAGCTATAGAGATCGGCCACCAATTACTATATCACGCGCTCCCTCCTTTGAGTGAAAAATGCGTCGATATATGATACGGATCAGGTGCTGATATCAACCTCGGGTATAGACGGGCAGATGCCCGAGCCAATAACACATTGTAGTACTCAAAAGTCGAATATGCTCCCCGGTTTCGTCTGATTTATATATTTTCAACTTGCTGCGATATCTATGCGCATCAAGGGTGTGTATGTAGATACGTAGAAGAAAGTCGAAACTCCACCACGTCGCTTCAATCCGTCTATTGTCTTAGTTCCCCTGTCCAAGCACCGCTTTTGTGTCCTCCGTCTTCCCTAGAAGTCCCAAGTTCCGTATCTGGCTTGCGCTCGGCGCATTGTCTCGAGGGGTTGCTGATTGAGCTCGGGCATATGCGGCTTGCAACGCCAGCGCTCTCGCATGCTGTGTATCTCGTTAGCCGCGTCTCTCTCGCCCAGCATGGCTGCTCCCAAACACCAACCTCCTTCTTGTGGTGCAGGCACTCGTAGTAATCTTCTAGCACGGGCGAGCACTTCTTCTTGCCCGAGTCGTCTTCGGCTGAGGTGTTGACGACATAGCAGGCCATGACCTCCTGCCAGAACGGAAAGCAGCGGCCAACGCCTAGAAGCACAGTCAGTCAGTATCGAGAGATGCTGCTCGCCGTATCGGAGACCGTACCGCCGTGCATGCCATATCCTGAACTCATGATGTGCCGAGTGATGTGTGTTGCGACGCCCAGGGTCTGTCTGCCTTTTGCATCAACCAGTGATGGCAGTCAAGGTTCGGTGCATCGGGAATTAATGCTGCGTCTAGGCTCTAACAAAGGTACTTTACTTTGCACCCACTTTTGGTCAGATTTCAAGTACAGCAGATATACAACACACCCCCGTTACTAAAGTAGCCCCGCTACTTAGCTGGAATGCCCCCCATTGGCGAATCGAGACAGGACCGTCCCGCTAATTCAATAACACTTGCTGATGACAGCATCAAACAATGCCCATAGCGAGAGCGAGTCTCAGTCTACTGCCGCTGTCTGTGTCGCTAACAAGTTGCTGTCTTTCTTTTCAAAGGAGATTTCTTTCCTGTGATACACCGGCCTAAGGCCTGGACTATCCACAGCCTCATCTGTGGACAAACAGCTTCAGCATGAGCTCTACTCTCTCGCCAGGAAAGGTGCTGCTTCTCGCAGCACACTATGCCACGCATGCAGATATTGAGAGCTTGGCCCGCTTGTCCAGTCAGCAGGCCAAAGTGCTACACAAGGAGCTGTTGTTGAGGATCCTTCTTACATATCTTCCTGAAACTATAAAACCTTCTATCTATGTTCCTTTCTTACTCTCACTGGCTAGGGATAGTCTCGAGGAATACTCTGGGGGCGTGTTAGACACAGCTCCAGTTGAAGGCTTTTCAGAAGATGAGGTCTCTAAACGGGCAAGGAAGCTACATCTTCAACAGCTTACGTGCACTGACACACCCAGTCACATTCAAAATGATCCGATAAGCATATTTCTGATCCAGAGGTCATATAAGATGGACAGCGAAACTGGGCTTTTATCACAGGTTCTCAGTCTACTTACTCCCTTTTTATCTCACTCATCAGAACTTCGCTCTTGGATTACGTCAACTGTGGTTCCTTATGTACGAAGAAACGTGGAATATTATACCGATGAGAGCCCGCCATATTCTCTTCTCGAATTCCAGAAGCTCCCGGACCCAGCTGCCGTACTATACTTGCTTTCCCGGACTGGCAGCCGTGAAGGGGAGAAAGGTCTCATTGGCCGTGATATCAGAGGGCTGGTCGGGCCATGGCTTCAGGGGAATAATCGTTGGACCTCAAAAGCAACCGACGACGACAATCACAACGCCAGCGACGCCGTCTTCTCTGTTGGTTGGGAGCAGTTTCTAGAATGGCTCACTGATCAAGCAGTCACTTCATGGACTGTTGCTGTTGGTGCAATTGAGCAGTGGGGAGGACCAAAAGATTTGGATTTGGGAGAAACGGCCAGTTCAGAACTTACGGAATCTCAGTTTCAGTATTTGCTCCAAGGGTATGCACGAGCGGCTCTTGCATCCGCATATTTAATTTCCGAATCTACGGTAGAGGCGTTACCTGGCGCCTATCAAATTACGAACCGTGTGAGGTCATTACTTGACTATGATGATATCTCTCCAACCCTCGACATGGCAGTTTCTAGGCTGCCTATCATGTCTGATTTCGATGCATCGTCATTCCTTGGCATGAAAACTGCGACCTATATGAGAAATGATCTGCTCAAAGAGAAGAACCCGTTAACTTCTCCCACAGAGGCAGCAATGACCCTATTATTGGCTTTGATAATGAGTGCTTCTATTTGTACTGGCCTAGGAGTGCCTTACTCCGTTAGAAAAGCCGGAGATTTGGCCTTTATTCAGGATCAGCGGGAGCAAAAAGGCGAGATTGCCAAACTCATTCGAAGTGCGTCTACTCGAATTCAAGGCGACGAAGATAGATACTGGTCACAAGTGAGAGACAAGGTTCTATGGTTGAACACTTGGGGTATCAGTAGAGATCAGCCTGTCAATCCTGAAGCCATCAGGGGTATCGCTGGGACAGTGTCTACGGAATTTATCGAAACTGAGATACTCAAAGCTCTCCTTTCTAACTCACGTACGATATCCCTTACTTATCGATCGTCTTTTACGCTGCTGACTTATAATAGGTTACGCTCTTGCTAAGAGCATCTACGAGGACAATCCCAACAAGCCCCTTGCCGCAGAAATAATACAGGACACAGTATATCAAGCGGCACTGCGCGCCTTTGACAATGCTTCCAACCCGAATCGGTCAAGGGGAGGGCTCAAGAAATGTGATGAAATGTAAGATTCTATGGCGTTGTTCATCTCCCATTCTGACCATTTCACTAACACCCTCCCAAGCATCCATTCGTTCCCAGCGACATTGGACAAGACACATCCAGCTACCAAGCGTGTGGAGGCCTTGTTACGATGCACGCATGCCTTGAGTGATTATCGACTTACGCTCAAGCAAGGAGAACCATTTAAGCCCGTAGTCCTTCGGGTGCACTCTGATCCAATATCCATTATCGACAAAGTCCTTGAGCAAAACCCAAAGGCATACACACGTCTCCCCGAGTTTCTGGAAATGGCTGCCAACATGGTCCGCGCCGGTATAACGCAGCAAGCCCGCTCCGTCAAATTCGATTCAGAAACAGGAGACAATAGCAAAGAGCTACATCGTGCAGAAAAGCTGATTATTGCTTCATGCGTAGAAGCCGCGCTAAGAGAGAATGATTTTGAAACGGCTTACTCCTACGTTGTTAGTCGTCTGGAATCATCTAGCTCTGATGGAAACCAAGCACGCCGGAAAGAAGATCAAGACGATTGGTCTTGGAAGGCAGCTCTAAAAGCAGGGCAGTATATCCGAACTGAGAGAACTTTGCTGCCAACGCACCTGGGTATTGCGAGTGGCAACCCCGAGATCCGTCACCTAGAGCAGCGTATAGAGTGTCTCGCAACTGCGCTGCGTGTCGCACCCACCTCTCAGCTTCAGGAAATCCTCAAAACTTTCCGACGGTGTGAAGAGCAGTTAGATTCCGCCATTAACGAGGAGGCTGCTGCGGAAGCTTCCTGGGCCGGTGTTGGAGAAGTTCCCGGCGCGTTTGAATCACAAGCTCCACAGAATCTACAGCCAGCAAGGAACATGACGGCTACGGCTGCCTCAAGGCAGGCAGAAGACGCACCAATGTCCCTTTTCGATCTCTCGCGGGCAACCGCCAGCGTGGCATCGCGAAATTTTACCAAACTGTCCAGTCTATCATCCCTCGCGACCTCCAGAACACCGACTTCACCATCTCCATCTGAGGAGACGCCGCAGCGGGTGAGGAAGAGGGACCAGCTCAGAGAAGCAGCCACTGGCACGCTTGTTTCTGGAGTTGGTTGGCTGATAGGGGCAAATGTCAATCGAGAAGCGACTGAGACTTAAAAAATGATGATATTCTTAAAAAATAATGATATTGAGAATCTTTGCGGACGATATCCTAAGACTAGATTGCCCTTGGTTTTACTTGGACGATGAACAGGAGCTGCCTTGGCAGAAATAGATAATATGGCAAATGAGTTTTTTGGACTAAGCAGCATCCAGTCAAATGGAATTTCTACCGCAGTGGATTCCAACGAGCTTCAGCTTCCAAGTCATCGAACGTGGTATTCCGGATGATAGAACAAGTGAATGCAAGGCGGTGTAATCGGATGATAGAGTGAAGCTTCAGGTGCAAAAAAGGCGAGAGCCACGGACTGTGTAGCTGAGGCCTTCGTCGGACAATCCTCATCACACTACATAAGGGCTCGGTAATGTCGAAACGGGGACGTTTGATAAGCGCCCATGTACCAAACTATCGTCTGTCGCATTCGGAGCTCGATTTACCGAGTAATATATGACCATTACAAGAACATGTCTAATCAGTCCTATGCTCAATTAGTACCTAAGCTGAGTAAGTTGGAAATCTAGCGCGCAGTAGGCAGTTAGAAATGAAAGCAAGCATAAGAAAGAAATGTTTAATAGTCGTTTGCAAGTTCGTCGAGAATTTCGCAATTTCAGTATTCCAGGATGTCTTGGCTGGTACGATGTGCGTGACCTATGCAGTGTAGCAAAAAGAAATGGCGAGACATGGTTGAAAAGGATGTGTGATCGAGGGAAGCCATCTACCGAGCTCAAAGATGGGCAAAACATCCGGGAATCGGGTTTAAAAAGTTGCGTGCACAAGGCCTTACTAGACAGTTGACAATAACTGTATTTTTGTTGTATCAAAAGGACGAAAGAACGAGATTATTACGGCGAGAATTGGTGGAATTTGCTGGCTGGCGTAGAAATGACAAAAAGTTTACACGGTGGCTACTGGCTTCATCAGGTGGCAGTTAGCAGTCTCATGGCGTAGCGTGTTCATTATCGGCTGGTATTAATCTGAATCCGAATTTGTTGCTCGTCGACCTCAGGCCTTATTGACAAACGGTACAAATGGCTGCAGAGCATGGTCGTAACATCTGAAGCACGACCGAATTTATTGGTTCCATTAGGGTCACTTCGTCAGGAAAGGAAATCAGAGCTCCTAGGTTGATATTGCTGGGCTGTGGCGTTGTTAAAACGGTATCAAAATGTTGGTTTGTTTAAGTAGCGCAAGGTGACGAGTGATGAAGTGTTTGATTCTGCAAAGATCCGGAAGCTGCCCATAAACGCAACTCTGTAGCCGCAAGACCGACCAGCATGAAAATTTTAAATATCCGCGACGACGGCCGAAAACCCGATATTGTTTCCCCTCCCTTAGCAGTCGCATATCGCACGAAACTCCTAATTGAGTAGATTCTGACGAAGAGATCCACAGCTGTCCACGGATGTCGATTGACAACTGCGGGCATGACAAGTAAAATAAAGTAAAATAAAAAACACAAGGAAAAAAAAACGGAAAAATAGAAAAAGCAGCAACAGGCAGTCCATTAATGTCAAAAGACGTTTTGCGCCAAAGATCGATAAAGGGCAATCAGAAACGGCGGGCGTTATCAGTGCATAGCCGACTCAGGGCCTGGGAAAATTAGCAAACATCACTCAAAAACATTGCTTAGTATCGGCTCGAACCTCCATACGACTCGCGTGCCTCAGGTCGTGAGGCAGATTCGGCGTATGCCGGGCCACTGCTGGCGGCTGGCTCGCGAGATCGGCCACCGTCACGGTCACCGGTACGCTCATATCGATCGCGGTCATATCCACCGCCGCTGCTGTTGCCGCCACGAGCGCCGTAGCGATCGCCTCGGTCACCACGGTCACCACGGTCTTCGCGCGAGTTGTTGTAGCGTTCGCGGCCATAGTTGTCATCGCGGTCGCGGCGCTCATAGTTGCGCTCATAGTCTCGTCCACCTGCGTAGTTACGGTCATCATATCGTCGATCATCTCGGTAGTTGCGGTCATAGCCTCCTCCACGGTCCTCATATCGTCTCTCATATCCGCGGTCGTAGTTGCGGTCGTAGCCTCTCTCATTGCCACGGTATCGGTAGTCATCACGATAACCGCCGCCTCCGTAACCGCCACGTCGGCGGTCATCAAAGCGAGAGCGGGGGTCTAGATTAAAAATGTCAGTATCACAGGTGGATTTCATTCGTATCTGAAGGCATTGTCTGAACATACCTCTCTTCGGAGGACCGAAGTACTTGCCGGGCGTGGGCGTACGAGGACGAGCGCGGCGGGCCTTTTCGATGCTCATAGTGCGGCCTTCGATGACCTCACCCTGGAGGCCTTCCTTGGCGGCCTCAGCTTGTTCGGAGGTGACCATCTTGACAAATCCGAATCCACGAGATTCTTTGGTGTGAGGGTCTCGCATGATTTGGCACTTCTCAACCTCACCATACTTTTCAAACATCTTGGAGACCTCAGCCTCAGACAGACGAGGATGGATACCGGTGACAAAGAGGTTGGAACCGGGGTTAATGGCACCATCATCATCCTCCTTGGGGGCAGGTGCATCCTTGACGTTGCTGCAATTCGGTTAACGTTAACAGTGCGACAAAGAGGCGAGAAGAGTCATCAGGCTTACACATCAGGATTTCCGGTGGGAGACATGGATCGGCGACGGCTGCCTGCGTCGTCGCGCGCCGGACGAGGAGAAGCGCTTCTGTTGTCACGCTCGTAACGAGGAGGCTCGTCTAGTGAAGTTCGTAAAGCGTTAGCGGAGGCCCAATGAATCAAAGGCACGCGGCACAAACGCGTCGACGTCAGTCGTCGCCATGGCCATCGTCGTCATCAGAACCAAGGAGGACAAACCATCGTAACGATCGCCGTTGGCGGCCTCGTAATCCATTGAAGTAGTCGCCATGTTTGCCAGATGACCAGAGATGGGGAAAAGTGAGCAGCCGACGAAATCTGATGGAATTGGGTGATGGTTTGGCAGTTTCGCTTCTGCTTGGCGAGGGTAGAAGGGAAGGCTGGAAAAAAAACTTGGTAGCACAGGGAAAAGATGTACTGTGACAGAGAAAGCCGATGATTAGGCGGGTTGGGCGGGAGGGCGAGAGCACAACAGCAGCTGAACAACGCCCGGAGCTGGTTTTTCAGGTGGGATTTTGGACAAAAGAAAACGATTTCAGGTGCTTCGTTGCCGGCTGTGGCTTGGGTTTTGTAAAGGAAGGGATGAGCTGCATGCGAGAAGCTGCTGCGAGAAGGCGGCCTATCCAAGGCCAGTGTCAGCTCGAGGCTCTGAGGCTACTGTGAAGCATGGGCCAGGCGAGTGGCGACTTTGGTACCTGGTACGGAGTACAAAGAACTGCAGGTACTACTACTACTACCATGTACTAGCGCAGCCGCCTTCACCACAACATGGAACCGTGCTGCCTTTCTTTATGCTATTGTAGCTCTGAATTTTGACAAGCACCTTCAATTGGTAATAGACATTGATGCTAATTGAAATTGGCACACATACGTAGTATTTCTGTGTCGAGCTAGGAGGCATGCATTGCACATCAACCAATGCAACTGGACATCTTGTAGCATTCCAACTTGCAACATCTGGTCCTGTCAGATTTGATCCGCTAAGGCGGTACACCTAATTCTATCTTGGCCATATATACTTATTTTCCATCTCGTACTTCGGTCCCCGATATCCAAGCTTGAAGAAAGTAACGGATCTTTATAGTGAGTGCTTTGTATCTTGTGGAGATGTTGGAGAACAAACAAAGCAGCGACTGGTTTCTTCACTGAAAGACAGTGGCGACAGGAATGATCAAAGGTTCTTAGTGAGGTTCCACGGTGTATTGAAGTTCCTTCTCAGCCTATCCAAAATCACAAACATCACCAAACATCCTCTGGGTGAACTTCGTGCTTCTCGCCGTCATCTCTAACATGCTCGTGCTTTGTATCTCTCTTCATGGGCTTGCGCATGTCAAACGCATCTTCGCTGTCCTTGTTGGGATCCGTGGCATGCTCTCCATAGTAATCCTTCACAACTCGGAAGACGCTATAGCCCAGTTCTTTGTAAAATTCTATGGCCTTTGCATTGCTACTGCGAACAAACAAATCCATAAACCATGTGTTGTGAGTATCTGCTGCGGCTTCTAGCTGCTCCACCAAGATTTTGCCAATGCCCTGTCTTCTTGCCTCCGGGGCTACAGTCAGGGCTGTGATATGGGCGTGCCAGGGAAGATAATGCTCTGAGAATTTGTATGCATCTGGCGATGATTCAACCTTTCCCATGACTTTGAGAGGTCAGACTAGTCAGTATCGAGAGGCAGTGCCATGTGAAGGGGGGCGACGAACTGTATCCGACAATATTGCCTTCTGAATCCTCGCACACCTGAAACAGCGAGGGCCATTTTGCGTGGTACTGAAGATAGAAGTTGAGCTCATAGGTCTCTGTTAAGGGATCCAGATTGCATTTTGAGAATTTGTTAACGTCATCAGGTCGAAACCGTCGGAATGTGGCCATCGTGCTAGCTCGGACGAGCCCTTGCTCGCTCTTACTTTAAGCCAGTCCAGCAATTGACGACGATCCGGCAGCTGGTGGTTTGCCTTTGGTGGTAAGGGATTATGACTTGATACTGGCGGAGCAAGTTATTGTGAGTGATTCGTACTAGTGGAGATTCCCGAATGGCCGCTGAATATTTAACCACGAGATGGGCCAGAAGCACAGCAAATGGATACGAACCTCTGCCAAATTGTAAGCCCACATAAATCTGGGAAAGAGGAAATACAACTCTATAATTCTTACCACTTCCAGGCCACAGATGGATTATCCACTTCTTCCGTTTTTCCAATATTGAATGCTCTTTTTCAGCTCCTTATTAGCCACTGTCATATGAAATGAACAGTAAATATCTTGTACTCCGCAGTTTCATTAATGAATGGCCGCGCACTGAAGGACTTCTTTTTTTTAGAGCGCTACAGCAGCCAGGCTACGCCTGTGAAATAATGCAAGCCTAAAAGTTAATGGGAACCTTCGGGATACCTCTGTCCCCACTAGTTATCTCCTACGTTTCATTGTATTGGAAAGTACTCGCAAAGTCCCTATCTTATCGTGATAGGGAGCTGCTTACCGTATCTTTGGTTCTTGGCCGGGGCTATATGCCTGCTGCTGCTCGACCTAGGTGGGATCTGAATGATTCGGGGTCTCCTACCCATAGCAGATACCCAGTCCCAAGGTCGGCCTTGTTAACAAATTCTATTCCTCCAACCACTACACTAAAGAAAATCGACAGAGATCGAAGCTAGACTGAGAAAAAAGTATTTCATTTCCTTCTTTCGGAGACTGTTCAGCAAGACTGCGCTCCAACATTATGCCCGGGTCGCCACGAACTCCACGACACTCTCGTAATTCATCAGCAATCGATAGCTTTGCGGGTTCGCCCCAAATTCGACGGTATTCGAGGTCTTCAACGCAAGATGCAATAACATCGTTCAACCACAGCCCAAGCCATGATGCTCTCGATCTTTCAGTACTTGGCGGTGGCGGATCAGGGGCCAACGGAATGGGGAACTTAGCTGATGAGTTGGCGGATGCATTTTCCGATTCAGGGGAAGAGGGCGACTACGACCCCGAACCGACAGGCCAGACAGAACATGCCAACGACGCATCACGAGGCGCAACAGCAAACGATGAGTCAAGGAGAAACGAAGGCGATGCGGCGAGCTTGCTCTCCCCTCGTCCAAAGGGCCACCAGAGAAAAACCAGTCTATATGATGGCAGTGACTACGGCTCAGACTCAGACCTTGACATTGCCGGCATACCCCCCAGTCTGATGGCAAAGATTGACGCTGTCGAGAACCTCACCATTCGCGGGACGGATAACTACGGAGGCACAGCAGACGATGTACTGAAGCGGGTGATTCAGGAGCTGCGTGACTTGGGATCGCAATCCAGCGTCGAGGGCAGCGCTTCGAGGTAAACCAACATTCTGAAGTCGCAAACGAAAGAGGCATCTAAGCGCTAACCCGTGGAATATTCGTTTAGACTTATAACAGCACACTCTGCGTTGACGACGCATCTTGCACACCAGACTCGTCAACTGCACAACCTCACCTTTCCCTTGCTATCTCCACTAGCACCAGCACCTGACACTGAAACGATTGAAACACTTGAGCCACTACTCGTATCTCTGACAGAAGACATGCCACGACCATCGACGTCCGCATTCAACTCTCTCACAGCGCTACATTCCATCACATCAGAGCTGATACAGTCGTTGAGCTATCTCTCGGATACGCTGCACATGTCTCGCCAGACAACGGCCGCGGCCAGCCGCAGACTGAAGAGCGCAAAGGAGCTCGTTGCCGAAATCAGGAAAGAGGATGACTTGAGAGAGCAAGGGGAGGAGTGGCTGACTAGAGGAAACTGGGGCGAGCGGCTGGAGAAAAGGGAGTGTGCGAGCGTCTGCGGAGAAGTGATTGGTGGATTTGAAGATGTCTGCAATTCCTGGAGAGAGCGGCTACTAGCCCAGGCCGAATCCCAGGCGTAAATACTCTGTTTTACTACACTATTGCTATTGCTGCGTTTATTACCACCACTGCTATTACTTTTTGATAAAGAGGGACAGGATAGAGATGACGGCGGCTGCACTGATAAGCGAATGGCACCAATTTTGTTACCTATTTCACTTTTTTTTTCATGTTATTTCTGCAACTGGCTTGATAGATAGATTCATAAATGGAATATTAATGGCCGTGTTTACCATCATGTAAAATAGCTGGCGTGGCTGGCTTGACTCACACAATATCAATCTTATTTATTGCAAGCTGGGCACTTACTTGCTGTCTTGCTATTGGTTTAGACATGGATAGTAGGTAAGAAGGGGCATAGAAGGAGTCCACCGCTATCTAGAAGGTGTTTGTTTGGATAAAGATAGATCATTGGACCTCCTCAAATATGCTCGGAAACGGGCAGCCGAGGGGGGGCGCCAGTATTGAAACTATGTTTCGAGAACCAGCACTAAATGGAGAACCGCTGAGTTTCTTAACGGCGAATCAATCTTGGGGGAGGGAACTCGTCTAAGGGTAAACATCAACAATCAACACAAGGCGATCCAAACCAACTCCCTCAATGAAAGTAGCTTGCAGCAATTGAAGTGAATATTCTGCACAAGGGAAGCCTTCTGAGGTGCTCAAAAGCATAGAGGGATGCGCCGTAGGCTTTCAAAGATTGAGCCTTCCAAGAAGTATATCTTGTATCTTATAATACTAGTACTCGTATAAGGTAGTTGCTACTACTTGTAGGTTGATTGATACCGTCATTCCCATGTTAGCGCACAAGTATTATAATCTTTGTAGATCTACTCCAAGCACTGCAAGCGCACTGCAAGCACCGTCCCAGCACTAAGCCCATGGGGATAGCTCCGTTGGACGGGCTAATTACTCAGTGGCATGGGGAAAATAGAAAAAACACGAGACCATGTCAAAAATGGTGCCTATGCTCGTACGTCAGAGAGCGGGAGCGAGTCGCAACGCATCGTTGACGCGAAACTGGTGCGTCCAAAGTGACGCCCAGCACGAAAAACGCGACTGCGCACTTTAGTGGGCAGCGGGGGCGGGCCAGGGCCAGGGAGAGGCGAAACCGCCGCTGATTGGGCGCTGCTGTCCTTTCAGAGACAAGAGAGGCCGGCATTAGCAGCCAACCGCCGCATCTGGCCAGTAAGTGGCGCGTCCCTGCTGGAGACCCCCCATAATATTTACCTTGTCCGTATGCAGGTGCACGCAGTTTTTCGTTGATCAGATTCAAAACAAACAACACAAGCAACAATAACAGCGCATGCAAGGACGGAAAGGCGACGCTGCAAATGGTGGCGAAGCGTCCAAAGCCCTGTCAGCCGGTCGTTTTTTTATTAATTAAGTGTATAATGCGCGCACGTGTAGACGCATACAAGCACTCCGTATGTGAGTACTTTAATATAGGTCCATACGACACTACCTTGCCAGCAGCAGGTCCCTGAGAGGTGCTACCTGAGGTACCTCTTTAGAGTGCTGTTCTGCAAGCGCTGGGACAACCAACGCGCACGCGGATGCTGCCGAGGGCTTTTTCTTCTTAGGCTTCTCTTCTTGAAGCAACTCTGCGGGCTGGTGTTTAATTTGAGTTTCCAGTTTCTAGCGTATTGTAAAAGGTGTAGAGCCGCCCTACATACAAGAGCCTCGAACTTTGTGACCAGGTGCATGTGGCTGGTAACTACGAGCACCAAATCATCGAAATTCGCTATTACAAGGCAGAGTCGATGTCCTGTTGCCATGCATTGCATCGCGTCGCCGTTGTATGGATGGGGTAAGGAAGAAGAAGGAAAAGGAAAGAAAGGGCATGATGCTATTGTATTTGTTGTAGCCACGCATGCATTCATCTAGTCATTCATTCATCCGGAAAGGGCGGTAGGTATCCATTGTGAAATTTAACAACTATCTATCCATACACAATAGGTCAGAAAGGAAGAGGAGTGGGATGAAATACTAATAAAGAAGCCCCTGCCCTTCTTATTGTTTACTTTTACAGGCGAATGGTAGCAGTGCGAGAGTTTTGGCGTGTGCCGCAGCCAATGTTGTTGTGCACGCACGCCGCGTTTTTCCCACTAGCACTCGCTGCTAATATTATTGTTCCACCCCCCTTTAGCACGTTGACGCCCCCCGACTAGGCATAGTCCAGCTCTCGCAGCCATCTCCCAGCGGCTTCAACCTCCCTCCAGCAGCCTCTCGCAGCTTTCCGTCTCAACCACAGGCCCGTCTTCCGTCTTCATCGCCCACCACCTCCTTCGCTTTTCCACTTCCTCGACACACTTGTGCGCCTGCAAGTGCCATTAATCGCGAACGACTGAGTGTGCCGGGCCATACTGCCTTTTGACTTTCTTTTTCTCTCTTTTTTTTTTTTTTTTTTGTATTCGGACCTTACCGTCCGTGCGATCGGTGTTGATTAAACATCCACCAGTCGTCCCAGGCAATAGTCGCCAAGCCGCCCTCTTTTTCTCTGCTTCCATCCCTCGCCCTCGCACGCGGTGGACTCTACTCGATGAACACAAGACTTGCACCCACGCTCTGACTGGATGCGCGCTCGCTCACCCTCTTCTCGGTTGCTACCAGCATAATATTATTTCACCTCAGCATCATTTCTCTCTTCACCCGCCAACCGCCCCGCCGGAGAGCCTACGATACGAGCAATAACTTCCGAGGGGACTCCCCACGACGGTGCTGCGTCTTTCATCACGACCACGCCCGCAAGGCCTGAGGCCTACTTAACACCACACAGCGACATCTCCATCCGCCGAAACCATGGGCTCCTCTAAGAAGACCATGGGCGAATCAAAACAGTCATCCGCCAACAACACCGTTCGCTTGTCAACGCCTCCTCCTGTATCAGATCGCAGCCGGCTGGAAGCAAAACCAAACGCCGAGAGCAACAGCGGCACGATGCGGCGAATGCGAACCAGGGCACGAACTAGCGATGTCGCCCATCCCGCGGCTTTCGATGTAGACGCCGTCGACAGCGCCCTCTTGAGGGAACTGCAGCGTCCCCAGCGTGAAAGCACTCCCGGAGCAAGCCCGTCTCGCAAACGCCAGAGGATCAATGGCGATCGGTTGGTCATCCCCGCTAGATCATCTATCATGGCTTGAAGCGGCTTCTGACTGTAGAATCTAGATTCATCCCTACTCGCACTGGCCAAGATTTACAAGCCAGCTTCAGCCTTTTGCATGAAGATGCTTCTCCCGCTACTCCCTCAAGACATAAGAAGAGGACGCCGCAAGGAGAACTTCACTTCCAGAAGAGTAAGCCGATTCTCCTCTCTTATTACCCCCTATCATGCTTTCATTCGTGATATTCAAAGCCATGAAAAAAGATAGTTACTAACTACGTCACAGCCGAGGAGGCCAATCGCACATTCTCAACATTGCTGCGTGCGGAGCTGTTTGAAGGATCAGTGCCACAAGTCACTCCCTCTTTATCACCAGACAACAATCTGCCAGCTTCCTCACATATCAGTGTTCAGGATGGCACACGATCTCACACTCCTCCTAGCCACAGCTCTGCCGTCACTCTACCTTCTTCATTGACCCCATCAACCCCCCATAAGAACCTCTTCTCATACCTCTCGCCCCGTCAGCACGGCCACCCTGTGGGCCATCTCACTCCGTCAAAAACCCCCCAGAGTCGGCATGGCCCGAATCTAGACACAAGAGCAGAAATCTACAGCTTGTCACCTGTGCGTCTTGGTAGTCAGCAGATGCTCTTGAGCCCGCGTCGCCAGCCTCGGGCAGTCAGCAAAGTCCCCTACAAAGTTCTCGATGCCCCTGAGCTCGCAGATGATTTCTACCTCAATCTGGTTGACTGGGGAAGTGCAAATGTTCTGGGTGTCGGGCTCGGTTCTAGCGTTTATATGTGGAATGCTCAGACCAGCAAAGTCAACAAGCTATGCACCTTGGAGGATGATACGGTAACAAGCGTATCATGGATACAAAAGGGCACACACCTCGCCATTGGAACCGGAAAGGGCCTTGTCCAGATTTGGGATGCGGAGAAAGCTAGAAGATTAAGAACCATGACTGGGCATACAGCTCGCGTTGGATCCTTGGCGTGGAATTCGCATATCCTCACATCTGGCTCTCGCGACCGGCTTATTTACCACCGAGACGTCCGGGCGCCAGACCAGTGGCTCAAAAAGCTTGTCGGCCACAAACAAGAGGTTTGTGGTTTGAAATGGAACTGTGAAGATGGCCAGCTGGCCAGTGGTGGCAACGATAACAAGCTCATGGTTTGGGATAAACTCTCGGACACACCGCTCTGGAAATTCTCTGATCACAATGCTGCCGTCAAGGCCATTGCATGGTCACCACACCAGCGAGGCCTGCTTGCTTCTGGCGGTGGTACAGCTGACCGCCGCATCATATTCCACGACACCGTTAAAGGAACCGTCGTAAACGAAATCGATACCGGAAGCCAGGTGTGCAATCTCGCCTGGTCGAAAAACTCCAACGAGATCGTGTCAACCCACGGCTATAGCCAAAATCAGATTGTTGTGTGGAAGTATCCGTCTATGACACAAGTGGCCAGCTTAACCGGACATACCTATCGTGTTCTATACCTGGCAATGAGCCCCGATGGCCGTGTTATCGTGACAGGAGCCGGCGATGAGACTCTGCGTTTCTGGTCCGTATTCGGTCGACGGCCAGGCACTCGGGAAGATGGTGAGACAGGAGGCGGCAAATTCGCTGACTGGGGAATCATTCGATAAAATCTGAAATCTGGCTGATCAAGCCGCACGAGATCATGATAATCTGATTGAATTCACATCTCTCCTTTGGCAAGATGCTCCATTTCTTATGTTTATACCCTGGGTGTCTCGCCCCCTTCTTCTTTTTCCAAAGAATACTATTTTTTTTTTTTTTTTGGCTCTTTCTTTCTATTTTTACGCAAGGAGTTGTGCGTATTTGCGTTGTTTGGCAATGCGTGTGAGATGCTTCCACGCGAGCCTGGGATATTGAGAATGCGGGAATGAAATGCGATAACGTCTTTGCTATTCATTTGATTTATCATTTGGCATAATCTGGCGCGGTGGTGATGAGGATAATTGTTTCTTGGGTCGCTTAAGCGGCATGGTATTTTTCTGGTGTTTTTGGGTCGGGCTATTTGTTATCAAGCCCAAGGTGTACATTGGCTTTTTTATTTCACGCCTTATTGCAGTATGAAACGGCAAAGGGCCAGTTAAGACGACCAGGAAAGCTTCCTGACAGCGGTCATAGTTTTTGCTGCTTCAGTGCAGCCCAGCGCATTTATAGAGATGATAGGGGGATATATCTGATCATGAAATGACAAATGAACATAACATCAATCTACATTTGACAACTTGCATTTGGTGCAAACAGTGATGTAATATGTATGAGGTCGTAATCATTGAGTACTAGCTAATAAATGACAAAGATAATCAAATAGACAGTATATAGTACGAGTCCATATCGAAACAAAGCTATGCTCATGTTCTCCTGTTGCAGCTAATCCAACCCATTCCCATGTCCATGTCGTTACAAAGAAGAAGAAGAAAGAAGGCCTCGACGAAACCCAAGAGTTTGATCGAGTAAGAGGTCTACGCCCCTCCCCCAAAAAAAAAAAAAATGGAACAAGACGAAACAAAACTCGCGAGGATATCATTCCAACACCAAAAAAGATAGATACATTAGAAACCCGGCTCTGACGTTCCGCTTACCGTATATCATCATTTACTGTTTATTTCACGGTTCTTGACATTAAAGACGTTGAGTGCCACATTGACTTTCCAGTTTCCCTCCTCGTTCTTCACCAACATCGTCTCCTCTCCCCTTCTTCCTTGCACAGATACCCTTTTCTCCCGAAGAGTATTCCTAATCTTCGCCTGCTTTCCGTTCTCTCGCGACGCCTTCATTTCCTCTATCCACTCCGGTAGCGCTAACCTTGGAAGTCTCATCCAACATGGGTATATGGTCCAGGCTCGTGGTTCTATCCTTTCCAGCGGTCGGTCGCATTGGTGATGGTGCCAGGGGCGAAGCCGCCAACTGCGCATCTAAATTTGTACCACCTTGTACGGGTGGACCATCCACGTGCGGAGCCATATGAGGTGACTGGAGTAGCGTTTCTGGGTTGTTCTGCCATCTGATGACGTCTGCTCGCATAGCTTCGAGCTCTTTCTGGAATCGCTTGCCAAAGACGTCGATGTAAAAGGTAGCGCCATTGTAGATGCTCCAGCTAAACACAACGAGGAGGAATGCAGCGGATGCCCATCGGCTGAGGAACCAAAGCGGACACGGGAGTATAGTCAGCACGGCGTAAAAGTACTGAATCATCATAAACATAGGCTCTTGCAATGCGGCGGGCCGAGCGAGGACCAATTTGCCGATCCAGGTCTTGGCATATGATTTTCGAAGCCAGGTAAACGAGGTAGGACGACCAGCGGCAATCTTTTCCCTTCGGCGGACGGTGATGAAGAAGTAGTAGCTTAGCTGCCAGATTGCATAGGGAATGGTGCTCCACGCCAGCATGGAGAAGACATTCGCATACGCCGTCGGAGATCCAGGAGCCGAGTTCTTGATGGCATAGATGGCTGGGAACCGCATCAACTGCTCTGCAGGAGGGTAGAGATGCACAACGCAGTGTAGCGTAGCGCAAGGCATGATGTGTATGAAGAGAGACGTGACTTTGTCAAAGCTGTGGAATACCAGGGAGTTACGCCACATGATGATTGCCACAGCATTGTTACCATAAGCCAGACAGTAGGCCGCCATGAAGAGCCGCTTTGATTGGGGGAAAACCCAAAGGCTAAGACTCAGCAGTACATTGACGAAATAGCAGAGATCGGCCAAGAAGTAGTGATATCCACGCCGTTTGTAGGTGAAGATGCGGATGGGCATGAAGTACAAGAGCTGGGCGGTATACCAGATGTGGAACCATTCGGGATAACCACCTATAAGGTACCCGCTTGCAAAGATGTTCATAACGCCGCAAATGAAGGATATCTTTTCTCGGAGGCTGATGGCCTTGGTATTATTCCATTGCTTACCGAGCTTCTCAACTCGATCCCGCATGCGTTTCCTGTATCGCTCAAGCTGCTCATCGGCTGAGGGGACACGCCGCCTCCATTCCTCCACCATTCGATCGCGGGCAAGCTGGGTCTTTGATTTGAAGGCATCCCTTGATCGTCGAACCTTGTCGGTCTGGGCGGAAATGCCCCTCTGGAGCTTCTCGAGTTGCTGCGGCAGGGCAAAGTTGTCCAGGAGATCGAGAACAGTCAGTCGATCAAGAGGCGGGAGCGTGTCCCAGTCATCTTGGTAGGTGCTGCTACTGCCAGAGAAGGATGGGTTCCTTGACAGCCTGTGGCTTTTGGGGGTCGTAGCACTGAGGGTAGGGGAATCGAGGATGTCGGCGTCGAGGGGCGACGAGCTCAGAGGAGAGGCAAGGTCAGCCTCTACAGCAGCTGGTGGGCGGTCTATATTGCCGGATGATCTAGTCCCCGGCGTTGAGATAGGAGTAGTCGAGTTGGTTTCTTCGTCCATCGTCACGGTAGCTATGGCTAGCAGCAAGATCTGGTTGGCATAGATGAAGCTAGGCTTGCTGGCCTTTCACAGACCCATAGGTTACAGTCCGATGAATTCGACGAGTCAAGCAGTTCAGCAGTATCACAGCAAGATCAGATTGTGAATATTCAAGCTGCGAGACTGGTTGATGTAATCGCAAACGGTGGCAAAAATGTCACCGCAAGTAACGACCACAGATCGGCAACGTGGGTCAAGAGAGGTAGGGGGAGAAACAGGATAATGAAGGAGAGAAGGAGCGCCGGCAAGAGGCGAGGATTGTCTTTCAGGTCCCAGGAGAGGGAGTTTTGAGAAAGGAGGGGAGAAAAAAATACAGAAAGGAAAAGAGCTTCTCTTAGGTTGCAATGTTGATGCGAGCCTAAATCATTGCCATGGTTCCATCGATGATCATCCGCAAGACGCCTCTATCTAAGCTGTCCCCAGGGTCGCGGTCTCGTCCATGTGATAGTTGAAGCAGTTAGGGAGTACCTGGCGATGTAATGAGAATACAAATTAATACTTTATTAGTTCATAACAGCTACTAGGGGATGGAAGTTTCTTTGGGTAACATCTCCCAACACGTTGAAGCTATAAAGTACTGCAAAACAAGGCAGTAGCCCAACCACCCCACATGCCCTCTTAATTAGCGGCTGCTGGACCCCTGTACCCAGCAAAGAGTGTACAGAGTACGGAGGTACATGCGTCGCATTACTCGAGCAAAGATACTACACACGACAGAAAAAGAACGGGGACTTAGGACATGTTTACGTCTTATTGGGCTAGCGACAGCTTCACATGCGGCGGCCTAAGCAGTACCCTACCCGGTAACGACTTGAAAGATGGACGCAGAAGACAGTCTTGCGCGAAGACGAGGCTCAGAGTTGAGTATCTTGTGTACAAAGAGTAGCTGTAGAGAAATATTCAGCACGCCGTTGATTTAAAGAAGAAGAAAAAAAAAAAAAAAAAAAAAGGTAATGTGGTCTAGGCCATCTGACAGCCCACTGTGTTGGCTTCTTTTCTTTTTGCGTTCAGGCAGGTCGACGAGAATAAATCCAGAACCATTGCCGCGTAGCAGGTGCTGCCGTCCCGCTCTCTGGTTGGAGGAGGCCGGGCGCTAAACAAAGACAAGCCTTTTTGGGGCTCGAGTCAGCTGTGACGCATTTGATGTGTCGAGTTGACCAGGCCGATTGTCTGGGCGGGAAATAGTCACGTGACCAAGGCATCATCAAAATCAGTGCAATCAGATGCGGAACACCTTGGGAGCGGTACGTACCGCTATAATGTTGAGATGCGGAAATGGGTTGATCCATGGCCAAGCAATCAGCCCAGCTCCCGCCCACGGCCAGCGCAAAACTGCCCTACCCCACCATAACTTGTACTCGCTACAGTACCTTCGTCCTACCTTAGGCCAGGTCCCATTAGTGGTGCTACCCAGCAGCAGAGTCGTAGTGCCTGTTTTAGTGAACTTTACAGAATCGCAGTTCGCGACGCGTCAAAGCTGCTTCTCGCATTGCGCAACGCTCAGCAGCAACGCCTCGCATTTTCTTAGCATGACGTGCTGCAGCCTCACGCATCGCCGGGGAATCTTCTAATTCGCGCGGCACCGTCTATGAGAAAACTGCACCAAGGGTCTTCATCGTGTGGTGTTGTCAACCCTCCTGACTTGGGCTACTCCGCGCGTGCTCCGCCGCCAGAGCTGCATCCTTACCAGCGCTTTGTTTTGTATCGGTTGCGACTGAAATCTGATTTGAATTTGCGGGCTGCGGGCGCCGCTGCGTTTTCTTCACAATGGGCAAACTCATCCGCCTCGAGTTGCACAGTATGCTCTTCTCGAATTACTTACTGATCGTGATCGCTGGGCTTCGCTAACTGTGCGCATCAAGACTTCAAGTCCTACAAGGGCCACCATACTCTCCTATTCGGCGATTCCTACTTCACCTCGATTATTGGACCCAATGGATCGGGTAAATCCAACTCGTGAGTTACTCCATTCAAAATATTCGTGCCCGTCGCTATTGGGCCGCCGCCGTACTAATCACGAGGGTGGGACAGGATGGACGCCATCTCCTTTGTCCTTGGCATCAAATCTTCTCATTTGCGCTCCACGCACCTTAAGGAACTCGTATACCGTGGGCGCGTCCTAAAGACGTCCAAGATCAACGATGATGGGTCCGCCCAGGCGCCTGCCGATGCGAGCAACTTTGCCGACGACGATAAGGCGTCTCGAGGAGATCCAAAGACTGCTTGGGTCATGGCTGTATATGAAGACGACGCCGGAGAGGAGCAGAGATGGAAGAGGACCATCACTAGCCAGGGAGCCAGCGAGTACCGGATCAACGACCGAGTGGTCACGGCCCAGCAATACAACGAGGCGCTAGAAGCGGAAAACATCCTGATCAAGGCGCGCAATTTCCTTGTCTTCCAAGGAGATGTCGAGGCTATTGCCTCACAGTCCCCACAGGACCTTACGCGCCTCATCGAGCAAATATCAGGAAGCTTGGAATACAAGTCGGAGTACGAAAAACTCCAGGCCGAAGCCGAGCAAGCCATCGAGAATCAGAATTTCCAGTTCCACCGACGTCGTGGTATCAACTCCGAAATCAAACAATATCGTGAGCAAAAGAAGGAGGCAGATAGCTTCCAAAAGAAAACCGAAGAGAGAGATGCGGCCATTGTCACGCATTACCTGTGGAAGCTTTTCCATTTCCAGAAAGCCATGGACGATTCGAGCACCGCCATCCAAGATCACCATGAAAACTTGAAAGAGCTGCGGAGAAATGTAGAAGTGTTTGAGAATCGCCTGGAGGAAGCTCGAAGAGACCAATCCACTGTCCAGAAGCAGGTTAACAAAGTGGAAAGGGATATCAAGCACGCGGAAAGAAATATCGAGGATAAAGAGAATGCCCTGGTTCCATTCGAGGAGAAGATACATGAATCTTCACAGCAAATTGAAAAGTTACAGGCGCAATCGCAGAAAGTCAGCAAGGAACTTGAAGAGCAAACGGATATTGTTCAGAAGGTCCAGAAGGATATTGCGAGTGTCAAAAAAGCTCAGGATGTTTTTGAAAAAGACGTCAAAGAGCAGCTTAAGAAGACTGGCCGAGAAATCAGTGACGATGACCGTAAAGAGTACAACGCGCTCCGAGCACAGGTTTTGGCCCGCCCTGGTTCCAACCAGGCAAAACTGGAAAATCTTGAACGACAGAGGAAGGCAGACGAGGTCACCGTTAGCAGTCTCAAGGGCAAGGTAGATAGTATCTCCGCCGCCATTGAGAAAATGGAGGCAGAGCTCACCAGCATCGGGGAAAGGCGAAGCTCTGCTGAATCTGCAACGAAAGACATCACCAACGATATTACCACGAAGAAGAAGGAGTTTAACCAGCTCCAGTCCGAACGAGTGCGAACCAATCAGAAACGGACTGAGCTCGAAGAGAAGCTCGAAGATGTCGCGAGAAAGCTAAGAGAGGCTGACGATGGCCGCCGCCAAAATGACAGGGAGACACGCATGAAAGAAATGGTAACGACTTTGAAACGTATATTTCCCGGAGTTCGTGGCCGCGTTGGGAACTTGTGTACGCCCAAGCAAAAGAAGTACGACGAGGCCGTTATCGTTGCCTTAGGAAGAGATTTCGACTCCGTAGTTGTTGATACAGAGAAAACCGGCGTGGAGTGTGTTCAATATCTGAAAGAACAGAGATTCTCTCCCATGACCTTCATTCCGCTGGACAATATCAAGGTCAATGCCGTCAACACCGCCATCAAGGGCTTTCCCGGCGCCAGACTCACAATCGACACCATCAACTTTGAACCAGCAGTCGAGAGAGCCATGTCATACGCATGCGGTAGCTCTGTGGTTTGCGACACGCTTGACGTCGCTAAACACATCTGTTACGAGAAGAAAATACCAGTCAAGGCTGTTACGCTAGAGGGATACATTATCCACAAAGCTGGCTTAATGACGGGTGGTCGTGGTCCTGAACCCAAAGGCGGAAAGCGTAAGTTTGAAGAAGCCGACGTTCAGAATCTTCAGCGGATGGCGGCCAAGTTGAAGAGCGAGATCGATCGTCTACCCAAAGCGGACCGTCGGGGAACTCAGGAAGAATCTCTACAGATTGAGCTAAACGGGTTTGAACGGCAGCTGGCGGCGACCAGAGACGAGCTAGCAGCGTTGAATAAGAACTGGACAAGCAAGAAGCGCGAGCTCGACAGCCAAAAGAAGCAGCTACACGAACTTCAACCCAAATATGAAAATCAAATGGCGCAACTGGATCGCACTAAGGAGACAGTCCAAGAGTTCCGAAACGCAATTGCGCGTGTCGAAGACGAGGTCTTCGCTGGATTCTGCAAGAGGCTTGGATACAGCGATATTCGTGCATATGAGGCTTCCCAAGGTAAATTGGAACAAGAGATTTCCGAGAAGCGCAACCAGTACGAAGTCCAGAGGCAGAGACTGGAAACTCGACTCAATTGGGAAGTCTCACGCCACAGCGACACCGAAGCCCGTATCAAAAGAATACAAGATCAAGTAAAACGACTGAAACAAGACGTGAAGGCTTACAATAGAGAGAAGGCCGAAATCGAGGAGTCGAAGCGCGAAGACCAAGACGAGCTAGACGCCCTTGGGGAGACCCTCGAGGAGCTGAAGGCTGAACTGTCAGAGAAGAATCAGGGGGTCAGCGAGGCTAAAGCAGAGCTACAGAAACGTAGCAAAGATATCGAAGCCTGCCAACGAGAAATCAATGCCCTGGAAACAACTGTGCAGAAGAATAGCGCTGGCAAGTCTGCGCTGCTGCGACGATGTCGGCTTGAGCAGATCCAGATTCCATTGACGGAGGGAGCCCTGGACAACCTACCGACGCAGGATGACTTGCTACGACAAGATCCAGATGCCATGGACGTTGATGGCGGAGATGATGAGATGATGGATATTGCGCTCGATGACCACGGCATTGAAATTGATTTCGACGGCCTTGATGAGGACCTCAAAGAATCTGGCGAATCTAGCGTCGAAGACACGTTGACAGAGAAAATTTCATCTCTAACAGCAGAATTGGAGAAATTGAATCCCAACATGAGAGCGATGGAGCGATTAGAAAGCGTTGAGACAAGGCTCAAACAGACGGATCAAGAATACGAAGACTCCAAAACAACAGCCCACAAGGCCAAGGAAGCTTTCAATGATGTCAAGCAGCGAAGATACGAGCTCTTCAACAAGGCCTTTGTTCACATCTCGGACCAAATAACGAATGTCTACAAAGACCTTACCCGATCTGATGCTTATCCGCTAGGTGGTCAGGCATACTTGGATATTGAAGAAGACACAGATATGCCGTATCTGTCAGGCATTAAGTTCCATGCCATGCCCCCGCTCAAGAGATTCCGAGACATGGAGCATCTCTCTGGTGGTGAGAAAACTATGGCGGCATTGGCGCTTCTCTTTGCCATCCACAGCTACCAGCCAAGTCCTTTCTTTGTCCTGGACGAGGTAGACGCTGCATTGGACAATGCCAATGTGGATAAAATCAAAAAGTATATTCGGGAACATGCTGGCCCAGGCATGCAGTTCATCGTCATCAGTTTGAAGGCTGGCCTGTTCCAGGACAGCGAGAGTCTTGTGGGCGTCTATCGTGACCAGGAGGTCAACAGCTCTCGGACATTAACATTGGATGTAAGTCATATATCTATAAACCACCTCGTATTGATATACAATAGAGCTAATCATTTCTCTCTCTCTCTCTTTCAAACTACAGCTTAGGAAATACGCTTGATAGCAAGCAAGTTCTCTGGTAGTATTTCTTATTTATGTATCAATATTAACGACCGGATGGGAGGGGCAGTGTGTAAAGAGCAAGGCAGACTGGATAAGGAAAAACGCAGGAAATCAATGAACGGGGCCCGCCACCTCGACCATTGGATTACTACGAGTTAATGATTTACTTGGCGTATGGATGAATATGTACTTTTCTTGCTGTTCTCGAGTTAGTTGATTCCGCTCTCGCGGATATGGTTACAGGGCGCATCAGCTTGGCTACGGTTATATAGGTCAACCCTTCAACTTGATGCCCAGGTACCATAAAGATATCCAGTAGGCAAGGGTATATGCGCGTAATGTATGTACTAGCAGGTTAAAATAACAAGATGCTTTATGGGAGTAAGAAGACGGAATCTGGAAGGTGAATCTATAACTTTTGACAAAAAAAAAAAAAAAAAAAAAAAAGGTGGTCTGCGACAAGTTCATGGGGTGCGCAGCATAAACACGAACATGGTGTTGGCTGGTCTAAACTTTCTCCGATATCCGACCTTAATTGGAGTCCGCAGCAGGCAGAAGAGGCGCAATGACGCGACAAACTTTACTTTTTTCTCCATATACTTCGCTGTGAAGCGACACCATTGAAAAACTGATTTGTAGCAGCCTTACTTATCCTCCTCATAAAGCGCAAAATCACTTATTCTGCTGAAAGAAAAGGGAGCGGTTCCCGGCGTATCCCTCTTTGCATCATCTGGTCAAGCTGCGCAGCCAAGGGCCACCAGAACGATGCACTTCCTCCGATGAACATGATTTACCCTTCCTCCTTTGCAAACCGAAACAGCGCCACCTCTCTTGCGTGAAGCTTATTCAATTCACTCTATATTTTACTTTTTGACCCGAATCGCTGTTTATCCTCTTCTTCCATCGACATTTACCTTATCGACGCTGCGAGACACCCAAGCGCGCATCGAAACCGAGAGTTATCCCGTGAAGAAATCGAGGCGAACGATCCAGCGCAGACCTCTTGAACGATTAGTACATTTGTTTCTGCGACTATAACGATATCTATACGGAGTCGGCATCATGGATCTCGCTGTGACATTGATCAAAGCCGTCATGCGGGCGTTCTATTCGACGCGAGACATCCTCGTTGTAGACGCACTGATTCTTCATGAAGCGTACGCCTCTTTGACGAGTTGCATGTTTGAATGGGGGAATGAAATATGCTGAAACAAGTCTTGGATAGTCTACGCGATGACGATCTTGCCTATCTAATGGCAATCAATACGAAAGATTTGCACAAGATATGCGGAAAGCTACGAGAGGATCGTTTCCTGACAGTGTACGTCTGACCCCCCCCTTTTCTATGCCTTGACCTTTCGATCAGAGAGCTTACTATTATAATAGCCACACGAGATCAGAGTTACGACCGGATAATCCCCGACCGAGCAATCGCACGTGGTACTACATCAACTATCGACACACCATCGACGCCATCAAGTGGCGGGTTTACAATATAGACAAGGAGGTTCAAGGAACCACGGTACCGGTAAATGAGAAGAAGGAATATTTCTGCTCATACTGTAGGGCCGAATGGACGTTGATGGAGGTGTTGGACAGCGTTGGACCAGAGGGCTTCATCTGTCATCGATGCCGCCACCCTCTCTCGTTTGAAGCAGATCGAAACGCCGGCGGGCACGAACAGTCTACAAGACTGAACGACCAATTCAAATTCATCAGCGAACTGCTGCCCAAAATCGATGCAGCACACATCCCTGAATGCGATTTTGATCGAGCTCTATCGAAAGCTCGACCTGTGGTTCGCGATGCTACACACCAACGCGCAGCCACGATACCTGTTGACGATGCATCGTCCCGACCCATGGCGGTTAGAGGTTTAGCCAATACCGGCCCGCAGTCAATTGCCGTCAATATCTCTACATCCGACGGGCCGTCCGAGGCCGAGAAGGAGGCCGAAAGGCTTCGGAAGGAAAAGATTGCACAGCAAAATGCACTGCCTGCCTGGATGTCCAATAGTACAATCACAGGAGAGTCATTCTCCGCAACTGCTGATGCCAATGCTTTGGGGGCGAGCAGGGAGTCGGCTGGTCGAAATCCGTCTCAGAGCAAGCTGGTCGAAAACACTTCCACTACACAGATTGATGACATTTTCGAGAAGCTGAAAGCAGAGCAGGCTGCTATTCTAGCCCGAGGAGAGGAAGAGGAAGAAGAGGAAGAATATGCTTCTGAGGAAGAGGACGATGAGTTTGAGGATGTCATGGCGACTGGTAATAACTCTGGGCTTGGCACGCCAGGCATCAAGACCGAGGCACCAACAGGCGATGCGTCCCGAAACGGAGACAGCACGGATGACAGGGCGATTAAACGAGTCAAGGTCGAACCCGAAGTTAAGAAGGAGGATAGCGGCATTGACGAAGACGAGGATGACGATGAGGTCGAGTTTGAGGATGTTTGAAAGCCGGCTCGTTGAGTCTCAGATATAAATTTTTTTTTTTTTGCAATTTGATCATGGTGGTTACACATGGCTGGGGCAACCCAACCTGAATACATAGAAAAAAGCCCAAAGCACCTCTATACCCGATATAGGTGGGAGGGAAGCCGTTGGCGCTCTGCTAATTGATGGCCTGATATCTGGCCTCCCACCGTTATAACCGCGTACTTTGTACTGTTTGCTTTTGAATGGGATAGAGGTAGATGGATATAGAAGCAGCTTTGAATAAGAATGCTCACTCCTACTGTTTAAAAACATTGGAAACCGGCTGGCTGGTTGGCCTTCTTTCTTCCCTCTTTTGCCCAATTGACAATGGTGGGGCACAGCCTTCCTAAATTGGTTAAAGAGCCAATGGGAGAGTTTCCATCCGGCATTCACGCAAGCGGTTTGCATGACGACAAACATCCAACAACCGCCAGAAGTTGCTCGACAAGATTGCCTGATAAAATACAAAAGAGCCCCGTGCTCTCAGTTTATTGTGACTTCGTGAAATGACGCTTACATCGAGCTCACGCAAGGCCCTGAGCCATGGCTCCTGAGCTGCCCCGCATTTTCTTGCTTCCTACTCACTTACAAGAGGATGAGCGGCTCAAGTTGGAGGCGAAGATACCTACCCTGACTCACGACTCTCAGGAAGCTGCTGTTATTTTGGGGAAGATATCCAGACCAGAGCGCGCTCTTTTTGAGCTGAGGCGACTTAGGCTTGCGACAGAGCCGGTGGCTTATGAGGAGGCCGCGGCAGAGGCAGGGCAGAACAGCAACCGTGAACGAGATGATGATACGCAAGAGCTGCCGTCGAAACGTCCGAGACTATCTGGATCAAAGGCTTTGGAACCGCGAAACGAGGCAAGTGGCGATGTCACTTCTGATGATGTGCTGAGACAGCCAAGAGATGTTGTATTGGTGCTTAAGCTGGCATGGCTGTTGGATTCTCTCGAGCAAGATGCTGCGCTACCCGTTGATGATTATCTGCTGTACCGAGGCCGCAAATTGCCATCTCAGCCGAAAAAGTATACAACTCCTAAAACCTCTCCATCAAGACAGAGGATGAAGGGGCATTCTCATGCAGCCAGCCGAGCCTCATCGGTGCTTGCTCGTGCTGCTGAGGACCAACAGAGAATCAGCACCAGCCCGCATTCGCCGCGGACAGCAAGACGGCGGACAGACTCTCCAAGCACCCCAAGTGGAAGAAAACGAGCTGAGCCGCCGACATTGTACCGTGAGACAACTTCAGAGCATGATGCCCCCCTGCCGCCAATTCCTGATTTCCTTCATACTACATACTCCTGCGAAAGACCCTCTCTTGTCAACCCACCAAATGCTGCGTTCATCAAGGAGTTGAAGGCAGTTCGTACGTTGCGGCTTCTACAGGGAGATCAAGTTGGTGTTAGGGCCTACTCTACGTCGATAGCTTCCTTGGCTGCGTATCCATTTCTAATAAAGCGACCACAGGGTAAGTTTCTTTTCTTTCTTTACACTTTTATAGCGCAGGATGCGAACTGATGTCCTCTTCTTTTCAGAGATAGAAAGGTTGCCAGGATGTGGTGCCAAGATTGCAAAGCTGTATCAACAGTGGACAACTGATGGGTGTACTGAAGAGACCAAAGCAGCTGCAGTCGACACCGAATTAACTGTGCTGAGGAAGTTTTACGATATATGGGGAGTTGCGGATGTGACTGCTCGCCATTTCTTTAAGAAGGGTATGTTGATTCTACAAGACTGGTCACAATGAAAGCGGCTTCAGGGTTAATGAGTCTTTTACTTTTATAATACTTTAGGGTGGCGAGATCTCGACGATATCGTAGAGCATGAATGGAGCTCGTTGAGCAGAGCGCAGCAGATTGGTGTCAAATACTATGACGATTTTCAGCTCAAGATCCCTCGAGCAGAGACAGAAGCCATCGCCAACACCATTCTCACTCACGTCCGGCGAATCGATCCGGGCTTCCAAATGGTAATTGTTGGCAGCTATCGGCGAGGCAAGCCTGAGAGCGGGGACGTTGACGTGATCCTAAGCCATCCCGATGAAGCTCAAACACTCGACGTTGTTGAAAAGTTGATCTACAGCCTGGAAAAGAGCTCTTTTATCAAGCACACTCTGAGTGTATGGACGCGAAATAGCGAGCGTGGCCAGGCTCCCCTGCCATGGCGTGGCCAGAATCGCTCTGCCGGATCGGGGTTTGATACGCTGGACAAGGCAATGGTAGTTTGGCAAGAGCCGAGAGACGACAAAGAAGAAGAAACTGCGGCACCGGCGCCTCACCGGAGAGTGGACATCATCATCAGCCCTTGGAAGACGGCCGGGTGTGCAATTCTTGGATGGAGTGGGGAGACAACATTCCAGCGAGACCTTCGACGCTACTGCAAGGTGAAGATGGGTTTGAAGTTTGACAGCAGCGGCATCCGGAGACGTGCAGACGGCTCGTGGGTGGACCTGGAGAGCTCCGAGCAAGGACCGGCGCCTGATATGGAAACGGCCGAGAGGCGCGTGTTTGAAGGGCTGGGGCTGGAGTGGCGGCCGCCGGCTGAGAGGTGTACGGGATAACGAGGGCTATGAACGGTTGAATGCAATTTACGACACAGCCAATGATCTGATGATGTTCTGTTCTCCATGTCTTTCTCCCTTTACGATAGCCGGGTCTCTCAGAGCTCCTCCGACATCCGAACTATACATGGACTGGGGAAAACACAGGCATGCATTTCTTGTGCGTCACAGCGTGACTGAGAATGATTCATTTGAAGACAATATTATTAATGTGCTTGATAAGCATGACAATCATTTGCGTAGGATTGAGCTGAGGGCGATGATTGCGAAGCCTGATGGCTTGAAGCCCGAATGCCTGTGCTCAAAGCTGAAGCGAGGCGGACTTTTGGCGTTGAGCGGCGGACTTTGAGCATCCCTTTTTCCTCACGGATGCAGCTAGGCGCATGGGTTACGTCTTAGTACGAGACTCGCTAAAGGAGCGGGAAGAATGAAGAGGAAAAGTGGCTTTCATAAGAACCAAGAGGGGCCATTTTGATATTGGACGCACGCGAAACATACGTTTAGTCTTTTGCGATGTGGCTGCGGATGTCGCAAAGCGAAGACCCGATCTGCACGATGCGGACCGTCGGCGAATGTTGAAATGCCGCGTTTTAGACTGGCTGGCTGTGTTTTTACTAGAGTTAAGGACAACGTGTTATTAATGATTTATTTATTTCATCATTTCTAAGTTGTGTTAAGTAACAAGACAAGTTGTAGACGTGTAATGAAGAGTTGGGCTGAGTCAATATTGGAGGCTGAGGGAGCTTTGGTCATGCAGTATCCTCGGTTTGCACTGAACAAGTAAAGTATCGGTGTTTGGACCCTTGAGTGTCTGACAATCCGCGTATAGCTGTCAGCCTAGACGGTAAACAATTCTCCGTTGCAAGTTTTCTCTCTCATATGTTTTAAACTAGTCACAGGAAATAGGCAGGGTAGCTACGTAATAATACGCAATGCCTATTGCGGAAGCATTTGGCGATCTTTTTTAAAGTACTTTGAGCTCGCTCCGCAGCAGAGAAGCAAAACTACATGGAGCATCTGCCGTGTTATCCATGTCTCCACGCAGGGGGGAGGGGAGAAGAAGCAGAATAGAAGCAAGGAATAGCGGCATTCGGAATTCCTCGATCCCCGAGTTGGAATAGTAGAGAAGAAAAAATTGGACGAAAGAAAAAAAAAAATAATCTAGCAAAAATACCACGTATACAGTAGCTGTGGTGGGGGCTTGGGTTCTTTTGCCGCGCGCGTCTTGTTAGCCTACTGATCTACTGCTAATACCTAAAAGCAGGTCTCATGTTAGTGGAGGTTCTGTCTCAGATTGGCCTCGAATGGCCAGGAATTGCGGCGTGTTGAACCCCGTAGTCTCTCTACCTAACTAACTAGCAGCCGTAGTACGTAGTGCATAGTAGTATTGTGCAGCAGCAGCTGGTTCTATCTTTCTGGCTGGAGTCGGGCTCGGATGGATCGAGTCAGGGGAGAGGCGAGATGTTCCGAGGTTGCGGACATTCAATGCTTAAATGGACAACGATGCCCACCGCCATTGCTGCTGCCAGACTCGTTTTCTCCCGCATTCTCTCTCTGACTCGTGTTGAACAAAGAATTGCAGCTCAATTGCGTTTAACCAACGGCACGGTTTTTAAATCCTAGTCTTTTTTTTTTTTCATCATCATCACCATCGCTGCCCAAGATGCCTTTCGCTTTTGAAATCTCCAACTCCTACGGGTAAGTCTCAACAAGCACAGCACCGCCAGCAAAGAAGAAGAGGAACTTGAAATTGTACAAAGAAGAGGTGGATGAGAGGGAGATTGAGCAACGGCCAGAAACTCAGTGAAACAATACAAAAGAAAAAAGAAAAAGACAGAATAACACCATGAATCCATCACCGTTCAATTGCTGACATACAACTTACAACACAGCTTCGTCCTGGCCGCCGCCACCTCGGCCTTCTTCGTCAACGTCCTGCACATGGCGCGCACCGGCAAGTTCCGCAAGGCCAGCGGCGTCACCTACCCCAACGCCTATGCTTCTCACGAGCAGGCCTCCAAGGACCCCAACGCTTACAAGTTCAACTGCGGTAAGTTGTGTGTGTGAATCTGTGTGTGCATAAACTGCTGAAACTCCCATGTTCTTTCTTTCTCCCCCCTTTCTTTTTGTGCCGCTATTTTCCGAGAGAACGAGTTGAGTAGAGAAATCGAGTAGTGTGTGGTTGTGGCATAACAAAACACCAAAAAAAAAAAAAAAAAAAAAAACACCATGCTAACTGACACATCACCAAACATCCAGCTCAACGCGCCCACAACAACTACACTGAGAACCTCCTCCCCGCCGTCGGCTCCCTCCTCATCGCCGGCCTCAACTTCCCCGTTGCCGCTGCCGCCCTCGGCGCCAGCTGGTCCTTTGGCCGCGTGGTTTACCTGTACGGCTACACCAGCGATGCTGGCCCCAAGGGCCGAACATTGTGAGTTTTTTGCTATTTTTCAACCCGAGAATCGTAAAATTTCGCGAGACCATTTTAACTAACGTTTGATTTTTTTTTCTTCTTTTCCTTTTTTTTAGCGGTGCCTATTTCGCTGGCCTTGCGGATATTGCTCTCAAATTCATGGCTGCCTATACCTCCTACCTGGTTATTACAAGCAACTAAGTTTTCTCTCTCTCTCTCTCTCTCTTTTTTGTATATGCTTGTTTTGTCTTTTCATTTGAGTTTCTTATTTTGCGAGATAGACCAATCTTATCTTAGAGGAAATAAAATAAAATTTCGGTTAATCCAGATATATTCATTGTTGGAGATAGATGCCTTGACAGGGAAGCGTGTGCTTGTTTTTGCCCTCTCCTTATAACAATCTCCTTGGCCACAATAGAAGCCCCTTCTTCCTAAGCTGAAACCACAGTTGTTTGCCTCCAATCATGATTGCTCGTGTACATCTCTCATGTACGTAGATTGTGAACAAAAATGGCCCAAGTCTGTTGTAACTTTTTTTTTTTACAAATTCATTATAAGTGTTGCTATTCGAGCAATTATTACGTACCTAAGGATATCATGATGGGCGGAAGAAGAGAGAATTACAAACACCAACATCAATAAAAACACAAAAACGCCAATTCCAGCAGTGCTACATCAAAATTTCATCTTCGTAATCTGCGTCGCCGCAGCTCCTGGATCGGCAACGTCTCCTGCTGGCCGTCGTCAAACTCCACATCCACGACGCCCAGTTCCACCTCCTCCTCTTCCATGTAATTGCCTATCGTCTTCTCAATGCCATTGTTCCCCAGAAGATAATCTCCAAAGTACTTCATTGCATCAAATACTTCTTCTCCTGTGGGAATGATGTATTCCTTGGGGAGGAGGAACCCATAGCTCCCCGTGTCTCGAAGCTTGATTTGATAGCTAAAGTGCGCGCCCAGCTCGTGGTAGAACCAATCGATGGCAGACCCGCCGCCTGATTCGATACGCGACCAGACGGGATCACGACCTTTGGCGTCTTTGGAAGCCACGGCACCCTCGCAGGCAGAGGTGACTGAGTATGATTCTCCATTCGAGAGACGAATTGCCTTGGCAATTCCCATGGCAAGCTCCTCCAAGTTTTCTAGGTTGGGCGGCTCGGTGTCGCAAGTATACGAATATGGGAAGAGGACCTGTTGCGAGTATGAATGGAGATCTAGCAAACCCACAAACTTGACGTTATTCTCCGTCTGGTTCACAGCCCAGTTTGCGAGCTCAGCGGCTTCCACAGCCTGGAAGGGCTTGTCTCCGCCGTAGCTCTCCGAGCATGGGTCGCTTCGAGCCTCGGCACTATCCCAGCCAAAGCTAAAAGTGTGGTCCAAGTCCATGCCTCGACAGAATCGCAGGTTGGTTTGCTGCCGGCTTTTGCGCCACAGACGGTCGACTTGCCAGCTGTATTCAACACCGTCAGGATTAACCGCCGGAATGAAGACAATGTCAAAGTGGTTGAGGAGCTTGGTAATCATTGGCTCTTTGCCAAACGAGGTTATAAACGACCACGCCACATAGTTGACAGTGCTGGTTGAAATCCACTCGCGGGCGTGGAGCCCGCCTGTGACGACAATCATCTTTCGTGGCTTGCTAGGGTCGGCAAGCTGCGGTACTCCCACGCGGAGCGCCGGTATCTCTCGTCCTTCAAACGACCTTCCGATCGTGATGTACTTGACATACGACGGGAACATGGCTTCCAAGAGGCGCATCCAGCGGACGATGACGGGCAGCGGTTGGTAGTCCTGGAAGAAGAGGTTATCGGCAGCTCTCAGTGGCGCTGACAGTGCCCCCATCATCATTCTGTCCGAAGCCATGGTGGTGTCTTTTGATGAAGGCGTAGACTGATAGACTGCGGTAGCCAGATCGGGGATCAGCGTCGACTGCGATAGATGGAGAGATCGAGGCAGGAGACTGAGCAGCGGGGCGACTTCGTCGGCATGGAGTCGAATGTCGACAAACTGATCGGTAAAGGCCCATACATCCAGGAAGAGACGAGAAGCCGCCTCCGCGAGAGCCGCCTCCTCGACGGCAGTCGACACATTGAATCGCAAGACCAGCTCATTGACGTATCGAGAATGTGAGTAGCTGGGAGCAGAAGGCTGGGCGGCCTTGGAAGGATGGCGGCCGAAGATGAACTCAATGGCACTATCGCGGAGCTTCGTGAGGAAAGGGAAGACGGCCGTGTTGGTGTTGTGGCTGCTGGTCGAGGGTATTCGCGATGATGCTGACGAGATGCCCGCGCCGTGGGCTGGGCCGAGCAGCGCCAACGAGGCCACCACGGCAGCGACCGTCGCCTTCATCTCGGTTTGAAGCGAGCGACTCGGCTCAGCGGGGTCAATGAAATGAAATGGATATCGAGCAAATTGCTGTGAGACACGCGACAAGTAAAAAAAAAGGATTAATTATTCAATATGCATAGCGCTGGCGATGGAGCGGTTGGGAGGCGACTATTATTTTTTTTTTTTGTCTTAGGTGATAGGTACTCTAGGTTGGTTGCGGCAGCAAATAACTGATACTAGACGGGAGACACGGGTGTTGGAACTGCGAAGTAGTCAGCCAGAGCTGCGATTCGGCGAGGCTCTGCTCTAGGCATTAATTTAGAGAACCCGGAAGCAATAGCGGCTGCGATGCTCCAGCGCTGCCAGTGCTAGGCAAGTGCTCTAGAGCCTGAGCAGCAAAGGGTATCCGCTGCAGACATGGAGGCCCCGGAGAATTTACGGAGTAGAGGGAACATGGGCCACATGTATTGAGTGCTGGGGGCAGCAGCCAGCCGCTACCGAATACACGTACCAGCCCGTAGGTATCCTGTACCTGATGGCGGGGCTGTGCCCAACGTGCGCTGGAGTCTACAGAGCAGCGAGAGCTCCTGCTGAGGGCCTCGTACCGGTACCGATTACCAGAGTGGATTTTTTGCACTGGTAGCCCGTTGTTTCCGGGGGTGGTGCATGAATGAGCCCGCCGTAAAAGCGCTGGTAAACGCCTTGGCATGCGGCCAGAACCTCGTAATCCAGACTTCCCGGGTGGGTAGGATTACTGGCTGGCATTTGCTCCATGCGGCGCGAGTGGCCTGAAGACGGCCGTATTACTGTGCTCGAGGGACTACCTGCAAGTAGAAGCTGGGAACCTAAGGTTCAGCACGCTGCACAGTGCTGGCCGCAGCGTGTCATCCGCCACACCCGTCAGCAACACGCACGGCGGCATGGCGTGGCACTCGGACATACAGTACAGTACAGTAGGTACCTAGTAGGCAGTAGGTGCTGCAGCGCAGCAAGAGGAAGAGCGCAAAAACCCCCTTCCCCTCTGAATCGCTAGGCGTTGCCTGATGACTAGCAGTAGTCCAATGTAGCTTATTATAGCGGCCTTTGCTTGCTTGCTTCTGTCTTCTGGCTGTGTTCTGGACGGGGCGAGGATCCACTGCGCATCAGCCTCATGGTCGCCTCTTTCTGCTGCTGGGGCCAATTGGGAGCGCCGTGCTGCCAACTTCCTCCCAAGCACACGCGCGTCCACTCCTAGCTGCGGCCCCCCTTCAGCAAATGCCAACCCAACCCCCTGGGCCTGCGAGAGAAGCCTCTCCACCGTGGGAACTGCTGCTGGTGCCATCCATGCAATATCATATCTGCTAAGGCTATGGCGTCGATGCTGCGTGTACTTGCTCTCGTACCGGTACTTGCATTGCACTGACGAACCCCCTGGGGCGCTCATCTCTTGCGTCCACCTTGCATCTCAGACCAGATCCATCCGGCATCATCTCCAGACGCTCCAACGACCTTCGCTCAATGCTCTTTCTCGACGCGCCGGGCGCATTCAGCTAGCCAGGGCCACGCCTCTCCCCCTTCGCCTCTCGTCGCTCCTTTCGTCCTCGATACCGTAACCTACTGTGAAGCGAATCGAATCGAGTCGTCCGAAGCTCAGCGGCCTTGTCGGAATCACCAGCGGCCAGGCGTGCCCTTGTAGATCATGAGCATCGGCCGCCGTCATGCCATTCCTACGCCGCCGCGGCATCATGGCCAGTGAGACCGACATGCGTCGCCACAACGTGCCCTTTGCGCCGCAAGCCGACGATGTCCCTGAACTGCCGCTCCAGGTCAAGCTGCCAGATGCGGCCACTGAGCCTGAGCCTGAACCTGAACATGAACCCGAGCCCGAGCCTGAGTCCGCGAGATCTCGGCCGCAGAGCCGCGAATCTGACACTTCCTTGGATCGTCCCATCACCCCGCCGGTCCAGCCGCAGTCCAACAAGCACCGTCGCTTCTCCGTCCTGCGATTTCGAAATGCCTCCGATTCGCAGCTGTCTCTCCGAGTCAAGCAGGCGGCCGAGAAGCCCCCTCCTGTGCCTCGACGTAAACCAACCCCTCCCCTCATGTCCAGACTTTAGCGAAGACCTCATGGCGACTGACTTGTGCCTTTTCCCCCCGTGTCTAGCTCCTGCCATCATCACCACAGCTCCCACCATGGAAATTGGTAACCTAAAGAAATCCGCCTCCCGCCTGGGACTGGCCGCAATGCTGCGACGCTCCACGGACATCCCTCGTGACGATCCTTTATCCACCAGTGCCAACCGCCGCCACCACGATCCTATGCCTAGAAAGTCTACAGGCGACCAAGGACGGCCCTCGCTGAGCGTTACGGACGAGCCTCAATCGCCGCGGCCGTCGACCCAGACCACGGTTGATTCCACCGGCACGGGACTCAACATAGCGCCTCGACCATCCGAATCTTCACGATCAGATGTTAGTTCTACTGATCGAGTATCTCACGCCAGCCTCAGTTCTACCCCCAAGAAGCCTTTACCATCTACGCCCTTTTTTAGCAAATTACGGCGAAACAAGAAGCCACCGGAGCCGCTGTTCCCCTTTGCACACCTCCGACAAGAGGGCAGCGTCGCTGCGACTGATCGATCCTCGACTACATCCTTGGGCGTGGAGGCCACACCACGCCCACCTTCGGCCCAGAGTGCAGGCACTCATCCCGGCGAAAACGAACAAGGCCCTCAGCTAAACCCAGCCATTGCCTTTTTCAATGCAAATGGTGGACCGCGTTCCGACCATTCCTCCCCCACACGGACGCCTACACGACGGGGGAGATCATCTACGTTAAGCTCTATAGGCAGAGATTCTAACGATGAGCATCTCGTCCCCCACACCGCTACGCGGACATCAACCTCTATCGGCCGTAAGAGCTTTGGCGACTTATTGGGCTTGACTCGTCTTCGTCAGAACTCGGACCTTAGCCGGCAGGGCTCCTTCACACCCGCCACGCCAGGATCTGTTGCGTCAAAGAGCAATTCTCTTCAGCTGCCAAGAGAGGAGTCTGTAGTCCTTCCAGAGCGATTCGAGGACGAGTCTCCTGCCAAGTATATTGCCCGTATCGAAGGAATGGTTAGCAGAGGCGTCGTAGCTGCCGCGCTGTCAAAGGGCACGGACTCCTTCTTTACCGCCGCTTTGAGAAGCTTCATGAGGACTTTTAGCTTTTTCGGAGACCCCATGGACATGGCCATTCGAAAGCTCTTGATGGAGGTTGAGCTCCCCAAAGAGACGCAGCAGATTGACCGATTTCTGCAAGCGTTTGCAAATCGCTATCATGAATGCAACCCTGGCATCTACTCCACTCCTGATCAGGCATACTTCATCGCCTTCTCTCTGCTCATTCTCCACACGGACGTTTTCAATAAGAACAACAAGCACAAAATGCAAAAGACTGATTATCTGAAAAACACTCGCGGGGAGGGCATTTTCGACGACATCCTTGAGTGCTTCTATGACAACATTTGCTATACCCCTTTCATTCACGTTGAAGATGACCTGGAACTCAACAGCGAGCGTCAGGGCCCAGGCAGCATCAAGTCGAAGAGGAAACTTGCTATCCCAGCCCCCGTGGCCGATCCTGCCAAACGGGCGGCAAAAGAACCCCTCGACCCCTATACTCTCATAATTGATGGAAATTTAGATGTCCTGAGGCCGAATCTCAAGGCCACCATACCCATGGAGGACCAGTATAATTACTTGGGTTCGGCACAGTCCCTCAATCTCAAGGACTTGCAAAAGACATTCTTCAGGACCGGTGTTTTGCAAATCGTCTCCGCTCGGTCTCGTCCTGACGCATTCATGTCCGATAACCCTCTAGAGAACACAGATGATGCACCCGGAATCGTCGACATCAAAATCACAAAAGTCGGTCTACTTTGGCGCAAAGAAGCCAAAAAGAGAAAGACGCGATCTCCATGGCAGGAATGGGGGGCTATTCTCACCGGCGCTCAGCTCTACTTCTTTCGCAACACCAGCTGGGTAAAGAATCTCATGCACCAGTATGATAGCCATATCAAAGCAGGACACGATGGCATACCAATCACTTTTAAGCCACCGCTAGAAGAGTTTAAACCTGATGCCCTCATGTCTACCAAGGGCGCCGTAGCTCTCCTTGACACTTCGTATAAAAAACATAAGAACGCTTTCATCTACGTGAGGCAAGGGGGGTTGGACGAAGTTCTTCTCGCCGATGATGAACATGAGCTTAATGATTGGTTGGCAAAACTCAACTACGCCGCCGCCTTTGGAACATCCGGCGTGAAGATGCGTGGTGTTGGTGGAGCCACATATGACGGCCACAGTCGCCGAGCCTTTAGAAGACTTGACAGTTCTGACGCCACGCAACTTGTTGACACCCCAACTGGCCCTGTATCGATTGCCAAGAGCCGGATCGATTACAAGATGGCTCAAGATATTCAACTGGCGAGACGTGAGTTCATGCAGGAAAAGATTGCCGAAGCAAATCAAAAGATAGAGGACTCCAAGAAGGCTTTGGAGAATCAACTCAGGAATGCTCGGCATTTGCAGATACTGGCACCTATCCAACCGAGGACCAGAGAGCAGCTTCTCCTGGCTGCGGCCCGCATGTCTGCGCAGCTTCGATGGGCGCGAATGGAGATTTGGAAAGAAATATGCCATCGCGATATCTTGGTCCTGGACCTCAAAGAAGAAGGAGAAGTGGTTACGGAGACAAAGGTCACGGCCGACGGCCCGCTTACGGTTGAAGAGCGTCGCGTGTCTTCAGCACCGCATCCATCCGCAGCTAAACGACCCGAGTCCCAATCCCAGGCGTCAGTAGTAGCCTCCGAAAAGATACCGCAGTCGCCTGCTACAGAAAATCTCCCATCCTTCTTCACGGACAAAGATGAGTTCACCTTGGAATTGCAGGATCCGGCTAGACCAGCATCTCCTCCGGCAACACGGCCAGCAACACGGCCAACAAGTGAAGTGTACCCACCATCCGAAGTGCAAGAAACACCCAAGGTCGATCTTGGAAGTATCAGACACGGCTCAATTTCAAGTATTACTGCTTCCCCTGCGCAGCTACCAATTGCCAAGATTCAAAGCACGCAGCTCGAACCTCATGATGAAGATGAGGCGGCATCGGTCAAGTCTCACCACGCGCACGATGATGAAGTGGATGCCGACGAACGACAATTCTTGAAACAAGCTGGCCTGCTGCAGGGAAGAGTAGGGAGGGATCCATCGGACAAGGCTATCACGTCGACCACTGGAGAAGCCGCCGAGCCTGGAGATAAATTTGAGAGAAATAAAATTCGACGCAGTCTCCAACGCACCCTTAGGGAGAGTGCTGGTCACCTCTCCCATCACCGGAGCAGGAAAGGCAGGGAGGGAGGTCCAGCTGCTTCATCAGAGGATGCTGCTCGGGACAGTACGTTGGCACGAGGCACCGGAAGCTTTGTTGTTCATGGAAAGAAGGCCTCTGTTATCAACCTAGGCACAGAGCTGCAGGTCCTGAGCAACGAGGAGCAGATTTTGGCTCGAAAACAGCAGCAACAGAGCAATCGGCAATCGTGTGATCAGCCACCTGCCCCTGTGCTAAATGAAGAAGTGGATGACGACTTTTACTCCGTTCTTGAGGCCCCCCTGGAGGAGGGCGAGGGTGAGGGTGAGGGCGATGGCAATGGCGAGGGTGAGTCTCGCAATCGGAGAGCGTCTGCCGCTAGTGCTAGCACAGCTACGGCGAGAAGTTTCCGTGAACTTCACCGGAAATATTCGTCCGCTCAACATCGAAGTGTATCCGCAGCGGGAAGGCTGGCAGTTCCCTCAGATGCGGAAAGTGAGGTGGCAGTGAGCTTTTCTGACGGACGAAGATCTCCCCTGCCCCCTATGGAAACAGAAGAAGATGAGAATGGCGCCAAGGATTTGGCTGTGGATGAATCGGCTATAAGCGAAGATGATGAAGATACCACATTGGAGTTGGAACAAGAAGACGAGAAACCATTAGAGCGTAAAACGGAAAATCCGGTGCAAGAAAAAGAGCCAGCAAGCGAAGAGGCCGAGGGGTCTGAATCTCTACTAAACCGACCTCTTCAGGCAGTCAATGCATGAACTGAATGGAAACCAGCGAAGTGATAGAGGAATGACAAGTCAGAATTTCCTGTTTTAGAAGGGTGCGAATATGTATGTCTATTTAGCGAATTATTATTGCCGAGCGTGGAGCTCGTGAGTGACGGCGAAACAAAAAGGAGGGCTTTCAGTTTATTTTGTTTTCTTTTTCTTTTTCTTTTTCTTACTTGACCATGACGGGGGCTGCATATGGAAATAACCTCTGATGTCTCTTTTACTTGTTTTACTTTGTGTATCCCCCCCCCTTCTCTCTTCCCCTCTTCTTCTTCTTCTCTCTCACTCTTTTTCCAATTACCAATTTATTATGCCTTTGATTTGAAGAAAAGCGGGAAAAGAAAACTGGTCTGCGTACTTTGCATATGCTATCTCATATACACACACACACTCTCTCTCTTTTGTTGAGCTAATTAGCCGCCTCACTCTCTCTTTTTCTCCTTTTTTACACACGCCCTCTCTATGTCCTTTGTTAAAAAACCATTTGAAGAAAACGGTGTGGCTTATATACCCCGTATGAGGCCACGTGGAGAAAACATACATCATATATACCTTACTTATATATACATATATATATATTATACCATACAGCAATTCAGATATATAAACCTTTTTGATACACCTTTGTCGTCGTTGTCCTACCCATCGTGATGGTAAAATGCTTTGATATTGTGGCCCGTGATGAATGAAAGGATAAGAGAGAAGCTAGCATACATTTTATTGTCATTTTTATTTTTTCCATTCCTCTTTTCCCAAACTGACCAGGACCCATCACATTTCTTAGAATTAAGCTCCCCCTAATCACTTTATACGCACATCCATACATCCATATATACTAAATATCAGATTCCCTGCATCAAGATGACTACAAAACGAGAGAGAGAATCTATTTCTTGCCCTTCTTCTTCTTCTTATTGGTCGATGAAGGCGCTGGGGCCTTCTCCACCTTGACGCCTCCTCCACCTACGAGACCCAGCGTTTCCTCCTCCTTGACAATACCTCCCTGCGTGGCCTCGCCGGCTCTCTTCTTCCCCTTCTTGCCTTTAGGACGGTATGAAGATCTATCGCGGAGGGCAAGCCATCGCTCTGGGTCGGGAGTCTTGCCCTCGACATAGTTCTTGGGGAGCTTTCTCCTTCGTCGCTTGGTCGCCTTCTCGGCGTTGGCCTCGTCTGAGGCTGCTCGCTTCTTGGAGGTGACGTTGCTGCGGGCGACGGCCACGCCAGAGTCGAAGAGTGCATCTACGTCGATACCGCTAATCAAGTCGTGGACGGGCGGCAGCTTGTCGGCGTATTGCCTGACCTTCGAGGCTTCAGAGGCCGCAAAGGCAGCCACTAGTCCAGCCGCAGCAATTTCGGAGTCCTGCTGCTCTCGGAATAGCTTGTCAAACGAAATACCCGCCAATTTCAAGTCGTCTGCGTTGGATGATCTCATGAGCTCGATTCCGGCCTCGAGGAGGAGTGACCCAACTGAGTGAGCCGGACGTTTCTGCCACCACTGAGCGGCCTTGACAAGTTCAGCCTTGGCTGATGATTCCCGCTGCTGCGACCGCATCAACGAAACCGCTAGGGCAACAATACCAGGGCTGTAGCGGGTGTCTAAGTCGTTTACATCCTCGGAAGTCTCTAAGCGGCTGAGGAAAGATGTGAGAGTCGTCAAAGCGGCGCCGCCTTGCTGTTCCCTAATCTGTAGCTGAACAATAGCCAAGACAATGCCAACATCGCTGGGACGCTTAACCGCCAAGGCCTGTAATTTCCGAAGAGCCTCCTTGTTATCCAGTCCTTGGGTGTGAGCAGCCGCATTGATAATGGAGGAGATGTTGATCTGTGGGTTTGCTGAAGGGAGCTTTGCCTGAGCCAGAATCTTTTCCGTTCTCTCCGCGACACCCTTGGTCTTGAAGGCACCAAGATCGATGACGAGGTTATTGCGCTTGAGGATGTTGGACTGGTAGCTGAAGAGGTCGCTTTGGGCTGCTGACGCCATCAAAGACTCTGCTTTGCGTTGGCGCACGAATGGGTTACCAGCTTCCTCCAGGGCAAAGTGGTTGTTTTGGGTAATGACGGCGAAGTCACGGCCGTCTTTGCCGCTGTAGCGTCAAATATGTTAGAGAGCATGCATTGGAATATAAATAACAAGCTTGTCAAGAGCTCTACTTACGTTGGAGGACCTAACATCTCGTAAACTTCCAGGGCAGAGCTAGGTTTTGCAATCTTGGCAAACAGATACGCCTGTTGGGCGCGGATAGATCTCAGCTCAATCTTCTTCTCCTCGTCGGTGAGCTCGTCCGAGTTATCGCAGAGCATAGCAGCACGCTGTAAGAGAGTGAGGGCAACGCTCGTGTTTCCCCGAGCAAGCTCACCGCAAGCCATGTTATAGCACAGCTCGAAGGTATCCAGAGTTTCGGGGGCTACTGCTGGGCTGGAGGAGGGGATGCCTGTCCATTGGGTCTGGGCAACAGCAGCGGTGATGTTGATTTTGAGATCGCTCTCCTCATTTTCTGGCTCTGTATCCAGAAGGTGCCTATAAATGCTCTCGGCATTGTGGAATTTCTCGGCCCTGTAGGCGACCTGCGCGGCGACGTGTTGAAGGCTTCGTTTCTCTAGGCCACGGGTCTCGAGCAGATCAGAAGCCTCGGCCAGCTTGCCAGTCTTGTACAGCGCATAGGCCTGTTCGAGAATGCAGGTAGCCTCAATCTTGATCCCCCCACCGCTAATCACACGGAGGGCATCGTCGAAGCGATCGAGCTTTAGGAGAGCGACCACTTTGGTGTGTTGGGCGACATGGTCGTTCTTGTCGGCCTTGAGTGCGGCATTGGCGGCATCGAGGATCTGTTCGTGGTCGTCGATATCAGCGGCCCGAAGGAGGGCGCTGAGGGCGTTGCGAGGATCTGAAGACATTGGAGTATCGTGATAGGAAGAAGAGCTGTCTATGAGAGACGACACATTGTTGGTGGGGTTGGCGATAAGTGGTCTGTGGAGGTGGTACAGACGGAGCCACAGCTAACGAGCAGATGCGGCGACGAGGGCAGAGAAGATGGTCGATACGGACGAGTGGCCGAGAGAAGACGCCGGTTTGCGCGGATGTACGCAAGAGCCTCGATGCTGCGTTGGCGAGTTCGTGTCGCAATGAGGCGATGCGTGCTGGAGCTGGGCGGCAGCTGCTTCGTGATCAATTGCCTGGAATCTCGACGGTGGGTTTTTCGGGTCGCGGGGCTCGCGCGCGCCACAGGTGGCTTGTGTTAAGGCGCAGGTGTCCTTTCTCTGCCCACGCCAAGTGCTGCGGTACCTCCTGGAGCTGCGCGATGTACCACTGCGCTTGCAGGTACTTGTCGGCGCATGCGCGGCGCCTGTCGCTTGAGCACAGGCGCCGTCACCGCCCAAACAGCCGCGCTTCTCGCCCACCCGCCAGCTCGGTCTCGCGTCGCAAAGCCGCCTTTCTGCCACTCAGCGATCTCTCCGTCTTACAGCATCCTCCCCGGCCCTGGCCCTTGACTCTGCTGCTTGCTCACCATTTGCGCATCACTTTGCGCTTTCTTGGAGTTAGAAATAGGCAAAAAGCTTATCTTGCTTTCCCCCTCCTACTCGCATCTGCTTTAATCCTGATTGGATCTCTTTTTACCTTCCTTTTTGCTCGCTACTTCTAATACCGGGCCAATCGTATTCTCTACATCCGCCACCTACTTTCTTCCCCTGTGCTAGGTCCATCGCCAAACCAGCACGAATTATGGATTTGGATATTGACATGGATGATGGCGCCGCCGGCGAGGTTTTCCAAGAAGTTCATGAGGATCTCCCTCGAGGCGACGATATCTTGGTACCGGACGAGCCAGAAGAGCCAGGCGAAGTGGCTGATGATGGAGAAGTGAATGAAGACGACGCGTCAAACACCATTGTTCCCACAAAGATTCACATAAGAGGACTCGACAATCTACACACCGACGATATAAAATCATATGTCAAAGCCCATTATGGGAATGTGGATAGGGTAGAGTGGATTGACGACACCTCAGCAAATCTCGTCTTCAGCTCTGAACCTTCTGCGCGCGATGCCATTGTCGCTCTCAGTGCTATTGATATTGCAGATGCAACGGCGCTGGGCGCGGGCGAGACTGTCCCCGCCAAGGCTCTCGAAGGAAAACCTGAAACTTCTCTGCAGATTCGCTTTGCGACGGAAGCCGACAAAAAGCAGGCTGGCGCGGCGCTTCGGAGCCGATATTACCTTTTGCACCCCGAGCACGATCCGGAAGAAAGGCGACGCCGGCACCAAGAAAACCGTTCTCGATATCGCGACCGTGACAACCGGGGAACATCAGGACGACGGAGACGTTATTCAGACGACGAGGTTGAAACTTTTGAGGCAAGCATGTACGACGATGCGCCGCGAGCTTCCAAAGATGACAGGTCATTGGCTCAAGAAAGTAACCGCGGCAAAGAGCTATTCTCAGGCCGCAGCATTGGGCGACCAACCTCTAGGAGGGACAGATCAGCATCTCCGCGCCGCGATGACGATGGAGACGCAGCTATGGATGGGTTTGCCAGCTCGTCAGGTAATAGAGAAAAGGCTCGATCTATAAGAGGCCGCCTCGCAAACGAAACAAGATCGAAAGAACTTTTCCCCACCAAGCCGTCTAATAGAGGTGGAGGTGGACAGCTAGACCAGCTGGAAAAGTCCATTGGCTCGGCTCACTTGAAAGAGGAGGATATGCCCAAGATTGTCGCCGAAGCAACAGGTGATGGCTTAAACATTCGGGGTGCCGCTAATCAACGAGTGGGGGGCAGGGACAGCGGCTTCTCCATCAAGGGAGCAGCCAACGCGCAAGAGTTATTTCCTGGAAAATTTGGATCAGGCAATGCAGGCAAGGAATTATTCAGTGCGAATCAACCGAAAAGGAGACAGAAGGCCGAAGACTTGTTCTCATGAGTTTGTTGTGAGAAAAGACGATGAAAAGATTGGCATTCGCTTTGGTTCATTGGATGAGATGCACTATTGCGGAATAGTATTTATATGATGGAAGGGAGACAATTGCCAGCGAAATTGGACTACTGGGACGGCCGTATTGATGATACCATGGGCGTTGGGGTCGCGCGTGCGCATACGGGTATATACAGACACATAACTATCATAAATTCAGCTCTATATACGAAGCGTTTGACATGGCTACTCCCTCTCGCCCATTCATGAGTGGGACTAATAATTCAACCCTTGTAAGATGAATATTCTAATTTCAATTGGCTAATCTTCACCACCATCTCTCCGTCAAAACACGTCGCGAATCCATCACCGCCCCAAGCTTTTCAACAAGCTCATCGGTCATTGGTGGCGGTCCACATACATACACCACCGTGCCTTCGTGGTCCGCGCTTCCAATCGATGCCTCAATGTCTGCAATCGTAAGGCGGCGTGGCCGAACCTCCACTGCAGCTCCATTGATATATCTAGTCTCCTGCTGCTGCGATAGCGCGTCCCCAGCAGCCGTTATAAACAGCTTCACTCCGCCCTTGACTTTGCCCTCTCCAAAAGCCCGAGTAATCCTATCGAGAAAGACGATATCCGAGAGATTGCCGCTCGTAGGAAGCTTGCTCGCGTACATGAAGCTCACATCCAAAGCGCCATTTTGCCCATGGCCCTCGGCAATGTAGCTCAGCATGCTGATCAAGGGATTCACGCCCACCCCCCCAGCAATGAAAACGACCTTTTTCAACGCAGAAGAAGAAGAAGAAGAAGAAGTAGAGGCATCAAAACTCTCGCTGCTGCCACTCTGAGGAGGAAAGACAAACCTGCCACCCACGCGAACACGCAGCGTCGCGCCCAGAATCGCGTCCACGGGCCGCCACAGCCACGCCGCGGGCTCGTTCTCGGGCGATTCCTGCACTGCGAGCTCTAGATATGGCGATGGGCCTGTGAGGGCGGCTGAAGGGGCGGACGTGATGGTGAAGCCGCCTGCTTTGGGCACGTCGGGGATGTATGTGTCGAGCCATTGGCCGGGCAAGAACTAGAGATTGTCAGCACTGCAATTAATATTTTTAATTTATGGTATTGCAGAGTGGTGTAAAAAATGGTTTTATTACCTTTATGGGGCCGGATACAAGATCTAGTCGAGACAGCCTCACTCTCTCATTGACTTGCTCAACCCGACCAAGCCGCACCTCATGAAGGTCCTGGAATGTAAACAATCAGCACACCGCCCCCCTAAAGATATTTGACAGACAACACGAGAAGAATATAAAGTGTAAGAGAAAGATAGAAGATGGCAATAAAAGTCACTTTACTTTATCTCTCGGCTCCTCCGCCGTCCTCTCAAGATGCCCCTCTCGCTTTCCCGTCGACGCCATAGCTGGGCCTAAGCTCTTCAATGCCCGCTCGTGAAGTAAAGAACCAAGCGTCGCTCTCGTAGAGCGAAAAAGAGGTCCTGCCAACCGTGTGCGAGACCGATTGGCAAAGATTCTGCAGAGCATCAGCTAATTCGTATCAATGCGGTGATGAATTGTAAGTTGCGCGTAATAGTTAGTGCGTTGAAGAGCTTTGAGAGGGAACAGCATTCCACTGCACTATATCCCGAAACAGGGAGACGGAGTGTTTATTATGCAGACTCGCTAGCGGAAGCTTATATCTACAACTAACGACAGACAATATTACAATATCACAATGCCCTTGAAATTATAGGGTAGACCAAATCTCATTGATGCTTCTACGTAATTATGCCTATTTCGACCAGTCGGCCCCGTCATACATCTTCAGATCGTCCTTCACTTAATGTACTCCCCGTGAAATTTTGATATCTACAACCGCTCCACGAGTACCTCCATATTTATGTTCCATATTAAACCACTATAAAAGCCCAGTAACGTAAACTGCTCGCTGTAAATAAGTCCCCGCTTATGATAACTCTGCCCAGTTCACCTGATCCACTACTTGTCCCGCCGCAGGGTGAGTGAGTGTGATACGCAGTCGCAGTCGCAGCGGCTATCACAAAACCAGTCAGTACATGATATATCAAGAAGGGAGGAGGAATGATCAAAACAAAGAATTACTTACCCCCTTGCAACCAGCTACTCTCATCATCTGAGTAGTATCCGCTCCAGGCCCAAGTTCCGGTGAGGAGATGGGCAGCAGCTGCAACTTCTGAGACTTGGGAACCGCGGCTTGCAATCCAACATTGGACAAAGATGTCGAACCAGACGTGTTTTTGAATCGAGCCGTTGCCTGGATGAGTCCTTCGGCGTTGCGTTGAACCTGAAAGGTCACGTTTAGGTCATTAGCATTGTAGCAGGGAAGCCATTGGCCTTGAGTTGCCGGAGATGGCTGCTGTGGTGGTGGCGATGCGACAGGGGACATGATGTCGAGACCGGCAGAGGCAGGAGCCGGTGAAGGTGAGCCTTGGCCCGCAGGTCCTGAGCCAAAGAGATCCATGATTGAGGAAATGTTGGACTGCTGTGGAGCAGGAGAAGCAGGCGCAGAACCTGTCGATACGCCTCCGAGAATATCAGCCAGAAGATCAGAGTTTGTCGCCTGGGATCCATTCGTAGGAGCAGCCACCGCTGCTGGGGTATCCATGATATCCAGCAAGTCCTGCTCGGTAGGTTTGATAATCTTGGATTTCCTGTTGGCGCTCTTGGCCTTCTTTGAAGGAGCCCGGCCCAGCACTCTAGACTCCTCCTTGATCTGGGGCGGAGGCATCTTCTCAAGCACACCTCGGCGAACTTGATCAAACGCAAACAGGTTGCCGTACTCGACAGCTCGCTGCTGCACCTCAACATCCAAGCTAGTCTGGTGTGTTTGCAGGATGCGTCTAATTTTTTCCACCGGGGCGGGATCAGTGAATCGTGTGCTGAGCTTCATCAGCGCTGTGATAATGTACTCCGTGGATACCTGGTTGGCGTAGCTGCTGTTTAAGATGAGGGAGAACAAGTCGACGACATCGCCCTCTTTAACCTCCTGAACAAGCTCTGCCTCCTCGTACTGGCCGCCCCTGAGCAGGGCATCACCATACTCGCCAATGCACCAAGCGCCAGCCTGGGTCAAGCTTTCTTGAGTAATATCTTTCTTGAGGTTGGCATACAGCTTCTGTACCGCATACGTCTGGAGCTCCTGGGTGGTGGCGATGAGTCGGATAAATGACGAGAGAATCTGTTCTTTGACGTAGTTGCCTGCTAATGACAAGACGCGTAGCATGGTGTCAAAGTGCCATCGCTTGTTCGGGGCATATTTATCGGCAGCAATTCCAATCTGACTAGTCATTGTTGGCTTGAATTCGTTGTCCGCAACCTCCAGGAAAGCCAGCAATTCTCTAATGAGCACACGAACGTTGGACTCATTGATGAGGGTGAAGCTCAGATCGAGGGCCCTTCTTCGAATGCTGATATCAGGGTCCCGAAGACATTCCAAGATGGTGTTTCGGTGCCTTTGTACCGCATTAGGTTCGATAGCAACCACCTTGATGAGCGTGTTCAGCGCCACGTAGCGAACGTTGTTGTCCCGATTGGTGAGGAATTTGCCCAGAATATTCACACCGAGAACCCTCAGGCCAGAATCAGCCTCAATATCCAGAATGGTAAGCACAGCCTCGTAGAGAATCGAGTTGCCGACGTTCTTAGATGAGTCAGTGTTGGTCGCTACTTGTGCCAAGATATCGTTGATTTGCTCGCTGGTTTGGGCATCGCCAACAGCCAGCACTCTCAGCAGTCGTAGAAGCTTGACTTGCAAGAAAGGGTCGGTGATGCCCGTAACATCGTGTTCCGGGGCATATCCTGACGTCGAAAGGCCCTTTAGCGTTTTAACCAGCCCGGGTACAAGGACCCTGAACTTCTCAACTATACCCTCTTCGCCACCTTCTTCTTCATCCGCCTCGCATAGACTCGTAACTAGGGTCAGTCCGCAAAGAAGGACGCCATGGTTTCTATCCGAGAGCAGAGCTGTGGCTTTTTCGATGAAATGCTCCTGAAGATCAGGCACCTTGCGACATATTCGCATAGCACAGAGCGCAGCCTTTCTCCTGATATATGGGTTTGCGGTTGAGATCAAATTCTCAATCTCTGGGAACAGATCCCTCGACATTTCATCAGACGCGATATTTCCGAGAGTGCAGAGGGCGAGACCGACAACGTATTGGTTAGAGTGGCCCAAGTCACTAAAGTCATAGTCAGAACCCGTCTGCTGCTGAACCGCACAGCAATAAAAGGGGGCGGGCAAGTTACTTCTTCAGAGAGTTGGTCACCAGAGTCAAGACCTCCTGTTTCTCATCGAGCAGCAAGCTGGTAGCAAGATGGCCAAGACGCTTATCCGCAAATCGCGGAGACGCAAGGAGCTTCAAGCATTCGACTTGGCCGAAGTGAGTTCGCTCGCCCAAGGTGAAGAGGTAGAGCAGTTTCGCGACATTATTACGGCTGTTCCCATTTACAAATGAGCACTCTAATCCATTGTTCGGATGCGCAGAGGTTCGACATTGAAAACCCACCGTATGCTGTGGTCGTGGCCTTCTTCGCGGAAGCTGGCTCTGATCGCGGCGCTCTCTTTCTGGATGACCGCTCGCTCGTCCGCAATCGTCTTCGCCGCACGCACGTTGCGGATGAATTGTTTTACTATAGGTTGCAGCAAAGGGGGCAGCCGTCAGCCATCACTATGTCGAAAGACCAAGAACACAAGAGACGAAGCGGTCTTACAGGAACTCATCTTGAAGTGAAGGAAGAGCTCGACCCGGCGACAGGGTCACCTCGCAGGTTGTTATCCAAGGAGCAGCAGAGGCGGTAGGCGGCAGAAGCAGTGGTGTAGCACCAGCAATCCCCAGGCTCCCACTTACGAACCGGCTAGTGCTGACCTGTGGCAGAATGGCGAGAAAAGCTTCAAGCCTCGACGTTGAGATGGACCGCTTGGGATCGTGGAACGTGTATGAATCGCAATGCCACCAGCGTCGCTGGCTACAGCACTATTGCTCCCTAATAGTACTCCGTACCGCCAATGTACCTGGGTCTAATTCTACGTGGGGCAGGCCACGCTGCATCATGGGCCAAGCAAGACACGAAGGATGCGGGCGGAAAAAGCAATGGCCCGGCGAGGCTTCGGTACCTTTGTACCGCCAGCACATGTCCTTGTCCGCCCCCAGCAGTTGAGCCTCCAAAGTAGTACTACCTCAGCTACGATACCTCGAGACTTACACAGCACTAAATTGGAAATCATAGATGAGTTGGTCGCCTGTATGCGCACTTTTTCCACTCCCCTTTTTAATCTAATTTCATTAAATGGTTGCCTACCAGCGTATATTTGCCCTAACATGCTTGCCTCAAAATTGCTGCCTGTCAAGGAGCGTGGTTACACTTGTGATACCTGACTCTCTTTGAACAAGGAACGTGGTCTCACAGCAGCCTAATATCACGCTTGTTTGCTCCTCGTCCGCCTTCGTCGGTCTTGTGACCAACACAGCATCGACAGGAAATCCCACTGTGCTACATTTCAATCTACGGCTTGCCCAGTGTGTTCAATAGATGGTTGCCCACAAATGCGTATACGCGGCGAGCCGCCGGTTTATAATTTGAGAGTATTCATAGAAAGGCCCAGGGTATCTACCTAGACTGCTACCAGAATTTAACATCACGACTCTTTCGACATGCCAGCAATTTCGGGAATCGCTTGAAGATTTGACAGTAAAGGGAATAAAATCAACTCGTTGATTTTCTTAAAGAAAAAACAGGTTGTGTGCGTGCTAACAACTGAGTCTTGCCGTAAGAATTAACCATATCCATGGCCTCTAATAAGGCTCAACAGTTGGCTTAGTCGCAAATAACTCCAAACAGTCCCTTATTTTTGCATCATAAGCTGTACAAACTCGTTGTCTGCAAATCGTGGTTAGCCAAAGCTCTGTAAACATGAAAATAAAACGTAGAATCGTCTCCGTTGATCAAAAACTCACAATCAATTCGGCCATCACCGTCCTGATCAGCCTCACGAATCATCTCATCGACCTCGTCGTCGGTGAGCTTCTCGCCAATAGATGTCATGACATGGCGCAGCTCGGCAGCTGAGATGAAGCCGTTGTTATCGCGATCGAAGACCTAGTCGCCAGTGTCAATTTCAGAATAAAAAAAAGGGTTACGCAAATGCGGGTAACAAACCTTGAAAGCCTCTCGGATCTCCTCCTCGGAATCAGTGTCCTTCATTTTTCGTGCCATCATGGTAAGGAACTCTTCACCGCTCTAGATTAGCCCGTATTCGGCAGCCGTCCATGTGTTTCTGCTATTGACATACCAGGGAAATCGATGGATCCATTGTTGTCGGCATCAACCTCGTTGATCATGTCCTGCAGCTCTGACTCGGAGGGGTTCTGGCCCAAAGAGCGCATGACAGTGCCCAGCTCCTTGGTGGTGATCTGGCCTGCGAAGTCGAAGCTGTTAGCTTTGCGTCCTCCTATCCGTCATAAAAATGGGCAGTCGGGGAAATTTCGATCGCTATCGCAGGTTCAGGCGCTCTAGTAATAGCCCGCACAAAATAAGGGGGACGGTGAGGAGGGGAAAGAGGAGTATCGCGTCACTAGCCACTACGTACCATCGCCGTCCTTGTCCTGTAGCCACCGGGTTAGTGACCAAATCGACTGTAATTTCATCGCAAAAGAGAATCCAGAGACTTACAAAGAGAGAGAAGGCCTCCTTGAACTCAGAGACCTGCTCTTCGGTAAGAGAATCAGCCTGTCGAGGGCTCGCTGGTTAGCCACACAAAAGCTCCTGAAGATTGGGGGGGCAGCCCTGAACGGTCGCGGGGTAGCGACCATAGACACAGATCGATAGAGGGCTGCAGCGCGCCACGCACCATTGTGAATAGGGGTTATGGATAGCGAGCAAAGAGTGTAGAGTTTAAAAGTGAACGAGGCCAAGAGGGTCGATTTAATACGACAACAAGCGTTAGTGGCGTCTTAGCGAAGGCGGAAGCTTTTTGCTTGTGGTCGTCGTTGACGTGGGGAGAGAGACGAAGGCCAGGCCAGCTAGAACGTTGCTGTCAGGGGACCCGTAAGGCAGAATCGGCAGACAGTATTAATCCTCAGGCAGGCCCCATGCTAGGACGGGGTCGCAGGTGGTTTGTCGCACTCGGCTAGCCTAGGAGACCCCCTGAAGGCCTGTCTGGGGCCTGGCCTGCGACAGCGGCTCGCACTGTACAGGTCATATGGCTCGACGGGACGAGCTGAACAGCATCTCCATCTCCCATGATAAGACGTCCCTGAGTGCGAGTATAGACTACATAGCCGCGAAGTACCTACAGAGGGCAGACGGCAGGGAGATATACCCGTGATGGCCAGAAACGCTCGTGACACGTGTAAACACCGCCCAAGTCCCTCAGCTGCACTGGCCTGAGCTCCCAAACTCATACAGCCATCGGCCGCTTTGGGCTAGCGCTGAGTGCGTATATGCCGCTGGAGCAGTGTCGTAATGCATCCAGCCAGCTTCGAGCATTGGTGCAGGTCGACACTCTCAGCGCTCGATAATGCCCGTCATTACATGAAATCCCGGAATATTGCTTCCATACTCGAGCCGCTCCATTCATCGTCGACTTGCTACTCTCCTGACAGGCCACCAGACGCCCCCCCTTAGCGTCCGCCATGTGGCGCGACCGCACAAACCTGTATGTTATGCCGCCATCCCATCCCCAGCCCTTGCAGCTCGGATGCGAACACCTATTCGCCTAATTGAGTCCGTCTGCCATATCTGACCTGGAGAACCCATAGCTACATCTCCTACCGGCAGTCGTACGCTCATCATCCCAATCAACGATCCAAATATGCCCAGGGAGGCTTCTCGGACGCCTTCTCGAGCAGCAGCTTTGCGCACGAAGACCGGCGCGGGCTGCTGTCGAGCGGCGCATTCGAAGATGATGGCGACGCTGTAATTGAGATGGACCTTCTGCCGCCGCGGTGGTCGGACATCTCGGACGAGATCACAGACCTCCTCGCCGAGATTGCCACAAAGAGCCAGCGTCTCGACAAGCTGCACCAGACGCATGTGCTCCCGGGCTTTGACGATGACGAGACCAAGCGGGCCGAAGAGGTGCAGATCGAGAGGCTCACCCAAGAGATTACAAAGGGCTTTCACCAGTGCCACCAGCGGATCCAAAAGCTTGAGAGCATGGTTCGCGAGTCGAAACAGTCCGACAGCATCAGCAGAGCTGAGGAGACAATGGCGAAAAACATCCAGATATCCCTTGCCACAAGGGTCCAAGAAGCGAGTGCCAACTTTAGAAAGAAGCAGAGCGCATATCTCAAGAGTGAGTTCTTGATGCCACCTTGACATTTAAAAAAAAAAAAAAATCATGCTTACCCCAAGTGTTAGAACTCCGCGGAATGGGTGGCCTCGGCGCAATCAGTCCCATCGACCGTCCAACATCGCCAATGCCCGGTTCTTCGTACATGGACCCATCACTCCAAGAATCAGATGCCGACCGATCCTTTTCCCAATCAACGCTACAGGTAGCCATGCAGCAAAAGACGCTGCACTCAAACGACGCCGCCATCGCCCAGCGAGAGCGAGAAATCGAAGAAATCGCACAAGGCATCATCGAGCTATCCGACCTTTTCCGAGATCTTCAGACCATGATCATTGACCAGGGCACCATGCTGGACCGAATCGACTATAATGTTGAACGCATGAATACAGAAGTCAAAGCTGCCGATAAAGAGCTTATAATAGCGTCTGGCTATCAGAAAAGGAGCATCAAGAGGAAGATTATACTCTTGCTGTTGCTATTGGTCGCGGGCCTGTTCATTCTACTTTTGGTCAAACCTAAGAAGAATAGGGACTGAGTACCTGGATTAAGTTAGGTTGAAAAAAAAAAAAAAAAGAGGAGATGGGAGTGGGAAGGGAATTCGGCGTTGTACAGGGAGACGATGGCAGTCAAGACGAGAGCAAGTCCCCTCTCTTCTTTTCGTGATAACTGTGGCTCAGCATGGCGTTCTGACAAGCGGTTGATGGTCATATTGCTTTACGACGTGTGATCATGTGTATCAATAATGGAGCGAATAATCCTCCTCGAGGAAAAAGAAAAACCAACGATACACTTGGGAGTTTATGGGGTTTTGATTAGAATTTATTTACATGTTTCTGTAGATAGTATTGTACAAGGGGCTCTCCTGCGTGTGCCCAGAAATAGATTCTTACGTGCTATGTGCTATTGCAAAGTTTGCAATATATCGCTCCGCTTGCCTGTTCCTCATGTGGAATCTTTATTGAAAGTCCTATCGATCAATCTTGGATATTGGTGCCACAGCTTTGACTTTCGCGCTTCTATTTCTCGAACAACTTTTGGCGCGTCTGGAAACATCTCTGAGCCCCATGCCTTTTCAATAAGATCCATCAGATTCTCTACAGAGAACTCGATACTGTCTCTTGCTCGGTGTCTAGGCCGTCCAGGAACCATCCCGGTGGCGATACGAGAGATGATGCTTGATCGAACCACCTGCGTGTCTATCAAAGCTCCCTGGTCTCGTAGTGTAGCTAGCAGGCGGACCCCACGAGCAACATCAAATTGTGAAAAGCTCGGCGTTTGCAGAGATGTTAGAGTTGTCGGCAGTTGGGGTTTGGTTGCCAGCGTCTGGTCAAATCCCCATCTTACTATGGAGCGCTGCAGCGAAGGATCGAAGAGCAGTCGGATCGGATGATGGTGATGTACGAATGGTAAATCTGCTGGTATAGATTCTCTTTCTTCGGTATTGAAGTGCCTCGGTAAATCCTCCCGATGCACTGGTACTAACCCTCCGTAAGGGGGGGTGTAGAATTGCATGATTTCCAAGCTCAGTTGTTCCAGCTCGTCAAGACGTCTTGAGCGTCCTAGTTTGTAGAGGAGTGTCTTCCAATATCGGATAGGGATGGCAACGTCGTGGCACGAAATGCGGCGGATGACATTCAAGGCTCTGTCCAAAAAGGGGTCATCGAAGTCGCCCGATCCAGCATCTTTATGCGATGATCGTTGGGATCGTTGGGATCGTTGAGGGTGAGAGTCAAGCTTCCAAAACACCCGCTTAAGGAGCCCAGTCGCACTAGCTTGGGCCATGCTGATTTTCAGTGCTTCCATACGGTCGAGTACCTCCCTCGCCTTGCCTAAGCTTCGCTTAGAAAGCTCGCTCCTGAGCAGGGAGTTGAGGCGTCGGGACGTTGGTCCAGTTTCAATAGCCCACTCGATGCCTTGAAGAAGTCGCTCCATCTTCCAATCCCCTGTCCTAGCCGCCTCAGCCATGAGAGAATGCCGAGTTTCCATATCATCAAATTCATCGGGGTGGATGTCGCAGTGAAGTAAGTCAATCAGTAGATCGTCTTCACTATTCCTGGCAAATGCAATTAGAATCCTGCAGTATGATTGGGATGAGATTCTGATCCCCAGTCTCTCCACCTGAGCTATACGAGCTGCAACCTCCTTAGCATCTGGGTCTCGTAGCGCAAGAGACTGTAGCGCGCGTGGGCCAATAGTGCGTACACCGAGCTTATATATGAGGTTGATTGCAAACTCCAGGGATGTCCAGGTGCTGGCAAACCATTTTGCGATGAAAGCATCGCTATGAGTTCCCTTCCTGTCGACCCCTTTTCTATCAACTTCGAAGAATGATTCATCGTCCTCAGCTTCAGCTACTAGCTCCTCACGGTCGAGCTCAGCAACAGCTAGCTCACTCTCTGTGAGCTGTATATGGGGATAGTAGTTGGCAAGAAAAAGCAGAAACGGACGAGACTTTGACGTCAATGGAAGATCTTTAAACAAAACAAGCTTTTTTCGCCATGTACGGGCCAATTTGGATTGGCCGGAAGCGAAGAGAGCCGGTATCACATGATCGTATAGCTGGCGATTGGCGCCGGAGACATAAAGCGCCGTCAAAGTGCTCTGCATCTCAGGAGTCGGTTTAACAACAAAGGTTGCTAATAAAGCTCCGAATTCATCCGCTCCAACTGGAAAGATGGGGGCCAGCGATTCATCCCAGCGAATCACCTTTTCATAGTCGCCACGTTCCAGGAAGAAGTGAACAATTTTCGTGTAGAGCCCAGGCCATTGGAAATTCTCCTGGGCTACAAGTTGTCGAGCCGCAGTAAAAAGCATAGACAGACGTGGTTCAGAGCTCAACGCGGCTGACAAGATTTTGCAGCGTAGGGCTTCGGCATCGTTGAACGTAATAATTTCATGTTTTCCTCCCTGCCAAATAGACTGGAAAACGGCCCAGACGCCATCAGGGCCATACATATCAGACAGCACGCCACATACAGCTTCCCAAGTGGCTGCATCGTAGGGCTGAATATCGGCCTCTGTATCTTGAAGAGTCTTGTTGATTCTTGCCGCAAGGGATTCGTTCGACGACAGGAGATTTAACGATGCCTCATGTTGCTGTCTCACCTGCCCTAGACTCCCGTATTCTCTCCATTTTGATGGCTGCAGCAAGGAACTTGGTTTCCCAGCAGAGAGTGCTCGCCATGGATTCCGATCATAGCCTCCAAAAACAACTTTAGGAGCTCGATGTAGAATACTATTTGTTGCTGGAGTAGTAGATGGGCGAACTAGGGCAGACGAATGCTGGGAATATTGCCGAAGCCTTGTCTGCGGTCTTTGCGCCGAGAGCTTGAAAACGATTCGAGTCGATTCTGGGCGATTGGGTCTAGACGGCAAGGCTCTTTGCATTCCTGGGATTGTCTTGTCTCCAGCAGGCCGCCGAACTTTGATGCATATCACCGCATTGGTCTGTTTCTCTTACGGTACCGCTAACAATGCGTGAGGCTCGAGGCGCTTTGGTTATGCTATGCCGCAGCTGTAAGTCTGAACTTGGCAAAAGACAGAGCCTTTGTTAGATTCTACTGGACTCTGATATTCGCTCCAGCGCATCTAATTGGCGGTTGCTAGCTGGGCACCTACCCACTCCCACTTTGTGTGCATTTTTGATGGGTCTCTTTGCTGAGTCATCTAGCTACCCACTTCGAGCTAGAATATGGCCTCATTTCTCTAACCAAGGCTCTTTCTGCCGTTCCGAACCTCGAGATCCCTCTACAACAAAGCACATTTACGAAGAGAAGCCCTGCAAGCGTCTTCAACCCACCGCCAAAATGAGGTAAGGTCTTTGCTTGAAGCAGCGCATGTGGAAGCTCCCAATTGCAGCCTGCCCGCGGAGTGCGCGGTGCCTCTGCAGTATGCACATAGCTTGGAGAACTTCGGCTGACGCAGTATCATAGCATGATCAACGCCAAGAACAAGGTGACGGAGCACCAGCGCTTCTACCAGCAGGCCTACAAGGCTCACACCCGTCTGTGGATGATTGTACGCACGGATCGACGATTGCGAAAACGCCGGAACAGTGCTAACGCAGCGTTAGAACCCCCGAAGCCGCTGGTACATGGCTCCCTACCTGATTGCCCTCTGGGGAGGCTTCGGTGGTGAGTTTCCGAATGAAACGATTGTTGTGAGATTCAAACTAAGGTGTCATAGCTACCCTGTACGCCGCCAGCCGAAAGGTCGCTGGCCACAACACCTGGTTCAGCAAGGACTAAGCTGTCAACATATATCTGGGACGAGCCAATTGATTTTGCCCCAACTTGCATCAAATGTGGGATTGGGAGCTTGTATGACTTGTAGTCTTATAGACAGTAAATATAGGATCTTGTCAGTCCATTTTTTTCATCTTCTCCGTCGGATTGATCCGCCATGTTTTTGTTTGCCTTGGTGTATCTCGTATTCCATAAGTTTTCTTTTTTTTAATTATGCGTAGCCATTATTCCCATGTGCCACTATATAGTACTTGCGTGGTAAAGAAGAAAAAAAGAGAATGCGAATCAAATAAGTCGCATGACAGATATCCGGCCCTTCCTCGCCTGTTGACCCAAGCCCTGTAATATCACTAAATTGGTCATAAATTCAGTCTATCAAAAATCAGTAGCCAGTTGCGCCTGGTGCCTTTTCGTCCTTGCGCAGACTCATGAGCATTTCACGGAAGCGCTCCTTGCCAGATCCGGCGGCTCCGCCAGTGGCCCCCTTTCCGCTGATGTCAACCAGCTTTGCAATGCGGTCCCAGCTCGTGCCACCAGAAACGGTATCCTCCCTGTTCGCGAGAAATTCCTCTGCCTCTTTGCGTGTCTGCGCAATGCCTTTCTCTTTCTTGGAGTTGTAGTTGTCATAGAAGTCATCGATGTTCTGTTGAGCCTCCTTTATCGTCTCCTCTCGCTGGGCAGCGAATTGCTCGGCCCGCTTCGCAATCTGCGCGTCTCGGCGCTCTCTCCACTCCTTGATGACCTCTGGCTCCTCCTCATCGGCCGCATATGTTTGGTAACCTGAGTTGTAGCTCACAGATGGACCGGTCATGATGTTTCCATCCACGCCCGCCAGGCCCTAAATGAACGAGTCCTATTAGCGTCGCAACGACTTATGTAAAGATCCAATGTTTACACACAGCGGCTGGGTTGGCAAGGTCTGGGAATTGAGATTCGAAAGAAGATTCGGCGGCGGCGGTCTCTCCCAAGAGATCTCCGCCGGTCTCACCCAATACGTTTGCGTCATCACTTGTCGTGAACTGGTTCGCATCATCGCCTAAAAGAGCCTTTTCTCTGGCGAGGAAGTCCTCGGCGGAGGGCTCGTCGGAAACATCTTTGATATCGGTTTGCGCTGGAAAGAAGTGGTCAGCTGGGAGCAAAGGCACCTGGATCCATTCAGGAGCTTACCTCCAGAGTCGAAGTCCTCGAGAGAAGGGAAACGGTCGGCCATCTTGAATTTTTGTAAAAGTAGCTAGATTCGAGAAAACTTGATGATGTGACAAACGCAGGGTGATAACAAAGAATTCCAGAGATCCAGCCAAAGGAGAGTGTAGTGGTCGGATTAATAGGTACTAATTAGCTTGCGCAACAAAGCATTCGTTAGCAGTGACCATCTGTTCCCTGTTGTCCCTGGCTACTGCTGCCCGCGTTCTGCCGGGCGGTGAGAGCCACTGAGGCGTAGCTAATATTGCATAACGCCGTACAATCACGCTAATATTTGCATTTATCCAGTCTTCTTGCGGACCAGACTCCAGAGCATCCAGCTTGCATCAAAGTTTCTTCTTGATGCTCGAAGCTATTCGCCAGTGCTATTCTACCTGCAGTCTCTTTTTTATATATTTCTCCACTCCGTATTAAACTGTCGGACATACAGCCGGGTTTTCATTCCCTAATACACGCCCGATCCGCCTCAATTGCCCACCTCCTAGTTGATAGCAGGCCCATAGCTGAGCTTCGAGGCCAAGGTCCACTGGTTGCTGTAGACTCTTTACCATCGCGTCGCATCGTCAATCTACCCCAATAAGGCGCATCGCCCATAAAACTTCAGGTGGAGCTTTTTGTTCCTTTTGATAAAGCCTTGAACGCAATCTTCAATCCAAGGATAGCTGCCGCATTGTAATAATGGCATACAACGACGATTCAGTGCTGGCGCGTCTGTCAGCCCTCAATGAGAGCCATGACAGCATTGCGACTGCAGCTCAATGGATCATGTTCCATAGGTAAAATGCAGTTTCTTCTTGAATCTGAACAAGTCTAGTTAAACGAGGAATGTGCACTGACTCCGTATCTTTAGACGACACGCAGATCGCACGGTAGCGCTTTGGATGCAACGACTTAAAGACTCGTCCAGTACGAAACGATTAAGCTTAGTTTATCTTGCTAATGGTATGCATTCTATTACGATTATACAAAATACATTTGGGGGATTTGGCCTGCTATACATGCCTAGAGACGCTAATACGGTATAACTAGAGGTTGCACAGCAGTCTCGTATTCGCCACAAGGAGGACTTCATCATTGCGTTTTCTCCTGTCATAGCAGAAGCTGCCGCAGTCGCATACAAAGGAGCACCGGCTGAAATTCAGGGCAAATTGCGACGGGTGATTGACGTCTGGAAAGACAGGTCAATCTTTGAGGCACCGATTCAGGCGGCTATCGAATCGCGACTGAACGGTACGAGTCTTCGAAGCTCTTCGTTAAAGAATTGCAGATACTAACTTCAATCTTAGAATTAGATAAAGCTCGCGGATCTGTGAAGCCTGGTTTTGGAGGCTCCCCATTTGGCGGCGGATCATCTGCTCTGGTACCTTCGGAATTCACGCCGCTTGTATCTGCACACCAGACAGTCACCAAGCTCAGCGTGCCACTAAAGACTACTATCGCTTCTGCAAACCAAGAGTACGAAAAGCAAGTTGACGTTACAGTACCGGTCCCTTCAGCTCCTGTCTATGCAGCACGCCTAAATGGCTTGCTCAAGACCCTTGCGAGCGCAGAGAGCGCAGTGGCTGAGTGCGTAAAGGCTCGAGAGAACCTAATTTCAGGATTGGAGAAAATGCTGGATTCAAATAGAGCGGCTCTGGAAAGTGAAAAGTCTACAGCTTTTGAATTGTCAACCCGCAAACGAGAGATTGAAGACAAGAAGCAGCAGGTCGAAGTGGCCATCATGAGAGCACTCGGACCTGCAGAAAACAACGGTTCTCATGCAGAAGGGGAATCTGGCAGCCCGCCGACCGAGCTTGATCGACCAGAGATGGAGGCTCTGACGCCGCCTGGTATGGATGATGACTTCGGCGACACTATGCCCGAGCCTATGGAGAATACCGAAGACAGTGCGGACGTGAAGTCAGCAGAGGACATCTCAGCAACCGAGCCCTCCACCACCTTCACTCAGTCACTACCCATATCAACCAACGGCTCTAATAAAAGACGACGAGTGGACGATGGGGATGATTTTCCCGATCTCGGAAACGATGCCGACATAGATCCTGAAGTCGCAGAAATGCTAAAAGAAGGCAACGATGTTTGATTTTGAAATACTAGGATGCTGTTACTTTCTAAAAACGAAGTCGTGTTCTCCAAAATGCCGTGGCGGGACATCATCTTTTAAGTCGTGTCGGAAGCGATCTGATCGATTCACTCATTGTAGCTGCTTCTAAATGTATGCCGACTTTCAGTGCAATCTGTGGCTTATTAAGGTTATTGCAAAGTTCCATGTAGGACTTGTCAACATTTCAAAGCCGGATGCGGCTTGGAGAGGCTCCTCGAGTACGGTACTACTACGTACTTGGATGCTGAGGCCCGCTCGCTCCTCGATATAATGTCAAGATTCTATATTCCTTCTTGTGGTAGTTAGAGCAGTTAAAATTTATATAACGAATATTACCTTACATAGACACTGCCTCTGTGAATTGGAGCCAATTCGCCGTTCCTATCCCAATTCAGCATCGGATCTCGGACCTTTGAGCTCGGCCTCAGGCCCGTACGGAATCCGGAGCGCAGCAAAGCATCCACGTTAAACCGACTTTCGGCCGAGCTTTGCCCACTAATTACGGCGTTTTAGCTGCTAACCCGCGCAAGCAGCACAAGCTTGCAGCGCATCCAGCTGTAAATGCCGCGAGTTATGACGGTATCTCCTAGCACAGTTGTGGAAATCTTTCGCTCCCACCCTCTTTTCGCTCCCTCCTTCTGATTCTTACTCTCCTTACAACCTGTCGCCGGATTTCTCTCCTTCAGCACCGATCCCGGCCTTCTCTTCCAGCCAGCTCCCCAGCTACTCGATGCTGTACCGCTGGGCGGCCGAATAAAGGTCCCCTCGGTTAACATGAATGCCGGGGCGCTGCGAAGAGCGCTGCCTCCCAGGCTAGCATCGCAGGCGCAAGAGTCTACAGCTTTTGCTCGGGCATCTCTGTCGCAATGCTTCTCGACATCCGAATCTCTTCTGCGCCAGCCGCATTTCCTAAGTCCGTCAATTGCTAGTCGGCGTTCTCTTCCCGCTTTTACTCCCGCCGCATTCCATACTCTTGCAGGATCTCTACGGACGGCTCCGCCGCACTCTGGCATTTCCGGTCAATCCTCTCCCGGATACGGACACATTGTACATCTAACTCGGCAATTCTCTGGTACTTCGCTTGCTGCACGGGAACTTCAATCAAATTCTCAGGATGCGACTTCACGAACGGTAGAGCCAGCAAGGCAGACAAAGGACACCGAACACGAGACCAGTGAAGAATTTCAAAAGAGCGAAAAGGCAGCCAATGCGGCACATGTCAATCTATCTGCTAGGTTATCGAAAGAAGGAAAGGCTCCGGCAAGAGCTGGCATGAAGGAAATATGGAGATTGCTCTCCATTGCCAGACCCGAAGCTCGTTGGCTGGGACTGGCCTTCTTCTTTCTGGTGATTTCCTCTGGCGTTACCATGCTCATACCGTTTTCCGTTGGACGCATCTTGGATATCTCAACCAAGGGCAGTATCGACGATGTTGACATCTTTGGCCTCTCTCTGAATCAGTTTTTTATCGCTTTGGGTGGAGTTCTGACACTCGGAGCCATGACCAGCTTTGGACGAATCATTCTGCTGCGGATTATTGGAGAGAGAGTTGTCGCCAGACTACGATCTCAGCTCTACAGACGGACTTATGTTCAAGATGCAGAATTCTTCGACGCTAATCGGGTTGGTGATCTCATATCGCGACTCGGATCTGACTCGGTCATTGTTGGCAAGTCAATCACCTCCAACCTGAGCGACGGACTTCGAGCAATCTTCAGTGGCGGTGCCGGATTCGCAATCATGATCTGGACAAGTGCTAAGCTTACCGGCATCCTACTTCTCATGTTCCCACCCATTGCTGTTGGCGCCTTCTTTTATGGACGAGCTATTCGAAATGTGAGCAGGGCGATACAGCAAAATCTCGGCACCTTGACAAAAATAGCAGAAGAGCGACTTGGAAACATCAAAACCAGTCAGGCATTCGTTGGAGAGGTTCAGGAGATTGGACGATACAACAGGCAGGTCCGTAAGATTTTTGCTCTTGGAAGGAAGGAATCATACATCGCCGCAACGTTCTTTTCTTCGACAGGCTGGGCCGGCAACATGACCCTCCTGGCCATGCTTGTTGTTGGAGGAAATCTCGTAAGATCCGGTGCCATGTCCCTGGGAGATCTGACCTCTTTCATGATGTATACCGCATTTGCAGGCTCCAGTCTGTTTGGGCTCTCGGGCTTCTACTCAGAGCTTATGAAGGGTGTTGGCGCTGCCAGCCGTTTATTCGAATTGCAGGACCGAAAGCCCACCATTCACCAGACAGTTGGAGTTCCCGTCAAGTCTGCCCAGGGCAACATCCGATTTTCCAACGTTCATTTTGCTTATCCCACTCGGCCGGCTGTAAACATTTTTAACGGCTTGGATTTTACGATTGCATCTGGAAGCAACGTCTGCGTCGTTGGTCCATCTGGAGGCGGTAAATCCACAGTGGCATCTTTGCTACTGCGATTCTACAATCCTACGTCCGGATCTATCACCATCAATGGCGTTGATATCTCAACAATGAACGTCAAGTCGCTAAGACGACGCATCGGTGTTGTGTCTCAGGAGCCTGTTCTGTTCTCGGGTACTATTGCTGAGAATATCGCTTACGGAAAGCCACATGCGAGCCGCGCAGAAATCATCTCAGCTGCTAGGAGAGCCAACTGTACGTTCATCAGCGATCTCCCTGACGGCTTGGAAACCCAGGTTGGTGCCCGGGGATCGCAGCTCTCCGGTGGTCAAAAGCAGCGCATTGCCATAGCCAGGGCACTGCTCAAGGACCCTGATATCCTGATCCTTGACGAGGCTACCTCGGCTCTCGATGCGGAATCAGAAACATTAGTCAATGAAGCCCTCGCTAAACTTCTCGGAGGCAACAACACTACGATATCTATTGCCCATCGACTGTCTACAATCAAACGGTCTGATCAAATCATTGTGTTGAACAAGGACGGAATGGTGGCGGAGATTGGCAGCTATGTCCAGCTTGCTGCGGATAAAGAAAGCGCCTTTAGCAAGTTGATGGAGTGGCAGATGAGCGGCGGCGAGATCCCAATAAAGCGGCCTTCAACTGAAGCTACAAGCCACATCACCGAATTTGAAGAGATTGAAGAGGATCTTGCTAGAGACGAGGACCTGGAACGATTTGTCGAAGAAGGCGAAGAAGCGAACCGAGAGAAGGCTTCTCAATCAACAGAAGACAAACCAGGGCGCCCTTGAATACGATGAGTGTCTCTTTGAGAAAAGTTTCCTCCTCGCCAATAAAGAAAAAAAAAACCAACAGCCGGTGAGGTGTTACCCGGCATGTTGTGCCCTGAAGCGCTGAAATCACTAGCAATTCAAACCAAAAAATGTCAAAAATAAAGGAGTTGGAGTTGAGTTGTCTGGTCAAAACTTGTATATTATCTACGGAAGGTTCAACACGGCGTATTAGAGCCAAATACTGAATGTTTTATACATAAGAGATCCGCATGTCCCTCGAGGGCGGCGATGTCAATGAATACTACGGATCTATAGGTGGCAAGGTAGTAGTAATAACTCCACTCGAACTCGTACTTCGGAAGACGATGTCTTGAGAATAGCAAGTTGTGGAAAATGTATTATAAATGAGAGCAAATAGTGAAGGACAAAAGAGGCTAAAGAGGTAATGAATGAAAACAATTTGGTTCAATGGCATGGTGATGTGCTTTACACTTCTGGCTTACTTGGGGTTATTTGCTGAGAAAACGGGGTATGGAAAATAGTTGAAAAAGTTGGCACTATCATAAAATTATGCCGCTCTCCCATTGATAATGCCACCTTTCAAAACATACCGATATGGAGATACACAACCTACTGCCTACCTAGGTACGAGCTGTGAAAATTAGCTTCTGCCGAGGAAGCTGACGATCTACCCGATGGAGCTCCACCGTAAAGGAAAAGGCCGGCTCGAGGTCCGATCCAATTAGGCACAGCTGTGGCCGCAGGCGGACAGCCACTAGCCCACAGTGACATTACAGGTGCATCTCAGCGCGTTTTCGAGCTCTGCCGATTATTTAGGCGGCTCCCGTCGTCGTCTTCACTGCATCGTTTATTAACCTGGTGAGAGAGTGTCGTTTCAGGTCTCTTGTAGCCATATATCTGATTGTACTCCGTATATAATCGTCTGATACTCATTCACCATGGCAACGACTACAGAAAGCCAGTTCAAGATCGGCGATGCGAGCTTCTACACCAAGACATGGACGGTTTGTTGGCCCGCCTCCCCTATTTCTGATGCTTTTGGCATGTGATTTCTGGCCCCGAGCAAGCCTGCTAATCCCGTCACCCAGCCGACGAGCGCCGTGGTAGCCAAGGTCATCTTCGTCCACGGCTTCAGCGAGCACATCAACCGCTACAACGACTTCTTCCCCAAGCTCGCCGAGCACGGCATCCAGGTCTTCTCATGGGACCAGCGCGGCTGGGGCCGCAGCGTGACGAAGCCCGCCGAGAAGGGCCTCACGGGTCCGACGTCGCGGGTCGTTGCCGACGTCGCCGCCTTTATCCAGGACAAGCTGCCGTCGGACGTGCCCGTCTTCGTCATGGGCCACTCCATGGGCGGTGGTGAGATCCTCATGCTGGCTGGAGACGCGCAGTACAAGCAGCTGGTGAGCCAGATCCGCGGTTGGGTCCTCGTGGCGCCCTTCATTGGCTTCTCGCCAGCCGAGGTTCCAAGCTCGCTCAAGGTCTTCTTCGGACGACTAGTTGGACGCCTGTTGCCGCGGCAGCAGCTCAAGCATGTTGTGCCTCCGGAGCACCTGAGCCGCATCCCGGAGGTGGTTGAATCCGTCAGGAACGATGCGCTGTGCCACGATACGGGCACGCTGGAGGGCTTGGCGTCATTGCTGGATCGTACGGCGACGCTGTCTGGGGGAGGGGTCAAGCTGGGGGCCGATGTGCACTCCCTCCTGTTGACGCATGGCACGAACGACTTGACGTGCAGCTATGATGCGGCCGTGAAGTTTATGAATGACCAGACGGCTGTTGAGGATAAGGAGACCAAGTCATATGAAGGCGGGTATCATCAACTTCATGCAGACCTCTGCAAGGACGAGTTGGCGAAGGATGTGGTTGACTGGATACTGAAGCGATCCAAGATAGAACCCAAGCTGTAAAAGGCGGGCGGTTTGGATAATATGTAGTACTATTTCAAGGTTTGTATCAGGGCGTTTTTATTTTTTAGATTTAAATACCTTAATGGTAGTTGTTCACGTTGGTATCGCTTATCATGCTCGGCAGGATACTTACCCTTACGCTCTCTTGCATATACCTAGGGATCAGCTATTGGGGATATCAAGCTGTGATATTGAAGATGGGTACTGTGAAGAAAACCGAAACACTAAACATGTTTCAATTCAATACGCTCTCCTAATAAGGCGAGGCACAGGAGAACGCCATCATATAATAATGTACTCAGTCAACTCATCAATCACAGAATACATATTCTTGCGGCTGGGCCATGCTGCTAAGAAGAATCCTCTGCAGCAACACGGCTGAGGCGCAGCGTGGGTCGCAGATTTGAGCCGCAAATGGAAGCGAACCTGGATGGTTCCGAAGTTGCCCGACCTGCCGATACTAAACCTGAATCGAGATCTATTTAAGATCTAAGCAATCTCCACTGCATCTAGAAAGGTTATTTCAACTGTTTCTACATGGATTTCCTCACTGTCGACTTAATATTTTGTCAATTCAGTGCTTCCGGGTGTAGACGTACTCGTCCACGACAGATCTCAACAAGCGTTGAAGTCCCGCAACAAACTCAGCCCCAAAGCTTAGTAATATGTGCTACATACATATGTACAATGGAGATCGGCGTGCGCTCATCCGTGGCCGTCATTCGCTGAAGCTGTTTGATGGGTTCAGGAAGGGAAGCAATCGCGCATCATCAATCACACGCAATACATACTCTAGGTGAGATGGAGGGGTGAAGGCGATACGCGGCAAACTTGGCAAGTGGCGACTTCACCGCTCAAGAGCTCTGCGTCCCCAGGCTGTATTTTCCCCCCTCTCAGTTCTGCTCGTACCGAGATTGCCATATCAATCGATTTGACGTCCTGCTAAGACATGGAGTGATCCGACCAACCTTTTCGTCTATTCCACCTCAGCGTATCCTCTTCTCTCAAATCTCAACCAAAAATGCCCCCACGTCTGCGCTGACTGTGTCCCTTGTTTGCGTGCGCCATCTCGAGCTCTCCACAGCTGCTATCTCGGCCAAATTCCCACTCTTTTGCCCCTGGCATAAATCTATCGCCCACCTGCTTTATCGCGATCCAGCCTGTCCTTTCATCATCAATTTTTTCCTAGCGCCAGATTGTTCATCCTGGGATTGTTTATCAGGGCTGAGCCGTCGATTCATTGGTCTTTCTGGAGCTCTCTTTGGTTGCGCTTGACGGCCAGCATTTTCTCAGAGGCCTCCTGGGTGGGAACGTGCCAACCCCCCCACGCGCAATCCCACGTCTCTACCGGCTACACCGGTGAAAGAGATACCACCATTCGAATTGATTTCGGCAGTCTCCTCTTCTTCACAATCGAATTAGAGAGACTTGGTGGCCCCTCATGACGCCCGACGCAAAGAACACCATCACTCATCATCCTAATGTCTTCAATCTCCAGCGTTTCCAGCCTGCCTCCAGCCGCAGCAGCTCAAAAGGACCTGCCGCCCGAGATGCTTCTAGCACCGGCGTCGAGGCTGTCGAAGTGACAGACCACGATCCGGTAGAGCGCCACCATTCCGCAATTACTGATGTAGAGAGCCAGTTCACCGCAAGCCGCAACTCGCGCGTTCCGCGTCTATCAGCCGAGAGCGACCCGTACGGGCTGTCTTTGTCCTATAAAACGGATTCAGACCTCGAGCAGATCAAGGCAAATTCATCTCGTAAGAGGGACAGTGAGCGAGGTGCCAACGGAGCCAAGAAGCAAGGCCCCAGGAGCGACCACCGTAAAGTCCGCGGCTTCTACGAGAATCAAAACGCAACCATCGAGCGAATGCTGAAATCGGTGGAAGAGCACGTAGAGGAAGCCCGTGTCGAGCAGGGAGAGGACCAGACCAAGGTCAAGATTGCCATCTATGGCTCGCTTGCGGCCAACATTGTTCTCACCGCCCTCCAGCTCTATGCTGCCATCACCTCCGGATCGCTGTCTCTGTTCACCACCATGGCGGATGCCGTTTTCGATCCGCTCAGCACCCTCGCTCTTATTCTGTCCAACCGCGCTATTAGCAAGGTCGACCCGCGACGCTTTCCAGCTGGCAAGGCGCGGCTCGAGACGGTGGGCAACATCGTCTTCTGCTTTCTCATGAGCGCCGTGGCCCTCATCATCATCGCCTTCTCAGCTAGAGAGCTAGCCACTGGGGATGGTGAGAAGAAATTCCATCTCCCTTCGGTCATTTCTGTTTGTGCAGCGTTTGCGACAAAGTTTTGCCTCTTCTTGTACTGCTGGTCACTCAAGGACAAGTACAGCCAGGTCAACATTCTATGGCAGGATCACCGCAACGATCTGCTCGTCAATGGCTTTGGTATCTTGACTTCGGTGGGTGGTGCAAAGTTGGAATGGTGGATTGATCCCATGGGTGCCATTCTCTTGTCTATCCTCACTTCTGGCATCTGGCTTTACACTGCCTTCAACGAGTTCCTGCTACTTGTTGGCGTCGTCGCGCCTCTGGACATGCAGCAGCTCATCACGTACGTGTGCCTGACCCACTCAGATGCGATTGAGGGCATTGATACGGTTCGAGTCTACCACTCGGGACCGCGGTTGATTGCCGAAGTGGACATTGTCATGGATCCATCACGGACGCTTAGAGACACGCACGATGTTGCAGAGGAGCTGCAGATTAAGCTGGAGAGCCTGCCCGATGTTGAGCGGGCCTACGTTCATATTGACTACGAGACCACTCACAAGCCAGAGCACGCCTACAAGAAGGACCTTTGAGGTTGCTGCGAGAGGCTTGTCTTGCAGTATGCATGCATGAAAGAGGCTTTTATTTTATTCTCTCTCTCTCTCTTTACCCTCCTCTCTTTGTTTATCACGCATTTTGTTTCTCTTACATCTATAGCTGTTTCGTCATCGCGAAGAGGAGAGTATGCAGCGGAGTCATTGGCGCATTAATATCGTATCACTTTTGAATATTATTAAATTGCTCTGCGTCGTATCCTAGCTCTTACAGAAGAGGGGCCAGAGGATGATGGGGGCACGGCGGAAGATTTGTACCACTAATATAGACCAACTACCACCACTCAGTTGTAATGTTTGATATTGTAATCTGGTCAGAAATCACATGTGAAAGAGACATCATTGGAAAACAGCATATAAACTGTGCATCTCGCAGGTCTCGCAGTCACAACATCTTTGAGCAGAAGAAGCTCTCAGCATACCAAGGTGCGGGGGAGCAAGCAATACAGTGGAGACTCGGGAGAATCTAAATCGTTGACGAAGAGAAGAGGAGACCATGAACAAAGCAAAGTGGAGAGTTGCCATAATTATTCGCATACCTGTTGACCACAAGCAGGATAGGGCATCGCTTGGGTCTGCAGCTCAGGCCGCCCCATCCCCAATGCGAAGTCAAGAAAGCGTCCCCAAACAGATACGGAAGCTAGTGGGAGCCATTCTGCCCGACAATTAATAAAGGAGCGTTGAGGCGGCCGGATGTGGCCTGTGTTTGTCAGGTATCAATTCAATTCCATTACCCGGAGGGCTCGACGGATAAAAGGAGGGGGGATGTTCAATTGATAATGAGATGGCCATTGAAAGGATGAATAAACTGCACGGCACCAAATACGACGTTGCCTTGCAACAAGTTTTAACGGCCCGACGTTGAAGCTATCCCCGTGGCGTCAGAGGCGAATAAGACTCTGGATGTGCAGCCTCGCCGTACATTGCAAATGGAGACGCAGCGCGAGCCAGCTAATCAGGACTGCTCGCAGCAGCATGTTGGTACGTGATGAGGAGCTGCCGCGGCCGCACGAGAATTGCGCGCATTTGCATGGGAACTGATAAACCATGCGAGGGAGCCCGACCAAGGCGGCGTTGGGCCTTAGTCGCGCGGTTCCCAGTACTGATCGCAAATCTGAGGACGCAGCCCAGAGAAGCAGAACCACAGAAGCAATGATTCCCAACTGCGGAGCCTTTCTCTGCGACCAGCATCCGGGAGGGGCCAACGGCGGACGCGAAGCCACTAGAGGTTGCTATTTTGCGAGCTTTTTTCTTCGCTCTTGCTTCTTCATGCAAGGCCATCTGCAAGCATGCATGGCATAGCATGGCATGGCATGGCGAGAAATGGTGAGAGAAATAAAAATTTTCGCCGTCTGCAAGCTGCCTGGCCGTCTAGCCTATAGAGTGGCGTCCGTGGGTGGGATGTTGCGTGGAGGTGACGAATTGGATATGATGCTAGTATAAATGGGCACATATGGTATCTCGAGGTGAGAGTGAGAGTGAGAGAGAGAGAGAGGCCACATGTTTGTTATATCTGTAGGCATTAGTTGGGCATCTGCTTATCTTGAGCATTGGGTGCTTGGTCCTTCTGTGGTGTTAGTAGAATGATCGGGCATTGAGGGCGTGTATTGTAGGTATTGTACGCTGCGTTATCTACAGTACATCGCAAGAAGCACAAACGAATTGGCGGACGGCTTTCGCCTGCGCCGACGAGAAAAATCCGCAGCAACGTGGTTGGCTCGCTGAGACGAGCTGGAGGGGTTTCGACTTTTTTACCCCTCCCCCTCCTTTTTCCAACCTCTCTGTTGATACGAGCATGTGCATGACATTTGCCTGATGTGCTGCGCATCGTGCTGCGTCTGCAAGCTGGGCCAGTTCGCTTGCACGCCATCATGCAAGCCGTCCGCTATCAGCGACGCGCTGGGCCCGGGAAAGGCCGTGCAGGAGCTTCTGCAGCGCTGCTAGTGGCTGCTAGCTCGATGACAGGTGTGCTAGCGCGGGCCTGCGACTGCTCCAATGGCTGTGGTGCCGCCCATCAGCTGTCGGACAGATAGCTACCTGGATGGTCTAGGTGCCTTTGGGGATGGAGATGGCCTCAAGCAATCGGTGTGTTAGTGCCTGCTTAGCAGGTTGTGGATAGATGGGCTACCAGGTCTAGCACCTAGCCATTAGGTAGCAGCAGCAGGCAGTCGCAGTCGCATCAATGATGAAGAGAAAAACAGTAGCGCCAACCCGACGGCACCTTAAACTACGCCACCCTCTTGCGCCGTACCCAATTCCAACCTCCATCACCATAAAGTTGCCTCCCAACGCTTTCTTTATTTCTACCGCTGCTGTTCCCACTCCCGGAGCTCCTTTTTTTCCTCTCCCCTCTTCTTCTTATTCCCTCTGCTCCTCCTCCGTAAAGGTCGTTCTCGTTTCTCTGTCCCGTAAGCGTGATTTCAGAGACTGCGGAATACCCCTCCTGTTATCTTCTTCCATCCTTTTTGCGTATCTAGCTATAACCTTTGCTCTCATCTAGCTCATAATGGCTGATCCAAGCTGGGGCGAGCATGCATATGCTACGGTTCGTCCTTGTTCCTCCCTCCCCCGCTTGTTCTCTGCGTTATATAGCTCAAAGAACGGAAAGCTAACATTGTCGCCACGGCGTGGCTGTCTTCTTATAGCTTCTGTTGAACGATGCCTACCTTCCCGGTATGTTGTCTCCCGCCATTTCCCCCCCCCTGGAGACGTATTGTAACTAATGAACTATTAGGTGCCCTGGTGCTTGCTCACTCGCTCCGTGACGCGGGAACCACCAAGAAGCTCGCAGTTCTGGTCACTCTCGATGGTGTGACCGCCGACGCCATTGTCCAGCTCAAGGTACGCTTTCGAGTCAAGATATACGTCTATATGCATACATTAGAGAACAATTCGCTGACTTACGCTTTCTCTCCTCTTTGCGCGAGCAATTAGACCGTTTACGACTATGTCTTGCCTGTCCCCCGAATCCGCAACGACAAGCCCGCCAACTTGTACCTCATGAACCGTGCTGATCTGCACTCTGCCTTTACAAAAATCAACCTGTGGAAGCAGACGCAGTTCTCGCGAATTGTCTACATCGATGCCGACGTCGTTGCCTACCGAGCTCCGGACGAGCTCTTCGATCTCCCACACGCCTTTGCGGCTTCCCCCGATATTGGTTGGCCCGACCTCTTCAACACCGGCGTCATGGCACTGACGCCCAACACCGGCGATTACCACGCCATGGTCGCCATGACCGAGAGGGGCATCTCCTTCGATGGTGCCGACCAGGGTCTCCTCAACATTTACTTCAAGAACAACTTCCACCGTTTGCCTTTCACCTACAACGTCACTCCTTCCGCGCACTACCAATACCTCCCTGCCTACCGACACTTCCAGTCCAGCATCAACATGGTCCACTTCATTGGCCCAGACAAGCCCTGGCGTGCTGGCCGTAACGCTTCATATGGAAGCTCAGCCTACGACGAAATGGTTGGCAGATGGTGGGCCGTGTATGATCGCCACTACCGCGAGAAGGTGAGTTTACAGCAGCACTATCAATTGCAATTAAACCTCGGCTAATTTTTCCATCTAGGAAATTTCCCAGCTTGCAAATGGCGGTGGAAACTATAACCAGGCCTACGAGGCTCAAAAGTAAGATGATAGATCTCGTTCATCCAACCTTTCAGCAGAATACGTAAACTAACACGAACTCGCATCAGGAGCGCCTCTCTAGCCGATACTCGAAATGATACGCCTCAGAACTGGGGTGGGCAGAATCAGACACCACGACCCATATTCCCATGGGAGGGAAAACAGCCCAAGGCAACCAGATCCTTTTACGGTGATGAGCCAGAGCTACAGCCACAAGTTGCGACCTCCAAGCCTTCAGGTGCTCGTTCCTCAGTAACCAAATCGCCTCCCAAGTCCCCAGTCTCCAAGACATCGGACAATAAGAGCGAGGCAGGAACAGCATCTTGGACAACATATTCTCGAGGCAATGCTTGGGATGAAGACCCTAGCATCTCCAAGTATGCGGAAGCAATTGAGAAGCGCCACCGATCAAGCAGCCGTGGAAAGGAAGGAGATGAGGACGTTGACGACGACGAAGAGGAACAGGAAGAGACAAAGCGTAGCTTCAAGGTTACTGACTTCCCTACTGAGACGGAGCGGCCCAGCTTGCCAGTCACACCAGCGCCAGTTCCTCGCGGGCGTGATGCCGCTGGAAAAGTGCTGCCGGCAGCTGAGGGCGTGCCGTCACAGGCCGAATGGGTACGTACTAATCAATCTAAAGCAGCTAAATAGACTACACATAAATGCTGGGTAGCTGACGTGGAGTTTCCTGACAAGGATCCCACAGCGCAATTAGAGAAGCTAGCTCAACAGCAGTCAGCGATGCTATTGCGCAAGCTGGGAGGGAAGACGGATGATGTATCAGGAGGGACGAGTCAAGGTATATCGACACAGCCCATTGGATCCCAGACTCGCATTGCACAGTCAGTGCCTCAGGTGTTGAGTCCACGACCTGTCAAGGGGACAGCCGCGGCGGCAACCAGAAGCTTGGAGCGCAAGATGGATGCAGCAGCCGACGAATCATGACGCAAAACAAGAGAAGAAGAAGAAAAACCGTGATGAAGAAAAAAAAAAAGAAAACAAAAAGAAAAGTACTACAACAGTAACGAAGAAAGAAGGACGATATATTGGATATTGCGTACTGGATTGGGAAAAAAAAAAGTGGTGAAAGAAAATGGGGGAGGCTATTTATACCTTGTCACCGGCATAATTTTTGTTTCTTGTTTCTCAATTTTCTTTCTTTTCTTTTCTTGCAACCACTCTCCTCTGCATAGCGACTGCACCAGCATCGTCATTTGTCAAGTACCCTTCCATCGCGTGTTATGCAGAGCGTGGCATTGAGCTTTATCAGCATTGGTTTCATTTGTGTCCCTTACTATTATTTTACTTTTTGATCTTCATTTTTACCCCATACCGCTACTATATATACGTACATATATAAATTAAGCTCGTTGATGGATGTTGGAGCCTCACTTTTCTTCTCAATTATATGGTTTGCTTGTATCAAGATGGTTTTATTGGCTGCTGGTGAGTAACGGGTGGCTTACTTTACTCCGTACACAGTAACCCTACTATGTCACTGGGCGATTGTAGCACCTAGTATTGGAGATGGCAGACGACGCATTGCTTCCTCGGATATCCTGTATCACATGTATCATGAGGGAAAATACGGTGGGGGAAGGCTCCCATCTTAGATGCAACCAGCGTGTCAAGCTAGAGAGATAAAGGGGAGATTAAGATTTCCAGCACTTGGCTTTACTACATATGAAGAGAATCTTATTAATGCTTAGCCGCGACGCTTTGCCAATGTCTAAACTACTACCGGTACTTTAAGATTTGAGTCCATGTTATATGAGAACTTGCTAGGGTAGCAGGATTGTGTATGGTCAAACGTCAGCGGTTAACCTAGACGTCGCTTGGATGAAGCAAGAAAGAAATAGCAACATGCGTTTTCTTGAATGCTTTTGAGCTTACTCGTATTCGTAAATCTCTAAAATATTCACTGTCCGGAACGTTGGGTTGGAAGGGGGAAATGTCACGCCACCGGGTGAGCTTAACCACAAGATCTCGGAAATTGCGGTTGATCTGATGAACAGTTGGGGGGGTTGGAACCCGAGGATGAAGAAGGACTCGCAAACAAGGAGCCAGTTTTTGCCAATTGCGGCTAGGTTTTTGTTGGGCTGCCACGATTGATCGGTTCGATCGCCTAGCGGGTCGACGAGGCTATTCACATGCGGGTATGTGAGAGATGGTATGGAGAAGGCCATGTTAGCATGTAACACCCCGTAGTACGGCTGCTGCCAAGCCGTCCCTTTTTTTTTTCTCTTTCCTTCTCACCGCAAATTCAGCTGGATCTTATCAGATGGGAGATTAGATTATCGGGGGATTGCTGAGACACGAGGTCAGCTTGCGTTGAGGTGATGCCGCGGCTGTTGCAGGGTATCACCGAGTGCCGTGCTAATCTTGAAGGTGCTGAAGCCATCGCTTACTTTTTTTTTTTTTTTTTTTTTTCACAACACACTGGGGGCGCTTGGCATGCACCATGCACAATACATCTTCTCAATTGGGCTAGAATACGTATATGTGGCATGACTGTTTGCCAACAGCTGCGTCTTTGGCTATCTGATTGGGCTTACTCGCTCGGCGGGAATGGGAAGGATAGGGGAGGAGTAAGATGAACAGCAAATAGCACATGGCAAATTGTTTTCACAGAGTACAAGCGGAGTGCAGTATGGTGCCTCGTACTGCCATTTGCCAGGCACAAGATTCAAGACGACCGAAATCGGCACGCTTGAATCAGAGACACGTCGTGAGATGTTTGGGCTCCGCAAAAGGAGAGTGTGCGTGCCCAAGCACCAGCACGAGAGGAGAGCAGACAAGATTAGATGGGATTGATAAGATGGATCAGATAATTCGCCCTTGCAACGCAGGATGACGGTGACCCCCGTGCTTCATGCACGGCCGCAGCTTTTTGTTCCAAGTTTCTCTTCCCTCGGCGCACTTGGCGGTTGGGAATGGCGCAAGTGGCGTGCTGATTGGCGTAACGCAGACCTCCCCGGAGACGCACAAACACGCACGTCTCCAGTTTGTACGACAGCCCGATTTTTTTTCTTTTGCTTTTTTTTTTTTTTTTTTTTTTTTTTTTTTTTTTTTTTTAGTGCTCTATCCTACTGTATGTATGTACCCCATAGAAGGGGGGAAACATTTTCCCACTTGTGCGCTCTGCTTGCTCCCAAAGTGAGCGGTGGCAAAGGCAGTTCACCCGATAGTTTCAGCCGAAATATGAATATCAATCAATGCTGCAAAGTCAAAAGGCAGGGGGGGCTTGTTTGTGGCTTATGTTACTGCCCAAACTGGCTTTGCAGGCTTTGCAGGCGACTGTACCGTACTCTATGATCAGCAGCTTACTGCTTCGGTCGCTTTGCCGCTTCCTGCCGCTCCAGGTCCAGCGATAGAGAGGCCAGTTTTAAAAGGCGCAAAAAATCCCGACAATGTTGGGGGTCCCTGCAAAGATGGGGCGGGGGATCCGGCGATCGGTGCAATTGATGCCACTACCTACGGAGTAGTCGCTACAAAGTCCCTTGTCCTGGGAGGCCCGGCTGAACGCGGAGCACCTCAATCGCATCCCAGGGCGGGAGGCGAGAACCAGGAGGAAAAGAGAGAGGCGCCTCCTCTTCGGGTGACAAAGGCGGGATGCCCTGCTGCTGTTGTGTCTTGGAATGTGCGACGGCGATGCGTCATTGATTGATAAAGACGGCAATGCGCCCGGCTCTTCCCACTGCACTGTGTGTAGCCATGCGGGTGCAGCTGCAAGCCTCAGCATGTGGTAAGTTTTTATCAATCAGTCTCAATCAATCAATCAGCACCCATCATTAGCTCATCGTGGCGTTGGCCATCCGCCAATAATCGGCATCGACCGGCTCCACTGCTCATGGCCATTATCGCCCCCCCAGCCAATCAGCAGCGCCCGCAGGCCTCTGGGCAAAGTTCTTTTCCTGTCAATCAATCTGGTCCTACTAAGCCCGTCGAAAATTGAGCGGGTCGAGTGGGCTCCGTAGACGGATGTTGGGGTCAATTGAATGCGTAAAGCATTGGAACAAAAACTGTGTGTGTTTGCCTGCATGTGTGGCTCGGCGCATTTTTCTAGCGGGCTCGCTACGGGCAAGCCAGCAAAGCCTCGGATAAGCCGTACTCGGGATTTTTTTCCCACTACTACTCGCAACAGCCCTTTGACCTCTTCCGAACATCAAACCATCCAACCTCGATTCTCGTACGACTCAATTTGTCCCCTTGGGCCGCTGACCATATCCGTGCGCCAGTCCCAATCTCCCGGGTCTTTGCGTCTTCCTTTACTTAGTCTCTTCTGCCCCGGATTCTTCTGTCCTCTTTCCCTCTAGCTGCCTTGGCGGACAGTTCCCATCTTACATCTTACATCCTACAGAGGCGCAGTGCTCTCTCTGCTGACTCTTACGACCGTTTCTTCTTCTTCTCTTTCTCCTTGCTACTCCCTTTCTTCCTTACTCGACCTATCGAATACATACCTATATACCACGACAGCCCAAAATGCTGCAGTCTGCCCGAATGCAGAACCTGTCCCTCGGGACAAACGAGGAGATCCACACAGCTCCCAAGCCCGAGTCTATAGCCCCCTCGTTGACTTACTCGGACGAATCAGATGATCAAGATGAACCCATCCGGGTTGAGCAGCCTCGCCAGAGACGCGCCTCAACGAGACTGATTGCCCAGAGTGCTCGTGATATCCAGCGCATCACGGGAGAGACGACTGCCGAGTTCGTCACTCGCTGCTGTGGCGGCGGCTGCTGCTTGATGGGCGGTGCGAGACCAGCTGGCGTTGAATACGAAAAGGTCACGGAGCCCGATAACGATGCCTATCGGTCCCTCGGCCTCAAGATTGGCGACATCCCGACCGTCCTGACCAAGTTGGCCGACCTGCCAGAGCAGACCATCTCATTCAGCTCGGTCCCCAAGCCCCCGAGCCCATCTTCTCCCACTGATTCTGCAATCTCTCTGGGGCGTGATAACGAGATTGACAGCGCCAAACTGACCAAGATCCCCCTCGAAAAGTTCAAGACTGTTGACACGACCATTCAGCCGCCGCGATTCGTCCAGCCTCACCCTCCATATAACGTCTTCCCCGCCAAGATCCACACGGCGCGCGAGCTTACAAGGCCAGGTGCTGAGAAGCGTACTTTCCACTTCGACCTGGATATCACAGATTACCCCGAAGAGGAAAACACTGATTTCAAGGTCGGCGGTGCCATTGGCGTCATGGCCCCCAACTCTGAGGCCGTGGTCGAGGACGTCTTGGATGCCCTGATGGTGCCACGCTTCCTTCGAGACAAGCCTGTGCTGATGAAGACGACCAAGGGCCGCTGGCCTACCGTCTGGGGAGACGACAAGCCCCGTGAGCTCGCCACCACTCGCCGGGATTTGCTGACCTGGTGCGCGGACCTCCAGTCATATCCCCCCACCAAAGCACTGCTGCGAGTGTTGGCCGAGCACGCTGCTGCAGAAAACGAAAAGAAGATTCTCAGCTTCCTCTGCGCCGCTGAAGGACAGGGGGCTTTCTGCGACTTCCGATCTGGTCCTAGCATTTCCATCTCTCAGCTGCTGCATGCCTTCCCCAGCGCCCACCCACCTATGGACGAGCTTCTCTCAGCCCTGCAGCAGCTCATGCCACGCTTCTATTCTCTTTCCAATGACCCACACGAGTCGTTCCAGAGGGGCGACCAGAAGCAGCACCGCCTGATTGAAATCGCCGTCACGGTTCATGAGACTGGAGACTGGCGCGAGGGAACTCGAACGGGCGTGGGATCCGGCTTCTTTGAGCGACAGGCCCGCAAGTTCATCAAGGCCCAAGAGGCCGGTGAGAAGACGGAAGTTTACATTCCCATGTTCAAGGGCCTGATGGCGAACCCATTGGCCAAGCAGTTCAACGCCGAGGGCCCTATGCTTCTGATTGGAGCCGGCGTGGGTATTGCGCCTTTCCGAGGCTTCGTGCAGCGACGCCTGAAGCAGGCCAACTGCGCCAACAAGGTGTGGGTGCTGCAAGGCATCCGAGACTCGCTGGTAGATGAAATCTACAGTGGCGAGTGGGGTGTCCACGAAGACGAGGTGAAGAAGGTGGTGCAGAGCCGCCGTGGTGAGGGCAGATATGTCCAGGAGGAAGTCCGAAACCAGTCCGACCTCGTTTGGAGCATCGTTAACGCTGTTGACGGCCGAATCTTTGTGTGCGGCAGCTCCAAGGGTATGGGCGAGGGCGTTGAGGAGGCTCTTGTGGACGTTGCCATGGCCAAGGGCAACCTCGAGCGCGAAGAGGCTCGCAATTTCTGGCAGCTCAAGAAGGAGGCTGGTCAGTACATTGCCGAGACGTGGTGAAGTACCTCGATTTTTCTTCTTAACCACATTTTTCTTTTAAACTCGTCATTTTACCTTTTACTCCTGAAAGCACTTTTTTCATTTACAATTTTCTACATTTTCTCTTTTTTTTTTTTCCTCTTGTTTTACCATACTGGCTTGGCATTTGCATATGGGAAAGATAAAAAAAAACAAAAATTGAAAGAGCAAAACATGAAATTGGTCAGACCCTTGCCGAAGGGGCAAGTTTGGACAGTACCAGGCGGGGGAGGGAATACAATAGCTCTACTAGACGAAAGGAGTAGACAAAAGCACTGATCCGGGGCGCAAGCAACCCGTGAGAAATAGTGTATGGGAAGGAAACAAAGCATTACGGAACTGGAGTTTTTCTACTTGTTTTTGATTTTTATTATTTTATTCCTCTTGGCTTTTACATACTTGGTTGAATGAGCATGTCTGGGAAATGAGATGTTTGGGCATGTCTGTGGATGGGAGAAAGCGTATATACTTGTAATTGAATTTCCTTGTTTATTTTTTATATCTTTTTTGGAAAACGATGAATGAGAATGAGGAGAGGATCGTTGGGGGTTACTACGAGCAGAGAGTTTTGGAGAAGTCGTGAGAGTGGGATAGGCAGCCTATACCAAGAATTTGAACATCAGAATTATCAGATAGCATTTGTCCAAATGAGGAAAATTCGACACGTCTTATTGGTAATGGTGCTGTAAAGGGATTGGCGTCGAAGCGGGATGAGTGAGTCTTCGGACGCGATGACGCATAGAAGGCTGAGTATGCTGCAATGGGGAATGACTACAATGGTGTTGCAGTGAGTTGTCAGCTGTGTCATCAGTTGTATAATTAGTTCTATTTATATGCATCCTTTTTGGTCTTTTTCTTCTTCTTATCTAACCAGAGGGATGTATAGAGCCGTTATTAATGCCATCTCTGGTAAAGGAAGTGAAGGATTCAGGTATTCCGTATTTCCATTATTGATGCCTAGGTAGTAGAGCGAGTAAATGCGGTATAGTAGATAATGGTATCTCGATTGCTTATCCAATGAAAAGAACCAATTGCTCACATGCTCTGCCAATTCGAGAAAAAAAAAAAAAATAAACATTTGTGTTTCTGCAACGGTAGTACGTTTAGAGAAGGCTAAAGGGTGCTCACGGAGTTTCATGCCGTCATAATAGCCCACGGGCTTATAAATGCTTAGTTAACGGATGGGAAATCAACTGTGGTGCCCTTTTTCTAATTCCTCTCTCTTATCCAGCTTCCATAATACTGTAGCGCGCGGCTCTATTGGCGGCTTAGTGGGGCTCGTTATTCCCGCTCAGCCGCTTTAGCCACTACCCCTGTTTTTTTTTTTTTTCCGGTGGAAATACTTGTAGTTCTTTTTGAAACTTTCCGCATTCCGATGGGTTGAGATGAGATTTTTCCTTTTGTTCCGCTTACATGATGCACATAGCTTGAATATACATTTTTCATCTATGAGTTATCTAATAGTACGCTCGAGCTGAGTGGTTTAAGTTTCTTTTACTATCAATAGCTTTACTGTAGTATGGACTTGTATCTAAGTGTATATCGAATATGCGGAAAGAAGCAGACCCTGATTAAAGAAAAAAAAAAAAAGTTACATTCCGGGACAGTTCTTTCCGCCTTGTACTTGATCTTCAGGGCCCAAAATACGAAGAGGAAAAAGAGAATATCCACTTGGCAATTGCTAGGCTGTGTGGCAATTGTGTCCCAAACTCTGCTGTGACTCGCCCGTCTCGGCTCAAAAGAGTGTGTTGCTGCCAATGCAAGTGGAGCTTTTTTCGGCAAGGGGCGTGGGATAAGCATGGCCTAGTTTGCTCCCCTTTGCTTTGGTCATGATGTCTAATGCGGCTGGAGTCTCGACTTCTCCATTCTTTTCCCATCGATGGCGTCTTCTTTCGCCTTCTAGTCCGCAGTGCTATCATGCTATCTGCCAATGTTGATCTGGGTTTGCGTGGGTCAGGGGTTCGGCTTGGGCGTTGAATGGCTCGAGTCGATCGCTTTTGGCTTTTTTTTTTTCCTTTCTTAGTATTGCTCGGAGTTAGTAGCATGGCCTTGAGTTGAAATATCTATATAACCATCCCCCTTCCTCGCTGTTGTAAGTGAGTCTCTGCTCTAGACAGAAACAACATCTTCCTCATAGCATAAAGCAACCACTGCAATCATTCAGTTCTCTCAGCTTCTCAGCTCATTCCTCTTTGTGACTTCCAACCTCACAACTCTCAACAACTCTTCCCTCCACCAAGACAACACCACCACCACCACCACAAACTTCACAATGGCTGCCAAGCTCTCCGCCGATCTCCTCTTCCAGATGGCCAAGGTCCGCCGCTCCATCTACACCCTCAACAAGGACCTCCCCATCTCCACGTCCCGCATCCACGAGATCGTCAAGGACGCCACCCTCCACACGCCCTCGTCCTTCAACTCCCAGACCAACCGCGCCGTCGTGCTCTTTGGCGGCGAGCACGAGAAGCTGTGGGACATTACCTCTGACACCCTCAAGGCCATTGTCCCCGCCGAAAACTTCAAGGCCACCGCCGACAAGCTCTCGCTCTTCAAGGGCGCCGCCGGCACCGTGCTCTTCTTCGAGGACACCTCGGCCACAAAGGCCCTGCAGGACAAGTTCGCCCTCTACGCCGACCGCTTCCCCACCTGGGCCGTCCACTCTCTGGGCATGGAGCAGCTGCTCGTCTGGACCGCGCTGGAGCTCGAGGGCCTGGGCGCCAACCTGCAGCACTACAACCCTCTGATTGACGAGAAGGTTGCCGAGGCCTGGAAGATCCCCTCCACCTGGAGACTGGATGCCCAGCTTGTCTTTGGTGGCAAGTCTGGCGAGGCTGGCCCCAAGGAGTTCCAGAACATTGACGACCGTGTCAAGGTCTATGGTGCTTAAGCGGGAGTAGAAGAGAGGAAGGGGAAGTAGGGGTGTTTAATGAAGTTTTTGGAAACGAAAAGGGATGGATAGCAATGCATAAGCTGGAGTTTTTCTTTTCTTTTCTCTTTTGATTGAGCTTATCTTTGGGCTTATATAGTCAGTCATATAGATATAGACATACAATTCAAATTTGTTTGATAAGATAATTAATGATGGTTTATTTTGAGGGTGATTGTGTCGATGCTGAAATCTCTGATAGATTGTGCATAGCTTGCTCGTGTAGCCCTACACAGCTTATTCGGTCTGAAACAAACATAATCCTAACATAAACTTATCATCAACTTTCAAAACCGTAGCTTTAGCAGTAATCCTTCAGCTTCGAATATATCCTTACATCTTATAAAGAGACGTCGTTTGAACAGAATAGTCTGCAGTGGCCCACATGCTGCGTGATCCCGGCACGACGATGACGATCAGCACGGCCCGATGCTAGGCTATCTAGAATAAAAGAAGAATAGTACATATTAAGACGTATTTACCAGATGGCCGGGTCCGGTGTCATTTGTACAGTACAAGCCTGGAAATCGATATCCCAGTGTTGGCCTCAAGGAATGATTGGCTCATCGTATTGCTTTAGTTCGAAGTGGAGATGCCTGCTTCGTGAACGACACTCTTCAATGGTTGGACGGGTAATAATTCCCGATTGGGGAAATTCGATGGGGCTGGAATTCAGTAATTCGCTTACTGCTTACACGTTGTTTGGCTGCTGGCATATGTTTCTCCGTGTGTGAGAGGGGTGGATTATACGTGTATGCAGTGTAAGGCTTGCTGATTGACGCGTGCGTGCTAATAGTCGGAGCCGGTTTGGGGATTGTTGGGCGGGTGAAGTTGATTTTAAAGTAAAAATGCTATCTAGTTGCGCTGGTCTAAGTGCATTTACATATACTACTACTACTATCTTTATATATTGCGGGTAGATGTCGGGTCATTGATAGTGGCCAAGTAGATGAGGAGAGGAATAAAGGCTGTCAGCTCCTTTGACGTCTTTTTGCTTCGTATATGCCTATTGAAGTCCCTGCCCATGTGTGCCGCCGGAACTATTATATTCTTAATCAAGAGACAAACGGCCAAATTTGCTCTAATTCCCCATATGATAAGCTGTCGTATAAGATTATGAGGCGCATTGTATCTTTACTACTGCTATTAGCCGCACATTGTCACACTTGTCATAGAAATTGGTCATATTATCAACATGTACAGGTAGAGCACTCTGAGTCTCAACTTATTCCCTTGGATACTTCTACTGATATCCATGCCGCCATGGCATCTCCAAGACGGTAGTTACAGTCAAGAGAGATTTGTCATGGCTCTTTCAATAAGAAAAGAAGAGAGGAAAATCTTTCCCCAGGCAAGGCCTCCGTCCCCGTGTTTGAACCAGCTTGGCCCATTCAAGTGTAAAGGCGGGCAATATCCGAATCACGCCTGTAACACACAAGGGGCTGCTGACATGGGAGAAAATCGTGGCGCGGATAGGGATCAGCTCCGCCAAGGTTGAACGTATCGACATCGACAAGCCACAAGTTTAAACTCGGTGCCGCCCCCAGCTTCTGCAGCTTCCACGCCCAGATGCTGCTATTTTCAGAATCAACCGCCATTTATGCAGTCATGCTGCAAAACAAATGAAAACAAAACAGCTTGATAACGTTGAGTGTTAATATATTTTAGGTACGCCGATCCCCGTGGACAATTACTAGGTAGGTATGTAGTCTGGTTGCCCCGCGTGGGCCGCCTTGTCGCCGCTATTAAACGCACTAAGCGTCGGGAACTGCTCTTCCCGGACGCTTCTGAGACGCACCTCGTCCTGTTTCAGCAACGTTCCACGGCGATGGAAGCCTTTCTCTTCATTTCGCCCGATCGGATGCGGTCGTGATTGTCGCTGAGGGGCGCGCGCGTAAGGATGCGGCGAGCCACTACGGCCATTGCTACAGCTATTGCTCCAGCTATTGCTCCAGCTGTTGCCGCAGCCAGCGGTTGGAGATCGTGGCAGAAGTATGAGGACCAGGACAAGGACGACGGCGGCTGAATGGCTGAATCCTCTCTCCCACATCCCCTTCTCTGCGTCTCTCTTGCTTTGATTATAATATCCATCCAGTCCGTGCTGAGCAGCAGCCGCTAGTCACGCTCATCACGTCCCAGCTGCGTCGAGACCCGCTCGCTGGCTTCCTGGTTGGCGGTGCAGTATTAATGGCCAGCCCGCGCCTCGTGGAGAGCCCATCGCGGATATCTGAGCATTGTCTGCCGGCTGTCTTGTGAAACTTCAGCGCAAGGGACTGCTGTGCGATCAAGGAGTCTCTAGAGCCTATGCCTTGCTTCTCCCTGCAGTGCTCCCTCGATACACGGGTTTCACAAACGAGCACCAGCACATGGCGACGCCTCGTTTGCTGCTTATATTCTCTACCGCTGGCTGGCGATGACGGCAACTTGTCTTTTATATCTCCATTGCCCGCACTCCAACACCGTTTTTTTGCGCCGTAATCATAAACAACCGCCATGGATCCCCAATCTAACTCCACGTCCTTTCCGTGGGCAGCTGAATCGTCAGCACTGTCCGCCTACTGGACGCCACGCACCGGCTACTACCTGACCATCCTCACCGTGCTGCTTTCTGTCTGGCTTTTTTTGCGATCAAACCCCGAATCCAGCAAGCTTTGTGTTCCTTTCTACAAGACCTCAAAATTAAAATGGATATTTGATGCAGAATCACAGATTGTCAAAAGCTACAAACAGGTAAAGCTTACATCACCTTGCCAAGTGTCCAAAGCCTTGATGACTTGCTTACAAGCCAATCTAGTTTCAAGACCAGGTTTATCAGATCAAGGCAACAGAGGGGATTCAGGCCATTATTCCCCCAAAATTCATTGCTGAGATCAAGGGTTTACCCGAGGATGTTCTCAGCGCCACAGAGGCTGTAGCTGATGTAGGATGCCGACTTTCATATCCTGCACACCCCCAGTTCTAACCGTTGAATGGAAATAGGCTCTTCAAACCAAGTACACCAAATTCTCGCCGGGACACAACGGCGAAATGCTATCACTTCTTGTCAGAACTCGTTTAACGCAGAATCTCGCCGAACTGATCCCCCAGCTCAAGAGCGAACTAGAGCATTACATCGGTACCGAGTTCCCAGCTTGCGATGACTGGACGCCTGTCAAATGGCAGCCGTTTGCTCTGCGCGGCATTGCTCGGCTGAGCGGCCGGGCTTTCGTCGGGCCTTGGCTCAATCGCGAAGAGCAGTGGCTCAAAGTCACCATTGATTTTGCCATTGACGTCTTCATGTCTGTTATCAAATTGCAGTTTTTCCCTGAATGGTTTCGTCCCATCGCTCAATACGCCGTGTCAGACTTGCGCAAGATACGGAAAGATATTGACATTGCTAAATCTTTATTGAAGCCCTTGCTGGAGGAAAGAATACGTGACATGGAAATTTCGGCCTGTCACGAACCACCGAATGATCTGATGCAATGGCTTATTGAAGCTCTTCCCGAAGAAGAAAAGGCTGACGTGGACACTCACGCCTTACTGCAACTCATCTTGGCTGCTGCGTCCATTCACACCACCAATAACCTCTTGTTTGAGTGCATGGCAGATCTTGCCGATCACCCTGAAATTCAGCAAGAGCTGCGAGAAGAGGCCTATCAAATACTAGAGGCAGAGAATGGCTGGGCTCGCAAGGAAAGCATGACCAAGCTCAAGAAACTCGACAGCTTCATGCGAGAGGTCCAGCGGCTCCGTGGGAACGTTAGTAAGTCATTATCAACTACACTCTCATCTTCTTTGTCTGCGCCAATGTCTAACAGTTTGAGCAGCTTCTTTTATCCGCAAGGTCATAAAGCCCATCGATCTCTCAGACGGCACGCATCTACCCGCAGGCACGAGAGTCCTAGCTCCGCAAGCAGGCATTTCTATTGACGAGCAGTTTTTCCACAACCCTACGGAATTAGATCCGTTACGCTTCTATCACATGCGGCAAGAGTCGGCCGAGGCGAGCAACCGCTGGCAGTTCACATCGCTCAACGACACGAATCTCAATTTCGGCGCGGGGAAGCATGCCTGCCCCGGTCGATTCTTTGCTGGCAATGAGATCAAGCTCATTCTGGCATTCTTCCTCATCAATTATGACATAAGGTTGAAGAAGGGAGACAAACGGCCGCAGCCAATGGCCTTGGTCATGACAAAGGGGCCAAATCCGAATACAGAGTTTGAATTTAGGCGGCGGCAGTTGGCGAATTAATACCCCCATGTTGTTGTTTTTTTGGGAGTTTTTTTTTTTTTTTTAAAAAAAAAAAGAGAGAATGAAGAGATAAATATTGATTTACGGCTACCTATTATGAGTATATGCGCGTCTGGCGTTTATTTGGGAATATCTCTTCTATTTGGTATATGGGTATCAAGTGGGCGTTGGCTAGGTAGCATGACGTCGGCGTAGTCAATATGCATTATATACGAGCATAGACAATATTTCAGGGAGAAAGCTTGAAACAAAACAAACCTATTTAATCATGTATTCAACCAGTATCAGTGATTTGAATGTCTTTTAGTGAAATTTCATTGAGGGAGAAATGTAATGGAACTTTCCGACATCGTCACTGTATCATGTTATTTCGACCAAGCCATGAAAAAATTCCCCTCAGAGATTGAGATATACCCATGACAGTCTACATGAGATATCAAATAGATCAAAGGAAGAATTATAAAGTTTTTGAAAAGTACTAGTATTCTTCTGCACTGGGCCTTAAAACACCCCATATAGTAACAAGTAACACAAGCTCAAAGCTAAGCAAGATCCCCTTATCCGGAACGCCCCATGCCATTATTGAATGAATCAATCCCTTTAAAACCGATACCGTTCGGCGCACGAAGAGCTTAGATGCAAGTAGCAGCCTGATTGGGAATCATTTCGTGAAAACCAAGCAAACAAGACTTTTTTTTTGGCAATCAGGACTTTATACAGGCCGATAGATAATCATCATTACCCCATGATCGCTGTTTAGGCGCCGCGTGTGTAAATACCAGCAACCAGACAGTGATCACGCTCGAAGGGTTCTAAAAAAAAAAGCAATTAGTTAGAAGTTGGTTTCTACAGTCGAATTTGTGAATAGAGCGAAATCTTACCTAAGGTGAGCTGGAATTTGGGCTTGATGGATTCGGCACGCATCTTCTGGACTTCGCTGGCGAAAACCTCGGCGGCGGGGGCTGTGCTGTCGATACAGTTGGCCTTGATGGAGATCAAGACACCACCACCCTGCTTGAGGAACCAGTTGGCGTTCATGGCAACAATACGGGCCTGGTCGGGCTGGGCAACGTCGGCGAAGATGACGTCGACCATGGGGACGACCATGCGGTAACGGACGGGCTGACGGGCATCCTCGACAATGGGGACAACGTTGGGTCGCTTGGCAGCCATGGCAATGAGATCACGGCCAGAGCGGTTGGAGAACTCGACGGCGTAGACAAAACCAGTAGGGCCAACAAGGTCGGCAACGTGAGAGACGGAGGTACCAGAGGCAGCACCGAGGTAGAGAACACGAGAGCCAGGACGAATGTAGATGTCGTCAGCACCACCGGCGATGGCAGCGCAAAGCTTGCTTCGGAAGGGGTTCCAAAGTCGGTACTCGACCTTGGTGGTAGTGGTGGTTCCGTCGTCGTTCTCAACGGCCTCGTCAACGCTGATGCGCTTCTCGCCGTAGACAGACTCGCCGGGGGTGAGGTTACGGGTCGCTATGCCGTCCTCCTTGCCACCACGAACGACGAAGACACCGGCGTGACGGTGAGGCTCCTAAGGTAGAAGAAAAAAAAAGAAGTCAGTTCAACGTCACTTTGGGGAAAAGACAAAGTTTTGCATCGCGAGGGTTTTCAAAACGTACAATGACGACCTTGGCACCGCCCTTCATGCCGCCAGCACCACCGCGGGCACCACCGCGGCCACCTCGTCCTCCACGGGCAGGGCCACCACGGCCGCCACGACCGCCAGGGCCTCCTCGGCCACCACCTGATATCACGAGTTAGCCTCCAGAAAAGTTGAGTCGCAAATGACATGGCAGGACGAGCAGCATACCTCGTCCTCGAACACCGTTGGCAGAGCCACGGCCGCTGAAGCCACCACGGCCTCCACGAGGAGCACCACCTCCTCGGCCACCACCAGGGCCACCGCGACCGCCTCGAGCAGTGAAAGGCGCCATTTCAATGAAGTGGGATCAAAGAGAAGGGAAAAAAAAGTTTTTGGGATCGAGTTCGAGCGGCGATTGAACGCGAAAAGTGGAATTCAACCCAGAAAAGTGAGTCGAGAGGAGTTATTGGCTTGTGGAAAGTATAGATGGCAGGAGATCGACTCAAAAGGCTGGAGTTGCCTTTGTAATTGGGTCTGCCAAACACGTTTGATTTCTGAGAGGCTCGGCGAGAAAAAGAAATTTTTGAAGCTTTTCGCAAGAAGCTTTAGTCTGCAGCCCCCACTGTGGCCATGAACGGCTAGATCGAATTGATTTGCGGAGCTTGTCGCACCGACATTATTCCGGGCTGAATTTTTTTTTTTTTTTTTTGAAAAAGAGAAAAAAAGTTTACATCATGGTCACGTGTAAATGAGTTATGCTGAATCAGCAGTGAAGGTCATGTGATGTTGGGTGAAGATGCATTGAGAAATACAATTTTGCAGAAGAAAAACTCAAATGCACGGCTTAATTTGACTGATGAATGAATTATATACAGGCATATCGACTTGAAAAAAAAATATAATTGATTTAATAACTTTTTTCTCCTAGATTTCGTGTAATTTTGTCGCCTGCTTCCACCGTTTTCAAGCGTATAATCTACCGTGTTAGTAAGTGAAGCCCGTGTTGCCGCCATTTGATTGGAGCAGGGCAGAGTAGCCCTAACACTTCCTGAAGGGGTAAGCGAACATTGTGGTTCCCTGCCAGCGCTTTAGGGCAAAAGTTCAGAATTTCTCAACTTCAGCCCGCGAACCCACGTCGTCGAATCAGTCACCACACCATAAGCCGTCGAGATGGTGAGTGCCTGCCCCCATGCTGCGTTTGATTTGGTCGAGAGAATGTTTGAAAGAGGAGGAAATTTTGGGATTGTTCGGGAATTGGGACTGTTGCCGAAATATGGACAAAGCTGTTCATCCTGGAGAGCAGCCAGACATCATGGAGGATGATAGTGGCACAAACCGCGAGATTTAAGAAAACAGAGCAAACATACTGACCGTCTGCCTCTTTTGCGAAAATTTCAGGTTCGATACGCCGCGACCGAGATCCAGCCCGCGAAGTCGGCCCGCGCCCGCGGTGCCTACCTCCGAGTTTCCTTCAAGAACACCCGAGAGACCGCTCAGGCCATCAACGGCTGGAAGCTGCAGCGAGCTGTCCAGTTCCTCGAGAACGTCAAGGAGCACAAGGAGGCCGTCCCCATGCGACGATATGCCGGCAGCACTGGCCGCACCGCCCAAGGTACGACCTGGAAATCCTGTTTCTACCTTTGCAATTTCGAGCATGGGTATTCTATGGACATATGAGATGTGGAATACCCCAGAAAGAGAGAATTGGAACAAGAACACTACGTTTGGGCTCTGGACAAGTCATGCTGATGGATATTTTGTGCAACAGGCAAGCAGTTCGGTGTTTCCAAGGCTCGATGGCCCGTCAAGTCCGCCGAGTTCCTGCTCGGTCTCCTGAAGAACGCTGAGGCCAACGCCGACGCTAAGGGCCTCGACACTGGTGCTCTCGTCGTCAAGCACATCCAGGTCAACCAGGCTCCCAAGCAGCGAAGACGGACATACCGTGCCCACGGTCGTGTACGTATACCCTCGAATCTTCCATGGCCATTTTCCCCTTTCATCAGCGCCACATGTGGCGGAGAACCTCGGCCAATATCTGTTTTCTTTCCCTCTCCGAGAGAAGACATATATTTATCTGAGCCAATACATTACCGTTGAAAGGGAAAAAAAACACGGCACACCCTCAAGAACGCTCTTTTCTAATCATCATTGAACAGATCAACCCCTACATGTCCAACCCCTGCCACATCGAGCTCATCCTGACCGAGGGTGAGGAGGTCGTCCAGAAGTCCGACGAGGTTGTTGGCCGTGAGCGCCTCACCGCCCGCCAGCGCGCCGTCCGTGCCCGCAAGGCCATCACTGCCGCATAAATCGGCAAAACGATGTGCAAATAAATGGCTTTGTTTTTATTAAAGATGGAGCGACGGGGAAAAAGCGGACAGTTCGCCTTCTGGTATTTTTTTGCGAAAGCACTCGGGGCAATAGGGAACATCACTTTTCTTTCGTGGCTTCTTCAGGTGTATGGGCAGGCTACGGAAAGAAAGGGGAAGGAGGGTTCTTGCATGGCATTTAAATGGGAATACAAAAATTATTTGCATGCAACAAATCTTTTTTTATATCTTTCCGCATGAGAGGTCTTTCTCTCTTGACGGAAGCAATGACATGAAATAAACAAAAAAATTACAAAAAAAACCCCTGATGTGCTTAGATGTCATGCTGTTGGGGAACATGAATGTTGACTGAGATGAGATTCAAGGGTGCGGCAATGCCAATTCTAGCATACGGATGCGTATATTCATGACATGAACACTGCTCACAATATTATGAGCGAATCTTTTTTGGCAATCATTTGCCCATTCTAAAAGTCTAATACAATACATGGGTACACTTGTCCTACATAATAAAGATCATGCCCTCAAATCTCATCAAGCCAAAGCCATTTCTCATCACAACAAAGAAAAAAAAAAGACGATAGTTCCCCAGTTTTCACGATATGGGAACCAAAACATATCCCTTTCTATCTGTAGTCTCTCCCATTCTTTTTTTTTTTTATTTAAAAAAAAAAGTAAAAAAAAAAAAAGAAAAGAAAAGGAAAAGAAAAAAAAGAAGAAGCAATATTTCCGTGGGGGACTAAGAAGTCGTGTCTAGCCGATTCGAATGGCAACCCTGCCAATTATATCCTCGTACTCCAACGCCAAATTATGGGAGGGACTGTAGTCCCTAGCGATTCAAGGAAAGGATCCTGAACTCGCAAATGCATGTAAACGCCTCATGGTGCTTATTTGAAAACAAAAGAAAAATAGGCATGCAGAGCGCTAAACCTTGTCAAGAGTCTGGCACAGCACTCTCGTATGGAGTAAAAGCAGAGATGCCTCAGCCGTAAAAAAATCGGTGTTTTTTTCTCCTCTCGTTTTATTTGTTCATCAAAAATCTTGAAATTTCTCTCCATAATGGGGAAAGAAAAAGGCGGTAATCGCCAACCCTGTGAGTCCATAGTTCCAATTCCAAAGGGGTATCTCTCTTTCTCTTTCTCTCTCTCCCCCCCCCCCCCCCCCTCTCGCTTTTTTTTTTTTAGAAAAAATTTTGTTGTATATTTGTTTATTCGTATTCGTAAATTGATTTCGGGCATTAAGATCAAGTGAAGAGTTAAAAAAGAAAGAAAGAAAAGAAAGAAAAGACTTACTCTAGCAAGCTGCCGTTTTGACAGTGCTAGTGAAGTAGTCGAGGAAAAGAGACGAGAAAGTGAGTCCTTTCTCTATTTTCCTTGATTTTTTGTCCATCATCGGGCCATTTCAGTAGTAAGAGCCATTAAAATCCTTATTGGGCAGCAAACAAACATTTGTTCAAACAAGACAGAGGCCAAGAAGGAAGGAAAAATCACTCCGTCATCATCAGGGACTCGGCATCGCCAGGTCCCTCGAGAGTTCCAGAAAAGCGTGCCATACCGGGGCAGTCGAAACCGTCAGTAACAGCATCATCAAGAACCTGCTCAGGATATACTTTACTCCAGCCTTGCTCAAACAGGAATATATGCTCCAGCGTCTTCATTTCGGCAGGTAGCATATACGGCACAATGCGGCCGAGGAACTTGTCCTTGCTGTATTGCATGGAGTGGAAGATATCATGTCGAAGAGCGTTTGCAAACGCATGACCAAGCTGGGCCTCCGTTGGTAGAATCGCTCTGATATCGAGGGTGCGTACATCTATAAAGACATAGCCGCAAGACTTGAAGGATATGGAGCTGAGACCATACCGAGACTCATCAACTTTAAGCTTGCTCGCATCCGGTAGGAAAGGAGAGAGGTCTTCAGCCTTACTGCTAGATCCATCTGTGTCCGAGCTGGACGATTCGCGAAATCGAGGAAGGTGGCGCATTTTTATGCCAGGACTGAAATGCTCGCAGAAGCCAGCCCATGAAAATGTGTCTGGCAGCGCAAGTCTATCGACTGACGGCTCCTCGGGCACTGGAGGAATCGCAGGCTGCTGGAAGAGAGCAACTGGCACAGGGCCAATAACGCCAGGGAAGAGTGGATGAAGCGGAACGCCAGCGTCGTCGGCAGCTGGTGGGGCAGGATTTGCAGGCTGCTGTGGAGGAATGGTGGGCGGCCCAGAAATGGAGACAGTCTCAAGATCTAGCTTTTCAAGAGAGTGCAGCGCCATGTAACGAGTTGTTTGAAACAACACATGCGGCGCGAACCAGCAATTTTTGAGTGACAAATACTTGATAAAAGGCAGATGCAGCAGCCTGCTAGTATCCTTGGCGCCCTCGGGAGAAATCATCAAGTCTGGTGACTCAACAAACGGAGCCGGCAGAACATATTGATTGCGTTGATACGGGCCCCTCGCAAACTCACCACCGCAGATCCACTCGAAGCGAAGGCTCTCAATATTGGGTCGTCGTCCAATGTGGTCATTCAGCAGTCTGTAGACCTTGCCCACGGCGTCAACAGGAGACACATGAACGTCCTCGACAACGCCAGGAGAAGGCTTGGAAATCTTCCTCCAATCAGCAATAACGGCCAGAGAGACGGTTTTGATGCTGGGAATGTTCTCCCAGAGCTCCTTGTGACACAATATGTGGATGTGGGCGCTAGGAATCTTGGCAATGGTCACATTCGTCAAATTGGTGAAGCATCCATCTCTCGCATTGTCGATGATGCTTATAACGTAAGACTGAATCATGGCACGATGAGCCCACTCCAACTCCAGAAGCAGTTCCTTTTGGGCCCGTGTAAGATTGGTTGGAATAAGAGGTTGGCGGGTGGCGGCTTCGAACGTGAATTGCCGCTGACCCTCCTGTTGAGCCGGCCTCGGCTGGATATGGGGTGGGCGTGTAGCTGGTGCCGGTTGTGGAGGCATCACAGGAATATTAGGTATCCCAAACGCTGCATCTTCCTCGGGTGGCCCAAAAGTCGTGGTTTCGTTACCATTATCATCCGGGGGCAGAGGCAGATGGAAATGCCCCCCATGATGGTTAGGCACCTGAAATCCAAAGATATCGAATACATCATTATTATGCTGCTGCTGCTGCTGCTGCTGCTGCTGCGGTTGTGGTTGTGGTTGTGGTTGTGGTTGTGGTTGTGCATTATGCTGTTGCAGGAGGTGTTGAATCTGAAACTGGCGCTGGGCTCTACGAGAGATGCGTGCCTCTTGCTGCTGCTGCTGTAACTGCTGCTGCTGCTCGTCAACGTTAACCTCGCGCTCGTCAAAGTCGATTTCGGAAATGGTAACGCCCTCGGTCTCGAGTAAAAGGTCGATCGCCTCGTGAACGTAGTAGCCGGCAAAGCCAGCATCAGAAATCATCTTCTCCAGAACCCGGCGCTTGAAGTTATCATGCTGAGCTGTGGCGCTTGTCAGATCTCGACGGACACCATTAAAATCGGATACAGCAACAAGCGTATCACCCTTCTTTACACGACTGTCCTGATGCCAATCGCGGGCATCGAAGACGGGGTCACGATTGTTGATCTTGTGCACCGCATGCTCAGGACCAACCAGGAATCCCAGGCCCGCATCACAGCAGAGGCCAATGTTGGTAACCTTGGTAAGGCAGCGAAGAGCTTTCTTCATGCTGTCGGTTTCATCGGCCGTCTGCTCAAGACCTTCGAGATCCCTGTAGCGGTGATACGTTTCGTGAGGCCATCGATAGATGCCCCAAAAGGCGGGAATGGCTTCTTGCGCGGGTTTGACGGGCGGGTAAGCAAGGATGAATTCGTCCAGCTCGAGCGATAGGGCGAAGCGCAAGATATGAGGGCCAAACGATTCGAAGATTCGCATGCCGTTGGAAAACAGCCTCGACGTAATGGCAGCGTTGTTCTCGTCATCTAGGCTGGTGTAGAGCTCGGCGCGGAAGGGAACGACGACATTCCGGAAATACTGGGCAGAGACCTTGGCCTCGAATTCCCTGCACACCAGGCGGAGGGCCTGGACATCAGCCCGGGTCAGATACCTGGTGATGATTTCGAAAATCTCGACCGGTAGCTGCGCCATTGGCCACGCGGCGATGTGGACAGATGGAGAGGCTACAGCGGCGGGAGGCGATGGAGATGGTGCTGGATCGGAATCCTTGGCGACAAGGCCAAGCAAGGCTAAGGCTGATGATGCAGAGCTTGAAGACGCGCCAGTTTTGAAGACGTTGGGGGATGATGCAGAAGAAGCGAAGCGTGAGGCAGCCGAGGTCGTTGCGGGGTGTTGTTTAGCAGTGTTGGCGGCGTTGCTAGGCGGTTGTGCTGGGCCGAATGCGCTGTCAAACAGGTGCAGGCCCAGCAGCCGATCAATTGAAAACGGCGTCCCGAGCAGAGGCATGTTGAAAACGAATGGACAAACACAATCAACTTTTTCCACCCGAAAAAAAAAAAGAAAAGAAAGAAAGAAAAAAAGAAAACAAAAAGAATACAAAAGATTTCTGGAACCGTGAACAGGGGACGAGACTTGAAAAACAATTAGAAGGGAGGCCGTGTCTTTTTAGATGAGAAACGAAACGGTGTTGGAAGAACAGAGCTGAGACGGAACGTTGAAACTTCGAGCCTCCCTTCACTATTAGCTTTGAGAACGATCAAAACGCTGGTTCCTTCTGTATCTTTTACTAATATAATACTACTCTCTCTCACAAAAAGTGACTGCGATTTATAGAGGGCTGATGCCAAATGTCAGACACGGAATGAGCATTTGGTGTGTTCTGTTATCTGGCGCTGAGACAATTCAGAGACCTGCAGTGAGCCGACGATGACCCCCGACTTGAGAGTCGGTTGGCTGTAGGAAGAAGGGCGAGGAGGGATAGAATTGATGGATGAATTCTGATTAAAGAAGAAAAAGGATCACTAATAGGAGAAGCAGGCAATTGTCGACGTAGATGCTTGCTCGAACCGTTGAGGATGAATCTCTGTTATGCTTGTATGCCTGCCTGCCTGCCTGCCTGCCTAGGTCCATGTAGTAATGATATCTGGCAGCATCACATAAGACTTAGCAGAACAACAGGCACGCATTTGTGTGCTACTTGAGCGACTGAATGCAGAGAATCTTGATATTTCACACCCGCATCACCTCTCTATTTGCACTCAAGTCACGTCAATCAGGTTGTGGATATGCATCGCGAATGCCTGCTTTCCGCCCTCAAACAGGTCACTGCCCACCAGCCCGCCCGCGAGTCATGCTATGATCGATCCTCTTCGGCGAGAACCTCCCCCACTGAGTAAATGTGTTTGTTTCTTGCATTCTTGGACTGGACAACTTCAACCCTCACGCCATGCTTAACGTGCATCAATCAATGCTGTGTCACACGAAAATGTCAGATCGCCTTGGATTACTCTGGCGGGAGCCCCAATATTACGCTGCATCGACTAAGAACGGCCAGCGCGGAGGCGGGGCCCAGGACGGCATTTACAGAGGAGAGTGTCACCACCGCTGCCGCTAAGCGGACATTTAGCGACGGCACTAGGAGCCTAGCAAGGGCCGCGGGGCAAGGGCCGAGCGCTCGCATGTTTAAGCATTGCTGGCCTGGAGTTCCTGTACTCCGCTCTAGAGAGCCACAGCGGTAGTGGTCGCGGGGGTTTGTAGATCACAAGGTACAGGTACATATCGCGCAGGCCTTATATCGGCTAGCCTCGCTAGCTCCGATGCGGCCCTCTGTTGGACGTGGCCAACGAAATCGATCGACGGCATCTTGTTTTCTCCCTCCTGGTGCTCCAGAATTGGCTGTTCTCCTCCCTTGAATACGTTTAACGACATGAAGCCAGCGAATAGTGTGCGAGAGCGTGGCCGGGAGTGAGCCGAGACCAGGTACTTACCTGCATGTCATTTCCAGCTCTGGGCGGCATACGGCGTACACACACTAACTCTAACACACTAACACACACACACATACAGCATGAATCGTCCCTCTTCAGCGGTATGCTGTCTCAATCCACCAACTCCTGGGTACGGATACTGTTCCAACAGATAGCATATCCCACGACAACCTGTTGCGGCGCAAGCAGGTACCTGTTGTCATTCCGCAATCCGTCATGTGTCGCATCCGCACAGATCAGCTGCAAAACTTCTGCGGCCTTGCAGTCTTACTCTCAACAAATGGCCAATCGCAGCTCACGCGCATCTACTGAGTACCTTGTGCACATTAGGGCCATCGATTTCGGTGTCGATGCGGTCACTACGTACTAAATTACTCGTGTGCGTCCTACATCATCCGACACAACTCAAAGTCAATTTCTTTTGGAAGAAAAGATCGCTAACCAGCCCTCGGATAATTAATGAAATATTCTACCAAGTCTATGTATGAGACCTGGGCAATCAAGATAGGAATAAAAACAAGTTACAATGAAGAAAAATAAAGGACATTTGCCCGCCGCCCATCGCACCACTCAACCCCAGAACCAGTACCTAAAGACAAATCGTGTCAGCATCCATGTGATCTTCTTTTTCTATGGACTGGCATGGGATGGTAACTTACACTGCTGAGTATTGCACTTGAATGTTGGCGGGCTGGCCCTGGCAGGTAGCTGGTGCGCTGCCTCCCGCGGTGTCGACTCTGTACACCTCCTTGATGCCGCCTGTTGCGCCATCTTTGGCAAGGAGCTTCAACCACACAACGGCGCTAGAGCCTGAAGGTCCCTTCGCGGCGGTGGGTGGTGCAGGGGCGCTGTTGTTCTTGGAAGTGGGCACTGTGCCAATGTCCAGAGTGGGCGTATCCAGGTTGAAGAATGGCGTCGTGCTGTCGACGAAGAAGTGGTGGCCAGAGATGGGAGGAAGCGCCATGGGGCCGAGTGATCCTGTGGAGGTGACGGCGTCGTAGTCAAAGTTGACAACCATGGCAGGGACCTTTTCCAGCAGATCTTGGTTGGTGGCGGCGATGCAGCTGACATTGTAGAGAGTAGCCAAGGCTCCAACAGCTACCGGGGCTGAGCTAGGGTTGCTCGTATCACACGTGTAGTTCTGGGTGCCACGGCCGACGGCTACGTGATGCGGAATCAAGCCGGCAGATGGAGGTGGAAGCCCAGCCACTAGATTCGTGCCATTGGTTAGTCCATGCTTGTCTGCATATATCGAGGCCGCATCTTGTTTCAAAACTCTACTTACTGGCAGGCATCTGTGCCTTGGACAGGTCGCATATCGGCGCAACGGGGCGTACTTTGGACGTCTGGACCTTTGATGCAATCAAATTGAAGTAAGTTGATAGAGCATCCAAGGCTGCCGCCGGGTCGGCTACATCTTTGAGATCGATCTTGGGGAGTGCCGGAGCGGCGTGAGCCCCGAAGATGGCGAGTGATGATACCAGGAATGTTGATGGACGCATTGTGGATGAGGAGGTGTGGTTGAGGAGAGTGAAAAAGATGAGATGGTGATGACGTTTGATAGTGTCTTAGATTCGATTCCCAAACCGACACACTGAATTCCAATAACCAGATTGGTGGGTGAAGATGGCGATGATGATGGGTGGGTGATTCGTAACAGGGACCAGCCGACAAGTGCACTATTTTTCTTTTGTTTTTTGTATTTTATGCTGAAGGGATAGAAAAGCACAAAGTGATACCAGATACTGACTCAAGGAAAAAAAAGGAAACCAGACAAAAAAGGAAATCGGGTTATGCAAGAAAGATATTCAAGCGGAGGATGTTTCTACCAAGGTTCCAAAAACGCAGAAACAATGCGGCCACCAACCTTCTCTTATAACCCAACAGCTTCGAAAAAACACCCCGGTCACTCTGTCTCACACAATCTATGCGAGCCAAACAAAATTACTTGCATACACGCAGTACTACCTTACTATTGAGCCGTAGTCCGCGCAATTCGTTTTTTTAGCTTACTTTAATTAGATTCTGGCCTGGTTTTTGCCGCCTTCCGAACCAGCGCCAAAGAAGCAGCAGACGCAGAAAATAGATATGGGCGAGGCGGGACGATATTGGATGGGTGGGGCAGCCTCTCGCTCTCTCTCCATGAATTCTTCTACCCAATCCATCTCGCGCTCTCTTCCTTTGCCGCTGAGAGGGCTTGATTGGCCGAGAGGCGACGGTGGTTGAGGCGCGCATGGGTCAGGGTTGAGGCGACGGCAGGGTTGCGATTGGCTGGGCGTGCGGCGATTTAGGCGCCCAGCCTGGGTTGAGCATGAAGCGAGTAGGTGGTAGCGCTGGAGCAATATGGACGGGTATGAATAGCCTGCTTGGCGCAATCTATTTGGATTTTTGGTGAGTCTGGCAATGCACAAGTAGTGCGATGGTGATGGAGAGAGAGAGAGAGAGTCTAGAGCCTTGTGCTCTTGTATTGATCAGTTACCATGAGGTAACGGTAAATATGTAGTAAACACCTACTGGTACTGCTATGATCAGGTGCCCTGTCAAGCAAGCAATTTCAAGACACGAGCACAAGTACAAAAATCAAGTAAATGGCCAAGCAGCCAATCAACACAAATTCCATCAAGCAAAAGAAAGGTTCCAACCTTCTTCCGCTTCTCTCTATCTATCTCTCTCTCTATCTCTCTCTCTATCTCTCTCTATCTCTTTCATTGTCCGCGCGCGCCTCCCACGAAAACACAGACCAATCCATTCCATTCCATTCGCCCAAGAACAGAATCTGCCCGTTATTTCGGCGCCACACGTTCGGCCCGCCGCCGTGGCGGTTAAACCGAATAAACGAACCATTTTTTTGTACATGCATCCCACGCAGTATCCAAAAATAGCACCACAGATCTCGGGGTCTCTTCCCAGCCAACCAAACCAAACCACCGTCAATTGTTCTTTCCGATCTCTCCATCTCGCACCCCACGCACACGCGATATCTCATTTGACTGCTACAGTACGGTGTTACCAGCGGTTGGTTGTACTGCAGATGTATGCAAAGCATTTCCGAAATGAGTGTGTAGCGTCACCTTGGTAGTCCATTGACCGTGGGAAGAATACCGACCTAGGTCTGTGTCCAATAGAACGACATGCTATCTAATATCTGGCATCATAAACCATAGTATTACAAAGAAGAAGAAAAAACGAATAAATAGCACTCACAGTTGCTCAAACTAGAAGCCAAATAGAAAAGAAGAGAAAACCACATTTGTGCAGCAATAAGAAACAATAGCAGGCTAGTACCTATTACTACCTAGTAGCAGTAAAAATAGCAGTAAAAATAGCAGCCGGGGTAGCCTTACAATGCGCAATCAATTTACGCAAATGCCCCCCCTCTTTGGGCCGCACTGAACGGCCGGCGTCTAGAATAAAGTAGCACCACCGCATTCTTGCCTCTCTTATCCTATCAAGTCTCTTCCTCTCTAGACGCACACGCATTCACAGGCAGCAGATGAATTGTCCGCAGATACGTCAAAGTCGCACTGTCAAATTGGATACGAGCACACAGCATGGCGTGAAATGAAGACGCACATTGTCCTCCCACTCATACCGCTGTCTGCTGGAAGCAGGCACTGACCTTCCCACAATGCACCGTTCTGCCAAGAGCAACGAACAACTCCGTGTGTATCATATATAGTAGTAGTAGTAGTACATGTGGTCATATTAAAAAAAGAACAATCAAAATCTCCTCCCGCTGACCAGCACCGAATGACCACACCACCACTCCCCTCTTATTTGTATTACCCATCAAATCCATCCTCCCGCCAGTCTCCATGGCCTCCACCGCTTGCTGCTCCTCCACCTACTCCCCCTCCACCGCTTGCTGCTCCCGCTGCCGCCGCCGCCGCTGAGCCGAAATTGCTGGCGTGACTCTCAAAGTCTGCCGTGCCCAGCCAGTACAGCGAGAAGAAGACCAAGATATGCAGCGCCACGCAATAGGCGGCAAACAAGTTCCTGCTTGTCCGTGACGCCAGAACCATGCGCGTGATTGAATAGACCACCCTCTCTGGAAGACTCATGCGTCGATATGCTCTGGCCGATTCTCGGCCGCGGAACGCCGCAAATGGCGATATGCTGGACTCGTACGCTTTCTGGTAGCGGTTCAGCTCCATACCGGGATTTCCTGTCCCGCCGATGGTGACCGTCGACGGGTTGGGGTTGGTTGCGTAGGCCGATGATGAAGATGTCGTAGCCCCTCCTCGGCTGTAAGTCGACACATATCTTGTCTTTTCGTAAAGATTCAGATTGTCTTTTTGCAGAGCGGCCACTTCTTGTCGTAGTTGCTGGACCGCCCGATGGTTTTCTGAGAGCTCCTGCTCCAGCTGAGCGTTCCTCTTCTTGAAGCGATCTCTCTGCGCCATCACCATCGGCAGGATACCTGATCCTCCTCCCATTGGCTCACGCTCGCCGGGTGCTGTCCGAGGGTCTATTCCGCTGATAATGGATGATGTGGGTGATATTCTCCCGCCTTTACGTCCTTGAGCGCGAGTGATGTAGGTGCCAGCAACGGATGCGCCAGATGGGAAAGCGTTTGCCCCTTCTGCCTGGAGATTTTCCAGATCGCTCTCCAGCTTCTCGTTCAACTTCTGCGCCTTCTCTAGCTCCCCATTAGTTCTAGAAAGATCTTCCTGAAGATCTTCCAGCCGGCGCTGCAAGTCTTGGTGTGAGACCCGAAGAATCGTAAGCTCATCGTTGAGCTTTTTATTTCGCGCCAGCAAGAGTTTCTCCAAGGTATCGTTCTTGCCAGTGACCCCTTCGATTTCGTGCGGCGCCTCGTCGTCATCGCCAGTTGAAAACTCAATACTCTTGAGAACCTCAAGCTCCTGCTTCACTTCCTCGTAGTCACCCCACTGGTCCACCTTTTCTTTAAGAGACTCTTTCTCCTCTCTCAGCAGAGCCACCTCACGCTCTACTGATCGCAACTTGCTGTCGAGGTCGCGTTTAAACCCTTCCTTCTCTACTCTCGCTGCCTCCAACTTGCGGATGAGGGACGAATTCTCCGAGCGCATACGCATGTATCCAGGGTCATCCTCCAAGGATATGTTCTGAGACTGTCGCGACGATTTAGCCTGCGCAAGCTCAAGTCTCATCTGTTCATTCCGTGCTTCGACCTCGGCTAGCCTAGAGCTCGTCCGCTCGAGATCTACGTGAAGCATTTCAAGCTCGGCGTTCAAGGCTTGACTGCGCTGGCCATCTTGTTCTTCGCTGTTAGCCTTCCCTAGTCGCTGATTGACTTCGTAGTTGGCCTTCAGTTCGCTTAATAGGCGTTCCTGGTTCGCAACCTTCTCTTCGAGAGTCTTCTCTTTGGCCTCCCAATTATCCTTTTTCTCGTCCAGCACAGCAGTCCATGATGTTTCCACCTCTTTTACCTTGGCCTCCAAGTTATCCTCGAGTTCTTTGCGGGCAGCACGTTCGTCTTGAAGCCTGGACTCTGATTCTTCGAGCTGCGTCGTAAGCTTCGAGACGCTCTTTTGCAGATGCTTATTTTCTTCGGTAACTTTCGGTAGCGTGTCTTCGGATACTAGCATCGAATCGACCGAGGCTTCCAGTAAAGGATATGGATCGGGGGCCTCAGACAGCGAGGTGTATGCCTTGAGAAATGCCGAGTTCACCGATTTGGAGTGATTCGTAAGGAGATCGATAAAGGTTTGGTATGCTGTAGCCACGCAATGTCAGCCGTCGGTCTTGTTTTTGAACGCGAGGGTCATTAGCCAGGGAAAAAAAAGGCACCTTTGAGAAGGCCTTTGATCTCTGCCAACTTGGTGGCATCATCTGATTTTCTGAAATCCTTTGTCTTTTGCGCCAGCTCCTTGCGCTGCACCGTCGAGTCCCGTTGGTAGGTAACAATCTCCGACGCCGTATTGTCCAGATTGGATACCAACGTTGTCAGGTCAACATCTGTGCGAACGGTCAGTCGATTCAATTGCACGAATACCCGGCATGCTCTACATACTCCTCCACGCTGAGATGGCGTGAGAGAACTTGTTTCCTCCGCCAGCATCGGGGCTGCTACTCTGCGCTACAGCCCCATCTGTATCGTTCGACATGGTTGTTGAGCCCCTGGGGTGTATGTTTTTCGCCGCTGCGGAAGAGAGAGATGTTCGGTCAAGAAAACATTGAAATTCGGATTTTGTATCTATTCAGGGAGCAAAAGGCGCTGCTCCAATGGTTAAATGCTCCAGGTTGGTGGATAGCCAGCGTGTGGTTGTCAATTGTGAAACGAGTTGACGTAGCTGAAGTTGCATCGGCACAAGGCAACGCAAGCTTCCGGGCGCCAGTGCCCCGTAGTTCCAGCGTGTCCTAGTGCTAAACAACCAGCCACAGGGGCCCAGCAGCAGCGCCCCACCTCAGCCTCGCCCGCAGCAGCTCACAGCTCTCCAGCGCTGGACGAAAGGCTGGGGCATTCGTCACCTTGAACACGAGCACTTTAAGGGCCCCCCTCCAGCTCGCGTTTCCAAGTCGCTGCTCTGGTCGCGAGCGCGAATCTCTCGCCGCGATCCATCTTCCCGGAAACCAACATGCGCCCGGTTCTCAGATGACATCACCAGAAGGAGATACGCTGTCATGACATCCAATGGCCCGGGTGGAGGGGCATCATCACCATCATCCACCATGGCTTCGCCAACCGTTAATGCGCAGCCTATAGACCGATCAGAGGGGCCGTTTGTGTTGCAACCATGGGTCGATTCAGTGCCTCTCTCCGCAGATGGCACTGACGGCGATATCAAGATCAACTGTGTCGAGTATTTTGGTTCGTGAGCTCTTTGTTTACACCCTTGACCACTTATACCATTTGCTAACTCATCGTTACCATCCTCGATATGTAGACGGTAACCTCTACGTCGGCACTTCTGCCGCTGAGCTTCTTCACTTCGTTAGCATCCCTCCAGATCCCTCCGACCCGTCCGGACGACCGGTGTTCATTCCAGCCTCCAGGCTCTCCCCCGCATTCGCTGAAAACACCACCTCTCGACCTGGTGTTCAGCAGATCTTGCTCCTACCTCGCGTTGGGAAGGCGTGTATATTATGCAATGGAACCGTCACATTTTACTCTCTTCCGGAGTTGAGTCCAGTTTTTGGGACGAAGCAGGTCAAGAATTGCGGCTGGATTGGTGGCGTTGACTTGAACGAAGAGGGACTTGGCGATGGAGCTACGAACACTGGTGAGACCGTCACGGCTCTTCTTTCTCTCAATAGGCGAATCCAAGTTGTTAGGATTGACGAAGATGTGCGCGCTGTCAAGGTATGACTCAGTGCCCGTTCTTTCCAACAAGATTTTCTCATGATCAATGCTCACCACTTACATATTTCTAGAATATCGACTTTGCAGGAAGCACTCTTTCTGTGCGACGAGATTCTATAGCATGTGTCGCGGATTCAAAGACGTACGCTCTTCTCGATGTGGACCGACAACTAAAGATTCCTCTCATGAACATGTCATCTTTGGAAGAAAATCCTAATTCTGCCGAATTTGGTCATGTCCAAGACATTGCTAAGGGCGCTGGTGGACGAAGTACCTCGAGAAGCCGGGCACAGCCTAGAAGCAGTTCACAAAGCCATAACCGAAGTGCTAGCCTGGGAACCACAGGCCCGTCTAGAGACTCACCAGCTCCCGATTCTCGAGGAACAAGCCCACGGCCGCCTGCCTCACAGGCGTTATCTCCCCCCGGACAGCCATCGAGCCCTCGACCTCCCGAGGAGCATAGTTCAACTCCGCCACCCGGCGACAAGCCGCTACCAGCACCCCCTCCGCCATCTAGCCCAGCTCCACAGATTGTGACAGTTTTCTTAAAGCCGCATATTGCCTCACCAACCCCAGAAGAATTCCTTCTTGTCATGGGCACGACTCCTTCTGAACCTGGTGTTGGCATGTTTGTAAACCTTGATGGTGATCCTACACGGCCAACAATTACATTCGATATATACCCTGAGCTAGTTGTGGTTGACGGCAATTCATCAGGTGCTAGCTCGTCAGAAGATGAAGACGGCTATGTGTTTGCCTCTATGACAAAAGATGTCCAGGGTGTCCCTCACAGCGGAATTGAAATTCAAAGTTGGAGCGCCGGTAATGAAGCACATCCCGAAAAGCAATGGCTAGAAGCAGATGATGCTAGCTTAAGTGGGAGATACGGGATTCGTGCTCTCACAAACAGCCAGGAGACCCAATCTGACGAGGTAGTTGAGAAACTCAGCATGAGAAAATTCATACCGTTTCCTAGCTCAGCTGAGTTCTCCGCTCCAAAGTCACCAACGCTAAAGCCCTCAAACTCTCGGACTACTCTCTCAATCGAACAGCTATCAAAGGAGAAAGAACTCTTCGAGCGTGACGCTGATTCACAAGACGGTGAGCCGCTTCCAGAGGGGTGGGAAGCCGCACGAATTACAGAAGGTGAGGAATTTGCTCGCCGCCTTGCAAAATCCAAGACGCGCGTTGCTGTATGGCGTGGCAATCGGATCTGGTGGGCTGTTCGAAATCCTCTGATTGTCCAACTCGACAAGAGATTGGAGATTGCCCGCCAGGCAGCATACAATGATAAGCAAGATATTGATAAACGCGCAATCATTATGGTTTTATCGGCTATTCGCGATCGTGAGCCAAAGACGGAGCTCGAATTCACTACATTTGGCTACATACAACAAAAAGCTGGAGTCATCCTTTTGATCAATCTCCTTCTCTCGGCGCCAGACACAGAATTCTCAGACGATGAATTAAATGCTTTACAAGAAGTACTAGTCGAAAGTAAGCTTGATCCTCGGGTTATCCTATCTCTAATTCCGGGTGTTCGGAATGAAATTATCGAAGGTCGTCAAGGTATTTGGGTTTATGGCGGTGTAAAAGAATCTCCTGAAGCTTTCCTGGCAAGTCCAGCATTCCAGAATCTATATCAAGAAGGCATTAGAGGCCTTCCGCTCAAAACTCTGCATTTTTTGAGGCGCTATCTACACGCCTGGAGAAAGTTAAAGGGCTTTGGAAGCGTATTAGTCGAGGCTGAGGTGTTTCGAACAGTAGATGCAGCACTACTACTTGTGCTACTAGAGCTTGACAGGCATTCGCCCAAGGGTCTAGGGAAGGGAGGTGCCGTCAGAGCTGAGATAGGTGCACTGGTGGACGGCGGCATAGACTGCTTGGATCGAGCTGTCAGCCTCCTCGAATCATATCACAGATTCTTTGCTCTGAGTCGATTATATCACAGCCGCAAAATGTCTGCCGATGTTTTAGCGACTTGGAAGCGCGTCCTCGAAGGAGAGGAAGACGATGCCCAAGAGTTAGTTGACGGTGAACAAAGAATAAGGGATTACCTTGCCAAGATCAACAACCAAGAACTTGTTCAAGAATACGGTCTATGGTTAGCCAACAGAAACCCAAGACTTGGCGTGCAGGTATTCGCCGAGGATAAGAGCAAGGCACCCAAGTTTGAGCCCGCGAAGGCAGTGGAGTTACTGCGTGCGGAAGCTCCAGGTGCCGTCAGATATTACTTGGAACATTTGGTGTTTGATAAAGGCTATGAAACATACGTTAACGAGCTTATTTCATATTATCTGGAGGTTGTCATGGACGATCTCAAATTGGACGAGAGCCGGGAGCGCGTCTTAGCCGCGTATGATGCCTACAGAGCTCTTCAAAATCCTAAGCCAACGTATAGGCATTTCCTGACTGAAAATGCCCCTGAAAACGACGAGGTCTGGCAAAGCCGCCTTCGGCTACTTCAACTCCTTGGCGGCCCTCATGAGTACGACGTTGCTGCGATTAGAGAGCGCACCGACAAGTTATCAGGCGACCTGCTCGTCCCCGAGGCCATCATCCTCGCCGGCCGAGAACGCAAGCACGAAGAGGCTCTGCGTCTTCTAGTCCACAAGCTTGGCGACTACGACACAGCGGTGTCGTACTGCCTCCGCGGCGGTGCGACCATCTACTCTCCCATGCAGGGCCGCCGCGACAGCGTACCCGAAATCGAACAGCAGCGCCGCCTCTTTCAGGTCGTCTTCAGGGAATTCCTCGCCATTGACGACGTCAGCGATCGCGTTGGGCAAACCAGCGCTCTACTTGACCGCTTCGGCGGGTGGTTCGAAATTGACGACGTACTGGCTCTCATCCCTGACCGGTGGTCAGTCGACATCGTTGCCGGATTCCTCGTTGGGGCTATCCGAAAACTGGTGCAGGAGAAGAACGAGGCGATGATGAAGAGAGCCCTTAGTGGCACGGAGAATTTGAGGGTGAGTTATGATTTGGTCGTGAAGATTGGCGAGAAGGGGCCGAAGATTGAGGAGGCGCCGAGTCAGGAATAGAGCGTTTGTAAAAAGGAGGCATTTGTCCCATTTTTTTGAGAAGAGCGATGTGTTATTGGCGTTGTTTTGGGGGGGAAGATGTGAGGGTTTTTTGAATAATTGCTTCGAATACAATTTATACATGTATGTAACGAAAATTATACCACGTCTACGATACAATACTTCTCCTCGTAAATCAATCTTGTATAACACCGGTAAGATAGATACCAGCATGGGAACGCTTTCATACTATAAAGGATTTAAAGAAAGGAAAGGAAAGTAATGAGTATAAATTGGGCTATTGAATTGAATGCCATCTACTTTCCGCTCTGAACGCCTTAACATGTGCATATATATACGTATATATATAAACGGACGGTGCATATATATATATATACTGCTCATTCCTGTCTGCAGGATCGAGTCATAAATATCAACAGGATATACGACGCTAAGTGCGCTCTACACGTCAGACCGTAGTCTGAATAATTTCATACACATAAGAAAGCTTTCTCTCATCTTTCATCTTTATCGCTTCAATCTTCCTCATCATCAGCTTCTTCCACAGTAACAGCTCTGCCCTTTCCCTTGTCAGACGGCTCTTCCTCCGTTTGAGCCGCTTCGTTCTGTTCAAGCTCCAAGATACTCGGTTCCCTTTTGAGATCCGTCTCGGGTACAGATTCATGGGCATTGCTGCTGCTGCTTTCCGGTACGTTTTCAGTCTCTATTTGCGGGGCTGCCTGTGTACTTGCTTGGCTAGCCGTGTCTCCTTGGTCTAGACGAGATCCGCTTCCGAAGAGCTGGTTGGACCCGCCCCAATTTGGCAACATTGGGCTGGGTGACACTACGGGAGGGTGATCTGACGAAGTTACAGGAGTTGGGAGTTGATCTCCTTGTAGCCTCGCAGCATTGGGAGCAGGAGCGGGGAATGGCGAAGATTCAGCCCGCGCGGTCTCTTGATTATGCGGCACCGTCGGTGTTGGCCGTATTGAGATTGATGCAGCCTGGCTTCCGTTTGTAAGATCTCCAGTGTGAGGTACACCAGTGGTCTGAGGAGGAAATTGCGGTGCAGTCTGAGCATTATCCAGCCTTTGTAGAGGCGTCAAGGACCACCCAGGGGGCAGCACCAGTCCCTCTGGCAACTCAGAGCTACCGGCAGGGATTGCTGTCGTGGAGGGGCCAGCTCCGTGCCGAGTCATCAATGGGCTGTTCATTCTTGGCGGCATGCCCGGAAAGGGTGGAGGAAATGGTGCCAAACCACCAAGCTGAGGTACCTGTAAGGGCAACGGTGGTAGGCCTACTGGAGGAAGACCCCCAGGTGGTTGATTGAATGATGCAGGGAATTGGCCCTGGCCGTTCTGCGCGGCGTCCTGTGGCTGCAGTCGTCGCTGACGAAGCCGTTGGATCTCATTGTTGAGCAAGTTGGCGATTTGTAGTTCTTGTTGCGTATTTTGTAAGTTCTGCAATTCGCGTTGCAACATCTGCTCCGCCTGCTGTAAGAGAGTTCCGATCTGTTGAAGGCTATCACCCGATGGAGGCAACTGGGACTGATTCTGAGAGGCTGTCGTAACTGGGTTTTGTTCCTGGCCACCAGCAATTTGCGGCATGCCAAACTGTTGAGCGAGTTGGCGCACTTGCTGGTCATTAGCTCCAAATCCAACTCTTATTGGACCAAGAGTAAAGACACGGGGCTGTCCGCCGGCCCGTCCCCCTTGAGGATGAGGCGCAGCTCCATCTTGCCCATCGCCTTGTATACCGTTATCGTTGTTTCTATTGTCGTTTTCATTTCCGCGTTGATTCTGGCCGCGTTGCGGCGCCTGACCGAATTGTATTCTGAGACCAGCTTGACGACGACCATTACGAGGTCGTGGTTGTTCGCCTGTGACAGGGCTTCTACATGTCGGGCACACCTGTTGCCGTTCCAGCCAGCTTCTGAGGCAGCCAAGATGTAGAATGTGACCGCAGGGGAGCTTCTTGGGGCGCACGCGGTCGACAACACCTACGTTCTCTGCAGGATCCCAGAAACGCATTTCCTCACGGCAAATGATGCATGTGTTCTCTTGTGCGAGATCTTGCACAGTAGCATCTGCGTATTTATTCATTTCTTGAATAGCCCGTCTGTAGCGTAAAAGCGCATTGAGTCTCTTCAAGAAGTCTCTCGTTGTCATAAACAAGTCCCGCATAATATGAATAGGAAGACCATAGAACATGAGAAGCATCATAAAGAAGGAGATGTAAATTCCCAGCTTGGCAAAGTCTAGCGATCACTGTTAGAATTTTGGGGTTTTCTTATACATTCTTCAGAAAAAAAAGGGGGGCTCCTCTTACCAGTCACCAAGTCCAACCAAAGAATCAGCTCACCCTTGGCCGACCAGCCGGGCACTTCAATGTCCATTTCGTCAATATCATCAGGATTGGGCAAAGGTTCTTCATTCTCCGGAGCTGGCTCCCCAGCTGCAGCGGCTGCTTCGCGTTGACGAATAATCTCATCTCGCTGGCGGCTGATCTCGGCCTTTCGCTCCGCCAAAAGCTTGCGGGTCTGCAGCTCGAGGATGCGCTGTTCCGTGATGGATACCAAGTAGCGAAATCCCGTTCTTCCAGAGTTGGTGGCCAGGATGGCAAACTCAAACAGGAACATGACCATCATATTCGGCCTCGCCTGCTGAATGACGGTGAGGACAGTATATCGAAGTATCCAGATGTCGTAAATGAAACTAGCCGCAAGGGAGACGCTGAGGCGCAGGTGGAAGAGTCGGGGATTCGTAGGGGGTTGCTGCTCCAGAAAGTCTACACGGCCGTCTCCAATCCAGCCCCAGACCTTTCCCGTGACCAATGCCGTGAACATGACGAGGAACCAAGCGCCAATCTCTTCTCGAAAGATTGTCATGGCCAGACATGTCTCGGTGATGGCAAACCATGCTCGTTCGGTAAGTTGCTCGACCTCGATCGCGCGCAGCGTGCCAAAGCATATCTGCGTCAAGGCATAGATGAAACTAGTGTACAAGAACAATGTGAAATTGACCAGAACCTATAGATAACAGAGTCAACTGCTGAATCCCACCACCGTGACAAGTAGACATGAAGGGAGGGAGTGATGTCACGTACCAGCAGACAGAAGTTGCTCTGCGCAAGGTACACCATAGCCGAGTAGAAGTTGGCACGCTGGTGAAATGCCGAGAGAATGACGCCACCCGCCAGGGCAGTCGACACCTAGAACAGCCATATGTGAGCGTCATGTCCAGCATATACCGAGTAGTTGTTTGATGGACGGGTGTGAATGCCGCGTAGCCTGATTGGAGGAGCGCCTGACACCAGCTTGGAGATCGTGACCTACCCCGGCGTACCAGCCCAGCCGCAGTTTGAACATTGCGAACCAAAGACTTGACTTGGATTGATGAAGAGCGCGAATTTCCAGATTCTACATTTCCATCATTCGAGCTTGCAATCGCTCTCGCTGGATTGTGAGAAGACGAAACGGACTCGAATGGGTGATTGACAATTGTCGGTATGCTTGATGCCACGTTATTGATAAGGGAGGTAACAATATGTAGGTAAGCTCAGTGACGCAACTTGCTTGGTTGAAGCAGCACGTGACTGGAACTCGGCGTTCCGTGGCTTAGCCGATTTGATGCTGAAGCCCGCTCTTAGCTTATCAGTTTAGTGCCGTCTCTGCAGCGCTGCATAGAACGTGTGCTGAGCAATTCAATCGGCATTCAGCGAGTGAGGCAAGCTGATCTAGCTCTTCACAAAAAGTGACATTCCTTTATTTAATTATATACAGCGTGTACGATATCAATAAGCCCCATATTAGGAGCTGGGAGCATGCAGTTTCACACGATGATATCTCGGTCCTCTTGCCCATCCTTTAAGCGACCCCATCCTCAGCCCAAACATCACTCTCACTCTCGCGCCAAACTACAATAAACAAACCATGCAAGGTTAACATCTGTAATCTAGTTGAATAAGATATCCAAGCATATAAGAAAAAACACTTTCAAATTCCGCAAATTGCCATGCTCATCGTAAAACGGCGAGTGTGATGCAAGAGGTTTAGCATGGCATTTGCTCGCCGTTTCGACCGGCACTTATACAGAATACATCGTATTTACCCTGTGCAATCTATATTATCCAAAGTATTACACTATGCAATCATGCCTCAGTTTCTTCCATCTAACAGACTTTCACTCTTAAAACGACAATCAATCCCGTCCAATGCTGAATACTCATTCATACCGTTCACTCAATTGCTCTGAGCTCGGCAAGATAAAGAGTATCAACATCCCCTCATAGCCCTTTCCTTGAAATGCATATTTACATATACTAACTACATTGTCTTTTCATCGCCCTACATTTTAAATCACAACCACCACCGCCCCCAACTTACAAACAAGTGGCCTGCGATGGATCCTCATAATAACCCCATCCCTCGTCACAGGAAATACCGCCCCCAAAGTTCTCAGACACGAAAACAACAGTCGCTTACAACATACACATTACTAGTACCTACCGTCTTGTCACATTCTCCCCAAATCTGAACAAAACCAGATTCCACACCCTGTATTCCCCATACCCGATCCCATCTCGCCAAGCAAAAACCCCCATCCCAAACCGTAACAGTTTGTTTACCTTCCAAATGAGAAACAAAAAAAAAATAGAACAAAAGGGGATAAGAAATCTCTCATAAACCCTGTACAATCTCATCATCCTCATCTGTCTGTTCCAAGGTTTCTTCTTCCGAACTTCCGAACTCTCCTCGCCCCATGCAAACGGCCCCCTTCTCCAAGGGGGGGGGAGAGAGCAAAATCCACGCGAGAGCCCTGTCACAAGATCACCGTTTCCGCTCCAGGGGAGGGGGTGAAGAGAAGAAGAAGAAGAAGAAGAAGAAAAAGGACGCAGTACTATGACTATATCACGATGAGAGTTTCCACAATGACAGGGTTCACTGCTTGTATCCGATAGAATAGAACAACAAGGGGCAGTAAGAGTTCTTACCTAGTCAAACACAGGGGTTGAGGTAAGAGTCACTCCCTCTCTCTCTCACTCACTTTCTCTCACTTTCTCTCTCTTTTGTCAAAGTAAACCCCCCCTAACCCCCTCTCTTGCCCTTGATCCCCATTCCCAGTTTTTCCTCACAAAAGCCACGTTTTAGATCAAAACGAACTTTACTCCACACCCGGTCTTACTATTTCGTACAAAAGGGAAAGCGAGCTCCAGTTACCAAGAACTCGGTTCGCCGTTGGAAAAGAAAAAAAAAAAAAAACGGCCCGAGTACTAAAAGAGCACGGAGTTTTGTCTCTGGTAAAATTGGGCATGTCTTGGATCAAAGCGTCTAAATCTCAGACACTTATTTCAGCGGGAGATACAACGGCAGGCAAAACTCTTGGATGAATGACGTGAGTTGAAGCAGGTTCGGTTACATTACAGAAGGAAGCGGAGATAAACAATATTACGAGTAGGTATTACTACATAGCTTTTTTTCTGCTCCCTAGTTCCGTGGAAAATAGTAACATTGTACCATCCGCAACAAGAGAAAATAGAGAAAGAAACAAGTTGACAATCTTCTCTCTATTCAATACACAATGTATAAGTCGTGCTAGTGATACTAGGTAGTAGTGTCTTCACACAAGCATAAAAATATCCAATACTATCCACTTATTCAACTACAGCCAGCGATCGACACTCACTCACTCACACAAGGCAAAAACAAAACAAAAAAGTATGACGAAATCAAATCTCAAAATGAGTAAATCTATGACACGGATATTCAAAAGACACTCTTAACTCGAAAAAACCAACCTTTGGCTTGCACCCCGGTTTCCTCGACCGAACTGTGGAGGAGAGCAGAGCGGGAGGGGGCCAGACTCAAAGATAGAGGAAACCCGATAGACATGCAGAAATAACGATGTATACTCCGTACACGAGAGATTAGCCTATCGCTCGCTATGCAGGCAGGGACAGGCTGCGTCACAAGTTTGACGTCTCAACTGAGACATACAGCCTATATCTTGGCCCCCCCAAACTAAGTACTGCATAACAACTTTAAGCCGAGGCGACATAGTGGGCCCTCGCTCAGCGTGATGCGATGCGATGCAAAGTGCGCCTTGTCGTCTCTACAAGTGAGATCCGCGTTGCATGCAAAGCGTGGATAACGGTGCCTCGATGTGCACATTCGTATGTCGTCTATGGACGCGGAAGGGGTTCCGCCATCGCACCACATCATACAATCATACTACAAGGACTCCATACGTGATGGCACGGATCATCCGTTGGCACGAAAGGGGGGAGGGGCCTTTCCGCGGCCTATTGTTTCTGTAAGAGATTCCTACATCCGCCGTTGCGTGGTTGGTAAGACGATGGATGGACAGTCGCTGGTCTGGATAAACTGGAGAAGCTACCACTATCGCCTTGAATCTTTTCTCCAGACTTCCCTTACTCCGATATTATCCACCGAATAAGGCATGGGCAAGGGGGGTTGACCAAACAAACACAGGGATGTTGGTGCTAGTTTCTGATGGTTCTAAGAGTATCTCCGAAAGGAAATTTCTTTAGAAACCAATAACGTAGACAAAACAGTGTTTTAGCTCCGAGATAGGAGAAAGAGACCACCGTAGTGGCCGAAGATTAAGGAATCCACGGGAACTCTGCCCCTCCTTGTCAACCAGGTTTTACAAAGAAAAGACCACCTACTCCACCAAAAACAGAGAGAGAGTTATGAATATGAAGCTCGGGAGAAGAGATAGTTGTCATGTATGTACAATTATGCACAAAAAAAAGTTTGTAAGGCTATATTAGTGCCCAGAAGGAGGAAAAAACGCCTAGATGTGGAGCTCGTACCTGCGGACTCCGTATGTACAAGCGCCTTACGGTGAAAGAAGTTTGGCGATATGCAAGAATGGAGGGGTTATTGAGTCAAGAAATGCCTTTGACAACCACTAGTCATTGGCCGAATGCAAGCTTATATAAGTCACAAAGGGGCGTGTCGCTCAATTCCCTGAAAGAGAGAGAAAATCGAGAGCACCCTTATTCGGATAGAGCAGATGCCGGCTAGGGATTGCGACGGCAGCAAATCGGTCGCTTTTTCCTTCCATCCAAGGATACGGTACGACATTGACGACAGGCACCATAAAAAACAAAGCCCGATCATCATTCATCTTGGTGGACACGTCTAAACGAGGAAAGGGATGGGCAGAGACAAGTCCATCGGGCCGTGCCATTGGTCAGATACAAACCACACTGACCCTTGACCTGCTGAAGGATGAGACGGAGCAGCCATTGAAATAAACACGCCAGATGGACCGGCGATTGGGTGCCGCGGCATGGTCACTGATTTGTGTCATTTGTTGTGTCTGTGTAACAACGGCAGGAAGATGGAGTAGTATTACTCGGCCTGTATGACCGAGCTGCTACCGTCTGCGCTCCGGACTCCAGACATGTTCCGTACATGCTGCTTGTCGGGCGGCCAATGTAGGTTGATTTAGAGGCATGCCGTATGTACCTCGACATGCATGCCAACGCACTTTGTACCTCCGGAACAAATAGTTTAATGTGCTATTGGTGAGTGGTGGGTGGTGAGAGGCAGTGTGATCCTCAATCGGGCGTTTTCACCGTTGTATTGGATGGCGATGAGCTGCACAAGGTGCATATTCGATCCAAATAGGAAATCCAGCATGACGGCACCCACCATATCATCATACCTGAAAGACCAGACCGTCAACAAATCGTCGTACGAGTGCGACGGTGTATTCCAACAAGAAGGCCCAGACAGGTCCAGGCCAAGCTTCTCGCCCCTCTAAAGTTCGGCCTGACCAAACGGTTGTTGCGACGACTCCAAATGGGCAGCATGTGGTAGACATATTGCATACTGTAGGCCTGGTGGCGGTACGGCAGTAGGCACGTCCTGTACTGTACATAGAACATACATGCAAACCCTGCACCTTTGCGTGCGTGCGTGCATCTTCCCCCCCAACGTGCCGTCGCATTCGTTTGGTCCCTCTCGCGCTCTCCGATCGGTCCTGTCTATCAACATGTTTCGGTAAGATAGGCAATGCATACAGTGCTGTAACGCATCAGACCATTGGCAAAAGAAGCCAACATGAACCGAATTCTGCTTGCCCCTCCCCATCCAGATCGCCTACTCTCGATTCGGATTGTTGCCTCCCGAGTCATATCGCGAATTCAAGCCCATTGCGGTCAAGCGCCCTCACTCGCGCCTCAGGCCATCGCTCTCTGGGAAATCGCGGGCGGAAGCGAGCGCCTAGCCATGACTTAAAGCAGATGCCAGCAAGAGCTCTGCAGATTGGGGCGAATCTCAGCAAGGCCTAGGTTCACCTCGCTGACCGGCTCGACAACCACACGTGGCCGAGCTTATTCCAAGATGCTTGGCCTCGTCGCCATGAGAGCGCCACGCCACGCCCGTCATCCCCACTCTGCCTTTTCTTGCTGTCTGTCCGTTATCTTGAGCCAAAGAAACGATATCCACCAGAGACGGAGACAGCAACCCCATGGCCATGGTCAACCCGTCATGAATGACAGCGGCACGCCCGTAGAGCAATCGTTATCCACCAGCAATGACGAACACCATCTAACCGGTAGTGTCAAAGTTAATAACAGACAGTAGCCGATTTGGTGCTTCGCAAGAGCTTCGCTTTGCGCCGAGGGTAAGACTTCGGGGAGGCGTCCACGCCAAGCAAACCATGAGGCTCCAAGCATCCAAAGAGTCGGGACAAGCAACATGCCTGGATAGCTCCCCCTCCTCGCCATCAAACAGCTGCACCGTCTGCCTCAGCACGCGCCCTCTAATCAGCCCCTTTTTCTGGCGTCTGGAGGTGATTCGTCCTTCTCCGGAATGCTGGTGCTGAAGCCGCCTTTCTGACCACGAATCTCTCTGTAGCTGGGGACTGTCCTCACTGGCAATTCGCCTGCCCTATGAGGGGTCCCCTCTCTCTCTCCCCCCCCCGTCACCCTTCACCCCCCCTGGCCACGATCCCCCGGCAACATCTCCACGCTAATAAGAGTGGTCGCCGACCACTATATTAAGCGAGCGCCACAATTCCCCGTAGTTAAGCGTTTGGTGCTAGTCGGGAGACGGACCCGAACGCAGAGGGCCTAGCGGATGTCAGAGCACATCCCTGGCTGGATTCACGCCGATTGCCGTCTGAGCATGTCCCGCAAGCCGCGCTAGACAAGATGGCCCCCAAAAAACTAAAAGCTGCAAAAATAGACGTGCTCAAAGCTTCTGTTGGTGAGCGGCGCATGAATTTGCAATGTTTTGCGCTGAAACACCCCCGCTCAAGATTCATGAAGCTTCCCGTCCAAAAGGAGGGGGCGAGTGCCATACGTCCAACACACGCATCTGAAAGAATAGACAGTGATCATCCCGTCCCGCCTAGCAAGTACGAGTTCGCCAAAAAGCTGCTTAGCGATGCTACTTTCTCCGCAGCAGCAGCTGTCATCCGTACGTCAGATAACCCTTCCCTGTGCTCGAGGAAACCACTTACATCACATTTCCAAGAGCCCATCTCCCTTCGTTTTCCTCTTTGGACAGCATGCATTGCATGAAGAACGCTAATACACTCGCAACAATACAATAACTTCAGAGGCCAACTAGGTATTCCAACAAAGATGTTGGGTTGCATTGGGCCCCTCCTAACAAGCACAATTGTTCCCACACACAAACACACACAAGCAGAAGTCGAGTGTCAAGGGTATCGGAGTGCCAGGGGGCAATCTCAAAGAGGTTGGCACTGCGAACGCAACGTCAATTTACCGTGATGGCCAATACATACTTGTACCGTGCTTGAGATATGTTCCGTGCCTCCGTACGGAGTCGAGCACGTTTCTGTGCTGCGTGAGCGTCCAAGTGAAGGCTGCGAAGAGGAACAGTAAGCATTGCTGCATATCCATGTATCTCGATTCGCACTCGTCCCAAGCCAATAAAGGCCTCGAATCGAATCCCTTTGCTAGCATTAGCCTTGGGCAAACCCCCTCAAGCCTAATGCATACCAAAAAAGGTTTCCCAGGAGTCAGGTGGGAGCCCTAGATTTCGGTTCTCCGCCACAAGCCCTACGAAGCTAAGCGTTTCCAGCCGGCTGGGACGGATAGACGCCGCCTGGAGAGACATTGCTTTCTCTGATCACAGCCTACCGGCAGATGGGACGCCTCACTTTGCGTGGACCAGTCTCGAACGACAGCCAACGGCGCCTAGAGGTGCTTTTTAGCTCATCAAGGCGAGATTGTGAATGCATGCATAGCCCAAGCCTCTTTTCCCTTGTCGTCTTTGGCTGCTCGCTGCGTTGTCCACACATGCCGCCCCGGGCCATAGACACGTCTTGCCGTGCCACGGTTTTACATGTAAAGGATGGGTGTAGGCGCAGCATTGTTAGCTCCAGCCTTGCCAGGGCTCAACCTTGAGAACGAGAAGCAAAGGGCGTTGGAACAAAAGACGGCACCAGCCGTTCCTGCACAATGTGCTGTACATCCCATGCCGCCTCCTGAGTTCGACTGCAGTGAGCACTTAATTACGCAAGCTAAACTGCACATTTGGCGCAGCACTTCGGCTACAAGATCTGCCTCGAGCGGTCACTGTTATATCTGCCGCTGCAAGGGAAATATGCACTCCTGTGTTAGCGGGCCTCACTAGTCGTGATGATGCTGCAAGTTGTCTTGCAATCCCTATAACTTACCCATGTTATTGATACAGCTAGTGGTTTGTATCGTCTTGGCCCTTTTCTGGAGGCCGTCTCGTAAACTTAAAGTTGTGCTCGCAGAGTCGACGCCAAGCATTCCTTTTTCGTGAGCTATATCGACGCCAGCGTCATTCCCAGCACGTCGGTGTCTGCCATTGCTCTGTTGCCATTTTTGGTTCGCCATAATCCGTCCTTTCCCTTCCTTTTTTTCAGCTTCTTGTGGTTATCTGGAATGGAGCAGGGATGCTAGTAGGACCCCCCTCCAGATTACCGGGTTTGCGTGGCGTGGCGGTCTGCCGGTGGCTTTCAACGTCAGGCTTGAAACCTAGGATGCATATGGATTAGCTGTGGGAGCTCTCCCGTGGCTCTGGACTTGGCCACCACCAGTGGCTTGAAAGCATCCTGAAAGAGCAATTTCCAACAGATGGCCAATGGCTGGTCAATGGAGAGCCGCTGGTGGCCGTGGAGGAACGTATGGCGCACCGCCATTGAGGGGTTCCGCCGCCATGGTAGAGCAAATGAAATGGTCACTGCCCTGCGTCTCCGTAGTGTATCATGTGCAGAGCACCTACTGGGTAACGCGTCCTACATACTCTGAGCACACAAGCCCAGTGCCGGGAATCTCCACTATTCACATGCCTGCGACAAGCAACCCTGCGAAAACATCGTGGGGTTGGGAGCGAAAATACGGGCTGGCCAATCAGAGGCCAAGGTTGGGGTCATGGCATATTGAGCCCTCCAGACAACCCAAAACGAATCAAATCAAATCTCATCTTATTCATGCGATGCAGCCGCTTGCCGCCGCACTTCAGCCCAACATTTGGCATATCTGAGCACGAGAAACACTAATTTCGCTCTCCTGATGTGTTTTTTTAGTTGTCATGGGCCGGAGGGCCAAGGGGGCGCAGAAAAGCGGTGCAGAGTCGATCGGTGACTGGTGCTAGTTTAGTGAAGCGCATGAACCGGTGTACTCGTATGCACTACTAGTCGACGATCAGGATCACGATCCCAACGTGGGCATGCAATCTATCGCAAACTTTGCAAGCTGTACATTCTGCATACAACGGTAGTGGCGGTGTGGCTGACTGACTGCATCAGCATCTTTTCATTCACAGCGCGAGAATCGTTGCCGTGGCTGTGTGTTCATACGGGCAGCAATCCGACCACCGAAAGGGCTGACGCAGGCTTTCCTTCTGTCCTTCTTCTTCTGGCGCTGGAATCACTGATGACCTGCTGTCGATCGCATCATGGTCCTGGATCCTGGAGGTTAGTCAGCGCTCGGCGAACCGAGTGCTTGGGCTACCGGATTGCCGGGGCTGCCAGGGTGTGGGAACAGAGAATTGTGGGCTTCGGCAAAGGGAGCTTCGAAACGCCATCCATACAAGCATACATACTTGTACACCTCTTGCTGCCTCCCTCGTCCCAGCGCTGCAGAACGTCCACACGCCCCCCTTTTCTCGTCCCTCGCACTGGTAGCGTCCCGGCCGCCTCCCACTTCCCTTGCACCCCTGCGCGACATGCTACTATGTATAAACGGGAGAGATCCCTGACGGCGCCTATCTGTAGCATAGTCGTGACAGCATTGCCAGTGATAGTCCATATATCGCGCCATAATACCGCATTCGGCGAGCCACGATAGCTTCTGTCGCAACGTCGAGCTATTGATATTCTCGAGTATCTTTCTAATCGCGCTATTGGTTTTGTGCTTCGTAGTCGGGACGAGTTCTATCATCTCCATAGCTTATCGATGTGATGAGCCTTGTATCATGCATGATGGGGGCTAGCGGCAAATAGCCATGCCTCTTCATAACAGCTCAGGCACTCCGGGGTGTTCGCCTCCAGCCAGGAGAGATGAGGGGAAGAAGCCGAGGACAAGACGCCGGTAGCGAATAGTCCTGCAATCGTGTGTTGGGGGCCAAAAAAGCCCACTGGATAGAATGAAAAGAGAGAATCACCTCGACGCCTCAGCTTCAGGGTAGCTAGCTAGCTTGAAAGCAGCCCTGCTAAGACCCGTGTCTGCCTCAGAACGGGGTCTGGGATAAGACTGTGACCTATTTGCCAGCCTAGCTACTGCATGGCTGATGGACGGCATCGTGAAATGGTTGTCAAAACAATACCAATGCTAGCGCTGAGATCTTGCAGCAGCACTTGCGCAGTTCTCGAACCATGTATCACGTCTATTAAGTCGAGCTTCTGCAAGCTTTGGAGAGAATAGGTAGGTCCCTCGTACGGAGCACAGAGTAAACGACATATTGACCCACACAGCTTGTGAGACATGTGAGTGACTAGTGGCATTGCCATGGACATCAATACTGTTTTTTTCAACGGCCTCGATTTGGACAAGATGCCGCTCAAGCCTGCCACGTTTCCCACCTCTTTGGACTGAGACAGGACGCCAGCTTTAACTCGGGATCCGACGGGCACGCTATGTAGGATCAACAAGAAGCGCGGAAGGGTGCAGAAGGACGACGGCTGGCCAACAAGATGGGGGAAAGAAGCTGCAGTAGGATTTTCCCATGTGCGCCGGACGTGTACTTGCAGGTGCAGTAGCAGGTGCCGCTATTGTACAAGTATTGTAAGGAGAGGCCCGACGAATGGGTGTGGCGCTGCGCTGTGGTCTTGTCTGCGAGCCATCGGAGGGTGCTCTGCGCAGCAGCGTCGGTTCTCAATGGGGAAGAGGGCCAGAACGCTGCATGTCGCGACTATTCGTTCCAAGCGTGAAAATCTATTTTTACGGCCTGTACTCCATAGGAGAGTGTACTCCATAGGAGAGGCAAAGACGCCTCGCGCCATCTCAGAGCAAGCGAGTCCTGCTCACCCAGTGACGCTCGCGCGTCTCGTGTCGGTAGAAGACTTTGGTTAGCGGTATGCTCCAATTGGAGACCGACGAGACTGATGAGGTGACGCAGGCGACGGTCGCCTACACTGCCGTCATACCCCAAGATCTCCAGAAGGCAGCGATGCATGCATCTTCCCCTTGGCTGCTAGCGCTGCCGAAGTGCTACAGGCATTGCACAGAATAACGGGTGACTAACACGGCCAAGGGCTTCCTCCCGACAAGGCTCTGCGAACAAGGCCTAGTGAAGGAAGGTCTTCATCCGCGTGGAGAACCGAGATCGAAGACGGGATGGCAGTATGACGCTCCGAGGACTTGTCAAGGCGGCTAGGTTTCTTTTCTCGCTTTGGCTGGCAAAAGAGAGAGGCCCAAAGCAGAAGCCCATTCGGCTAACCTTGAATGGCAAAGCTTAGCGAATAAGCATGTGACGAGGCTTTAACGGCGAGCTCTCATTGGCCCAACTACGAGAATCGAAGCACGAGCCAATCCGACCGTTGCTTGGTACGTACCTGTCTTGCCATGCCCTGCTCGTACCGTTTGGTGTAGCCAGACTCGGCCAATCATACGGCAGGGCCGACGGCTCCGGTTTCCTGCTAGGGAGAGTGTCTCAGAATGCAAAATCAGAAAGGCTCTCGGCCCTTACCAAAGAGGGACTAGTGTACGAGGTGCAGGGCTGTCGCGTCTGACGAAGGTCGCTAGAATACCTACAACTCATTTCGGAGCACAGTGATGTGATGGCTATGGAATTATTACCCGAAGTGGGCGCGGTAGTGAAACGACATTTGAATGTTCTGTCTCTGATGAGCTTAGCAGAAAGGGCCCGTGTTCCGTAGCCGTTTCTTTCGAGGCTGCCCCTGAAACAAAACGTTCGGCTTACATATGTACTATGTAGTATATGACCTCAACATAGCATGTGCGTGGGATAGACGGTGACCTCATGAAGACATGAAGAGGCATTCCGTATTTAGCCGTATAGTATATTTCGTAATTGGCGGAGGTTTTTTTTTTTTTTTTTTTTTTTTTTTTTTTTTTTTTAAACAAAAGGGGGCGCCCGTTAAGAACCTTGAAATCACTGCCATCGATGTGGTAATGATGGGCGTTGCCGGTTCCTATTATGGAAGTGCCTGCTGCAGCGTTGTTGTCATCAGCAGTCTCCTAGGCAAGGGTGGAGACGCCGTGATGTGATGGACAAATACGGAGCATGCCAGTCGCCAGGCCAGGCCAGGATACAATATGGTAGAACATGCTACAGTGGCATATTACGGAGCCTTCCGCATTGGTTGTGTACATATGGATATGGGTATTGCTCTCAATAGCCGGCCCCACATGTCCTATGGAATTAATTAACAACGTCCTTGGCCTTCCGCAGGCAGCAGAACTGCTGGTGTAAGGATCGTATATACGATATACGAGCAGTGGCCGACAGGCGTGTAAAACACAAGACTATGCTAAACATTGCTTTTACTCGGAGATAAAAGTAATATCCTAGATTTTGGTTTTGATTCCAGATACTACTCATTGCAATGATGCAGTGGAGGACATGCAGTAGCACTGCTACCAAAAGACGAAGCGGGATAGGCCGGCCAACTCGGGAAGTGGGCGCTCAAATGTTGCTTGTCGGCCATTCCGGCTCCGTAAATTTAATTGAGGGGCTTTCTTTTACACTGCAAACTGTCGTTACCCTATTGGGACGGTCCTGATAGTGTATGTTGGCTTCTTAGACAGTCTCGGGAAATGAGCGCCTATCACTGCAACGCAAATCGCACATCTCATCAATTCGTACGAAGATGCAGTGACACAACGCGAGAAACACCCGAGCCGTGCAGTCATGTTAGATTATTCCTGTTTCTCCTTGAATCTGTTTGCGGTGTGGCTGACATGTTGTGAAACTAGCTGAACGGCGAATGCGACTCTGACGTATATGTATATATATATATGGCAGCCTCACACAAGCCGCAACTGCAGAAGCACTGACGGTTGAGCCCGATGCGCCGAGGGGTCACCCATGTCGGTAGCAGTTATTATAACACCGTCCGCTCGTACATGCGTACAGTATAGTTGAGCGAGGGCTTCGGAGGCGGGCATGAGATGACAGAGTACCTAGTAGGGTGACATGCTACCCAATATACTCCGTACGGGAGTCAACCTTGTGTGCGTGTAGTAGTAGGGCGTCGTGGCCGAGCTTTGCAAAATTGATGCACATATTGTTCAGGAGGAGAAGCTTATGCTGAGCATGTGTATGCAATGCTTTCTTCCTCCCTTCCCTTTTCAGCCTCAACCAGGCATGGGATAGAAATACATCCATGGCGGTTGGCAATTTAGCAGTGCATACCAATACAGTGCGAGACACCGCAAGCTTGTACGGAGCAGCATACTTTCTTTGTAGGGCAACGAAGCAAGAAGAGCGGACTCTGCACTGTACTGCACTGTACTGTACTGCACTCTGCGCAGGGTCGACATTGGTGGGGCTCCGCAGAAACGAAAGAATTCGGGAGGATGCGATCGCACTGATTACCGCATTCGATTAGAAGGCGATACGTATCCTTGAGCCGCGAAGAATGAAGAGGACGGGACATGAAGCTCCAATAAGGGCTCGCAGGTAGGGGACTCAACACCCACCCACGACCAGATGCCAGGGTGAGATAGAGATGACAGCCCAGGGCGTGACCTCGTGGACAGAGATTGCGGATGGCACGCTGTGTGGCCGGGACCCTGACGAGATTGCGTGCCGGCAAGATGGGCCATGGACGGGACTGAGGATGAACGTCAGGGATTCGGCCAAAGTAGGGACAGGGTGGTGATGGGGTGCGAGTATCGCGGCCACGTCGTTGGTGCCGATAGGCGCACCCCGGCGGCCATCTAGCCCGACTCCCTCTTGGGAACGGCTAGCCACTACCGTACTGGACGATGCGTGCTTGGCCGCGGTGAGCAGGCAGCGTGACGGCACAAGAACAAAGCCGAGTATAGGCTAGCTTTTTGCTCAGCCCTACAGCGCAGCGCAGCGCTTGGTGCAGCCAGCCAAAGCCCATCAAAGCCACTTTCCGAATAGGGTTTTCTGGTGGCATCGCCGGCGAAGGGGCTTCAGGTTCCAAGTGCCGTGTTAGACGCAGCCACAATACCGATTGAGAGCGAAGCGACGCAGGCCGAAGCCGCTCTAATCTAAATCCAGTTCGCCATGCGTCTCCAGTCCCCCCGATGTGTGAGATGTTTGAACGATCTTGACGGGCGGGGCCCCGAAACGTGTGCAAGACAAAGGCCACGACCCTGCGCCCCTGAACGACCCTACAAGGACAAGCGGGACAACAGCAAAGAATGGCAGCTGTGATGTGCCCCCTGGAGGGAGAGCGAGAGGAGAGCAAGAAGAAAAACGAAGACAAATCCAACAGGATGGGTCAGAGGGCGACAACTTGAGTCCATGATCCCGGGTCAGGTCAATCAACGGGCGTGGCACCCTGGTCGAACATGATGTGCGCTTATTCCTTTCCTTCGAGCCAACGGCGCTCCTCGATTGGCTGTGTCGTATGTCTGCCGAGTCTGAGGTAGCACGGATGACAAGGTTTTTGGTTTGCGCTCCCGTGCTTACAGGCATGGGGCATTTGAAGGACAAGAGACTACTATCTCCAACCTAAAGCTTTTGCCAGCCGGTGCTCGGATGAACATCACGTCACAGCGTTGGCGCCTTGATTACATAACCCGGGGTTGACTCAGTCCTCAAGCCATCAGGACGGGTGCATGACAGAACAGATCTATGATACTTTGGATGGGCAGATGGTGCTTACTCGACTGTCAGTTGGAGCAAGGTCCCTATTTTCTCTTTCTCTCCTTGTTCTTTCTCTCATTTCATTTCTATTTTATATATATATATATATAAGGAAAAAAGAGGCAGCCAACCACTGTCTACTTTTGGCAATTTATATACGAGTGCTTTAGCACAGTAACAAGATTGAGCTACTTCTGTACTACTACTAGTCTAACTACATGTATACTGCTGCTGCTACAGCACTACAAGTACTTATGCTATTTATTAGTGCTACTAGCTCTGTCGAGTGTGCCTCGAGCTGCACGCCAAGATCCATTTAGCAGAGCGCGCTAAGTACCAAATCGACGGGTCAAAAACACCTGCCGCCAGTAGCGAAAGCCCAAAACCGGAGAGGGGGGGAGGGGGTTTGATGCGACGGGCCACTTCGCAAAAGTCATTTTCAGACGGCACAAACGAGACGGGCACTCAGGCCATGCAGCACCGGGTGATGAGTGATCATTCTTGCGAATAACCATGATTGATAGACTTTTTGTCTTTTTTGGCGGTCCCGGCCGGTATGGGGCATGGAGTTTAGGGTCCGGAGACTACGAGAGTATAATCGATGACTTTGTTTCTATTTCCAATGTTTCCAATGTTTCACCGCATACCAGTCAGTACCGAGCGGGAAAAAAAGACGAATTCATTCCAGTCTTTAGGTCCCATCTTGCTGGGACTGCCATGTGCTGCCTGGAACTGGGCTTGCGCAGGTTCGTAGGGCTGAGCTTGCAAATGAATTGCATTCCTCACTGCCAGCCCGTCCTACTAGGTACACACACGCCGCTAATAAAAGGGAGCCAAAGGGGCGGCTACGAGCTCTCAAAAACGGCAGCGCCAGTGGCGCTTGATCGGACCACAACCCCGATGGCTAACTCGGGCGCAGTGTCGAGTTCTCTGTAAAGGTGGGTGGGTTTGTGGATGGGTGGGTGGCTTGATCATGCGAAGTCTCTGGAGAGCATGTAGAAGCGATACTGCAAAGTATTCACGAGTACAGCCAAGAGCACCGGGAATCCTCTCCAGAGGCCAGCATGCGCAATCTTGTCTTGGCCCAACTGCCAATGCCATTCCAGCGCCCGGGGCTGATGAGATGCGCTCCCACCGCGCAGATACGGAGGGCCGGAGCATGTAGCTAATCTGTGCTCCTTATTCGGCACGCACCCTAGATCCCTGACGGCAGTCCTGACCCGCCAATACTTTCCAGTACGAGCACTACGAGCAGCATCCACAGCTTGAAGGATCGCAACCCACTGCGCTCCACACGCACCGCCGGGTAAACTCTGGCAGAGCAGATGCGACGGCCCTCTCGGTCCCGACCAGCTGGTTTGATCTCCGAGGAACCACGCGGTACGTACCTCGTACAGCATAGGTTAGTAGGGCTTTTGGCTCCAGCGACAGGCCGTGTGTGTGAGAGTAAGAATCTCATTCAACATTATCCTTCAACGGCAGTGCGAGTCAACGCCCGTTTCTGTCCTCCCAATTCTTCTGCGCTTGCAAATACTTTTTTTGGCCTCGCGGCCTGCAGGGGGTCCGGGGGCAAGGATGCGGGATGCGACAATACAAGCTCCTGGTGGCGTCTGGAGGCTGCAGCATCACGTCCCATCGTCTCGGCTGTCGCTGTTTGGGGGTGATTTTGCTTTTTGCTTTTCCCAAGCCATTCGCCATCCTGACCTGACCTGACCTGGCGCGTGCTTCTTTCTGAGTGCATGAAATGCGCCGTGGCTGCCAGCCGGGGCGCGGATGATTTACCCAGCAATCCGGTGTTGCACGGACGGTTTGGGGGCCAATTCTGCCTCTTTGAAATCTGGTCTTTGGGCTATGGCGCATGGCGGCGCTTCTGACGACCCAAAGGGAGCTGCCCAGTAGCAGCAGCGCGTTGGCTTTAGGGCGCGATCCACCTGAAGCCATGTGTCGCCAAGGTGGATGGGAAAGGCAATGGGTGTGAAGGCAGAAGAGGCAAAGGGCAAAAGATGCAGCTAGCATGAAGAGAGACGTGGCACCACTTTTGCTGTGCCCAAGCTTCTTGTTCACTAACGAGGTAGCTTCGTCTGATGGCTTTGATGCGATGCATCATGTGTGCTATGCACCGCCATCAGAGGCCCCGGTGGATGTTTCTGGCCAATCAGCGAGGGGTATATACCGTTTTCGTCCCAAACAGGCATTTCCAAGGAGAAACATGAGCTGCCGGAGTGGGGCTTAGGGACAAATAGTTGTGCTGCCTCTTTATGCTTGTTCATAAGAGTCGTCGATGGGCATAACGAAAGAACGAAGCTGCGGTATCTTTCTCCTTTGCCCACATTGCAAATAGCCATTGCGCCGAGAGACAAGCTAAGAGAAGTATTAAGATAATAGTTCACGTACGCCAACGCATCGCATCTTTCACATGCTCCTAATACAGGGCACATACATGAGGCAACACGCAAACTACGTGAGCGTGAGTGCGCGGCATGCACGTCAGCAGCTCTCCTGCGTTTTTGGGGGGGTGGCTTTGTGCACACTGATAGACCACCCAACACAAAGATCACGGGGAAATAAAAAAAGAAGCTCAAAGGCTTGGCATGCAAACCCATCTTCTTGCGATCCTTACCCTTCATTGTCATCCAATTTCCACGTAAGGAGTATTTTTTAAAAGCTAAAGCTAAAGTGATGAGATTTTCGTTCCAAAAAAAAAAAAAAATGGACATGGCATTCTTCGCTACCAATCTCTCTTACTATATTTTGGCGCTGCGCCTCCACCCGCTGTCTCGGGCTGCCCGGCTGTCGCTGGCAAAGCCCCCATTCCCCGCGTGGTAAAGCCAAACGCCAAACGCCAAAAACAAAAATTGCATGTATGTTAAAAGGAGATGAAAGGGAAGAGAAACTATAAGACGGTTTACGCCACATGGGATCTAGAGTACTTAGCCTGGGAAAAGGATGAAGGAGGGGGGTTCGTGCGTGGCCATGAAAGGCGGTGGCTTTGAGACACGTTGGAGATGGAGGGGCAGCCCAGGATAGGATTTCGTTAGGGACCACCCCCCGGTCTGGACTTCGTAATGAGAACCTGTAAAGAGCCATCAAAGTTGTCATCTGGCCAAAAGCAGAAGTCAATGACATTATACATGCTTTGACGAAATGATAAACTCGTAGAAAAATGAGGGGAGATGATTAGTGCAGGAGGAGAGCGAGAGCAAGAGGGGGGAAGGGAGAAAAACGAAAGCCACAGGGTAGCATCGACCACCATATTCTGCCAGCAGGTATTGCTTAGTACGTATCACCATGATGACAACATATCGACTATCTATACTCCTGTCTTCTTCAAGCCAGCTGGGGGCCAAAAAAAAGACAACGACAACAAGAAGGGTTAAGAAAAAAAAACGCACAAGATCTAGAACTCTTCCAGGGCTTCGGGCACCATGCTGCTTTCTTCGTCATTTCGCGCGCGTAACCCCAATATATTGGCATGAAACTACGCAAAACGCTCAGCTGGAGGTCTGAGCGAGACATGGCAAAAGGCACGAGGCTGATTCCTATAACGCTTAGGGTAGAGAAAAAAAAATAAATGAAATCCAAAAATGCTACCGTATGGCACGCCCATGTCATTCTTGCGCGGTCCGGCATACAAGGGCATTGGACTGTTTGGGAATAGTTGGGAGCATCATCTGCCATGGGGGTTCGCAAGCTGTGGCAAGCAAAGCATGGGTAAGAGAGAGGGGGGTTAAAGAAGAGAAGAGCATGGGCCGTTTATTACAGAGTTGTAGTACGGCATGGCATGGCATGGCATGTCTTTGTCTCTTACACGAGGGGAGCGCGCTCCGAGACATTACAGCGCCAAACACAGCAAAATATAGCTGTTTTAGCTCAACGTCCAGGCTGTTGTCGTCATGTAGCGTAGCGGAGGCAATTGATCGTATGCAATATAGCCTAGTAGGTAAGGGCAGAAAAAAAAAAAAAAAAAAAAAAAAAAACAGGGGGCCCCCCTAGCACGAAAATGGCCAAGCTTTTCCAAAAAAGCAGAAATCACGGCTATGCCGCTTTAGAAACCCCCGTCCCCACCGCGCGGGAAAAAAAAAAAAAAGTTTGGGGATGGATGACACTATCTGGTCGATTTGCGCCTTTCCTAAACGGGCTCGAATTCGCGCCGCATCCTAGACAGCGCGCTAATCTTGGAAAAAAGGCGGGACCTCGCTCACCATCTCATCCTACCGCATCGCACCGCGCGCACCAGGGATGGGAATCAGCAACAAGGTCGTAAAAAAGCCAGGAAATGCGAAACCAGGAAAAAAAGAAAAGAAAAATCAGATTTCCAATAAGACAGGACCCCTGGGAAAATCGGGGGGTGTTTGGAAGGAGGAGGAACAGCCGGGGGTTGACAGCCAGCGTGGTGCATATTTTATGGGTCGCAGAGCCTCGCTCGCTCGATTGCTTCCTGTTTCTGCCTGTGGGTATTATTGAGACTACCTACTACTGCTACTATACCCAGGAGAACTAGCATCATGGTACCTACTCGTAGTGCTACCCTCTGTTGATTCTCTTTGTCTGCTTTCATTCTATCCTATCCCAGGAGGACCAGCGGAGCAGGCATTTGCCATGTACAACTGAGCACACACAAACTCGCAAACTCCGCATAGGTACACCCCTATGTAAGCTCGGCCTGATTATCTTGCTCGTTTGTTCCTGCTTCCAAGTATTCTGCCAAGGATCTGGCCTATTCTCATTGCCAATGCCTGCCCCTCCTCTTCCAGATATGCCTGGCCTGGGGGGGCTGTCTGCCTACGGGCAGGCGCGCCAGAGGCATTATCAGATACCAGAAACGGATTCGAGGTCCATTCGATAGCTTCGAAAAAAAGGGAGGGGTGGTGGCAATGAGAAGCTGCTGCTGCTGCTGTGATTATGCCCCAGCTTCCAGGGTGGCCAAAGATGACTGTGAAGGAGTTGAATCTATCACACTGCTGGAATTGAGTGCCTGTTGCTGATGCCACGAGTTACTCGTATATCTCGTACCTCTCTCTATTTCGTAGGCGTGTGTAAGTCCGCGAAAACGCATATACCTTACTGGACTGTAGTAAATAGTACAAGAGCCGCGCATACAAACTGGCGCCAGGCTGCAAGTACCCAGCCACGGTCTTAGTCAGTCGCCCTTCTAGCGTTCCCCATCCAATCCAATCCGGCCCCCATATCCCTGTCCCTTTAATTTATCCAAAGCCCATCTACCGTCGATGCTAGTGCGGAAAGTTTGCATTGCTAGGGCGGAATCGATCTTTGCTCATTCTCGCATCTCGTCGTATCATTCGCCATGGGGGGGAGAGGTACATCGCTCATGTACCTTCTTACCGTCTGGGCATAGCACTGCTGCACTTGGAACCAACACAAGAAGCTTGCAAGAGTCATGAATCTGTTCGCGCAGCAGCGTGCAAAAGTCTCCCTTGTCGAAATGGGCAGAGGAGTCAAAGTGGTATTGCAGGTGTTTCGGCCATGTTGGTGGGCTCCTCTTAAGGTCGGCGAACTTTTTTAATTAGTATTTCCTTATTTTACTTTTTTTTTTTTCTCATATTCGTGCTGTTGGTCCGTTGGTTGCTTTCCTGTTTCTGCTTTCCGGAACAGAGAGAGAGAGAGGGGCTCACCTTACAAAGCCAAAAAAAAACTGATACATACAACGTCTTTTGCGGAATAAGTGCCGTTGGATGTCTTGGGGCTAAAAATACCTGGATTGTTTCCGAATTTATTTCTCATGTCTCGCGGTCTTACCCGCGCGAGCAGAGAGCGAGCGATGCTAGATGGGAGGCGTATAATGGGGCTCTGCTGCTAGGAAAATGGGGCTTGCCGGCAACTGCATGTACCTATCGACGGGTTCTCAGAAAGAGGTTCGGACGCATGTCTCACGGGTCGAGCTGCTAGTTTGCCTTGGTTCAATTAAAGTCAGTCGATATGTGAATCCTTCTGCTTACATGCTGCATCGTATCCGCGGAAAGGAGGGCGCTCAAGCTCAGGTCCAGGCGAAAGACAGCGCACTCGCAACTCTCGCAAACGCCTTGTGAGCCCTACCTGACCGAGTTGATGCACATCCCAAAGAGAGTCACCGGTTGCCATTCCGTCGCGGCTCATGCTGTGCTCCGTCTAATATTCCGTCCTCTTGAGCCGGGCCCAGACGAATTGCCGGATTGGGCCTGCACGTCATTGCCTGCTTGGAGCTCTGCTTGGCAGCCTCTGGGCCTCTTGGAAGACCCTCTTCGCGGTCCCGCTCCGCTCCCCCTGGCCCAATATCATTCAAATAGGTATCCCACGTTATACATTGTGCTACCACCGCCAACGGCCTTCTGCTGTGCCTGGGAATGCTGTTGTGCTTGTAGCAGTAGCTGTACAAGAGGTACTGATACTGCATGTCGGTACATTATTAATGTAAAGGATATATCAAATCTCTTCTTTTGCCTTCCTTTCCCTTTGTCTTGTTGCGTCCTTACCCACCGGCTGACAGAGGTTCTCTACCTATCGCCTTAGTATAGTTACCTAGCTATACCAGCGGACACCTGCACGGGCGCTTGTACCGACTACTGCTCGTCCTTCGTATGTGAGACGAAAAAGACCAGATCGCTGGCTGTGCGCGCACCCGTCGGAGCCGGCGCACCAACTCAACCTCTAGGCCGGATCCGAAGCTGTCATTGGCCGACTTTGTGTGTGGGCGTGTGCATGCAGGGGTGAGCAAGATGAAATTGAATCTGGCATACGGGTCTGGTGGTAGCACAAGCACCGCTATTAGCAACAGCACAGCAGCATGGTATAGTGGTGCACTTGCAGCACTTGCATTCTCAGTCTCCCTTCTTTCGTCCTTTCCGCGCCCTCCCGTGTTGTTGCTCCTGGGTTTGCTGTTGCTGCCTTGTCCTTGCAACTGGCTCGTATATCTCTCTCCTGCGTTGCCCATGTCCCGAAATAGCAGCAATGGATCATGATCGAGGGGTGCCTGCTACATAGTAATGTACCTGCTCCTTCGCGCAAATACGTCTGTGCCGACGCGCGGTTGGATAGGTTTCACAAAATATGCAATGAACGCATGGCGGGCAAGACAGCGCCTGCATGGTACAGGGTACATTCAATACTGCTTCTGGTTGCTTTCCGCCAGCGACCCCTGGCCTGGTAAAGCATTTATCCACTCTCGAAGCTGTATACAGCAAATTGTCCAGAGCAGGTTGCGAGTCTGCTCCATCCGCGGTCCGGCACAATGCCTAGAGACAATTTATTGGAGAGGGCGCGCGCGCGCAATCTGGGAGCTTCGAGCCCGCGGGCCATGTCCTGGCACCAACATGAAGCGGAGAAGGAGGAGGAGCGCTGTAGCCCACTCTGTTGTATGGTGTATATTGCCCAGCAGGTACTCGTACTCCGTCATAGTAGCATTGCTCCATAGTGGCGGTGGTACCCCATACCTACCAGAAGCGCTCTAAATTGCTGTAGCGGCAGTTGAGAGCAGGCATCCAGTAGTATTACAGTAGAAAATCAGAGCCAGGAGAGGTAATGGGATAGGGCCTAGTACCGGTACTAACTAGGTAGGTAGGCAGCATGGCCTTTGAGGAGGATGAGAAGGCTTGCTTAGGGGGCTGCCCCGTCATTACTGCTGTTAGATTCTGACCAAACTCCACCTGGTAGGCTCTGCATCTGCCTTGCGCCTACTGAACCGCTCATCTCTTTAGATACCACCAGGGATTGGATTGGGTGCTTGATGGGACGGAGCCGATCCGCTGCTTGGCCAGACCAGATTTCCGCATCCTCTGGCTCCGTACGGAGTGCCGTGCCTCATTATCGATCTGTTGCAACGGGATTGGCCTGGACTACGAAGCCCGCTGTAATTCTCCGTGCTCTTGAGCGAACCCCTCGATCTGGTGTAAGATGTGCGCCAAGGTACGGTAATGACCGCTGCAATAATATCCTTAAAAGTGCTCTTCTTGTTCCTTTATTCCTCTGCGTCGCGGGAGGATCAAACAAAGACACGGGCTGGCATGGGCACATGATATGTAATAGTTTTTCCATCTCTCTCACCTTCTCTTCTGCCGTATAGTCTACTGTAATCCCTCCCTCCCTGTATGTAGGCATCGTGCAAGTTGCTAGCTGGTCTGCCCCCCTCCCATCCCCAGACCATAACGGTTGGCTTGTAAGCCACATGCACCCAATGATTGACTCTGCGCATGCCGCGAAAAGCCTCAGCCCACAACGACGAGCACGCCAGAGCAGTTTTTAGACAGGCGCTGCAGGCACCGTAGGCAGGCACAGCATCAAATCACGGTCCGGTCTTCTTCTAAAACTTGCTTTCTAGGGCTCTGTGGGGGCCGAAGCAGACGTCTTGTCCATCTCTATCTGCTCTCGCCTGTGTTTTGGACAACCTCATGGCTTCGCTTAGCGACCTGGTCCCTTGCTGGCTGGCCGCCGGCACTCCCACGCGCCCTTGAAGGCTTGCGGCACCGTTTCTTAGTTCAGCCCGGAAGTCGACGTCTTTGCACGCATATCCCGGAAGAGGTGATGGTGATAGGCACTTCGTTCAGCCTCGCACGGAACGAGAGGGCTTCCGTAAAGCACCTAGCACTGGTGATAGAGTCATCAAACTCACCCGCGCTCAGCGCTGCTGATACCCTGCCCGAGCCCTGGTCTGGCCCCCGGGACGAGCACCGTGTACTTGGAACTGAAGCTGAGATCCTGTGCCAGCTCGCAATAAGCACGTTAATCCAATATATACAGAGCAAAAAGCAAGCAGAAGAGTGTGTCATGATGGCCCAAATAGATAGTAGGGACCGGGACCGGGGGGCCAGCAATCCCGTACCTGGATACAAGCAGCGCCACGAAAGTTTGGGGGCGCTCCAGGTAGCGCTACCTGCCCCATTAACCGCTCCCTTCAAGCTTCTGACAGCGCCTGGCAGGTCGCGGGCTGGCTGGCACCCGGAGAACGGCCCAAGTCGAAGCCGAGGTGGCCGGATTTGTCCACTGGCAGGTGGCTGCCGACAGCGCAGTTGGTGACGGCCAGGCCTGGTTTGGCGCCCATCTCAGCAAGCCCGGTACGTACATACTGGCGTGCCTTGCCCAGGCCCGGATGGGGATGGCAGCCTGGCTCCATCGCACTTGCCTGGGAATGAGCATGGGTATCGGGCTTTGAGATATCAGCACGCCTTGGCTGCAGCCACCCCCATGGCGCCCATCCACCCCTCTGCAGTGATACCGACACGGCTCTCCAGTCTAAAAGCTACTCGTACTTCGTAACTTTACATGCTTTTTTTTTTTTCAAGCCTCCCACCAGCACCAGGGCCCGGCATGGGAGGCATCACCACCCCCTTTCAGTGTCTGATCCATGCTCCTTTTCGTGCTGCTTCTTCTTCGCTCCTCGTTCTTTGCACCCCACTCTACTTGCACTGGCAGAGAAACTCTGTCTGGCTTTCCACCACACACACCCCCTACGCCTCTCTCGATGAAAGACTAAGACTAATACCGTCCCGACAGAGGCGGCTGTTGCTGTTGGCTCGACTGGGGGCCCTCCTCGAAGGGGCTTTGCCATTGCGTTAATCGAAGCCTGATGGTGGTCCCAGACACCCTGGTGCGAGGCGGCGCCTCTGCCCTACCATGCCATGTACTCGCAGCGTGGTACCTTGAGATGTACGAGCACTAGTATGAACCTCTGCGTACCTGGTCCCGCGGACTGCATCTTGGTTTGATGGACGATCCGAACTGGATCCCAGTAACCCACGATATACGCCGTGGCTATATCTTTGTCGGTAGCCCCCATCTCCAACCGAGCTTCTGGTGCCGCCAGACCACCTCAAGCAAGCATACAATTAGAGCTTGATCTCCATCATTATATATCCCCTCTCTGCCCTCGCAAGACCCAATTGTCTGCCTACCACGAAGCCCATCTACATCCATCTGCATCTGCATCTGCATCTACATCTACAGCAAACAACGCACAACGGACCCTCGTTTACCACCACCGCTGCCGCCACCATCTGCCATTGCATTGCATCACATCTTCACTTGCGCTCAAAGCCACGCCGTCCTTTTGCGCCAAACGTTGAAAGGACTACAAGCGCACTTGTCTTCTGCTTTGGCCCATCGCAGCAGTACCGCCGCACTTTTTGCGCTTCCACTCACGGCCGAGGTTTCCAGGTACGAGATCCGCGCAAGCATAGATCTCCCGCCCGAGGAGCCAGAAGAGCAAAAAGACCTAACATCTTGCGCCGCGCGCTTCATCCAGGTGAAGACGGCCTTGCGCGCGAAAGCAAATCGACTGGGAACAGCAACAGCTTCCCTCCAAGCGCAGGCGTTCGCCACGAAATCTCATCACAACCTCACACAATGCCGTCTCTAGCAGACCAAAGCTTCAGCATGTTCCCCCAGCAGCAGCAGGAGGAATACTCTCACTTCACCGAAGCCACTCACGGCCCCGTCTTCTCCTCCGCGACCATGGACATGGGCATCCCCGCCGATGCCTTTGTCTCGTACGTGCAGCGCGCGCCCAGCCAGGAGCACTACAGCACCAGCCCCAGCACCATCAGCTTCGAATACACCACCGACCCGGCGTCCACCTCTGCCTACATGATGAGCAACGGCCCTACCTCACCGGGCGTGTACGGCGACGACTACCTCTCCAGCCTGTCCACCGGCTCTGCATCTTCATCTGCCGTTGGATCTCCTCTGTCAAACCACGGCCAGACTGGCATGGATTGGACCGTTCAGGGTGGCCTCAACATCCAGCCTAGCATTGCCGGCGAATACCTCGACTACTCTGCCTTTCATGGATTGGAGGATGTGGCTGCCTATGATTTCAACGCCATGGCATCCGCCAAGTCCTATGTTGGTGAGTCTCTCCATTTTCACTCTTGTTTTTTTTCTTTCTTTTGCCATTGTTTGTCATTCATTCCTTCATTCATTCATTCTCCCCCTCTTTCATTGTTTCCCCCCTCCAAACTTCCAAAAAAAAAAAAAAACACGAGGCGGCAGCCTGTCGCGGGAAGATTTCCTGTTTAGGCGACCAATGGTGTTTTCTGTCCCCCTCCCCGCTGGATTGCCCCTCCGGCCCTCTGTGGCTGCTGCTGAAGTGCCCCGGACCGGTGGTGCCGCATCCCTGCCTCAGCGCTGCACAAGCACTGCATAGCCAGCCAGGCGGTGCCCAAAGCCCACTCTGCAGCTGCACCACTGCCGGCGGCCTCTGTTCAGTGACGGCAGCAACAGCGTAACCACCACCTGCTTCGGCATCACCGCCCAAGCCCTCGACCTCATTTCTGGCTCTGCTTATGTCTTGCGTCTTCGCCGTCCCCACCACTGCCCTCCCTTGGCACGCTTTTGCACATTCGTCATTGCTGTGTTGCATCTGCGACACCTGGTTGGCTCCCCAGCTGGGCTGATTTGGCTCGCTTGGAGCACGAGTTCAGCTCTTGGCCAGAAAGCCTCATTGCTCGGTCCCTCCCTTGGCTCGCCATTGGATTCATCAACCCGCAATTCCCCCGTGCGTGGCCGCCATTGGGTCCCTTTGACTGCATGCATCTTCTCTCTTTTTTTTTTTTTTTTTTTTTTTTTTTTGTGCGCCGGCTTATGACGATGCTTACTGACCATTGGCTTGCGCTTACAGATCCCTCTTTGATTCACCCGGAGATCTCCAGACCGCCAATGGCGATATCTCCGTTTGAGACACACTACCAGCCCGCAGTTCATTATCCCTCCTCACCCTCTGCCATCTCTGCTCCTTCTCCCCAGCCCCATATGATCCGCACCAGCAGCTCATCGCCATATCTGCAGAGCGGTTCCTTCCAGCCCGGCTTTGCTGCTAGCCCGTATGCGGCCTCCGCCGCAAACTCCATGTCTAACGGTGCGGGTGTTGGTGCTCGCCGCCTGAGCATGAGCAAGACTGGCGGCAGCAACAACTTCATTTCAGCCGGCTCCGCCGACTACCACAGCGGCGATGAGACCAAGGAGAAGCAGCGATGCACCTATCCCGAGTGCGGCAAGACCTTCAAGGATCTCAAGGCCCACATGCTCACCCATCAGACTGAGCGCCCTGAGAAGTGCCCCATCACGACATGCGAGTACCACATTAAGGGGTTTGCTCGCAAGTATGACAAGAATCGTCACACCCTGACGCACTACAAGGGCAACATGGTCTGTGGCTTCTGCCCCGGATCTGGTTCTGCCTCCGAGAAGTCGTTTAACCGCGCCGACGTCTTCAAGCGACACCTCACTTCTGTTCACAATGTTGAGCAGACTCCCCCCAACAGCCGTAAGAGGACTGGCGGTGCGCCAATGACCCTCGCCGGCTATGCTGCCGATGCCACTGGCAAGTGCAGCACTTGCTCGCAGACCTTTAACAACGCCCAGGACTTTTATGAGCACTTGGACGACTGCGTGCTGCGCATGGTTCAGCAGGAAGACCCCGCCGAGGCCATCAACGCTAAGCGCCTGGCTGAGGTTGCTGACGACAAGAACGTCCACCAGACTTTGGAGAAGAACAAGCTGCCTATTACCACCCAGACCACTCAGACCGAAGAATCTGAGGATGACGATGAGATGATGGATGATGATGAGGATGACATGGCCAACATGACTACTTACTCGCCCTCGAAGAAGAATGCTTCTCTCAACCGCATTTCCAAGTCTCGCGGCGTTACTCACTCCCGTGGCGGTGTTCCCCTTTCTGCCAAGCGTAGCCGCAACAAGCGCCGCGACTATCCCTCCTCTTGGGGCTTCAACAAGGGCCAGATGACGATGAAGAAGCGCGTCATGGCTGTCTTTGACGGCCCTCGACGCCTTGCCAAGGATGATATGATGCTCTCTACCGACCACGAGGTCCGCATCAAGCTCTCGGACGGCAAGTCTTATGTCACAGACCTTGACGTCCAGACCTTGAAGCGCGCCGAGGGCTTCCACAATGCCTCTGATGCGGAGAAGGGCCCTTGGATCTCCGATGACCCCACTGAGGAGCAGTTGAAGGAGATGCAAGAGACGCAGCGGATGCTGGACACCGGTGCTTCTGACTTGTAAAGTCGGAAAAATAAGACAAAAAAAGTCTCTACCTCCCAATATCGGGGAAGATATTGGGATACACACTCTTCACAAATTAACAACATGACTTTTGAACAAAGCATGGCAGACGGCGTTCTGGACCAGGGCATTGGGCTATTCTTGAATGGGAAATTTTTATAACGCTGGGAAGAAGCGGATAATCTGGATTTGATACCCTGTTTTGATATACTACTACCACTATAAATGTTGGACATTGAAGGCGCAGACGGAATTGAATGGGCATTATCAGGAGGACTATGTTACGGGGCATTGGGTATACCTATCTATCCTACCCCTCTGGGACACTAAAGCATGAACGTTGCTGTTTTTTCCAATCATTTTTTTTTTACCGCCTCTGGATGTGGTCTCATATGTATTAATACTTTTCATTTGTTTCTGGCACGATCTTGGAGGAGGGACGGGATTCTTTCTTTTGTTCTGGTTATGGGAGCAAGGAATTGTATGAGGCACTAGCATCTCATGAGGATTATGGCTTGGTTGTTTATGTAATACTATTAATGAAATCCTGCCAAAAAAATATGAATATCAAATCATTTATGGAATACTTGGCTACCAAAAGCGATTTTTTTAAGATGTCCTTTCCTGAAGGTTCAAAGATGATGCGCTGAGACTTTTGAACCGCATTAGTGAGTGAAGTTGCTGCAAGTAAATACGTGTGTGATTGTGTGGGTGGAGGCGATTGGCAAATTTTGTTTGGTTCTAACCCCCACCTCGTCGTCTTTTTGCTAGCCCAGCACCATAGAGAGTGTATCAACTTGAGAAGACTGCCGAGGCTAGATCCCAAGACTGAGAAGAGGAAAAAATAAAAAGAAAGAGGTATTTTGATTTCCTTTTCTTCTTCTCATAAACTGCAAGTTCTATCCTCCGGGAGCCTGGAGCAGCGGCGTGCGTGAGAATTCTTTGTGAGACTGACCCTTGACAAGGACGGATTTCTTCTACACTTATGGTACACTTTCATCCCTCTGAGTTGAACATTAAAGAAGTATAACAACTCGAGTTGAAGATCTTGATTTCTTCTGCTGGAGGAGGAATATTGGAGATTTCAGGACGAAAAGACGACACGGGGTCATAAGATCTCATCTGGGAACCTTTCCAAAGCGGTTCATCCAACATCAAGCCGAATAACATCCTCTATAAGAAGAGATATACACACAAGAGAAAAAAAAATGGCTACACTCACGTCCCGAATCACCCTCAAGGGAGACGAGCCCGCCGGCCCCGAAGACTATCTCTCCACGTCCCTCGGCGTCATCTTCCCCGACGACGTCACCAACCAGCACGGCGACGCAGAGCACTCCCTCATCTACGCCTCCCCGAAGCTGCCCAAGCCCTTGATGATTGAGCTCGCCGAGCCCGAGGGCGAGACGGACCGCCGCCTGTTCAGCCACTACCTGTGGAACGCATCGCTCCTGCTGGCCGAGTTTATCGAGCGGGATTCCCTCGAGACAACAACATCAGAGGCCGAGGCCGAGATGATTGGACTGGGCGAGGGACTGAGTTTCGACACCAGGGGCCTGGCAACGGTGGAACTGGGCGCCGGAACGGCCCTGCCGAGCATCATGGCCGGCCTGCTCGGCGCAAAGAGCGTCACCGTGACGGACTATCCCGCGCCGGCAGTCATGAAGACGCTGCGCGACAACGTCGCCCGCAACATCAAGCCCGACCTCGCACCCCTAGGCGCCGCCAGCCTCCCCGCCGTCACGACCGACATCACCGTCGAGGGCCACGAATGGGGCGTCTTTGGCGGCTCTTCTTCTTCTTCTTCGTTCCCGGCCTCCCACGCCCACGCCGCCGACCGCCTCTTCGTGGCGGATTGCCTCTGGATGCCCTGGCAGCACGCCAACCTGCGCCGCTCAATCAACCACTTCCTCAAGAGGACGGGCTCGGCGCGGGCCTGGGTCGTGGCGGGCTTTCACACGGGCCGGGCCAAGATGGCTGGGTTTTACGACGCCGACGCGCTGCGCGACGAGGGCGGCGTGGAGATTGAGCGCATCTGGGAGCGGGATTGCGATGGCGTGGAGAGGCCGTGGGATGTGGAGAGGGAGGATGACATTACGGTGAGGAAGAGGTGGCTTGTTGTTGCGGTGTTGAAGAGGTGTGAGGGGATGATTGAGGGTTAGTTAGATGGGAGGCGAGGCGAGGCGAGGCGAGTGAGTGAGCGAAGCGTGATATATCCTCTTCCCCATCCCCCCCCGTTTTTTAACTCTCTGATTCTTTCTTTCGGGGGAGTTTTTTTTGGTAAATAAAATGGTTTTCTTCTTTTTGTTTGAATATTTGTTTGTAAGCTAAAAGGTTTCTGATGAGCAGCGTTGGAGCTATCCTACTCTTATCTTATGTGACGAATAACATTTCATGCTACATCTCTTTACAATAATTCCTTCTCTGCTCTCCTCTCTCTTCCCCCAGCTTTGAGTGGGTAGTGTAACTTTTTTACTTTATTTTTCTTACTCATTTAAGCTTTCCCCCTCAGTCTTCAAGCACACGTCCTAGAACCTGTCCCATCTTCAGCTTCTGCCCCTTCTCTACCGCCCACTCCCATCCCTTCTTCTCCACTCCATCCGCTGTCTTCAACGTAGCTGGTGCTTCAAACACCAGCACAATGGTGCTGCCGAGCTGGAATCCACCCATCTCGTCACCGCGCCTCAACGCATGTCCGTGCAGAACTGGGCTTGCACTCTCATACGTAGCCTCCGCGAAACCGAGGTACGGCTCACCCCGCTTGGCAGCTTCCTCGGCTGCAAGGTCAGCGGCCGTATCCGTTGTGAGGCTGTTGGTGCGAAGCTCGCGGTCAAAGTTGATTTTGATAGAGCCGACGTTTGTGGCGCCGACGGGGACGTAGCTGAAGAAACCCCAGCGCCAGCGGCCAAGGAGGACGACTCGTTCGTTAAGAGTGAAGAGGCCAGGTAGAGTACGTTGCAGGTAGGGCGAGACGCTGTAGAGCTCGCCTGCAAAGTGGCGTCTGCTCTCAACAACCCAGTTCGTGGGTGAGTGGAAGCGGTGGTAGTCTCCGGGAGCAAGGTAGATGACGGCGTAGTACAAAGACGTGGTCTTATCGGGCGACAGTAGATCGTACCAGGGCTTCTCGCCCAAAGCAAGCTCGGCGCGGACCTCTGAGACGGCATGGGGAGATGAAGCTGCAAGCGATTCGTCGGTTACGGGGTGCGGAGGCTTCGCATCTTTAGATCCAGACATGAGGTCGGGTAGGGTGTACGAGATGCCGTTGACCTTGGCGAATTCCTCTTCCTGCTTGATAATCTCTTCGTCACCTACAGGTGCGCTGTGGCTTCGCTGGGGATGCTCTCGGGCTTGGCTGGATAGTCCACTGTAAATACTGGATGTCGGGCTGTGTTTTCCGAGAAGCGCATCAATGCTGTAGGTCATACCCTTAACCTGTTCAATGTCACCGCTTTCAATTTGGCCAAATTGGAGGACCTTGCCGTCGGACGGAGAGAGAAGAGCATGATGGTCTGGATCCAGTGGACGAGCACCTGGTTTAAGAGTTCGATAGAAGAAAGCCGCGAGGTTGGGATACACATGAAGGTCGGGTTCAGCCACCTCATCAAGGCTACATTGTGAAAGAGGGGGTTAGTCAAGTGAAATTTTTTTGCCTTGCATTCTTCTTCCACGTTGATCTCAGTTGGGGACAACTCACTTGACTCCAAAGATGAACGAATATAGCTTAAACCCAGGGACACGCAGATAGTACGGAATTGTCAATTCATTAAATTTTCCCCATAGTCGAGAGATGGCTTTGAGCGGGAGAGTGGACATGACTTGGACCTGCCTGAGATGAAACTGTTAACATTCTGCGCGCATATTGATCTTACGCTCCTGCAAAGAGTGAGAAACAGCTGGATGAATGGGCTATTTACCATGGTCCATCAGGGCGCACTCTTGGCCGAGGCTTCGGCGACCTAACGCCATCTTGCTCTTGCTGCCTTTCCCTTTCTCGCGATGAGACCTTGTAGAATTGAACCAGTCCCAAGAAACCTATGCCCAGACCCACGGGAATCTGATACCATGTGATTTTGCTGTTGCGCAGCGCTTCACCAAGCCTCTGAGAGAACTTGGGTCGCTTGCCAGGGTCCTGAGAAGAAAAGTTGCGGCGTGAGGATGGAATGCGCCGAGTAGGCCCTGAAGGAGTGGCCATTGGGCCCGTCGGACGTCCAGCAGCAGCTCGTATGGAACATCTTGCGCGCAAGGAGGATGAGAACGGATGGCCGAAGAAACTTGCTCCCCCACTACCTCCACCATGCACCAAACGGCTGGCACCAATTCCCCGCGTCGCCATAGTGGCATGCGCCTCTGAACAGAGCTTTGCACTTGGCAAGGGGGCTCAATTAGGCGATTTCGACAGGCATTGATTGAGCGCAGGCGATAAACATGCGCTTGAGGTTGAGATTTGGGTCGTTGCGAGATGACGTATGGGGAAGCAGGGCCGTCTGATGGTTGGTGCGGGCGGCGCAAACATCTGCCGAGGCCGAGCCACCGGAGCTTGGTTCCCAGAGCTATCGAAGCCATTTTGATGCCACTGAAATCGGTTGAGCAACATGAAGCACTGCTATACCTTGCCTACTTGCCTACTGCTACCTAGTGCCTAGTAACGACTTCTTAACATTGGATGGAATGTAATTTATTCACCACTTGCTTGGTAATACCTACTCGCGGAGTATTGCCATTACCTTGACGGCTGTTCAAACTTGCCTAGACGGGAATGTAGGCCGTTTGCTGAATGATGTGCTGCGTCGTTCCGATGGTCGGCAGCATGGGTAAAGATGCCAGATGTCCTTTGCTTTGTAACCACCACCAGGTTGCATCACGAGGTACACGATAGATACCGGCAGCTGCATGCGAGTACTATCAATGGCTTGGATTTCATCGATGCGATGCTGCAGCCTCACTGTTTCCATCCATCATATGTACATACACAGTAGCGTAGCAGCCAAGCAGGTACGAGCTGGCTTATGCACAGAGTCAAGCTCGGTCCAAGCTTCATCCAATCCCTTCGCTCACCAACTTCAAGCCGACGACGTCCTTCGCCACAGGTATCCACCTGCATCTACAGCATAGAGAGCTGTCAATTAAACCCCCTGCATATATTGGTGTTTTTTTTCTTCTGGCGTTTTTCTTCTTTTTCTCCTTCCTGCAGGTGAAGCTTCTCCCTTCTGGGCCAAGCTGCGAGCTCCTGGCGATACTGATGTGTTATGGCGGTACTTGGCTGCGTCGTATCCAGTACTCTCGCAGTCGCTGATGAAAAGGCACGAGATGTCATATAACGATACCCACGCTCCAAGTACACTCTACCTGGCAGCCCTGAAGACCGTCAGCTCAGCGCTATTCGCTTATAAACGCGACACCTCTCACCACGCATGGCGCTAAGCCGCATGGGGCGTCCTTCCAGCTGTTGCGCAACTTGGCCTGCGGTACGTACCTCCGAAGTACCTGGCCAGCCGACCGACTCGACTGCAATCTGTCCGACTTCTAGAAGGCAACGGGTTTGCCTTCTTGCATCACCGCCCTCCAACTGAACTGAAGCCCGCGAGCTTCCACTCCTTTTCCTCGCTCCCCTGCTGGCCGGCCTCTCTGCGTCTTTGCCGTGTCTTTCTCCACCAGAGTGATAGCGCCGCTGTGCGCCTTGGCTCGGATCCAAAAGCAAAACGCTGCCATCCCTGCCTTCAGCCTGTCTGACAAACACAAACAGAAACGCACGCTTCCCAATAGCTGGCGCTTTCATCTCCTCCTCTTCTTCGCCCTTGCAACCCGAAGCCTTGCCACTGTCCCTCTTCGAAACCCGCCCTTTGAAGCTTGGTAGCATGCAAGCTATCTCCCAATCATGGCTTCAGAGCACCAAATGGCCCAGGGCCCGGGTTCTCTTGCATTGCCCGATCCGCCTCCAGTGAACCTCCAGGTGCTGTCGCCATCAGTCGGCGTTAATCGACCTCTGATGTTCCCTGGACTCTCGGCTGCCACGACCATCAAGCAGCTCAAAGAGAAGATCCGACAAAGCCTCCCCTTGCGGCCGTCTGACGAAAACCAGCGTCTCATCTATCGCGGCCGAGCGCTTCTACATGAGACCGATACTCTGCTAGATGTGATCGGAGGCGATGTGGTCAGTCTACTTTCCCTCTTGATGGGATCACCAATCTACGCACGAAAGCAAACACTGACTGAATCATGTTGCTATAGTTTCGCCAACCCGACCTGCATACAATACATCTTGTCCTAAGAGACGTCTCTGATGGCGTATCTCCAACGCCATCTTTCTTATCTGGCACCCAGAGTCCAGCTTTGGGAAGCCAGCCCCCAAACAACCAGTCTCCAAGCAGCCAGCGTCAGACACCTCCACATCCCGCATTTATGGGACCTCCCGCTCCGCCTGGCATGGCAAGAAGACCAGTGATGCAGCCAGCTCATCAGAATGCCACGTTATCTCAGCCTCAGGTGCCGTCACCGGCTCGCCCGCATTCCCCAGCTCATACTCCCGAGCAGGCGGCAGCTTTCCAGCAGCAACACCAAAGCATGACGCAATGGCTAACACAGATCCAGAGAGAAGCCATGGCTAGGATGGTTCACCAGAATCAGCGCGGGAGAGCTCATTTCGGCATGCGCGGTGTTGGCGACACCGCGGCTGTGAACTACGGGGGGCATACTCCAGAGTCTAATAGTGGGAGAGGAAGCCCGGCCCCATCGCACACAGTTTATCGAGAAATCATTGGACCCAACGGCCAAAGCTATCATGTAGAGACAATGACCCGAACTGTAGCTGGTGGGCTTCCAGGAGCATCTGCATCGGCGCCGTCAATTCCTGGCGTACTGACCCCTAATGATGTTCACAACATTTTGCGAGGGGCAGACTCCAACCAGATTCCCGCACCCTTGGCAAATGCATTGCATCAAAGCGGCTTACGCCGAAGTGCTTCCAGTGCTTCGCTTCACAATCGGGCGCTCAATCAACCCTCCATCACTACCTCTGTCTTCGCTAACGGTGGCTCTCGAGCTAGCAGCGGTCGAGCTACTCCAGACCTAGGGCTAAGGTCGGTTTCTGGCTCATTTATTCCCACCCCTACATCTGCTCCTTCTCTTGCTCCGCCCCAGCCACGACAAGGCGTTGATGTGTATATTCTGTCGTCTCCTGAAGGCCCTCGCGCCCTCCTCTTCAACGGCAATGTGGCGGAGGCTTACTACACGCCCAGGTTGGCTATGCAGCCGCCTAGCTATCATCCGCTTCGAAATGCGACCAGCTTTCCAAGCTTGATTCAGACGATGCAGGCACAAAACAGGAATGATCATCATCAAACACAGCGCGTTGACGCAAGACAGGCTGCTCAAACCCACCAGGGCTCAGCGCCACAGCCTCCACAACAGCAACAACAACAACAACAGGTTCAACAGCCGCAGCCTTTGCAGCCTCCGCAGCAGGGTCAGCAACCGAGAATTGCCCCTTTACATGCTGGTAACCCGCCTGCAGCCGGGCTGGCTCATCTGATCGTGCAATTAGCTCCTCATATCTGGCTTATAGTACGCCTAGCCTTGTTTGTATGGTTCTTTACGCCCGTCAACTCTAGTTGGTCAAGATGGTGCACTGTTATTGCTCTAGCATTGTTCATGTTTGCCCTCACCACTGGGCTCTTGGCTGGCTATGCTGAGCAGGTCTGGCGACCAATAGGACGATATCTCGAAAATGTGCTACCTGGTATGGATCATAGGAATCCTGGACAAAGAGAGAATGCAGACCGTGATGGCGCTCCTAGAGCAGAGCGAAATAGAATGCCTGACCCTGCTGAGACGGCTGCCCGACTGCTTGCCGAGCGTCGCGGTCAAGAATCGTGGCTCACAGGGCAATTGAGGCGACTGGAGCGAGCGGGCCTCCTCTTCCTTGCCAGTATTGCACCTGGAGTTGCGGAGCGCCATATTGCTAATCAAGAAAGAGAAGCAAGGGCCCAGGAAGCGCGACGCAGAGAAGCCGAAGTTGCGGCGAGAGCGGCAGAGGCAGCAATGGCCGACGCCATGGCCGATGCTAGAGCTGCCGTAGCTGCGGAATATCACGACGATGAAGCCGTGCACGAGACAAGTGACATCCAACATCAATCTGGGGAGCCAGATGCGCAGCACGATTACGAGGATGCTGAACGAGACAGAGCCATCCGTGAGGAAATCTCTACCGCGTAGAGAGTGTATGAACGATATGAGCTTGGGAAAAAGCATAAAAGGAAAAAAAAATACACGAAAGTGATCATAATGTGGGATTTAGCGACTGAAGAATTCTATTAGGAGCAGGGGCGTTGAAACCAATGTTTCTTATAAAGCCCTCTCACCAGCAGAGAGTAAAGAAGACGGGCAGGCTCGAGTCTTTTTTCCCTCTGCTCTATTTTATGTATTTACTAGCTAAAGAATTAGAAGATGAGAGGGCCTGCAAATAGGGCTGAGCGAGGCATTCTACAAATAAAATTTATGCTATCTGTTTTTATGATACAGTCAGTGACTTGCTTGTATGAGGTTGACGCCCCTTGTTGATGACGCCACCAATACAAAGTACGTACTCGTGTGGTGTGCCTGCACTCAATGTTCTTATCTTATCAGCGATTTGACATCTACAGAGGTAAAGCTCCGAGGGCATCCCGCCGAAGCCCATCATCAACGGATAGCTCTCCCAAACAACTTGAAAACGCCTCTCTCTACCGCCACCACCTGGGGGAATTGTTATAACCACGCCAATCTTTGTTCATTCCTCTACTTTGTTTCTTTTCTCCAATCGGGGACTGTTGCCTGGACGGCACATCGAGTGACATAATGAGCGGCGGCTGGAATACAAGTGAGCTTCTATCCTAGCTCGCGAGGGTTCTCTCTTTCACTAACGCAACGCCTTCTTTTTCTTTCAGTTGAGTCTGATGCAGTACGTTCAAAAACCGCCTTTAACAGGAACTTGAAGAAAGAAAGCAGCGGCTAACTGAATGCCAACACCCAGGGCGTCTTCACTTCCCTCATCGAAAACCTCGGCGTCAAAAACGTCCAGTTCGAAGAGCTCCTCACCCTCGACCCTTCTGAGCTGCTGACCCTCCAGCCCCTCTACGGCGTCATCTTCCTCTTCAAGTTCCCAACCGACCGACCCTACGCCACGGCCGATGGCCCGCTCGACGGCACCTTCGACCACGATGCCTCGGAGCGCATCTTCTTCGCCGCGCAGACCATCCAGAACGCCTGTGCCACGCAGGCCCTGCTCAGCGTGCTCATGAACAAGACCGGGGACGTCGACATTGGCGAGCAGATGAAGGATTTCCGCGAATTCACAATGGTCCTGCCGCCCGAGTTCCGGGGGGAGGCCCTTAGCAACTCGGACCTCATTCGCGAGGTGCACAACAGCTTCGCGCGCAGCAGCCCCTTTGCCGACGAGACGCAGAGGACGGGCGAGCCATCTGAGGACGTCTTCCACTTCATTGCCTACACGCCTGTTGACGGCGTGCTGTACGAGCTAGACGGCTTGCAGCCCGCGCCCATCTCGCATGGTCCCTGCGCCACGGAGGATTTCCCCCTAAAGGTGGTTGACGTGCTGCAGCGCCGAATCGCCCGCTACGACGCCACCGAGATTCGCTTCAACCTGCTGGCCATGTGCCGCGACTTGCGGATCCGCGCGCGGGAGTTTGGCGACGAGGAGCTGCTGGAGCGGGAGGAGCGCAAGCGGAAGGATTGGCTGTTTGAGAATGCGTTGAGGAGGCACAATTTCGTGGGCTTTGCTGGCGAGGTGGTGAAGAAGGTGGTGGAGAACAAGCTTGATGCGGGGGGCGATGATGCAGTGAAGAAGTGGGTGAATGACAGTCTGGAGAGGAGAAGAGCGGCGGAGAGGGCCATGGGGGGAAGAGGAGGTGGTGGCGATGTAGATATGAGCGGGTGAGAGTTTTGAGAGAGCGATGGTGTGATATGATGGATGACTTTGGGGCAGAAGGAGAAGATAGAGAATATATACCCTGGCATTTGTTAAAGCATACACTATGTTCACCCAAGATCACTTAGAATGTGGGAGGAGAATACTTGTGATACCTACGCATCGAAATTATTATTTCAAGTGCTAGAGAACTCTTGACGAATACATCCAACCTCGGAAACCATAATGAACTAGCTAAGCAAATTCTAGATAAGCAATAGCACCTCCATGTTTTGACTGTCTCGACGAAGCTTTTCAGCTACTCGTATCTACATCAGTGCGTAGTTCTCGAAGCATCAAAAACAATTGGATCATTCTCTTCCCTCTTTCCTGTAATAGGGACATGAGCGAATGTGATCAACGAGCAATACCCCTAATGGGAGAGGAATGATGGTAGTCATCTTCTTCATCGTGATCAATCTGCAACACAGATTGCCCAGCTATGGCTGCAGAACCATCCCTGTTGGGAGGATTGTCGCGGCTTTGCTGGAGGCTAAGCCCGCGTTGGCTTTCGTTTTCATCAGCGGCAGGCGGAACTGTATTGCTACTATCCTCTGAAGAAGGTGAAGCGCGGTTTCTGTCTTTCCTCATGGCTCGGACAAACCAGGGTGGTCGGCCGGAACCCTTCCATGTCCAGTATTCTTTGAGGTCGTATTCCCGGGGTTCGATACGGTTGTTTGAGAGCAAAACCACGAGACCGATGAGGGCGTTGAGGATGGAATAGACAAATAGCCCGCTAATTGCGATTGTGGAAATAGGTTAGCTTTGGGCAAAAGAAGAAAATGTGATGGTGGTGGCTGGAATTGGGAAAAGGGGAATAACTTACGCAATGAGACCGTATGCGACGCTGTAGCTAAACGGTATGAACGACATGACAATGAAAGAAGGAAGAGCATCGCCAATGTAGCGCCAATTAACCTGTGTGACTTGGCGAATCATCATACACCCAACTAAGATGAGAGTACATCCCGTAGCCCACGGCGGAATAGAAGCAAATATAGGAGCAAAGAAGATGGAGATGATAAAGCAAAGCCCTGCAACCACAGCAGTGAAGCCGGTGCGCCCACCTTCTGCGATACCCGCGCCACTCTCGATGAATGCTGTGATAGGAGAGCATCCGAATAGAGCTCCAATCGAGATGAAGGCCGCATCAGTGCAGTATGCAATGGTTGAACGAGGGAAATCACCGTCTTTCGGATTGACGACACCACAGAAGCGGACCATGGAGTATAGAGTGGCAGTAGCGTCGATTATATCGACGTAGAGGAACGTGAAGAGAGCAAGAATAAAGTGAGAGGTGCTGGTAGATTCGAGGCCCCAGTCAAGCTGTTTGATGGTCTTAGCTAGAGGGTGCCATGCAACGATTTGTTTGAAGAAGGAAAAACGAGAGTCGCCTTCAGGGGTATTGGGAAAATAAGTGACTGGAGTGTTGCGGCTGCAGCAAGATGAAATATCAGTGAATATCCGTATCTTGATAGGATTTCAGGATAGTATTGACTCACGGCCAAGAAATGATTGAGACAAGTGCAATTCCAATGACGAGAGCGTACTTGACTCTGAACGCCATAAGGAAGGCCGTCACGACACCACCGCAAAAGACGGCGAGCCACATCTGTTCCATACAGGATGTCAGTGTCTTTCTTGCTTCTGATGTAAATCTTGGACGTACCGTTGGGCTCGACATCTGACCAGCATTACAGCCTCCCGTCTCTGCGTTGATCATATTAGGAGGGCAGCCGCCTAAAGCTAGAGGGGTCGATGTGCCGCCACCTGTGATGGCGCCAATGCCAGACGAGTAGGACAGCCCAATCTCTGTTAAGAGAAACCCAATTCCAACACCAGTAGCGGTCTTAATGGTGGCGGGGATGAGCCTAACAAGCCATTGACGCATCCCTGTCAGAGCGAGGAACATGAATATGATACCTTCAAAGAAGACGGCGGTAAGGGCGGTTCGATAGGAGATGGAACCAGAGCCGTTGCTGCCAACAACCTTGAAAGTTGAACTTGGTGTTAGTTAAGAAATAGACATTATAACTAATGCAACGTACTTGGTAGGCAAAATAGGCGTTGAGACCCATTCCTGGACTGAATATTCATGTCAGTATCAGTGCATACACGTGACAAAGATTGCTATGTTCCTTACGCAAGGGCAACGGGTAGATTGGTCAGCAGTCCAAAGAATAGGGAGGCGACGCCGGCTATGGCTGCCGTAGCTGTGATTAAATCTCTTCGTACCTCTACTGTAGTTTAGAAGATGATCATATTGAAGACTGAAGCAAGCACGGGATAAACAACGATACCTTCTTTGCAATCCGCATAATCATGGATAGTATCGCATTGGAATTTGTTCTCCAGGCTACACTCGCAAGTTCCGCCTGTCTGAGAGAGGATCGAAGCCTATGAATTTTTTGTAATAGTTAGCAAACTTCTCTACCAAGAAGGATGTTTCGCCAATGAGTAATTGCCAATGAGTAATTGCCAATGACCACATACATTCACGGCGATGATGTATGCCATAGTCGCAAAAGTTGTCAGCCCAGCGCGAATCTCTCTGAAGAAGGTTGTGCCTTCAAGTGCTTTGGCCTATTCATATAGTTAGCCCCGTTCGACAATAACAAAGACTCCCTCTCATCCTCTTTCTCTCTGTCTGTTATATAACAATTTGATGATACCTACATGCCCTGAGTCGGCCAGGCGAAACAGTCGCCCCAAGCAGGAACCGCTCAACCATTTGTCAACAAGATCGGCAAAGTCTCGAAATCCGCAGAACTTGGACCGGCCAACTGCAGGAACCGAAGGAAGCCTTGGAGAAGGTAGCCTCGGATCAGGCGTTCCGGGTTCTTGACTGTTCTTAGGGTGTATGGTAGGAGATTCCATGATAGCTAAAAGAGATGAGATTTACTGATCTTTGGGGGCGATTTGTTTTCGAGACTGAAAACACATTGGTTTGATATCTAATAACGGATACAAAGGACAGTAAAAGGTATCTTGGCTATTCGCAAATATGTAGGAAGATGAAACAAAAAAGATGGCTTGTAATGGGAGATGGAATGGAGACGAACAAATGGGAAAAGGCGATGATTTCTAGTTGCATGACTCAGAAACTTTGAAGAACATGAAGAACATGCCTACGGGCCTCCTAAGTCTTTGCCAGGACAACCAACCGCTGTACATGAGGCAGCACGCCCGTACGGCCCGTTTTGCGTTGGTCGATTATGCGGCAGCTGGTCCGCCGGCTGGCAGCATATAGACCATGGAATCTGAAATTATCACGGCTTGGGTTTGAGATAGACAGGCCACTCCAGCTGTACCAGGTGTCTCCGGAGAGGCACAAAGCGATCTCCAGACCTTCAGCAGGGAGCACACGTATCTCACGTTACCATGAAGATTCCCATTAGCGTTTCGAGTCCGCCGGTGCTTGTGCGAGATGGAGAGGAAACTAAAGTCCACGGCAAGGAAGCCTATATTGTATGCAATCTCTTCATCTGTCGTACGAATGCCACCTGGCTGGTTGGTATCTGCCGAGCTGCAGCCTTGGATGGCTTCTGCCATGGTCGCACATCTACACGTATCTGTCTCAGCGAGATAGAGGGAAAGCCATGGAGTGCAACTGACTGCGAGGGTGTATCCGCTCGGCTCCTGGCGCTTTAGCCAATCTATATGTGATATGGCTGATAGCCGAGAGCGCTGATGTTGTACAAACAATGTCAAAGCTGCTGGGAGAGTCGTGAAAGCTCGTTGCACGGGAAGTGATAGCGCGTGGTGGTGTTCGTACAGGCAGGCATTCGAGGTTAGAGGAGAAGCTGAACGATGGGCTTAGCTAATTGATCACAAGATATATGATTATCTGGCTTGAGAAAGATATTCAATAGCCGTGTTAAAAGTATGGGGAATGAGAATACCTTCTAGCATCTATGTTTTAGCCCTGCCTGAGACAGTTGCTAAAGAGTCAGTCAATATATGAGCGCATAGTGTAGGCAACTAGATATTCAGCTTCTCTGTATGACAAGGAGAGAGAATATCCCTTCAGCTGGAACTTCGTTCATCGAGATTACGAAGGGGCGAGACCTGCATGGTCGGAAGCTGCTGTCCATGTCTCATTTCCCTAGTTGGATAAAATATGGCGTGGCAAATCTGACGCGTTGGCGGATGTTGGACATTCGGCATCTGAGTGACTATTTAGAACAGGATGTAACAGACCATGGAGTATCGAGGCTTTGAACTGATCGATATCCGTGAACTGCATTATGAGCATGGAGCCGTCGATAACCTCATATACACTCTCTGGACACAGATCGCTGTTCCAACGCAATGTTTATCTTGTTCAAATAGAACCAACGTCACCATTTCAACTACAGAGGATTAATGGAAAGCCCAGATGGGTAAAGCCTTGTGCTCGCTCAGCTCACTGGTTCAGTTTGTGGCATCATATGTGAGTCGCACGGAGCGAAGGATCCACGACTCTACAAAGTAGCAAGAAAGTTGCAAAGTTGCTGCTATGCGGATATCTCGTTTCTCTCCTCTTCCGACCATCGCTTCTTGTATATGCGCAGCCCTCTCTCTCTCTTCAATCGTAGGCATAAATACTTTATGTCTATGTGGAAGTCATCGTTACTGTTGCTTCCTCCAGGCTGCTCTCAATTTCCCAGCAAACGCTCGCAAACACTTGCAAACGGCCGGTCAGACCTCGCTTGCTATCTGAACGCCACAACACGGGATCTTGCATCTGTTGTGTTCCCACACCCTGTTGCTTGTCTGTTGTTAGCTCAAATGATACCTTAGCTTGCAATTAGGAGAAGCTGAAGCACCTTCCGACTCCAAATTTAGCCCTTCTAGCTTCAACTATGCTCGTCTCGTGCCTCTATAATGGCATTTTTCCTTTGCAAATTTGGCTGGTGGCTGGTGAACAAATTCTCTCTTCTATTTCTCATTTCATTTATTCTTGATGCCAGAGGCCGTGTGTTTTCTCGCTTTGCTGATCGTTTCACCGTGCCCATGAACTGTGGTATCGGATATTGGATAGTAACGATCGTACCATATCTGATCGCTTTATCTCTTATCCATCATCTTTCGCAACTCAAAACCCAAAGCGGTGCAAGTCCTCAACCATTCTCCAACATCTGTCATAGTTCCATACCACTGTCAGAATTCCCCAACCAGAGTTCCTGGTTACAGTTGAACATTAATTGAGTCAAAGGTCAGTGGCATTCAAGCCACAAGCTGGTCAATCCGGCAGCAAGCCTCTTCCATCACTTCCTGCATCAATCATTTGCTGTTGTGACACTAGGCTCTCTTGGTTACGTTACTGCCGCTGTATCATAACAAGGTCAGAGAGGAGGCTTCACCTGTACGTTTGTGGTGAAATCTGCGTGTGCTGCGTTTGCTGTTTGGACGACTCCGATTAGGTGCTTCTCCTTGCCTGCAGGGGGCCATTGCCATCATGTGGGATGTCGTCTGGACAGACCCCAACACAGAACTGGTGGGAGAGCACAAATCGCGAAAGGAGAAAGAGGAGATGCTCAGGAAAGACGATAAAGGCCAGCCAAGACGCCGTTCGGCATCCACAGCCAGCTCGCGCTGGTCAACTGACTCCCCGTTTGCCATCTTCCGCACCAGAGGCTCCAGGAGAGCAAACGCGTCTTCTTCTAACCCGGAAATGGCATCGTCTACCTCATCTGGAGTTGCGTCCCCGGCCATAGCCTCTTCTGATCGCTCACCGATGTCAAAGACATTTGACGAGGGGAGTCGTCGAAGCTCCAGCCGCATGTCCACCAGTTTCCTAGAGAGATTCGCCAACTTCGAAAGTCCGTTGAACACCAGTCCATTGATCTCCGAGAAGAGCGGCGACGTAGGCAGAAGGCTATTTTGCAACCCTGAAACCGAAGGTGAGAACGACCGGCTTGCTTGGATAAAACTGTCCTGTTGGTGACTCTCAAATAGACATCCCTTCCTCGCCATCGGTAATCAAACGCTTCTCAAGCGCTGGCTCGGCATCCGATGATTTGACCGAGTCTGAGAAGATGAAAAGTCTGGTGCAGATATTCCGGCGAAGTCCATCGGCAGTCGAGCCAGTTGGCAACTGCCTGCTGCCGTCTGCGGGTGATACAGCCGCTCCTGACACTTTGGCATTTGGAGAGAAGTGAGTAGTCCGGCGCTGAATTTTTTCCTTTCCTTCATCATCTTCTATTTTCCTCTATTCTCTTCTTTCTCTTCTTTTCTTTTCCTTTCTTGCATTCAAATCCTCCCTCTCTCTGTTTCATGACCTGCGCTGCATCTTTCTTGAAGCTGACATGCCATAAAAGATCTCCATCTTCACCTTCATCGCCCACAGCCAAACCAAAACTTTGCCTAACAGCTATGCAGATTCCGCAGGTGGGCTCCAAGCTTGCCTCAGGGGATAATAGCATGAAGCCACGTATTACACCAAATAATGCCGAAGCTTGGAAGCCGGTGGATGAATGGGAGCCTCTCCCTCTCCTGCGAGGATCGCCCGAGCTCACCTCTTCGGATTTCCTTGTTGACGCCGACTACTTTGAACATAGCCGTGGAATACATAACGATTTTCGTTTACTACACGCAGCAGTTGTTAGCATGGCAAAGAAGAGTGCGGCGGAAATTCTAGTTATACTAGAGACGTTATGGAAGAAGGTCGCAGAGAAAGATGCCGCTGACCTTCTGGCAGACAGCCCTGTAGCTGAGAGTCTGCGCAGATGGATGCTTTCGACTATGATCCACATGGACCAAATTCCGACCCCAGAAAATCGAATGTTACCTCGTAAGGAGTGCCTCCTGACAGCTCGCATGGTTGTGTGTCTCTATGATTCAGCAGGTAAATGTTAATATTGCTTCATGTTGAGCAGCAATATGCTAATGTATATGTGTTTAACATAGCTACTGTCGCCTATCTCGCTGCACTTGAACCCTCGAAACAACACGACCATATCTCGCTTATGCCGACGCTGAAAGAAGATTTGTTTAACAACGTTCGGATAATTTCGGTTCCCAGAGTCTCGCCTACAGAATTTCCAATAGCGCCCCGGATTTATGAATCGGTTCATTCATTGACGCTTCCTTCTTTGTGTCCCTTGCCCCTGCTACCTGGGATACTCAATAATGTCTACAAATGCTTAAATAAAAAAGGCTTCATTCGGCTGATACTTATTGATCCACTACCTCGAGCTGCTACCTTGGGCACAAAGATGAGAACATGGATAGAGGAGAATCTACTTCGGAACCTAGCAAAACAAGGAAAATGTATGAGCCCCAGCACGGTCTTTCCGCATCTACTCGCTCAGGCTTGTCTCCGTGGCGATGGAAGCATCCTTACGACTACAAGGTTTTACGCCATGCCGGGTAGCGCAATAAGCAGAGATCAAGATGCAGCTAAAGGCTCAGTGCAAATGGAGAATGAGGACAAGGCGCAGGTTAGAAGTCTAGTCGGGCGTATGCTTTGGGTGGAGGTATGGGGCTCATATGTGACTTGTAATAGATGGTGGTGGGATGACCCGGAATGCGTCGCCGAGTGTCTCGAGCTGGGTACACTATGGGAATACCATGCCGTCAAAGGGGTCAAGGAACTGAAGACGGCGTAGATACACAGCCAGGCTTGACTAGAAACTGCCTATGAATGAATACCGACGAGTCAGTGTTGAAGAGCAACGATATTTGCCTTTTTGGGACAAACACTGAATTAACAGGGGGTGAATATGCGGTTTTCAGACCGGAACCTTGACTCGGCCGAGATGGATATTTTCTTTTCTTTTCTTCTTTCTTTGCGACTGATGGCTCTTGGCACTGAGTCGTTCGTTTTTCCAAGAAGAGTCATGTCGTGTATAGGCCGGCGTTGCTGCGGTTGGGATATTAGGGCGTGGAATTTGCCATCTAGTTCAGGGCACCATTTGTGGCTTATCGAAACCAGCAAGAAGATCATTCCCGTACCTGTCTCAAGCAACCCGGTTTGCCGTTTAGAGCTTGTGACAAGCAGCTCGGGCCAAAAGACTCCGCGAGCACCATATACAGATATCACTCCGTACTCCGTACTGCAACCTGTTTGGTTGCATCGCTCGATAGATCCAGTGTTACATGAGAAGAGTGGGACAGACGCAGGGGCCCCTTTCTGTTGACGATCAGCGAGGATGGTTGCACATCCAATGTCCGTAAACAGGGGGCTGCTTGGATGATGAACTGAAGTCCTGATGCTACGTCGATAAGGGGAGGGGGTTTGCGTTTGCGTATGTGATTACGAAACAGCGGCTGTGCTGTGCAATCATGCAGCCACGAATGGCAACCTGTTGGCCAACCACTGCTGCCCCGAATCAACGTCTTTGCAGATACCACCAACCATATACTACTACCTACAAGTATGCATCATGCATCCCCTTTAAGCTGCGAACCGTCCCCTAGCGGTTGTTTCGATTCTGCAGTAGTCTCGAATAAGGAAGTTGGTCCGCAGGCCAGTGCAGGTACAAACAGAAAGCATCCTTTGAGCCGCGGCTTGTGCGAGCTTTCTTCTGAATCTATTGCTTTCTCGGAGAATAAAACCCATTGCGATGGGCGCCTCTTTTCCAAATCCGACCATCTTTGAGCCGCTAGCCGTTTAATTTTTACCACGGCCGTGTTTTCCGTTGGTTGGCCTTTTCCTCAGTCTCTTACCCTAGCAGGGATGAGGGAATAATTCTTTCAGAGTCTTGTCAACGAATTGATTCAACAGCCGCTAACATTGCATTTGTGCCTAAATTCTTCATCCAGCAGCGCCATCGTTTCGCCGTCCCGGAAACTAGGCTCCTTTTGAATGCTGACCGACGGCTACACTTCTCCGCCCACTTGCGGATGTTGAAGGTTCCTCTGTCTTCTGCACACGGGGAGTATACGAGAGGCATCACAAAGACACGGGCTATTTGGCCGACTGTTGGCCTGACGCTGTTCATTTGTGCATCACTGCACTCTCCCGTTTTGGCAGGACCGTTGGGCAGGCTTCCCTTGGCAATGCTGTAAGTTGTGCTGACCGGGGGAGCCGTCTAGCAAGGGAATAATCGTGTCTAAAAGAGGGTATTAGCATCTGTCCGAGATACTATGTATGTAGCACCCGGCCACACGGATATCTGATGAGGAGAAAAAGCAGAGAAAGTTAAGCTACCAGCATAAATCACACCTCAGCCCTATAAACGCATACGGATAGACAAGCCAGGTTACCTAGGATTGCAATCCTATATAAGCACTGAGCTTACAGTGCTTTCTCACCCCGCGTCACTATGCTTCGTCTAGCAAAGCGGAGCGCGCATTTTCACGCTCGTGAATACCCTGGGCTCTTGGCCTGTACCCTTGCCTTTGTGACGATTCTGTGAAGTTGTTGTTGGACGCGACGTGGACGGGAACGATATGCGGGGAATAACAAAAAAAAAAAAAAAAAAAAAAAAAAAGAGCGCATAAATGCGGAAATAATTTGCTTGGGTGGCTGATGGCTGTATTTTGTGTTCCCCGAAAACATCGTCCATTTCCTCACCGTATTTCTCCGACTGTTCGGGAAAGGGAGTTTGCTCGCCGATGATGCTGATGATGGGAGAAGAATCCCGGGGGCGTAATATTCAGGGAATCGCAATCAGCTGCTGTTGGCCAAAGCTGCTGATGAAAGCTGATGAAAGCTGATGAATGAGGCCCGCAGCATTTCATAGGCCGAACAGAAAGAAAAATGGCCTGATACGGGCCAGCTAGCTGCTATATGGAGTAGTAGTTGCATATTGTACATACAGTAGTACTCCGTAGTAGGTGTCTGCAATGCACGCACTCTCTCTCACCTCTTATTAATAAAGCACTACTACTAATCAGCCCGCTTCTCTCGTCACGCACGGTTGACCTACCCCAAGCGTGCCGCTGCGGCGGAGATTGAGGGGACCCTTGTTCCTGAATCCTACCCGTGTTGTGTGCCACACGTGTTGACCCTTGGAGGCAGAGGAGGGGGAGAGGGCCTGGATCTAGATTGGAATACGGAGTAATCGTGTATGTTTGGGGCCAGCAAAAAGAAATTTGATCGAGGGGCGGCTAGTTGTTCTGTATCTGTTGACTAGATCGTCGGAATATGATGCCGAATGTAATTGCATTTGCATTTGCATTGCTCGTTAGCAATGGTTGATGGTTGATACTCCCGCATAGATTGAGTCCTTTCAGCCCTTGCAGATTTGGACACTACGATTCACAGTTGGAGAGTATAGTCTTTCGTACTGAAATAGGGAGGGGAAAAGATTAAGAAATCATTAGCGAATGCAGCGTAGTTCAGCTTCGATAGTATCTTGATAGTCATAGTAACGTCCTGGGTATCTTCCCGCCTTTTGTCAATTCCCAAGTGGCAAATCGCCATCCCTGAATACCTCTCAGAACTTGTCATCCTTTGCCGTCATAAACATACAGAAAAAAAACCAAAAAAAGGGAACAAAAGAGAATGCGAGAAGAAAAAAAAATAAAGACATTGCATGGGTAAAAAAGAAGCGAATGAAAGCATGTCCACCGGAGAGCATCAAACACTCGGTTGGGCGATTAAATAATATACTGGAAGTAGTAGCAACACACATTTTCCATCCTCATTATTTTTATCCAGTGCTTGAGCGTCCATACTGTGAGCTGGTCTCCGCCGAATGAGCATCTGCTGAGTGTGTCCGGGTGTTGGCCAGCTCCGTCATACTCTCCGAGTCGAGACCCTTATTCGCGCGTCCTGGCCTAAACTGGCTTATACGGCGGCTGTGGCGGCTGTTTTCGTCTTGCGCACCCATTCCTCCAACCAACTCCATCACCTCTGGCCGTTTGCCAGATCTTAGATCCTCAAAAAAGCTCTTGCAGGCACCCCATGATGTTACAGCGTAAATGAGAGCGTTCCAAAATCCCTGGAGCGGAAGCACAAAGGCACTCATGATTTCAAGTGGTGCGTTGATCTCCTGCGATTTCACCACAGAGTAGACTCGATTGGCACTTGACGGAATCCATGTAATGAGAAGTGCTGTAAAGAAAAGAAGAGAACACTTAGCGTAAGCCCAAGCTGCGTTGTTGATTTCGTAATTGCGTCGTCGAGCGTTCGGCGGGCGGTTTCCTCTTCCGAGTCTGGATTTCTTGACAGCTTCGATTTCAGGAGCTGGAACAGGCTGAATTTTGTCATCCGCGGCGGCCTTACTAGCCGAGATATGCACAGAGTAGTTGGGATTTTGTGAGTCGGGCTCTGTAAGAGACGGTCGGTGGCCTTGGGAGCCATTCGCGTTGAGGTTTCCGGGGTTGGCTTCTGAAGTGGTGACCGTTACTTCAGTTGTCCTGAGAGTAGTGATGACGTCGATAGAAGATAGGCCCTCAGATGAGTGAAAGTCGTTGAGTTGCTTATGCTTTTCGTAGATTGTTCGTCCAGCTCGGATATAGATGAAAAAGGTGGCGAAAATAACGACCCTGAACTGGAGTTAGTAAAGAGGTTTCACCTATTTCTTTTATTTGCCAAAAGACAATCTCTTCTTCAAATTTCTTCTTCTTAAAAAAAAAAAGCTTACCAAACTGGGCCATAGAACGTAGCGATACGGAAAATATCCCACTCAGTTGTGATCCAGCACCAGATAGTGGCATTACCATATGCTCGATACCCGTCCTTGTTCTTGAGAAAGATGTATACAAAGGCAGGAATAAAAGGAATACCATAGCAGCAAAGCAAGTAGGGTATCTCCATTCTTCGCAGCTTCCTAGCGTCATATTTGTGATAAAATGTCAGATAGACATTGAACGCCATGGCTAGCGTCCAGAATGCATCTGCAGGCATAAACCTAAGCTTTGTCAGCTGGACCATAACAACAAGAAATCATGTTTATCTCTGTATCAAAAGCATACATCTGAATGAGGAATCCTTGTAGCTGGCATCCGGGGGAGTTCGGTGAACTGAGATAGCTACGAGACATGAGCGTCCCTACATTGGTCATCATATTACCAAATGAGGCATAAAACACAAGTCTGTTGATAGGCTTGTGGAACGAGCTCGAGGCACAGAATGTAACCACGACGAAGACACATCCTAGAAGAGAAATGACCGAACAGACTCGTTCGATGTCGCTGATGAGATTCAGCTGATGCTGAGTGAGACCGTCAGACATCTTGAGTGGTCAAGAGCAAAGTGTCGAGAAAATGCGATTCATGAGCTTCGTATATTTCGAATTGAAGGCGTAGACGTGCCGGCAGCCCCGGTCCTCGTCAGTGAGGTAGGAGACTAATAATTCCCAGCTCAAGCGTATGAACTTTCCTCGTCAGCTTCTCCAGATGGGGAAGAGGGGAAAGACTATCAGTATTATATGTGCAGTTAAGAAGAGGTGAATCAGGGATTCCGCTGCAGTGCATGTACTACCCAACAACAGATGGCAGGGGTCGGTGAAAGGGTGCGTGAGAGCACTACTTCACAACTTCAAATTGGCAAAACATGGCAAGCTGGAAAGAGGATGGGAGAGAACACATAAATGCCAGCACGGAGTAGGCGGGAGCAAGCTCCCGTGCTAATAAACCGCGCCCTCTTAATGTAGTATCTGATCGACGAAGTAGACTCAGTAGTTCGCTGCAAGCGTACGGTCCATGTGCCGGCGCCAGAAGCACGGGCGAGAGGGTCTAAGATGGTTTGGAAGCGTGGAAAAACGGTCAGTGGCGCCTACGTCTCAGAATGCCTGCCACTGGGTGGATGAACGTCACAATCGTTAGGGCGTACGGGTACGCTTGGAAAGGGTTAAATCCAGACAAAACAGCCTTTACCCGTACCAGGCTTGCGGCGATACGAGCCTAGCGGACAGGACGAAGATGCTTTGAGCGGGTATTGAAAAATCCATAGCAGGATGTCTAGCAACAAGGTGGTTAGGCTAAGAGCAGGGGGGCCGAGACAACGGAACCAAGTCAATAGCATCCGTATGGCGAATATCACTCTGGGGCCGGAGATGAAGTCCAGCTTCATGCATAGTGTGAGTGGGTTTGGGCGAGCGGACGCGAGTGGAGATGTATCTGGCCAATGTCGAAGCGAGGTAACGACTGGATCAAGACCTCATTTAGCCCACAGAACCTTGCCCGTTGCCTAGCTAGTGTGCGAAATATCGGTACAAACGTGGCAAAGCGTTTGGGTTGGATTGACATGGAGCATAACTGGATGCATGCTTTAGCATCATAAAAATTTGTTCTAGCTAGCCGTCAGGGGCGCAACCAAGAACAATATTGCCCCCACATTCAAAGCCCTCTGGGCACATTTTCATGTGCCCAACGTCCATCCGGGGAATTGGTCGTCAGAGACCCTGATGTTGAAGAAAATGACGTTAAAACGCTCGGACAAAAATAGCCTGTAAGCAATTTTAAGGACAAACAGCGCGGGAAACTGTGCCAAGGCCCCCCAATGGCTTTGGTTCGGCGCCACCGTTTCCCTCTAGTCAATAGCTTGCTGGTTAGTACCGGACGTTACTTGAGTAGTCAAATTGTGTTAGAGCCGCTCCGTACTGTACGACGTGCGGAGTACGGAGCGCTACTCTGCTGCAGCACCGTCGTAGCAATCCTACTCTGAAAATAGGAATGGAACGGACGTGGCGGAGGTTCCCCCCGAGCAGTTCCCCATACTACCTTCAAAAACCAGGGCCAGGGACTAGCGTGGCCGGAGAGTCATAACCCCTGAAGAGTCCAACGACATGGCGGCTTTTAGACAGGCATTCCAGATTCGCCTCAACGGGCTCTAGCTGGTTTCGCGTAAGGCTAGCTGGTGCCTAGATGAAGGCCGCCTCCCATCGTGACGATATTAGAACTCATTTGGTGCTTGATCAGCACAAGCAATGAGACTAGCACTCCCACTCGTCCGTAGTCGTACGCCAAAGGCCAGAGTAGTACAGACAGTGGCGACACAGAAAGGTCAGAAGATTGCTTTGAAACAGTGTCGTTAAGGCTAGTCTGTCGTATGTACTGTAGCTCTGAAACTTTCTATTAAGAAATTCGTCGGACGCTTTTGTGAGGCCACTGATGCATCGACACAAAGATCGGCCGCATCGCGCGTCGGGGTCCTTCTTAGAATGGCTAAGAATAAGCAGCGCTATCATCGCCAAGGAAGACGGCATCGCCTTGACACACTCGCTTCCTGATCGAATCTTTGCCAAGAAGGCTGTCGTGCTCTCAAGCTCAACACTGTGGTTTTTTTAGCAGCAGCAGCAGCAGCAGCAGCAGTAAATCCCAGGCACAGGACCGTCTGCAAGGGCCTGGACCTGCAGAAGATCTCATATAGAAGACGTACCGCACTTGCGTGTACTGTCAATCAATCAAGGCCCCGCCCTCATAGCTCCAGAGCTATCCGCACAGGCCCGTGATGCTAACCCTCGATCTGGATGAATTGCCTCTCTAGCTCAATCTCCCCCCCTCTCTCCTTTTTTTCTCAGCTCTTCAGTGGCTAGAGTCTCGCGGTGAGCGCAACCAGCAGCCCACAGCGGGTCATAAACAAGGCTGGCCTGGCGTATTCAGCCTAAGAAGTTGGAATTGACATCTGCGGACTGTCAGGGACACCGGACATGTCTGCCGAATTGACCAAGCGGGGTCGAAATTGCATGTCTTACTGTACGAGTGGCTAGAAAAAACGAAGAGATGAAGATTTGCAATCCTCTTGTTCTTTGTTCTGCTCTTCAGCTGATGCCATATCAGCCCTGTGCAGAGTTTCCGCATTCTGCGCATGTAGTTTGAACAAGGTGCCGCGTGGCCATGAAACGGAAACGCGACCATTTCTGCAGCACATCCCTCGGACCGTTTCTCTATCCGTGCCTTCCTCGCCTTCCCACATGGCACAGGGAACACTGCCAGGTTCCTGTTTGCCTGTGCGCCGCTCAAGATACTTTGCAACTGATAGACGGACGCGCCGTCACAAGGGCAGGCACTAACTCGGCCCTTGTACCTCACCATTGCGTCCATCTTGTCTAGCCCGCCCATCTCAGTCCCAAACCAGCCTCGTCTACGTTCGCCAGTCGACAGTGCCGGCAGTAGAGGGCCATCAATACCGCAACTGCTAGAGCCTCCTACGACTAGCTGCCGACGATCCAAATTCTCCAAGCGTCAAGAGACCATCGCTCAAGGGTTCCAGCGCCAGCCGAGGCTCTGATCAGCGCTCCGAGGCCAAACCCGGCAACGTGGTTTTGCTAGCCCAGCGAGATCCTTGCATCGACGGCCAGCCATGATCGATAACCCATGATCTCTAATCCCTTAATAGATCCGATGTCTGATTCGTTCATGCCTGCGCTGCGTAAGGAGCGAACGCATCCGACCCACACGCATGTCCAATGCACCAGCACCTCGAATCTCCAAAAAGGCAGACAAATAAGGGGCCGGCCGTCGATGCTGGGGTGCGGAGCAGTCTATGCGGCCGTGTCTTATATTATCAACTCGCTGCCTCAGCGTTACAAATTCAAGGCTAGCAGCACCTACGAGTCATGGCCGTCTCTCCAGGCACAAGAGTCATGCCGGTGGGACCGGGCAGCACCGCGTCTAAGCACCGCACCTATCACCGGCCGGCGGCCGCACGGGACGGCATCCACGAAAATTTTGACGACTCCTCTCTTTGTCTCACAGCGGCAACTCATGGCATACAAGCACGAGCGTGCGGAAACCAGCGGAGGAATAGGAAACGCCGCTCATATAAATCCATTTCACGAGGCTTAAGGGGGGCGGGCACTAGGAAATAAAGCGGTAAGCTTCTAAAGACAAGCAATATTGGATGAGGAAGAAGGCGCGCGGCCGTGCCGTGTCCGTGTCCGCATCTGGCGGTGGTTGAAACTCTTTGTGGGTGGTTACGAAGTTTACATCGCGAGCGACTCAAAGTGCTGTCAGGCCTACCAAGCCCGGGATATCAAACCCTTTCCACGTCAGCCTTGTCTGGTCGTCTTGCATATCATAATCGACTGCAAATGGAAATCAAAGCATCGGTTCCAAAACGGCCTTTTTGCGGAGCCGCTATGTCACTCGCTTAGCTGACAACACGAAGCACAGGCACGTAGCATCTGTGGATACAATCTTCTAAACCGGTCAGTATGGTTCATCTCCGCAGAGCTATTGTATGGCTAGATAACAATAGCTCTGGGTTTCAGTCTCAGCCACCATTGATTCGACGACTTTGGAAGGCGAAAACACGCTGCGTCTCGCCAATCACCTCTGAAGATCATATGGTCGGTGTCGGTCTACTCTTCACCGATCGGTTATGCACCTGCGACGCTGGAACGCATTGAGCTGCCCCGGGTTATAGATATATGATTGATTGTCTTGCGGAAAACGCAGGTGGTTTTCGCCGATTCCTCTCCAAGGCTGGATAAGTCAACTCTGGCCTTGGTTCACTACTATCTCTTGCATGTCGCGCCTCGCCCCATGTTAAAATTTCACAACATCGTAAACCCTTTATTGATTTTGTATCAGTAAACATGTTGAGCCTTGATTTGCTGTGACATCACACATTATCCCCGGGCCTTGTTCTAGAAGTATCTTAGGCAGACAGGCCCGCCAAGGGAGTCCCGTTTTAATAAGATGCTGACAAGACCAAAAAAAAATATGCCCGAGAAACTTGTTGACAAAGCTACGCTCCACTGCGAGTACCTATCTCCGGTTGCAAAGTTTGCTGAAAGTGGCTCTCTCGTATCTTCTCTGCCCTTAAGCTCATCCCGCTCTTTCATCCGTCAATCTCCTTTGGGTTCGGATGACAATTGCAACTCTGCAAGGGAAACCATCTATGATCTCTGATTAAAATAAGACCGAAATGCAAGACTTGTTCCAGCGGGCGTTTTGCTCCTTGTATCGTGTATATCCCTGACTCAGGGGGTAATTATCTACAAGGTTGACCACTCACTTTCAAGAAGCGAAACAAAGTGATACTGATTCATGCTATCTACATTGAATAAAATTTGCCTACAGAAGCAACTTGCTGCTTGCCTGTAGGTTGAGCTCTCGGTCGGTAAAGCTGTACAAAGAGCTAAAAAGGCTCAGAATCTTAAAGTGTAGTGAACAAGCGGTAGACAAGTCAGCGGCTACAAAGCCAAGCGCAGAAAAGTAATACGGGAGTTAGTACCGACAATTTCGACTTTTCAAGCTTTCATTTTGATAGGGCTTGTAACCTTTTAGACGCACTCAAAAACATTTAACTAAAGTCGTGAGTGCGTTATCGTTTCCTTCAACTAGCTGATCTGGCCACGATGGTGGGCGCAAATGCACTCTCTTGGAATTGGCTCAATATTGGAAGAATATCCACTTTTCGCTGTTTATCGTAATGAAAATGTGCGCTTCATTGAACACATCTCTAGTTTATGTCGGCATTTCTGAGGAGAAAGAGGCAATCTCGTTATGATGCATCACTTTCCTCAACTGCCGTGAGTGATCGCAACGTGGTGTCGTTCGGCAGTAGAGTTGTATCGGTGCCGCCAAATTAAACGAATGCGACTCAGGTATCAATCAATTTACAAGACACCTAATTGCTGGCTAGTGCCTGTTGTCAAAGAGATTTGTCGGCTAATAAGCGGTAATAACGTAGATGAGGTATTCTCGGCTGGTGTTTAGACCTACATATAGGCGTTATCGGCCAGCGCATACCTTTATAAAAGCCTATGTACATGTAATTATCAATTTCCCAAATTATTCCGTAGATTGATGTTATCAAAGTGTGCTTATTTAACTAGATATAGCGCGTTTTGAATATTTGTATCATATTTACGGAATACTTCGTACATATCAGCCTCGCTATAGGATGCCTGCCTTGTCAAATGATACATATCTAAGTTATTTAATGCCAGCAACCCTCACCGCCATTTTAGTCTATGCATCCCTTGGAGATATTAGTTTCAATTCAAAAATACCAATATGATAGCTCGAATGTTACGTAGCAGTTGCCTATTCAACAGTTTCAGCGAAATATTTAAGGGGGAGCACGTCTAGGGTGGTTCAGGCATATATCAAGGACAATAGGTGCCATATTTTCCGTGTTTTTTTATAGCTCGTGTTACATAAATCTTCCTTTTTTTTGGTTTTTTCTTTTTTGCTTTGAGAATGCGTTTTTGTATGATTAATGGCGAAGCATTGCCGTGAATTCGCACACAGAGGCCTTGTCGAAGTCGTCTATATAGACAAACGCGGACGGTAGCAGGAAGTTGCCAGTTTCTGTTTTGCATTCTTTCAAAAACTAATACGTGTATCAAAGTCCAAGAAGTTGAATCATCTCTTAAGTTGAGATATAAATGCTTATAGAGCCCAAGCAAATTTTTGGGCTCTCATTCGCTCTTACTTCTCATTCTGCGCGCTTGCAGAGTTCCGGCACAAAGGATAATTACTCGGACAACATCTTAAAGCATGTTTCATTGATGCTCCGACGAAAACCTAATTGCTTACTTAACCTCTTTCTCAATTTTAAGAGCTTTCCTCGCAGCTTTTTAGGATTTCGTAGCGAATGATCCCTAAGAAATCTCGTCATAGCACAATATTCTATGCTGATGTACCTGTTGGCTTCGAGTCCTCAAATGTAACGGCATACTAGTCACATATTACCTTGGAATTTAATGGCGGCGTACAAAAGAGATGGAGGATAGTCTGTAAGGCCTCGTGAAGAGCTTGATACCAGCTCTTGAGAGCGAGCTAAAAAAAAAAAAAAAAAAAAAAAAAAAAAAAAAAAAAAAAACATTACAAGGGCTCTCTATTAACGGCGCTTGTCATATTTTCGAACTGTTCCCAAACTGAGGTGGTTCTGCAGGTTTAAACGGTTTAAAGTACTCACTTACCAAGATTTTCAACGAGATTTTACCACTGTACATTCCATTGTTAATGTGCTTAGTACCAGAAACATCAATATTACTAGCCATCTAACTCAAAGATACATGATTATTGAGAACAAGATATCACTTCAACTTGAAGATGAACCGTTGATACAAACTTAAGCTGTTCAAATATATCTTATAGCCCCACTATCAGACACAAATTTCATGCCGTAAGAGGGTTAAATATACCTATGTATATACAGGATCTATTTTCCTCTTTCTAGTATGGCTATTCTCCTATAATTATTATAGAACGAGGGGCCATCTAATCTCTAATCTCCCTAGTCATTCTTCTCTTGGTCACTTCAAAGTATGATTTACCAGAGTCTCAAAGACTAGATAAATCGGCGGTAGGTTATAGAATTCGCAGAGGCCAATATTACTAGGATAAAAACTCGCTTTTTCCTCGTGTTCGAAAGAAATCATGAATATAATAATTAGCTAACAGATTGAGTGGAAATCATTCATCATATGTGAACGGTTTTAAAATAAAACAACCATCTCAAACATTCCGCTCACGTTACGATATCAAGGCATACATGTATGGATGCATGTGGTATTTTGATCATATCATCTACGCAGATACTACTGCATCACCTTTTTTTAAGTGCCATTTTTATTAATGAGATCCTAACTTCAAATCATTTGTATATTTTCTATTATCCAACACTCCGACATCATCACCCTCAACACGGCCCGCAGTGCAAATCGTCGCCATCCCACCTCTCATCCAATTATCTACTACCACAGCCCAACCCTCCAATCGCAACCGCCAATTCTACCCTAGAAAAAAAAGATACGGTTCCCTCTGCTCATTCGACTGATATATTCTCCTTGCACGTAAAACTATGATCATATAATATTTAATATTCCGCCTAGCGCTAGACAGTTGTCAAAAGCCTTCTCCATAGATGCGCTGGCTAGTTGGCTACGTGTTTGATGATTCACTTCACTTATGCAAAGAGAAAACGAACTGCGTTGTCAGGTCCCCAAATTCTGACCACCTTCAAGTGCTGGCTACAAATATACTGTATAACGTAGCTTTTGTGGCGTGTGTCAGCCCACATGTATACAGGCTATCGTTTTTTATCACAATGATACAGTGAGCGTGGAGAATTTTTGTCATTCCATCAACACCAATCTCAATTTTGTATTTTTATATTTATTTTTATTTTTAATCACCACTAAGGGAGATTCTTACATTATAAAGGCCGCAGCGCTTGTGAAAAGAATGGGCGACTTTCGTCTCGCTACTGCTTACTCCGTTGGGGATTCCTTCTTTTGTGACATGTCTCTGTTTCATCACCAAATGGCCCCATTGTGGCATTAATGTGACAGATCGCATCTCGGTTATAGAGCGTCGGATCTACCAAGGTACGTTTGATAAGCCACCTACCGCCGCTATGTGAACAAATGATTGAGGGAATTGAGAGCGCGGCATTTAATCGAGCACACTCTAAGAAGTCGTATCGTTACTACATAGTATGTTGCCTGGCCTGGGGATATGACCCTGGGCAGATCTTTCCAGGACCAGGGGTTGTATGAGATGAAAACGCACCTAAAGCTGAGATTTTGCATGCGGCGATATTTCTCCGTCGATCTTATAGTGCTTTGCATGCAAAGCAGCAAGAAGCTGGGTCAGGCTCCTTTCACGCTATGTACAGTCTTACCTACTTATCACTGTTCAAAAAGGTATTTCCGCTAAATCACTCTCGTTCGCAGTGTCATGTATGGCTTAAATGGCACCACGTAGGGTTGTAGCGGGCATCACATGCATTGTCGCTATGCAACTTATAGAAACGAGTGCAGAAGCTCTAACGCGATTCGAACGAAAGGCGGTTCCGTCGTAAAGACCAACAAGCTGAGGGCCGAACATCTGCATATCCCGTGAATAAACGTGATGCGACCTTCCTCTGCGGCCACAGCTCATGTTTGATGCATGTAAACCACCTTTGTTGGCCTTAGAGTACTGGTACTTCCACCCGCCGACTCCACAGTCTCACCACGGCCTGGCTGGGTGGAGATTGAGGGCTCCATATTCCTGAGCAGGTTCTCGGGAGTTCCCCTTACGGGCAAGTCCATTAAACCTGGTGGTGAAGAGAGGACGCGGCCGGAATTAGTCGCATATTAAGCTGATGGTGATGGGAATAATGGACAGGCTGATATAATATTGAAGAAGTATCCGGCTTAATATCATGAGAAAGCAAACGCCACCGTCTGCTGGGCCCTCTTTGCCTGAGCCAGACTTTCCCCGGTATAAAAAGAGGGGAGGGTAGAGAAAGATCTCATATCAGAGCGAAACAAAATAGATTAAGAGAGTAGGAGAAAGGACAGAAAGCTTGCTATAAAAGCCTCGCGGCAGAATGCAAGAAAGTGGTCTCTGAGCACAGTACAAAATTTCCACCAGCAAATGAGCAATACAAGTACAAAAGAAGCCGATAATTAAAACAAAAGAGTAGGGCGAGATATAGCGGGGAAAAGAGGAAAAGAAGATATGGGGGCGATTAAAAGGACGATTAAAACAAGGTAAAGGGGGAAGGGTATCGCTTTTTTTTGCCTCCATCTAAAGCTCAAGCTAAATGCGCCTGAGTGTCAAAAGGCCAACCTCGAGTACGTTTTCCATCTATCCAATCCAAAAGAAATTGCTTCGCTGCAGGTCTTAATGTGATATCCAAACACCGAAATCCGAAAAGGCAATAAAACAATAGTTCCTCCGAGCCTATCTTGCAAATCAGCTTAACAGGCACCAACGTTTATAAGAGACAATGCAAACACAAAAGCAGCCTAAAAATTAAGAGAGAAGGAGAAATAGAAATAGAAGAGAAAGAGAAAATGAAAACAAAAGCACTTGGCAGATTTAACCATGCTCTGTCATCGCGTCACTATTGTCAACAGATGGATGCCGTTGATATATATGCCTAGGAACGCCGTCAGATGCGGCCCGCGACAGCTGCGTTGTCCCTACGCGAGATGAATACTCCGAGTTGTCACTTGTAATGGGCTTGAAGAAGCCATCTACTAGTGACATGGTGCTATCGCGCCACCAGTAATGCATAACATCGCACTGCCAGCGCCACATATCCCTAATCTTCAATGATCGGCTTGCTTGGAAGGTGGACCGTAACAGCACTGCATTGAGAGGGGACAGTCGCAGTTGGTGAAGGAGCCATCGATTCACGTAATCAGCCTTCTTCCCGCCATCACACTCTCGCATGAGGTTGTCAATCGCATACTCTTTCGACGCTAATCTCTTCTTCACGCCCTTTTCTGGGTGGTGATTCGGAAGTCGAATAGCTGCTTTGAGCGCCCCTAGTGTGGTCAGAGGCTCTTCAGCCAACACATGATCTGGCTGAGAAAGCAACTCATTGAACTCAGTGTGAGCTAGTGTTTTGCGGCGGCTCATTATCGTGTGCTCATCATCCAGATCCAGATCCTCATATCTGATCTGCGGATCTAATGCATATTCCATCTTGATAGACATATGCTTCTTCATGACTCCCCTGTCTTCGCAAAGTTTTTTGAGACCATTTACTTTGGATTCTAGGCTGGTCATAATATCATTCATCCGCTGCTCTTCGTAAGGGAATTCGTCAAAGAATTCCTTCATCTCCTGCTCGTCCGAGACCTTCTGCTTGGTAGTCTTTTTCAACTGCTGTTCCTCTTCATACTGTTGTTTAGTAGAAAGGAGGTCTGCGTATTCGTCTCGAGCGTTACCGAGGTATCCCACCGTTGATGTCAATTCCACATATAGAGGATGTGGTTCCTCAACAGGGCCATACGGAGATATGCCCCTGAGTTCATACGGTATCTCTGTCTGATCGATGCTAAAGTTAGCAGCGCCAGAGTCACTGGAGATGTCTAATTGGCGCTCCTCTTTAGTTTGTCCAGCAGCCAAGATGCTGAAAAATCTAGTTTCGAGGATGCTCAGATCGCGCTCCTCCTCGTCCAACATTGCCTCAAGAGCTTCATAGCTAGACTCCAGAACTTGATAGTCATCTCTAAGCTGTTGCATCTTCTCTAGCCGAGATTCAAACAGGCTGGCAGGGTAATCAATTAGCTCTCGTTGGCTAACCAGCACAGGTCGGACAACTCCCATGAATGCATTATCAGCGGCATCTTTCTCACGCCTTTTTTCCCGCAACTCTTTTCTCCTTGATCGCATTTTCGCTCTCGTCCCACTCAACTTGGCTCTTTTTTCTTTTAACTGCTGCCATAGCATTTCTATTTCGCCATGTGATGAATCATCAGAGTGTACAGAGCCATCTAAGCGGGACTCGGTGTCGGTGGGATCGAGAACTGCAGAAATGTCGCCGAGTCTTGAACGAGATCTCGTTGGGCTCCTTGACTTTTCGTATTGTGATACCCATGCTGTAATTTGATTTGCCGCCGAAGATCTACTCCGCGGAGCAGATGGTCCATGGGCCGGCCCAGCGGGCAGCTGGGGAGGAAACTGCCTAGCATTTCGATAAGCGAATGGATCTTCATTAGATGACGAAGAGGAAGAACTTGAGGTCTCGTCATATCCAGACCTAGTGGACGAGAAAGTCAGTGTTTCGTCTTCAAGCCCATCGCTTCGCCGGCGGAGCGATCGTCTTGAGTTCCGTTTGCCCCTTGACGGTCTTGGCCGTACGTGACTGTTTTCTAGAAAGCCGGGCGCGGGCTGAGCCAACTGCTGCATGCCGGCTGATGTTTGTGAAGTTAGAGAAGATGGCGGCTCAGGTCTCTCGCCAGCCAGGCTAAGACCCCCGCCGTTAATCGTTGGAAGACGGGGGCCATAGGAGGGAGGAAGAGAGTTGAGTGGAGGAGGTGGTGGCGGCGGCGGGTGAGGGGGGACATAATAGTGTCGAGCACCATGACTGTCATCGGCCCTGTTCAGCCTGACTGGTGATGACGATGGCGGCGATGCTTGAGCAGAGCCAGTGCAAAATAGCGGAGGTCGAAAAGGCCCATACCGAGACTGGTCTGCCGGGCCCGGTGGATAGGGTCGGGCAGCTTCGTTGGGACTCCTTGGGACAAATCGACCTGTTCCCCTGCCTGCGCCACGTCCTCTTCCTCGACCCCGCTCTGGCCCTCGCTGGAGAGAATGTGGGAGCGCGGGAGGTAGAGGGAAAATAGAAGAGAATGCATTGGAAACTCTGCCAGGGAGAGGCGTCCGACTGCCAGCAGATGCAAAGGGCGTCAGTGGTGGGCTTGACACCACGGGATCAGGAGTAGTGACCCTGCTGGATATTGTCGACGTATCGCTATGCAGCTTCCAGCCATCGCTCTCTTTCAAGTCCTCGTCTTCGTGAGACGACGCAGCGGCAGCGAATGTGACAGACGAGCTGTCGGCCGGATCGTCCATGTTGCCGGTGCGAAGGGAATCGCCCAGAGGTGCGAGGCCTGGGCTGGCCGGTTCCTGGCGTACGGCGGATTCCATGGAGGCCGCTCGAGTACGCTGGCAGTCGCTCGACGCTCAGCATTGCCCATCCATGGCCATCCTCCCGGCTCGATAACATCCAAATTCGCTGGGGCGTGATGGCTGGGAGAGGGAAGGAGGAGAAGACAACGCCAGAGATGCCGGATCGAGGTCAGACGAGGCTCTGCAGTCCTGGGGATGACGGCGGGCGGCGGGAAGCGCACGGCTCATCTGTGGACACAGGTTGAGTATGCGTCTGCTCAGCGTCTTGGCTTGGTATTTGCACCTACGGCGGCGAGACACAGGTCGCTTGATGCGGCGGACGGGACGGTAAGCCAGGAGAGATGTTCGATTTGCGGCCACATATGAGTTGCGCAAGTGGTGAGTGCGTCTTCTCGCAGCCCGTCCGGACTGTCAACGTGTGTCTGGCAGGCCAGAGGGCTCAGCATCTGACTGGCAGCTCCCTCCGCAAGGCAGCTCATGGCGCCTGCCAGAGAATGGCCCAGCGTGCCATCGGTTGGCTGGAGCCCCTGTGGCCGCAGGTGCTAGAACTGTGCTCGACGCCTCCCCGGCGCGCTAGGAGCGCTGAGCGCATCAGGTAGCGCCCACGCGGCAGCACCAGCCCACTGTGCCGCTAGCCCTACCAAGCGTGGGCGAGCCGTGCGTCCGCTAAAGGCGTCGCTAGCCCAGCACAAACGATCCACTAGCCACGGGTGCGCTGGGGTAGCAAAGCAAGAAAGCTTTCGGGGCGGTGGGGCTACCCGTCCCGAGCGGCGCCTCTCAGCAGCCTAAGGCGCTGTGCCAGCCCAAACCGGGCATGTCACTCTACCTCGACATCATCACCACCAAAGCTCCCGCGTCAATATGCCTCCACTCGGCGCAAGCGACTAGTCGCGCTGCATAAAGCACGCCGTGCATTGCGAGGATACGACAAGTGCAGCAAAACCACCTGGCCGTCGCTCAGCGCTGGGGCTCCTGCGGCCGTGCCACCTGACAGGGTCCTCGACCGAAGAGCTGCAGGCCAAGATGCAGAGTGGAGATGGCGCGACGACTCGGCGATCCCAGCAGCTGCGCTGGGAGGGATTATCGATTTGCTGTAGAGCACAGGTCAGCTATGGATGAAGCACAGCCAAGCTTGCACGGCGATTTGTGCTCAGGTTTTGCCCCGACCAGCCCAGTGGCCAAGGTAGCAAGGCAGCTCCAGTCGCTGACACCTGGCGTTGGCTCTGGCCAGCGAGTGGATGTGCTTCGGCATGCGAGCGCTCGAGCTCGCAGTCACAAGAAAATTTTGAGGACGGGGAAAAGAGAGCGCATAGCAGCACACCACCTCCGAATCGGAATTCGAGATCGTCCCATAGCGCAATGCGACCGCTGGCCAGCGTCAGGATGCGCACAAGGCGCCCGTTAGCCGGCTGCACCCATGTCTGCTGCTCTGTGCTCGATAGCCCGATAGCATTGCCATTCCGTCTGATACTGTACATAACGCTACGGCTGGACCATTGACTCGATCGCCCAGCTCGACGTAGCTAATCAAGCGGCGGCCAGAGATGCATGCCAGATGTCTCCATAATCCTATCCGCCAGCGCCGCAGCAGCTTGCTTTAGCAGCTCGCAGGTTAAATCCACTCAACCTTACAGCAGCCATCCAATACCAACATACCAGCAGGCCGGGGGAGCAGCACTCGGGCCAGGAAGTGGACGACCCACGTCGAGGCTCGCGCCAATCTAGGCCTATAGAGACAGACCCAAATGTTCCCCTCCCGCCCGCTGCTGTTTTATCATCTCGCGCTGCTGCTGCTGCTGCTTCTGCTCCCTACGGGCATTCTTTAAAAGGCGTTGAAGCCCGCATTGCTTCCGTCCTGCAGAGCCTCCCCTTCCCCCAGCCAGCCCCGACAGAGAGGTGCTTTGCGCTTGTGCTCCGATCATCTGGGCTCTCCCGGTCCTTTGCGCCGTCCAGCACATCGCCGAATGATCTTGTAGGTTTCCCGCGCTGCTCTGGGCGCAAAATGCCACAATGTACCACGGATCCAAGTCAGAATCCCATCAATGGGGCAGCTGGTCGGCTTGGGTTTTCAACAAGGAGCAGAGCCGCTACTATCGCTTTCGCCAGGATTCCGAAGGTGCGAAAACCCTCCCCGCGCTTGAGACTTCTCATCACCACCGCCAACACTTGCATGTGTACTTGCTAGGAAATTATGACTTTGACTGGGACCAGCACGACTCGGCCGCCACTGCTCATGCGCAAACTCCACGAGACACAACGATCAGCGACATAACGGAAGGCCTGAGAGGCCTAACCACCGATTATAACGGCTCAAGTGCGTTTTATCCGGCGCCTCATGGAGTCGCACTGGTTGCGCCTAGCACGGGCTTCTCTTGAGCCTCTTTTGGCGACCATGACTGGCATGCTTATAATTGGCGACTGACTTTAGAGAATTTCGCAGTATCCGAAGACCATGCATCGAAACCAAGATCCAGCAAGCACAGAAGCAAGCACAAACAACGAACAGGCTCCCGCGACGAGGATTCGGCTCAGGATGCCTACGGGACCTTCGCAGCAGATTCTTTACATGCCTCCCAGGCGGGGCAGTATGATTATACGGCTGGTCAATGTAAGTTGTGCTACCACTAAAACCATGTCTCAGCCACTGACAGTAATTCTACAATCAGATGTCCACGGATCGTCTGAAGCTCAATATTATCAGGCATCGACATCAGGTATACACACTCAAATAGCCAATATCCCCATGAATTGACCGCCGGCCGAACGACCGACTGACGAGTTTTTGTTGGCGGGGTAGACTCACAATCGGCTGCTGCGTACGGCAGCGGAAGGGCAGAAGGCCGATCAGCTGAGAATCACGCAGTTGGTGAGTGCGCCCACCAGTGTTCACTTTCAAATCAATCCACCTATTCTTTAATCGTTTTGTTTCATGTTCTCCCCTCTAAGCCGTCCATTGCTTGTTCAATACTGAAATTTTTACCCAGACCAACAAACCCACAGGTACAGCGATGAGGGGCATTACAGTCCTGACCAAGAACCCGAAGACGAAGAATTAGCAGACACTATTGCGGCAAGCCGACAGTACAATTATGATGAATATGCGAACGCTGGGGAATCATCAGCAGCAGCCTATGGTCTGTCTCTCATCCGCAGTGGCTTACAAATGCTAGACTAACACGGTGCACAGCTCCCTATGACGAAGAGGAAGAGGAAGGTCCTCCTACGCCAAGAGCCCAGTCAAGCGCCGGCAGCTATCACATCGCTGCCACTGTCCTCGAAGAGCCACCAGAAGAACTAGATCCACGTAAGCATTGTAAATGGCTCTGCAAGGCCCATGTCAGTGAAGCTGATGCTCAAAAACCAGGCTACCAAGTTGAACCGTCCATCAGGTTTCAGCCAGGGGAGGTGTGTATATATTCATTATCTCTTATGCTAACCAATGCTGACATTAAAAAGATATTCAAAGTGCATTGGTCAGAACCACAGGGCGCCAGCTCCGATGGAGCTCCGAGCGTATCTGGCAAACACGAGATCCAGAACAGATTTGGCACGAAATTCTTTGTCGGATTTCGACGCTTCATTGTGATAGCAAATGATCAAGGTCACTGTACCTGCGTGTATGTGCATAGTGGGCGATTCATCTTATGAACCTTTCTGCTGACGAATTACAGACCTATCCTCACATATGGGGGCAAAGGGTGCAAGAAGAAGGGTGTCAAGGCCGACAAACACGGCATCATTTACGAGCGCGGCGGCAAACCGCGCCTACTCGATAAGGAACCAAAGCTTGGGTTCCCTCCCGTTAGGGTCGAGATGAAGCAAGAGGGCGAGAAGCTCTCAAAAGAATCTCGCGTTAATTACTCTAAGCTGGTCACTGTGGAACACAACGTCAAAGTGTTCTTCATAGGATCTATCGTGTATAACGACTGGGAACTCGTTAGCGATGCCGTCAACCACTGCTGGAACAAGAAGAACCATCAGAAGCAGAGACACCGATAGAACTCAGAGAGGGAAAGCTGATGGCTAGCAGAGACACGTTTTTACTACCTCACACGCAGTTGCGCATTTAGCGCACCGCATTCGACACGATGGAGTTGCCTTGCAACAGCAGCGCATCCATCCACAAAAATACGTTTCTCGGAAATAGGCATCTTATGATGTCACAAATTCCTGCGAATCCTGTGCTAGGCGATCTTAGGATGAAAAAGCAGCACGGGTAAGCCCTTCCGGCGCCCGGATCTGCCTTTTCAGCATGGCATTGCAGCCATATCCCGGCACACATCTTTTATTCGGCATCTCGTTGCTATGCAGTGTCTGACTAGTTTCTGTTCAAGCTGTAGAGGCGTGATTGGAAGCGTAAAGTTTCGGCCGCATTAATGGGGGTTTTTGCATCTGCTTGCATTAGTCCATGTGGCGGAACAGGACACATTAATTGCTTGGCTAGCCGGGCGGGCTAGACCATCATCGGGATGCAGATTTTTATTTTACTTTCTATACGACAATGGATATATTGGTGGGCATATATTAAGTCTCTCTCTCTTTTTGTCTTTTCTTCTTCTTCATGGCATATATTTTGATATACAATCTCAATGCATGTTGTCGAGCTTATACTTGTAAGGCATGGGCCTAATGCTGCTGCTGAGATCTGTAGAGGAGAGATTGATTCGAGCATGATTTGACATCCTTCGGGGCTATAAGATACCAAACCATTACTATATATATAGGGTATGTATATATATATATATATATATGACTTAAAATTTATATAAAATGGGCGCGCAGTGTGCCACACAGAAGAGAGCAGAGGGTGAGGCGTTAGAATACCTTTAAGAGGTAGACGCGGGTGGGCAACTGGCAGCCAGCGGAGCCGCCGTAGATATGAAAGTACCTGGAGAGTAACTGTTCGGCTTCCGGACAATAACTCAACAATATCTAGAGCCTTAGAGCCTTGTCTTCTTGCTAGGAGCTAGATCCTTGCGGCAATCGCAACTCATGCCACACAGTACCCGTTGATTTAAGAAGCTGACATAACACTCTAAAGCAAAGAAAAGGCCATTATACTTTCCAGTACGGAGCTCTCCTTACTCTTTTCTAAGGCCGTCCACCTATTAGCATAGAGGATCACAGCTATCGATGATTAGCAGCGCGTTCCTTTGGCAGTTGGCAGATCTGAGTTACCCCATGATGTACTAAATCTCGTAGACAAAGCTGCTACCACTACCTAGCTAGCACATATCTAAAAAAAATTCCCGGGGCCGATATTTATGCCTCGGCATCCCCCCCGCAGTTTCACTCATCTCCGAAAGTACCGCGCCCGCAAAAATCAGCGATGGAGGTACCTAAGACCCCTGGTTTTTGGAGAGAAAAGCGTGTCCACTTTGCTACCCATCTTCACCGAGGATCTGGGGAGAGAAAAAGGGCTTTGAATGCGGGAGAAGACGATTGCGTATAGTTTTTGGCTGTATCAGGTAAAGGTAATAAAGTCCACCGCTGTTCATCTTCTCATCTCACTTTCTTTCTTTTTTCCTTTGGTGTGATCATTCTTCTTCCTCTTTCAACAATCTGCTGATTTTGCTATCGGCCAAGTACCACGTACGGCTTTATTAATAAACATCTCCCCTGAAACAAGAATCAAAGGAATATCATCAACGCCGAGGTATCCAACTTGTTGCCATAATGTCTGCCGCTATCGAGGCCAATCTCCATGACTTCCCTTCGCTCTTCTCGCTCAAGGGCAAGGTCGCCGTCGTAACAGGCGGTTCTCGCGGCCTCGGCCTACACGCAGCCTCAGCGTGAGTTGTCATCTTCTCACCCATTTTCCCGTCTCACTCAATCTCTCTCTCTCTCTATCTTTCTCTTCCCCTACACATTTTCCTTTCAATTTATTCTTAGTCTCACCCACCATACTGACATTTATACTCACCAGCTTCATCCAAGCCGGCTGCTCCAAGGTCTTCATCTCATCCCGCAAGGCCGCCGCCTGCGAAGAGGCCTGCAAGGCCCTCAACGCCCTGCCCGGCCGCGCGGCCGGCGCCGAGGCCATCTCCGTGCCGGCCGACTCGTCCACCATGGACGGCGTCAACAAGCTGCTGGCCGAGGTGAGCAAGCACACGGACCGCGTCGACATCCTCTTTGCCAACGCGGGCGCCACCTGGGGCGAGGCCTTTGACACGCACCCGGACCAGGCCTTTGCAAAGGTCATGGACCTCAACGTCCGCGGCGTCTTCAACACGGTGCGCGTCTTCACGCCGCTGCTACAGAAGAACGCCTCGCTGGACGACCCGAGCCGCGTGCTCATCACGGCCAGCGTTGCCGGCCTGGGCGTGGGCACGATCGGCAAGCAGGGCACCTACGGATACTCTGCCAGCAAGGCTGCTGTGCTGCATCTGGGCCGCAACCTCGCGCTGGAGCTGGGCCCGCGCGGCATCACCGTCAACTCCATCTGCCCGGGCTTCTTCCCGAGCAAGATGGCCAACGGCCTGCTGGCCATGTCTGGTGGCGCTGACAAGATTGCAAAGGCGAACCCCATGCGCAGGTTGGGCCGGCCGGAGGATATTGCGGGCATCGTGGTGTATTTGACGAGTCGGGCTGGATCGCATGTGAACGGTGAGGCGATTGCGATTGATGGCGGTGCGTTGTGGTCTCGTGGAGAGTTGCTTGTCGAGGACCAGGCGAAGTTGTAGTTTCAATCTTGTTTACCATTTTTTATTCTTTTATGATCAGCATCATCACTAGAGGGGAGGAGACATACGCATGGCGTGTCAAAGAATTTTTGTATGATAGGATGGCCATTGCCCAAAGCCTAATGAATACCGTATTAGTTAAGGAAATATATTGTCAATCCGTTCCTTGCTTGCATGATACGGATTTGAACCTCTGTACACTTCACATAATGCATCCATAAGTGCTCAATTATACAGGCTTTCTATTGTTTCTGTTTCATCATCCTTCATATCGTCGTATCTCTCATTTCACCCTTCGCTATAGGCTTGCGAGCTACCCAGGTTGTCGCATTATACACCATATGCAGCATACTATCCATGTCTTGAATGTACGGTGCCCTAATTCCCATCTCCATCGACTCTACCTCAAATCCTAGCTTCTCCACCAGAGCCATGACCTCATCGTTAGTCAGTTCAAAGCTTCCAGGGTCGGCAATGCCAGACGAGTTGTTAAAGTCATGTTCGCCGTCACCGTCGTCATCGTGGCCGTGATTGCCTGGCGCGTCATTTTCAAAGTGCCATAGTAAAGGACCGACGTTGATGAGGACGCCGCCTGGGCGGAGGCAGTGGTAGATGACCTCGAGGTATCGAATGAGATTAGGTGCCGTGTCGAGGAAAAAGACACTAGCCACGGCATCGTAGGATTCCTTGTGATCATCATCGCCGTAGAGACATAGGAAGTCTGCGGCACACATTGACATGGAGCCGATGTTGGGAGTATTGAGTAGGGCGGTGCTGGGGTGGATGTCTGGCACGGGATAGCTTCGGAGGTGGTTCTCTCGAGTTGTATGGTTGGAAAATGTGTGGATCCAAGGGTAGAGGGTGTGCTGTCCTGCGCTCTGACACTCGTTGAGAATATACGATGATGCTAGTAGCTGGTGATAGGATATTTCATTTCCTTCGGTATCATAGCCGTCTCGACATAGTTCAAAGACTAGCCTTCCTAGGCCCGCTCCAGGGACCAGGACTTTCAAACGGCTGTCTTCCGATACCTTGGCCTTCTCTTGTTCGAGAGCTTTCAGCACAGGGCCGTATGAGACTGCCCTTTCCTCCGCACCAGCTGCAGACCAGTCCCGATAAAATTGGCGGAGAGTGCTCCTTGCTTTGTCTATGTCAGCATGCTTGGCTATTCCAGCCCATTCATGCGGCATGACAGGCTGATCCGATTCTGAAGAATTGGGAGGAAGGGCATTAAATGAAGCCAATCCCGATTTCAGAATGGACCGGGCCAAGTCGGCATTGCTATCGATAGCCTCGTCGACTTTCTCTAGAGTGTCGAGGAAGTTGAAGGGAGACGCTGCGAGGAGCTTCCAGTGAGCCTGAGGGAGGGCGTAGAAGGACCGGCGGCGAAGATGAGTGACGTTGAAGTGGGCAACTTTGGCATATTGGCTGTAGAGTATTGTTAGCCGGAGGTCTTTGTCTTGAATCAGGCTACCCAATGTGATGTTATGAAAGACTGCGGGGGGGTTGAGTGTGATGAGTGAGAGTCGTATGTGAAACAGCTCATGATGAACATACAATCATAGCCATGTTACAGATATCCCATTCACTCCAAGGGCAGTCAAGCTGCCAAATGACAGAGTGAGGAACACGGTGAAACTCATTTCCACTTACGCAAAAGAATCCAAGGCGCAGAAGATGACCCGAATCTCTTCAGGATCGTCCATCCCGCCATCTACACTGGCCCATGCGCTCTTATCGTCCACGTCCAGCGTGGCTCCGCCGTCGTGATCCATCTCTCAGCCTGCTCAACGACGATGATTTTCAAGCATGGCCGTGGAACAGAGAGAAGGATCGAAGAGAGTCGAATGATCTCGTAAACAGAGTTTCTGCCTTGTTTTTTCCGGATCGCCGCAATCGGGCGTTTTTTTTTTTTTGGACCCCTTTGAATTTGTAACCAAGTTATCGCTTATAGTGGGGGAATATGGTTGGTGGTGGCATTTTTTCTAGCAGCGCTAGCTGCGAGATCTCTCACCAAAGCGGAATCATGTGATTTCGGCGTCTCACAACAGCCATAGTGTTGAGATAACATGGCTTCATCCTTAATCTCAGTTATATCCTTGTATATGCATATGTATATGTATATTTGATATATATCATCTGCAACTTAATTACCATGGCCACCGACCAAGATAAAGTAGTGCAAGTTTCCATTCCGCTGCCGCGGTCTCTGGATACTCGCATTTTCATCCGTTTAACAACTCAAGCGAAGGCTCTTGTGCTATCTCTCACCACCGCATCTCAAGAAGAGCTTGGTGCTCCTAGACCTATGGGATCATTTGTCTACGCACTGCCCGATGTAAGTCCCGTACATATGCATATGTGCCTGCATAAATGCTCCATGACCGGCGATTGTTGACTCCAGGGCCAGAGATTCAATCCTCAGCAGGCAATCGCCACAACACTCTTCTCAGCAGAATCATCTCTTGAGTTTACCACACGAGTTGCCAAGTTGGTTGCCCGCAAGACTCAGCTTCCCGTATATGTTACAAATTCCATTAGCCTAGAGAGCACGGGTATGGGCGGCACAGTCGAGGAGGAAATGGAAGCCTTCAAGGGCGTGGCTGAGGCGATCATCAGTAACCTTCCCAAGACGGTGCTGGCTAGTTAACCGCAATCCGTGAAGGCATGAATGGAGTTTTATAAACAATTCAAGATGGCGATCAGGCAGAGCAAGGCTTTGTAATGCGTGGCCAATGTGCTTGCGTATCTGTGATAGAAAGCATGCTCTGTCCATCGCCAGGGAAATGCCAAGATTACGGCGAGGTCATACCTACAGCATCCTTTGCTGGAGGTTTAAGAGAAATTCCAGAATAAGAGGCGAGCGATCGGCGCACATGGATGATCTTCAACGCTACGGTACATCATTTCGGCCTTCTTTATGAGAGAGCAGGCATTGGAGTTCACTTGGTAGCTGCATTTAAGAAATACAGTATTGATCTACTGAAGGGCAGCGGCTTCTTGATAACCCTGGCTCATATACACATGTTTGTACGGAGTACATGCCACATGAAATTCCATTATTCATTGAATCCCAGCGCTTAGGCGGGAAATCAAATCAGGCCGGGTGGGGGGGAGCATCAGCAGCTCCAGCAGTATGATTCGTAACAGAGAGAGCATCAAGCATCGTGCAGTTAATTGGATTCATAAGTTCAGTTTATTGGAATCTGCCTGGGGCACGTTTCCACCACAGAGTTCTCCATGAGGCCGTTACAGGCACTGCCCAATCGTGTTTCACGTTTCGCGTGCTTGTTTTCGTCTGATTATCTCATACAACAGGTACAAACAATAAGCACCGGTGGCTGAGCAGCACAAATCGAAATACTTGCACGGAGTAACACTGTAACAATACTATAGCTAATATTTACTATAGCTTCGCTCGCCATCCTTCATTGTCACAGTCAGCTAACTAGTGCTATCATTATTTCCGTACTGTATGTACTCTTTCTCTCTCTGGCAGGCGAATTTTTTTTAACCTGTCTCCGTTTTTTTCGCCATAGCCAGTCCGCGTCACGGGTTATCGTTATCGCACCCCGCTAACAGAGAAATTTGGCCGCCAGAAATGAGGTGGGCGTGCTCCCCGCCAAACCAGACCACTTGAGGGCGCACAAGGTTTGGCGCATCGTCTCGCTCTCGACATCGACGAGATCCTGCTGAGTTTGCGTGCTGCAAACATTCGAGCTTCGGCCACTCCTGAGCGCTTGGCTCTGCGACTGCCACACCCGCCTCTTGTAAGATCCCCTGCGGCAGCGCCGCTGATAACCAGACCTTCGCCCCCAGCCCGACTGTCAAGGGCCAATTGTGCCGGCTCCTTGCTCTCGTATGCCCTGTCGCCTTCTTGCTGCACTGTACATGCACCGGTTGCTGGTTTGCAGGATGCTGACCTTTTATCTCGTTGTAGCCTGTCTAGTCACCGCTTCATGTCCTAGAGCATCTCGACTAGGAAGCTACCCCTTTCGCGCATCGCATTGCTCCTCTCTCGCGCAGCAACAGCTGCCAATACCTGTCCATCATGTCGTGGCAACCGGCCCCGGAGTCGTTGAGCCAGCTTGCGGCATGTCTCAAAGACTCCCTTAGCGGATTCGACAAGAATGCCCAAAAGCAGGCTGAGCAGGTCAGTTTCGATCTACAAGTACCTCTTTTGTCTGTGTTACAGGATTCGATACTGACCGAGGAGTTGGGGGATTCAGATGCTTCAGCAAGCTAAAGCTTCGCCTGATATCAACAACTATCTAGCATACATCCTCTCTAGCCCCCAGAGCCCCGAGGGCTTGCAATGCAGCGAGCAAGATTATCATCTCGTTCGATCGGCCGCGGGTATCATGCTGAAGAACAATGTCAAGACAGAGTGGAAGTCGATACCTGAGTCCAGCTTACAACTCATCAAGCTCGCCGTCCCCATGTGCTTGCAGGACAAGAATTCACAGATTCGAAATTTTGCCGGAAACATTGCTACCGAGATGATTAGAAAAGGTGGCTTGTTGGCGTGGCCAGAGCTGCTTCCTCAGCTCCTCGACATGATCTCCAACGAAAATGGCCAGTTTTCCAACGAAGCTCAAGAAGGTGCAATGTCTGCCATGGCCAAAATCTGCGAAGATAACTTCAAACTTCTTACCAAAGAGATCAACGGCCAACGACCACTGAACTATGTCCTTCCTAAGCTGATTGCTGCAACCAAGAGCCCCCTCCCAAAGGTTCGCGCCGGAGCGCTGACCGCAATCAACGTCTTTACGCCGAGATCATCACAGGCAATGATGAATAGTGTCGACGACCTGCTGCAACACCTCTTCATTCTGTCCGCAGATGACAACACCGATGTCCGCCGACAAGTGTGCCGGGCTTTTGTTCACCTCGTTGAAACCCGACCCGACAAGCTACAGCCTCACATTACCGGATTGGTAGACTACATTATCAACCAGCAAAAGAGCGACGATGAAGATCTAGCGTGTGAAGCTGCCGAGTTCTGGCTGGCTGTCGGTGAACACGATGAACTCTGGGGCTCCCTGCAGCCGTATCTCAACAAAATTATCCCAGTCTTACTGCAGTGCATGGTATACAGTGGGGAGGACATCGCCCTTCTTGGTGGTCTTTCAGACGACGAGGATGAAGAAGACCGAGAGGAAGACATCCAGCCGGTTTTCGCCAAGAAAGCTTCAGCAAGGACTGCAAACGGCGAAGGAAACCTTTCGGCCGACCCCAACCAGAATGGCGGCGCCTACGAGAAGCTTGCCCGCATGGACGAGGGCCTGGAGGAGGGTGAGGTTGACGATTTCGACGATGGGGACGATGCGAACCCCGACGAGAGATGGACTGTCAGAAAGTGCTCAGCGGCGGCACTTGACGTCTTCGCCCGCGACTTTGGCGGGCCTGTTTTCGAAGCCATTTTCCCGTATCTCTCTCAAAACCTCAAGCACGATGAGTGGCCCTACCGAGAGGCCGCCGTCCTGGCGCTCGGTGCGGTAGCCGATGGCTGCATGGATACTGTTACTCCTCACCTCCCTGAGCTGGTGCCGTATTTGATCTCTCTTCTTGAAGATCAAGAGCCGGTTGTCAGGCAAATCACTTGCTGGGCTCTGGGACGATATTCATCTTGGGCAGCTAACCTCTCTGAACAGTCTCAACGAGAGCAGTTTTTCCTGCCAATGATGGACGGTATCCTCCGCAAGATGTTGGATAAGAACAAGAAGGTCCAGGAAGCAGGTGCCTCAGCATTCGCGAACCTGGAGGAGAAGGCTGGCAAAAGGCTGGAGCCATACTGCGGCCCCATTATCCAGCAGTTTGTTCTGTGCTTTGGCAAATACAAGGATCGCAACATGTATATCCTTTACGACTGTGTTCAGACGCTGGCCGAGCGTCTGGGCCCCTTCATTGCCAAGCCTGAATTGGTTAATCAGCTGATGCCAGCGCTGATTGAGAGATACAATACTGTCTCTGATCAGTCTCGTGAACTCTTCCCGCTCCTAGAGTGTCTCTCCTATGTCGCATTGGCTCTTGGTCAGGCTTTTACTCCCTATGCGCATACAATCTTCTTACGATGCATCAACATTATCCATGCGAACCTTGAACAGGGTATCAACGCCAACACTAGCGACGCCGTGGATCATCCTGATAAAGATTTCCTCATCACAAGCCTTGACCTCCTAAGCGCCATTATCCAAGCGCTCGAAGACGAAAAGTCAATCGAACTGGTCAAGAGCTCGCCACATCCCTTCTTTGAGCTCCTCAGCTTCTGTATGGAGGATCCCACGGACGAGGTGCGACAATCTGCGTACGCTTTACTCGGTGACTGCGCCAAGTACGTCTTCCCGGAGCTTCAGCAATACGTCCCCACCGTCCTCCCCATATTGTTGAGGCAATTGGATATGGATAGTATACTCGATGAGGAAATTGAAAGCGGGTTTGGCATCATCAACAATGCCTGCTGGTCGGCTGGCGAAATTGCCATGCAGAATCTTAAGGGTATGCAACCTTGGGTACCGGAGCTCCTTCAGCGCTTTGTAGAGATCATGACCAATCCTGGTGTACCCAAGGGGCTTACCGAGAATGCTGCGATTGCCCTAGGACGCCTTGGTCTAGGTAATGCAGAGCAACTGGCACCCGCACTACCGAAGTTTGCGGAAGAATTCTTGGTTGCGATGCAAGAGGTCGATCCTACAGAGGAAAAGGCCACAGCATTTAAGGGGTTTACATTGATTGTAGGACAGAATCCCCAGGCACTAGAGAAGGTTCTGTTGAACTTTTTTGTTGCAATTGCGCGATACCAAGACATGAACTTGCGGAACCCCATCAAGCAAGAGCTACATGAAGTGTTCCGAAATGTAAGAAGTGCCCCCAGTCTCCTATTCATTATTAAATGTTTTTTTCTTTTTAATATTATGTAATGCTAATCGTCATAATGCAGGTTCTAAACGTTTACAAGCAAATTATCCCGCAATTTGACAACTTTATTGGCCAGCTGCAACCTCAAGACCAGCAGGCTTTGAAGACTCAATATGCGATATGAGAGCAGCAACCAGTCTAGTTGGAGTTGTTGCAATACGAAAAGAAAACGAGCAATAACTGAGCTGGAGAAAAAAAATTGAAAGTTAGCGCTGGACGCAGAGGGGAAGGAGATGATCTCGTAAAGCGAATCTTTAACGGAACTTGGTGCGCAGAGGTCACTTGTGTTCCTGAGGTCCAGCGAGAGGAATATAATATGATTGTTTAAAACTCATAGCGATACTTTCACCGCCCAACAGCTCCATGGGAAAGGGGTACGCATGGTTGGATTGGCTGAATGACAATGGGAGCTTGCGGAATATGGAGGGCGCGTTAGCAAAAAGAAAACCAAAATACAAAGCGCGTGCTCTAGAGTGCCGCAAGCAGACGAGATACCTTTTGGAACGATGTGATGATGGAAAAAAAAAAAAAGAGAGAACCAGCATGGAGGAAATATGGGAACACAGGTGTCTTGAGCTTTTTTAAGGGGGGATGAGAGGGGGGGTTTCTTGGGGGCTACAAGCCCATATTCACCTTTATAGATAGATTTTTTTTATATTTTACTCTTTTATCTTATTTCCTCGACCATATTCTGCATACATACAGAGCTCTTGGTGGGAAATATGCCGTGCCGCGGTCCATATTAGTTAGTAGTTAGAATCCAAATAACGAAAGGTGACTTTATTCAAGTCGATCATCTAGTGAAGAGAGTGATGGATGAGGATAGTGTTGATCCTGTCGTTATGAATCGGCTAGTTGTGATACTAAGGCACCGATGCTGGTGTACATGCCCACTTCTCTATTTGGTATATATTAACTAGATCACCACCGCTTGTAAGATAGAGACAAGATGGGCATGTAAAATTGCGGGGCTTTATGTCTAAGAAAGAGAAAAGTTGTAGTTTCGACATCTTTCGGATTTTACAAGCTGGAAACAACACACTTTTAGTGTCTACTATCAGAACGAAGGGAAGATTTCCTCAAGAATGTGCCAACTATGCGACTGCCAGTCCTTCATCTGCACAAAATTCTCAATACCCGGACTCCTTGCCCTTAATGATAAATATAGGCGCCAATATTCGGTTCTTCAGACAAAGGCGAGGTCGTACAGACACGCTCTATTGAAAGACGGACTTGAAACGCTTAAAGGAGGAAGGGGGGAGCAAAGGATATTCGCGCTGATTCAAGATTCAATACCTATAATATTCGTTTAGTTAGGAGAACTACCTCGCTGTTCAAATGAACTTTTTGTCTCTAATCGATATTAGGCATATAGACGTTATTTAGTACTTATCTACGTGGAGAGATATCGTCTTCTTTGGAGAAAGTGAAAAAATGTGTGCCAAATGTCATAACCCCAACTTCACAACATTTCTTTCCATGTTTGCTACAAAAAGATGCCAATCAGATAAAAAAAAAAAGACAATAACAATAAAAACGGCAAATACACTCCCATCTAATCTATTCATTCGCCAAGCCCCCCCCCCCTTTCATCTCTCCATAGGATATGTGATGGAAGCGCGCAAACATGTTTCTACGCAACATATGCCCTTTTCAACCACATCAACGACTCAAAGTCCAACAACAAGCGAAAACGCCGCCTAGAAAAGAAAAAGTCTTGGTTTGACATGTGGTATTCGTGCATAAACTCGCATTACTTTCCCCCATCTCCCTTCCTCAAGAGAGCTGATATTTAACAGCAGAATACTACCCACCTATAGACATTCAAACGAGACAACAGTGACTAATATAATTACCTACCTATATAGATGTAATAAAAAGCTTGATAAGGCACGAAAATCGTTGCTTTTCTACTCTCTCTTCAGTACATGTACATTAGCAAAGCTTAGTGCAAACCTTCTCTAATTCACTCGCAATCATCACCAAGAATAGAAGCGAAGCAGCCATAACAACAACAATCGATATCAACGACCTTATCACATATGTAGCTAGAAACACACACTATAGCTATTCTAGAAACCAGTTCCTACAATATCCGCAGTATCCGACAGAACCAACATTGATAGTCACATAAGAAAAGGTATCATTTCTATTTCATCACACAGGCAATTACCCGATTAAAGTGCACACCTACAAGTGTATACTGAAGAAAGTAAAAACTGAAAGCAGACCAAGAAAAAAGGGCAACCCATTTTCTGTCATCTTAAAACCACCACAACATGTCTTGCATATTCTCCCCCGGTCCACAAAATGGAGAAACCTTGCTTAGCCCCTCCCTCCGTAAGCAAAATTCCAAATCTTCTTGCCATCTCCTTACTCACTCAAATAAGCATTTTCAAGAGAGAAAGGACAAGAAGAGAAGATGAAACGAAAACAAGAATGAAAGGGAAGGATAAGGAGAAAGGGGGGTCCAAGGTTTGAGTTGAGTTGAGTTGTTGCCAGGGAGTGGAGCTGCTGATGCTTACGCTGTTGTTCTGTCGTGGAAGGAGGGAAGACCAAAAAAAAAAAAAAAAAAAAAAGGATACTGCGTGCTCATCGCCATAATCTAAAGTTCCGAGCCAACCGCAGCATCCACTCCTTTACTAATGTTCACTGTCTCAAAAGAGCAAGAAAAAGAAAGAACAAAGCTGGGCCTGTGAGCATGCGTAAGCAAACGAACAGGGATGAAATGATGCGTAAACACAACCCTTGCCTGGCACTGCCATTTGTTTTTTCTATCTGCCTACTCTTGAAGAGAGATTTCTTCAAGGGCCAAGCCAGAGTAAACTTTTCTCCATCTCCAACCAGATGCGAACAAAACAGCACTACTAGGCTCCGTTCATATCACAGAATATGGTTACATGCAGCATATCCATTCCCTCTTCCTTGTCGTATAACCGTGCCCTGCTGCTTCACAGCTGTAATCCAAAGCGGATGCTTTACTTCAGCCCAGTCCAGATAAACGTCACTGACCAAGAATCCAGCTAGTCATCTGCCGGGGAAGAAGCCGCCATGTGCTAATTACTCAGGACCCCGTAAGTAAGCGAGAAAATATGCATACATAGTACGACGGGGGCGTTGAAGTAGAAATCAGGGCGTGCTCCATATGAGAGTATGTAGCAGTGGTAGTAACACTGTATCTCTAATAGACTGCCGAAGGCATCGACATGCTCACATCACTGCCGGTGGCCTGTCCTCGCTGCTGCATGCTCCCATAGGCTATGCACTGCGCATGTAATACAGGCGATGGCCCCTTGAATGCATAAGTGGTGAGATGGCATGGCAGAGGCGGTTGGGTAGATGCAGAAACGCCCCCCATGAGAGGGTTGCACTCTCGGCTCACGCGCCATTGCAAACGGCTATTCGCTGCGCTATTGCCAGATGTCCGATGCTATTCTTAGCTCATGGAGTGACAGCCACATGTGCATGATGCAAGCTGAAAGAAGATGGAGCGCTGGCATCCTATCGTTGACTTCACCGGAAAGCTGTCGCTTCAGGGCGTTGATGGAGAGGGCGGCTGGCTGCCTGGATTTGAGCCAGCAGTTAATACGGCCTGGCTGGCGCTGTGCTAACCGTTGATATTTCATTAGCAAAATACACAACCAGTGTCCACGTAGTCGCGGATCACACGACTAATAACCCCGACGGGAGCCACGGCCAAGGGGGAAACCCAAAAGTCCCAAATCCCAACGAGTCCCACACGTGCGTGAATGCCCCGAGGCGTGATGGCTTGAGCTCAACTCGCCATGATACGGGTTGTATAGAGTGTTGAAACAGCGCCCATCTGCCTGAACTCGCCTGTCAGCGCTTATTCAAGTATGTTTCAGAACGGCAAGACATGAGCATTGCCTAATTAGGCAGTCACAGGATGCCCTGGCTGGGCAGTCAGGGATCGGATCAACCAGGAGCAAAGGATTATGTGATACTAGTAGATACTGCATAGTACTGTAGTAATAGTAATATCGAGATGGTGGTCGCCGTGGTTATTTTCCACAGAGAGAAAGAGGGAAACAATCGACCCTCATCATCCTGCACATCAGGGAGCTGGAGCTGTTGATTCTGCGGGTGACTGGCCAGCCTGGCCCACCAGGAAATAGACGAGCGAGCGAGGATACATCAACATGTAGAGCTGTCCTGGCCCATTCACATCTCATGGGCTCAGATTTCAGATTACTAGTACCATTACATGTGCACATTTCAGCGGGTAGATTTTGTGGACAAATCTTTCCGGATCCGACTTACATTTCGCCTATCATGCATTAGCGACGGCTACGAAAAAAAAAAACACTCATATTGCGTGTGCTATAGGGGAAAATTGGATGGTCAAACTCACCAGGTATCCGCCCAAACGCAATTGAAGTCGAGACTGGCTCAGAGCTCTGGGTTTCGCGCTTTCGGTGGGTGCGCTCCACGTAGATTTAGTCTTTGCCGGTCGAAACTCACTTCGCCCCATATTGCCAAGGGCATTGGATGTTCTCCATTGCGAGTTCTCTGTATCAAGACATGGACAATGTGCTGTATTTGAATGGACAGGTTGCACCACGGGCTACTCCATACGTGCACCAGATCCATGCCTGGCACTTTGCCCTTGTTTGATAGCAGAACGAAGCAGATCGTTTCAATCAGCTTTTTGTTCTTTACAGCATCTGCTGATGTATTGCTATCTCTCTACTATTGTGCTGATTCGGGCGGCTCAATTGACTAGCTCGACTCTAATTATTGAGATAGCCTTAGCATCCGATCGCTAACCATCAGCCTAGATAGATGGCCGATACAGGGCGGTAGCCCCAAAACGAACTGGCATCTTTATTATCTTGCTGATGGTCTGAAACTTGATGGACTGCGTGCAAACCATTCGTCAGCAGATGAGATGTAAGCAGCTACTACCTACTACTTGCTACTGGGCATGTACTCGCGCAGTATTGCTTATAGTACAGTAGGTATTTGTCTCCACACAATGATTTCACGTAGGAAGAGAGACATGATGCGGGCATTGCGATAACAAGCCCCAGGGATATCCATGCTGATGACGATGCTAGCGTTGCCTAGACCGAGGACCTGTTCAGGAATCTAGCCCAGATAGTTAACCGGGGTGCATAAGCGATTTCCATAGACTCTGAGCAGCCTGTCCGCTAGTCCAAGCTCCCAGATGGGCCAGCAAACAAACAAACGAGGGAAAAGTTCCTGTCTTGACTTTTGTCATAAACATATGCGCAGCCGCCACCAAAGCCATCTCGCCATGTGATGCTAAAAGTAACTTCGCGGTTGTGGATATCAGGCTCAGCACCTCCATATAGGTATACTCGCCGCTGGGTCCGTCCGGCTTCCGTCTCTGGTTCTGGGTATTCGCTGCGTGTGAGTCAAGGATGGCATCGTCGGTCCAACAGCTCCCCAGCATCTCGCCTTCCCTCAATCCGTAATAGCAGCGGTAGCGGTAGCGGTAGCGGTGGTGGCGGTGGTGGTGCTTGTAATATCACCAGGCCCAGACGAAGAGAGGGCAAAGAAAAGAAAACAAAGGTACGAGTACTTGACGGCCCCATCCCCATAGCATTATGTTAGTGCCACACCATCGCTGCGTTAGCACCGCGTTAGGGTTATTCTATATTTAGGCACACCACCGAAGGTTTTGTCGAAGCTCGCCGCTCGGCCACTCATTCGCCGCAGCGGCAGAAGATCGTGCAGGACGAGGAGAGAGGCGGAGGGATGAGAGGAGCAGGGAGGATTGGTGAACGTCTTTCGTCATACTGTATTAAACAAGTACAGTACAAGCATATCGGGATTAAGAGTGGATGCTTCTCCCCCGCCTGAGACTCCCGCAATACCATGCCATGTCATTTGGGCTTTGTTGTTTACTCTCGTCCACAGCCCTCTCTGTGGCTGCTGGCGATGAGATGAGATTCTGCCAGGGGGCTGACACACCCCGCAAAGACGAAGAGCGGGCTGAGCTGCCCATTCTGGCCGCTTCATCAACCAAACTTTCTGCCGATCACAGACGATCCTCAGGTTCGCCCGCCAGGAACAGAGAATTCTGCTTGTCTTGCAGAGTGTAGTTCGCATTAATTCCACGGCAGGGACACAGGGGCGGCAGGCGGCTCGTCCGGGGCTCTGTGCAGCATGTCAGACTATCGCTCCATTGGTACTAGGCCATCCGGAGGCTTTAAAATGAGCGTACTGAGGCTGTGGTCATACACAGTGTCTCTTATGATGAGGGTTCGCTGCAACGGCCAGGCCACACGACGCAGTGCCAGACAAGAGCTATCGGACCGTCTGCAGCTGTGATCACCAGTTGCTCTGTACCATTTGAGGGATCCAGCTGTCCAGAAGTTCTGCCACCCCCAAAAATACCATTAGCGACTCGTCGAAGGGGTGCGTGGGCCATGTTGCTGCAGCCGCACGTATGGCGGAGGAGCTGCATATGAGAGGGCTGTGATCGATTCTGTTGGCCAGCAGTTGCACACCACCCGCCCCAGTCCTCTAGACTTGCCGACTTTCTGAGCGGCAGTGGTCCAGTAGCAGTACTGCTGCCGGTGAATGCAGTCAGTGAGCAAGAAACATGGGAAGAAAGAGGATGCTGGTGCGCTGACATTCCACGCTTGGGCGCCGCGCCGCATCACACAGATCACTGTGCATGCGCATGTAGACCACCATGCACTCGATTCTTCAACCCTGCAGGGTAGGATGAGCCAACCAGCATCGGCAAACAGGAAGTATGTAGCACACGGCCTCGTAGAAACCAAACTATCGAAAACTGCTGTGCGAGTACAGTTCTGCCGTCTTTGTGGCTTTTCCTTTCTTTCTCACCGCTTCATGTAGTGCACCATCGCCAAGCGAGCTGAGGCACCTCTTGATAGGATACCCCAATATGCATCCAAGACGTGTTATCCCGCCAGTCGTGAGATAATGACCGCATCGCCCAAGCATCAACGGGAAAGACGGGATCTAGCTATGGCGGCCCAGAATCCCACACCCTCGGCTATCGCCCAAGTATGTAATTGGCGCATCCTGGTCATAGGGTACAGGTACGGTACCGCTGCCGGGCGGCAACACAATCTCAAATCTCAACATTGATTGTGCCAGTTTCGATTATTTCATCTTTTTTTTTTACTTTAAAAAAAATAACATCCTTCTTGTGGGGGGGAGAAACGTAGGACAGCCGGTGCACGTGGATATGTGCATTTCACAAGCACTCTGCGGTCCTTGTAGCACTCGCTCTAAGTCGCTCCGGAGATCTAGAATCTCGTCCAAACCTCAGTCGGGTAGAAATGATACGGTAAGATTGATCATAAAGCGAAACAATCAAGTACCAGTACCTAGCTGCGCGGACGGCGAATGGCGGTTTCAAAGCAAACTCGAAGACATCTGTGCCTGTTCACACGGTCATCATAGGTGCTATTTCGTGCTAGTACATCTAGCCGTAGTGGTAGTAGTATGCTGTATTGGGTAGTCGCCGGATAGCGGTTTGAGCAAACTGTGAGAGTTTGTGACGCTCCAGCCATTCTCTGTCATACCGATTTGTAAGTGGAAAGGCCAGGCATATGCAGAATGGTATCTTTAGCAACAAGGCGACGGGTACTCGGTCATTGGACACCACTCTGTCCGTTAGTGCACACGTGTCGCTGTAAAGGATGCCGAGATCGAAGCCAAGTGCAAGCCAGTCTCAGTGGCGAGCTATGGAACGTTGCAGTGCTCCTCTTTTCTTTTTACTTCGAGCTACGGAGTAATATTGTCAGCACTTTTTTCTCTGATACTTTTTGATTTTTTTTTTTTTTTTTTTTTTGGTATTATTTTTCCTCAGCCGCCATGTGTGCGGATTGTGGCTTTGCCCTCGTTTGTCAGCTCTTTCGGCCCGCTTGTCTTGGCGACAGGAACGCTGGAAGCTTTTTGCTAGTCTCAGTTAGCAATCCTTCAGGTCCTCAAGCAGTGTGTGCTGCTGTTTCGCACTTGCGGAGTTTTATCTGTGCGGCGACGCTACACTCAGCGAAGGACAATGAAGATCAGCGTATAAGCTTCTTTGAGCATCAAAAACCGACGTCATTTGGGATGCCTCACAAGCCTCGGCACTTTGAGAGCCTCGGCGCTTTTCAAGACCCTCAGTGGTCCTCTTTTTGGAGGAGGTGGCCTGTCTCCAGTGGTGGTGTTTTCGATGGCAGCATAAACCGCCCTCGACTAAAAGCAGGATGCGTGCAAAAGTATTGGGCAGTGTGTAATGTTGTGGCGTTTCATGCAGAGTGAAGTAAGGCTGTGTAAGTCGCAACAAGAATGGCTGCACCACGGGCTTTTCCTCCCTTGTCACATTGCATAATGCCCCTTTTAGGCAATGAAGAGGCTGTGGTTCATTATGCCGCCCAGGAGTTCGGGATTGTTTCCTATACCGCATAAAACCTCGAGTGCTTGTACAACCTTGTCGTGGTGTCTTTCATACCCCGAAGTGCACCCAAAAGTGCCAGCTAGCCGTACCCCATAATCACGTTAAATTTGCACTGCCTGGCTGCCGTCTGACTCGTCGTGTCGCCATCTCATCGGATCTCATCTTCGGTTCAGGACTAGACGGCGCAGTTTTCCATCAGGCAATTCTCTTTTGAAGTGCAAGTCTGGAGTAGCATTCGAGTGGAAATGACATTTTGTGGGCCACCATGTGTTCCATATTGCAACCGCCAATGCCGTTGCTGTGTTCTGCATGAGCAAGCTCCCACTTGGAAGACAACCCAGCAAACCAGCGTCTTCCCAGTCAATATTGGGTTAACCTCCATGCCTTGCGCGCCATGAAGCCAATCGAAGCGACGAACGCCCTTGGCTGCGATCTCGTGTCTAAAAAAAGAATTGACCGATGCGGCTTCATGGTTGGCTACAGTGTCTTACCAGTAGAATTTGTCGATGAAGACAGTTCAATGTATTGGTGCTTCGCAAGTGCTTCGCGACACAGGCAAAGCAGAACCGGCACAAATGACAACAGAACCCCACACTTCGACTACAATAACAAGCAGAAGGAGCAGCAGCACCAGCATTAAGAGGCTGCGGCAGTGACGGTCGCTATTCGTGGACATCGGTAGTCTATAGCTTGGTAGGGTAGCAGCTTGCAAGCTTCCCTCAGTCGTCGTGAGGTTTTGCGGCACAGCCTTCAGCGTGCTGAGTAAATCCTGCGGCTTGTGAGACTGGCAGAGGACCCCGAATCGGCCAGCCCAAAAAGGGGTGGCCGCTATTCTTAGCGTGGAAAGCGGATTAATGGAGCCCCAGAAGGCCATTTCAGGACACGAGGTTTATGAATCTCCTTCGCAACCCATGATAATCTCGCTATGAATTAGATCTATGCCTGTTCCTGAGAATGGTGGCAGTAACCCCTGGAGATACCCTGGACTCTGCTCGGGGACTTGAGCGGGCCCGTGAAGCATGTTTCTGGGCCTAGAAGCGGCTTGGATAGCATAGTATGGAGCCTAAATGTATCATCGTTTCGAAAGTTGCCGTTGTTTGATTGGAAATCCTTTGGTCATCCGTCATAGTCCAGTAGAATGGGGGAAGCATTGCCAAAAACGGAAGTAATGGTGATAATAATAGCAGTAACAAGATTAGCCGTAGACTATATTGGCGCTATTTGGAGTATGATGTCTTTGGCACGGCACTACTGAATTATTTGGGACACTTACGCTGTCTGACAACCCAAACCGGGGAGTTGCCCGGGTCTCTTGTCATTGCAAGACGAGACTGTACTTGACTTGTTGAAAATGCGCAAAACAATAGACGCTGCAGAAAGAGAGGGCATTTCACAATGCTGCTTCGTAGGCGGGTCACTGTCTATACGGCGTGCCCCTTTTTTAATGACAGTTCTATCCGTTGGGTTGCTTTATGAGTGGGCAAGGCCAACCGGAAAATCTGTCGGAAAGCTGAGAATTGTATTAATAACCACCTATCTTTGGTGTCTAGATAGGTAGACTGACGATATGGAATAGCGGAATCGGCGGCTGCAATGCCCCTCTGTCCTGGATTGAAGATGTTTTCCCCTAGAGAATCAGAGAATCCGCTTGGGAAATGGAAAAAGCTAGCCTAAGACGGTACTGGGTATAATTGCCGTTGGCTGCCTCCGTCTTGGATCCTTTTTCCTGTGCCTTTGACGTGCTTTTTGCTTAACGGGGGCAACGGATGAAGAACCGAGTTTTGCATCCTAGCCGCGATATAGAGGGGGGGTTCAGGGTCTAGGGCTGTTTGCGGCTTTCGGCTTTGGTGAATTTGCTTAATTAAGCGTAGCCGGGCTAAGAAGCTATTCTAACTGCTGAAGGAAGAGTGTGACCTCGTATCTTTAGATGATGAGACGATTGACTAGAGACAAAGCCTCTCGCTCATTTCCTGTAGATCAGGAACGCGCTTGATCGGAGCGGGGCCAGTAATGAGAGTGGCTGAGATGTTATGCAGTGGTAAGGCCAGCCAGCCAACCACAATGGCGCTGGCGCTGACGAGTAGCCTATTCAGGACAGAAGGCTGAGGATTCGATTACTGACTCGATACGATCAGCGCTTGCTTGGCTACGAGATGCCAGCACGGATATGCTACTATTACCAATAGCGCTTGGTAGTAGGTAATATGCCGCGCTTGTGTACTTGATTGCTACCGTCGTCCGTTGACGACATTGACCACGGTTCGGGATCCAGCTGACAGGAGATGGCAGTTGGATGGAGTATACATAGGCTCCGTGCGGTCGCCCCATAGATTTGCTCGGCCGATAAATGCACAATGGAAAGCTGCCGATATCCGCGGCAGGATCTGCACGGACAAAGCACAAGTAGGATGACCGCCAAGTTTCTTCCTGGCTTCTCGAAGACCAGGGCCTGGGGTTCAGCTGGCTTCGAGCAGCGCGCCAACCAAGTCTGGATATATTTGTACGGTCGTATGCAAGGCTATACGGCAGTTGTTTGCTAATTACTGCTGTTTATGGACTTGCCTCCTGGCACTGACATGTCGGAGATCCAGGCACTGAGAACCTTCCGGCCCTGGCTAGCCGTTTGATTGGAGAGATAGGCGAGGCCGCTGGATAATCGCCGTCACTGCGGCCTAGCGGCAGATGTTGTTGTGGTGACGGCACTCCTCCCAGGTAGACACGGTACCTGACGATAGGATAATCCCCATAAAGTACGAGCAGTACGAGGGCAATTTGCTGGTAACGTTAACCTCAGCCGGGATACTAAGCAAGCAAAACGCCCCCCTTGCTGTGCACTGACCGTTGGAGGTGCTCTGAGACGCGCGATGGAGGAGCTGAGAGCGCTTCGCCTCAACGCCTCAAAAACCCAAACATGAACCGGCCGTTTGGACTTACGCCGAGAGTAGCGCGCCCGGTGCGGGGAGTGCGGCACGGAGCATCACCTGACGGCAAACGCCAAAGGTATTATCCGTGCATCACGTTATGCTAGGACCTAGCAGCATTCCTGCATCATGGTTTGAATCGAGTATCGGCTTTCAGGACCTCCTGGTCAACGGAGACCTCACCGGCATTGCCTAACATGGACTTAATATGGGCGACAGGGAAAACGGCTTGAGACCACATGTACTTGTACTACTGCGAAGTCCTTGGGCGGCATTTCTGCGTACAGCGGCAGCCGAGGGCTCCGCGGCGGCCAAGGCGCTAGGTGCAGTCGCTTGTAAAAAGTACTAGCAGTGCTAGCACCCTGGTGAACCGGCTTGCCGACTTTTTTAGACAGCTGCTCCAATATTTGGTGGGTACGTGGCGGGTTAATTGCACTTGACCGTCCTGACATTCTGCTGTGGGTAAGGCTTGGCAGGTGTCTCTTGGCTTACATACAGGTGCAGTACTACCTTTAGGACTTACTGTAGCGAGAAGACTATGAGTACAGTTAGTACCTTAGTAGTTGATCAGTGTCTTTGCCCAAACTCCATGTTGCAATAAACAGTGCAGCAGAGAAGTAGGAATCAGGCAGGATTCAAAGCGAGCATAAATGGATAAATGGCCGCTTGTCGGAAATGGTGGCATGAGCATGAATGATACTTTCTGAGTTGCGCTTACCCGTGGTAGGCACCACATAGGTAAGTTCCTTAGGTAGGTAGAGGCAGAGAAGGAAGCAGGGCCATGATGTGATGCCAAGTTAGACGGCAAGCGCTACCAAGAACCTAGAGCTGTACCTTGCCGGTCCATCCTGCACAATAGACTGACAGGTGCCTGTGGATGTATAGAGGCAGTACCGGCAGCACTAGCCACATCTAGGCTTGCATATAAATTAGCATTAGGGTTCTGTTGCAAGAGCTAATCGGCGCAATGCTAGAGGGCTGCATGTGCATGCGTGGTGGCGCTTTCTGGGAGAAGCTGCCTGTGACGACAGGGACCCACACCCAGCGGTGGGCAGCGCTTCTGGGCCTCTCTGGTGGGCGCATCTCATCTTAGGAAGCCCGCCGAGTTAAGCTCTTGGTTCCCGAAAACTTTTCGGCTAGAGCAGTTTGCCCACCAGCGCTAGCACTAGGACAATAGTTGACGATGATGAACTCTGCTGGCTCGCATCCTTTGACGGTGCCAAATAGGCTTTCCATTCATCTCCAGCTCTCTGTTTAGCATTTCTGATGCCGCATATCGGGATGATGGGGGGCGAATTATCTTGAAACTCAAATACTCCTATCCTCAACGGGCGCGGGCTCGACACAGCCAGTGAGAGCCAAAGTACAAGTTGGGGCGTGATAATAATAGCATAGCAGTGTGTCCCTTTCTTCTCGTCTCATTTCTAGATACGAAGGGAACAAAAAAAGAAAACAAAAAAAAAAAAAAAAAAAAAAGGCTCCAATGGCAGCGTCTCAGCAAGGCTCTGGGGGCCTCACTCCCACAGCACTGAAAAGAATTCTTCCGCCGGCCACGATGTGCTGGCACCACGGCCGGGCTAAGCATCTGATCCTCGTCTGATGGCGTCGAATCGCGCAGTCGGTTTCACCCTGAGCTAGAACGCCGGCCCCAACTAACGCTGTGCCATGGCGTCTGGCCCAGAAAGCCTAAGCCCGCCGGGTCAGGGTGAGAAAAAGCAACGAGGTCTTGGTTCCATCCCCCACATTGCCCGCACCCTGCTGGCCAAACCAGGCCGACGGCTCGCCCCAGTTGTTATTTTTAATTCTGGTGCGTGGGCATCGTGCCATGTGCGTCATGCCTCTTGGGCGAGGAGCCAAGCCTCATCAGGCCGTCACACCCCTAGCCCGAACTGTCCAGTGCCTTTCGCCGGCTCGTACGAAGCATCATCGTCCATCACCAGCCATCACCCGTCTCGCCCCCTCTCCACTGCGGTGCCGGCCGGAAGCCCTGCTCAGTTCGGTTCTGCTCTGCTCTGCCCTGCTGCCCCCGTCTCCTCGTGGACATTATTCGTGATTGCAGGCAGATGCTGTGTTCTTGGCACTGCGAGAATGCCGACTGGTCCCTTGCCTGGGATCATGCCCGCTTGTGCTCCGTGTTTTGCGTCTCAGACATCAATGTGCAGGCAGGTCAAGTACAATACCCGTAGGTGTGTGGTGTTCTGGGTATCTGGCAAGCATACATTTGATGTAATCAATCATATTGGCTGTGTGCTCCCATCACCTAAATATGTACTTGCAACAGCTCTATTGGAGCTGGGCATTGGCCCTTTGTACAGTACCGCTCCGCTCCGCACCATGTGCCCTGACAACAGCACAGCAAACAGCAGACAAGTGCAAAAAGCCCCCCACTGCATGTACCTAACCGCTACGACTCACCACCTGAAAACCCCGAGTCGCACAGCGCGTGGCACCCCCTTCCACCCCCCGTCAGTCGCGGGACATGGCCGCTGAGGGGCCTTTTGTCAACGGGCAAGTACCTGCTGTACCCGTCGTCTCCTGCCAGGCTAAGCCTAATGGGCCTCTCCCACGTCGGCGGACGAGCAAAGCTCTCGCTAGCAGCAGCGCTCAGAGTGGAAGGATCTAAGCAGCTAGCAGCAGCGCTACAGGTTCGGCGAGGTCAGGCCGGGGCCAGGGTAGGCTGCGTCGGTACCTGTACCTGCACCCGTACCTGTACTCGTGCCTGTGCTCGTGCCTGTACTCGCGCCTTGTACAGTGCCAGCCCGCATGGCTGAGTGGCCGCCTGTAGGGGCTGGTTGCCCTCTGTAGCATAGCGCAGCATAGCGTAGCGCCCAGCCTAGCCCAGCAGGCGCCGCAGCACGGCACCGCACAGCACGGCACCGCACGCTTGGGGGAGAAGCTCGCTGAGCGCCCGGTGGGATGCCGCCGCCATTATTTAACATTCCCCAGTCCCCCAAACACCTCCCCTCTCTCTTCCCTCTCCCCTGGTCTTAACACTCCAAATCTTCTCGATTCCAACGTTCGCTCTCCCACATTCGCTTCCCACCTTTCCTCTCGCTCCTAGGAAGTCCTCGTTGACTCCTGTCATTCGCTTTTATCGGTGCTCTCGCTTTTTTGATCCTCCCCACAACCGCCACTTCCGCCGCAACTTTTTTATCCGCCGACTCCGCCGCCACTATTTTACTTCGAAGTCGCCCGGATCGTCAAACTATAAAGAGAAGATCTTATCTGAATCGATAAATCAAAATCTTTCTTGCACGGAATTCATTTATTCAGCTACGCATTTCGAACTGCGCAACATTCGAAACATACAGACTAGCTGCTAGCCGCGGGTTTCAAGTCCTCGGGGACCGAATTCGAAGTCGCCGTAAATGTCTATCTAAAAGAGCTTCTTTCTTCGCACCACCACAATCGCTTTCCACAATCGCTACTAAATATACAACGAAAAAAAAACCTTTTAAAAAAATCTTTACGACCAAAACAATTTTACGTTTAATTCAGAGTTAGGGAGAGAACGACTTTTTTATACGCCATATTCAATCGCTAGTTATTTTTCAAGAGAGAGACGTTAGAGCAAGGATCCAGCAATTAATCGACACTAGCTACTGCACAGCACAGCTAGCTATAGCTTGATAAACCAAGTATTTGGGACGACAGCCAAGTAAACCAGCATCACAATTCTCGCTCGCTTTTCAAGCACAGCCGTTTCCAGCTGTGTTTTCTCTTACGTATGTGACATCTGTTCTGCTATTCTACCCCAACTCGAGCATTTCTTTGATTTCCCACCCTTGGGTACATAAAATCATCTGCTGACCAGTACTTGTTCTTGTAGGTCACCTGTCACTAATCTCAACACTTTTCCATTATCAACAATGGCTGGCCCTGGCGGTGGTCCTCCTCGTCGCAGGTTTGTATCCCTCTTCTCTGTTCGCTTTCTGTGCATCAACTGACCTCGTTCTGAACAGTCACACCAAGTCTCGCAAAGGCTGTGATACGTGGTACGTATTAATACCTGCTGTTGCTTGGACAGCAGCTCTGACGAAACTCCCTCAAACATTGGTCTAACTATGGCTCTACAGCAAGCGTCGCCACATCCGTTGCGATGAGAGCTTCCCTCAATGGTGAGTTTGGCCGATCCTGATTTTAGCTGGATGCCTCTCTTTTTTGCTAACGCCATGCCCCCAGCCGCAACTGCACCAAGCACAAGATCCGCTGCCCGTACAACGACGTGCAGGTCCCTGATGCTGGTCGCTCAACCACGCCGGACAAGCCCGATCTTATGTGGACTCCCGAAATCGAAGCTTGCATTGACGAATGGCGAAGGACCGGCATGTTCCCCTTCCCATCGCTCGGCATTTATCCAGCTCCTATGCCGCACATGTTTTCCGTTGAGGATCTCCGCTTGATTCACCACGTTACCTCGCTGTACGTTCAGCTGCAGGCTTTTGGCGCCAACAATTTCACTCTGTGGACGCGTCACATCCCGACGTAAGTTTTCACAGGAACCATCCTTCCCCTACTTCTCCTTGGGCACCATTACTCCGGCGGCAACCTGCCGTCGCTAGTGGTCCCACACTGTTCAACCAGACACTGACTTGATGTTTCCAGTCTTCTAAAGATCGGAGCCACTACTCCCTATGTAATGCATGCGCTGTTGGCATTTTCCGCCATGCACCTGGCCTTCTTGACCGATTGCCCTCTAGTCGGCAGCATGGCGTTTGAGCATAAGGGTAAAGCCTTGAGCGGTCTACACGCGGCCATTGGCTCATTCTCTCGCGATACATCTGACGCTATTCTTGCGGCATCTCTGGTGCTGTCGTGGCAGGCCACGGATTGGTAAGTGTCACTCTCCTGCGACCTTTGCGTGAGCAATGTATAGCTAACTGGATTTTCCTCAACAGGCGCAGCTGGACCCAGCTTATGCAAGGCACTTCGACGGTACGTTTTCTTTTTCTTTTACCAGCACATTTGCATGACACCTTACTGACTTTTCCCGTTAGGTGATTGATGCCATGGAGCCATGGAAGCACGAGTCTGAGTTCACAGACTTCATTGCTGAGAGCAGCACGTTCCCAACTGCTCCTGCTTCTCCGGACCCTGAGCATAAGCCCACTCAGCCGCGAAAGGACGACATTGAGGCCTATCAGCGGACCCTCGAGCAAGTCATCAAGGTGGAAGCTCATCTGAAGCATTACAAGGAAGACACCACTCAGATGCAGCACTTGATCAGCTTTCTCAAGGGTTCTCGCAAGATCAGCCCCACTCTGTCCATTGCCCAACAGTTTGAGCGCCTCCAGCCCCTGAGGACTTGGCTTTTCTGGGTTCCAGTCGGATACCTCCAGTCTCACCAAGCCTCTGCTAACTCTCTGGTTGCTATCGCTCACTTGTACACTGTGGCTTTGTTGATGGAGCGTCTCTTCCCCGAGATTGGTGCAGCCTACTTTGGCAGCCTGTCCATGACCCCCATTGAGGAGATTGCTCGGCGGCTCATGTCTATCAACGTAGCGAGCACTGTCAAGGGCACCTACCAGACCCCGCTTACGCTTATGGAGTTTCCCATTGATACTGTCAGTGAGTTCCGGTCTCGCATGGGCTGGATGAGTCCGCAGAGGACGCCTTCGTTCCCCACGTTCCATCCTCCCAACTTCCATCATCTGGAGGAGGTGCCACCAATGGTCCCTGCAACGGAGTCCTACATGCCATATGGAAACCCGGCTTTCAGCTACAGCGCTGAGGAGATGCCAATGCTCAACAGCCCCGCCGCGCCTGCTCCCCATGGGTCGCTCAGTCCGCTGGTCATTTCGTCTCCCTATCCTCACCAGCAGTATCTGAATGTCCCCTCTCCGTCCTTTGGTGGCGCCTACAGCCCGGCATCATCAACCTTTGAGGCCTCCATCGCATACAGTGATTCGGAAGAGTATGGTGCGTATGACATGCGAAGCTTTCCTCCTGGCCAATCGCCCGTTTTCGAGGATGCGCACTACAGCAGTAGCTACGGCGTCGGGTTCGTTACTCCCCAGCAGCCCGTGTGGATCTAGGCACACACATTCGGCTCTCTAACCCCGGCTCGAGGAAGCACAATCGGAATTGACCGTTTGCCACCCAGGAACTCCAGTACATCAGCGTATCCGCCTCTAGATGGTTCGTCGACAATGGCGCCATCCCATCCGCCACTTCCATCGCCATCGCCATACCAGTTCCAGGACCCTCTCGGCATGCTTCCTCTTCCCGAGTCTCCAGTCCAGCTGTCTAGCAAGCCGTATCACCGACATCGCCAAACCGCTTCGGCGTCTTCCGCGCCACACCCTCCATCGCCGCTGTCACGCGCGCCTCTAATTCCGAGTTCTTCGGAGCCGCAAGGCAAAGGCAAGCAGCGAGCGGTTTGATGGAGTAGCACACTTGGTCACCATCAGGTTCCTACACCACTCCGCGACGAGCCTCACCAACCTCCTCCTATGGACAACCAACCCGACGCAGCTGGCATCTGCTTCCTTCTCCTCCTCTTCTCTTGATTTTTAACGCAGACGCAAATGTACAACATTCCTTAAGACGCTCGCTACCATACAACACAACTACGATGAATGGGCCTTGTTTCTCTCTTTATTGCTCCTGTCAGCCACAGCCTGCTTGAGCCCAACGCCCGACGACACTCCTTTTACAATCTCGAGTTGATCTCGACAGAACAATCCTTTAACGACACGAATAATTACCAACTAAATATTAATGTATTATCTAATACGCGACACTCCTTTTTGAAATGATACCCACCAGCTTAATCGACAATCCTTTAGACGAAGATACCCCGGATCCCCCGGATCGCACACACTCCTTTATGAAATTATTACGTTATGACGAACATTAGGTCGACATAGAGTCACTCCTTTATGGGATAAACAAAAATGGTAATTGGGCGAATTGAATATCACACTGCATAGCGACTGTTATTTCTGTGCTGTTACGCACATTTTTATCGGATAGAATATGGCGTTTTCGCGGCGTTCAAATGAACACACGGCGGGAGAGAAGTTTTTGATTGAATTTAGGACTTTTGTTTTATTTCTGGAAAAAAGCAGCAGGCATAAAGTGCCAGTGATGAATTGGGAGCGTGTATGTGACAGATGTGTGTGGATGAATGTTAATAGCTGTTGCAGAGGTGTATGGGCAATGCTGCTGCGAAAATGATTGTGGACAATTCACGTATTGCCTCTAGTGGCAGCCTGAATTTGGATTAATACTATCTTGTTCGAATATGTCTATCTGTGTAACCCATGAACCCCAAATTTGATCCAAGAGAATGTTCCGTACAACTTCTGCATCCATGTGTCTACAGAATCCAATTGGCTAAATTCCAGGTCATGTTCTATACAAGGTACGATGCCTCAGCGAAATCACGATTCGTGGATAATTACTGATACTATTTTTTAGGTTCTTACTTGTTCTGTTTTCTTTCTTTTCATTTCTGTCTCACGTTGGTTCCGAAACTAGCCCTGCCTATTTCTAAAACCGATTTTTAAGACGGCGAAAGTAAGGTGACAACACAAATCCGACCTCGAGAGGCCTTGATAGCCTACGCTCTACAGGCCCCAAGGGTACGAAAGGCCTCAAAGTGGGAATTCGGTTACCCTACTTTGGACTACTAGGTACTACTGCTATCGGGTAATCTCTGGGGTCTACTAGTAGTATTATCGGATCATCTTTAAAGAAGAGAGTGGGCTGGTCTGGACTAGCTGGTCTATCGGTTGGTTGACTCCCCTTGACTCTGCATTATCTTGCCTTTTGTCCAGCCAGCCCAGCCCCTGTTACCCCAACCAGACTCTCAGCTTGCTGACTCTAATAGTTCCTTCTGGGAGATTCGTCCCCCATCATACTAAGCGCCCTGTTCTAGATTCTTTTTAACCTGCAGTAGGTCATGGCGGCAAAATAGGGCCCTCCCCTTCTCACATCATGGTACCACACACATCACACATATCCTTGGCGAAGACGAAACGGTGAGGTGGAGAGTGTGGCAACGGCGTGCCCCGTAACGGCCGGAATCTGTTCAAGTATCTGTTTAACCATGCTATTTTTCCAGATTCTTACGGGCCCTGGGCGGATGGACTGGGAGCATGTTGTATATGATACGGAAGCCCAGACTGGAAAACGGGATGGGGGTCAGCAAGGGGCACCTTTGAGAGATAAAAACGGGGAGACAGGAAGACGAAGAACAAAAGATATCAGCTTGACTAGGGATTATTTAGGCGATGGCGGATATCTGCGCCGTTCTAGGTCTAGCCAGTCTACGGGGTGTGGGCTTTTGGACTTGGGGGACGCTTGTGAATACGAGAAATGGGTGGCAGGGGGGGTTGGTTGGTTGTTTATTGGGGTGGCAGGTATCTATTTATGTATATGCTCGTAACTGTAGGTATACATACAAAGAGGAACAAGAAAACAATTGAGCATAAAAGCGTGCATAGGAGGGGTGGAATCTTTTTTGTGTTTTAGTTCTGTTTTGGGAAAGGGAGTGGGTTCTTTTGGCGATGATGGGGCTGTAAGTTTATTTTGGTGTTTTGTATTTTTTTTTTCTTAAAGAGACAAGCCGTACTTGGAGATAATAGTAGAATAATTTTCTTGGAATTTTTTTTTTAATTCTAGTAATTAGGAGAAGCAAATACCTTGAAGAATTTGGACGGGGGCGGTTTTTTTTCCCCCAGTATGAGACGCCAGATGTTTTGGGGGAGAGGAAGGGCCAACTAAATACGAGGTTTTGCGGTCTTTTTTTTTAGGAAGACTGGGCAGGACTATTAGAATAGCTTCGTAAAAGAGAGAGAAAGGAAATGAGAGTTTTTATTTTTTGTTAAATTGTCGTATAGAGAGATTATTTTCAAATGTTTTCGTGAAAACGTTTACGAGGTCTTTTTTCATCCTGGCCTTGTTTTTTGAGAGTTCAACTTGTTTACTAGGGAGAGAAAGGAGAGCATAACATGTTGGAGATTTTGCAATACGAAAATTTCGAAAAAAGAAACTAGATTAAGAGATTTAGGCGACGGGGGCAGCTTCTAGAATCACGAATACTATTCCATTCTGAACCCTCCCCTGTTGTTATTATTAGAAGTTGACTTGTGATATTGATTCTTTACAACTCTATTGGAGACTTCAACACCTTTACCCTTGAGATGGGCTATATTAAGGAGTCTTTACAGGAAATCACACTATCTCTACTTTCTCCTCGGGACTATCTGCAAGCAACGTTGTATTCCTAAACCTAGTTTGAGCGTCTTGAGCATGGCGTTTGCTCGCCCCAGGCCGTAAACCTTCGCCTCCTGATCTGCGTTGAAAAAAAAAAAAAAGGACTTGTCATCATGTCGTACCGGACCAATAGGACCACGAAAGGACAACTCATTATTACTCACTTATCCTGCAGCTCCGTTAGTTAGATCCACTGAAACGACGCAAACAACTTCCTTCCTCCCTCCTCCTCCTTCCCCCCTTTTAGCAAAAAACCGCACGCACCCACTGGGGGACTTTCCGCTGCCAAAAAGCCAAAACTATCCTCTCGCCTCGATCGAAACATACGTCCCAAACCTTTCTAGTTTACTACTTCGTCTGTAAAGGCACGCAAATTTCATACAAGAACACGAGTCAATCTTGCACTCCTCTCGTCGGGTTCCCTCGTATTCCAGCCGCCCCCGGTGAACGCCGCTGGCTAAAAGGAGGCGGAGTCAAAAAAAGGAGAACAAAAAAAAAACAGGTGCTCCAAGCTGGGTCCAATGAGAAAAAAGACAAAAACTTCCTGCTAACCAGAGTGACGATTTACCGCCCCGACCCGTGCTTTAGCGCTTAGGTTTGTGTATGCCAATCATTTTTTTTTGTTTCTAGGTAAAATGAGCCTTTGGAAAGTTTCAAAGATGACATGTAACATGGGGAACTAGATGGGCTATTTTCAGAGACAAGGCTGCTTTGGAGTTGACTAGCAAATGTATTTTTAGGAAATATGATTTGTTTCCATATCAAATGCCGTAAACGAAGGTTTGATCAAGTCTTTAGGTAGTAAACGTGACTGATATGACGATCTTTCAGGTGGTTTGGGAGATTCTGGGTTACCTAGTTGTGTCGGGATATCCCGGCCTAGGAAGATCGTCGATCAAAGCAGGGAATGATGCATTATTCATAACCTTACATGTTTTCCGCTTGAATAAGGCTAGGTAGTATGATGGGAAGCTCTGTGGTTAATGCGAACTTTGGGAACAGTGCACCAAGGCTACATAGTGAGCAACATATACTGACATACCGCACCCCGTATATACCGACAAACTCTGCGTATATGCTGACATACTGTATATATACTTGCATACTACACTACGTATATACTGGCATAATACTAGGACTTAATAGAACATAATTCAATACATCACAATAATGGTCTTTGTAGTATAATTCTAACTTTATTCAAGCTGCCTCCTAACAGCGATATGCAGTCCAGCTAAATGATATACCAATCACCCGCCTCTCCCTTCCTTTCCCTCATGCACCACTACTATCTAGAAAGAAAGAATAAAAGATAAAAGGCTCATCCGCCATCGCCCCTCTCACCACCACTCCCCCTTCCCTGAGACTTCCCCTCATCTAAATACAAATGCTCTTCTTATATACAGGTATCTAACTCCTCGCTGTGTGGCGAATTAACGGGATATAGTGTAGCCACGGTGATACAGCAGCAACAAAAACTAATATAAAAGACGTGGTATGTATGCATATAGCAGAATGGATAAGAAAAAAGAAATATAAAGGATAAAAAAGCAAATATACTTGCCCCGCGGATAAAGCAAAGGCAAAAAAAAAAGACAGTCATCTTAGCTTTGAGATATATCGATAAAGATATGGTTTAGTCAATCATGTGGTAATGACCTCTTGGTGAACCAGTCGAATCACCCAACTGGCTTCGGCTACGCTGGCAAATTGGAAACACCACTTCTTAATATTTCCTCCTGTGGCTCCGTTCGCTGGAACACCACCAATGACGCCATCACCACTCTTGACTTCCTCCCAGACACCGCAGACGATACCTCGACTACCCATAGGCGTGAAGCATCCACTTCCAAGAACAGCATCCAATAGGATAATCGCCTTCTCAGAGCTCTTCTTCGGTATAGTCGTAACCGTGACTCTCTTTTCGAGGCCATGGTCTGCTCGGAGGGCTTGACGCCAACCTGGAGGCGGCCGGCGGATTTGCAGAGTGCAGTTACCATAGTCTTCCCACTTGGCAGACGAGACGAGAAGATGTAGCCGGATGCGAATATTCTCGGCGTCAATATTCACAGGCCCCTCGCCGCTGTGGTCGACGCTCACGGATGGCGATCGAGGCGTTCCGTATCCTGATGAAGAGCCAGATCCGTAGAGGCTATTGTGGCCGCTTCCACCTCGGCCGCCGCGCTTATCAACCGATGATCGCGCAAGATTGAAAGACAGATTTCCAACAAGAGTGAGTTTCTTGAGGAAACTGGACGCAGATAGAGCGGAGGACGGTGTGGTACTGGCCCCATCTTGATTTTGTGAAGGCGCTCTGACCGAGCTGCGGTAGCTATTTTTCCTACCGAACCAGGTACGGCGGCGGCTGCTCGTGTCTCCATCTTGAGGAGGGGCCGGTCGCTCCCCAAAGCCTCTGAATCTGGCTTCGTTCTCAAGCTGGATGTACTTTTGGTTGTTGAGACGGGCATGGTGCACCGCCGTGTAGAGAAGATAGCAATCGGGGCCGTTCAAGCAGCGGAAGCGGAAGTTGCCGCCTGGGTAGACTGGTGCCAGCTTGCTATGGGCCTGCATTGAAGACCTGATTTCAAGATCGACCGCAGTACTTTGTCGAATCAATACCAGGGGAGTAAGATCCAGCGCGACGATGGGCTTGTCATCCATTTGGGTATAATTGCTGTCTCTGAAAGCGTATGCCTCGATGAGACCATCGGAAACAATAATCGAACAGTGGTCAGGATGAATGTCCTTCCAAGCACCTTTGTCAGACCATCTAGAGATGGTAGCTAAGCATCGTCCTGACTTTGCAACACTACCATCCTCTGACGATGGTTTTCGTCCATGAAGACCAGCTTGAGAAGCAGAATTAGACGGTGTCAAGCTGACTTCAGATCCGTGAGTATACGAGGGCGCATACGATGGGGCCCATGAAGGAGCATATGAGCCTCTTCTCCGATCATCCTCTTTTATGCTATAGCCAAGCTCAGTCTGAGGAACATCAATACTCTCCATTTCCTCATCAGAGGACTCGGATTCAGACTCTGTCTCAGACAGTTCATCTTCTCCTTCTGTTTCCGTTTCCTCCCCTTCTTCCACTATCGAGGATACAGCAGAAGAAGATAAGCCAGATGCAGAAGACACTTCGGAAGGTAGATACTCATGCTTGAGAGGAGAGGAACCTATTCTCTTAAGCCCGCCGCTGACGTGGTGGTCAACAGGTGGTTTAAGCAATGACTGAGACTTTGCTGTTTGCTGGGGCGTGGGGCTAAGAGTTCGGTGAATAGGCGGTCGCGGCGGTGGCGTGTCGTTATGGTATATGACGGGAATTGTCTTAGAAGAACCGGACCTCCCAATTTCTTGTGCAGATGTCTTTTGTTTTTCTCTGCCGGGAGACCCAGGCGCAGCTCGTGTAGGAGTTGGTGGAGTTGATAGCTCGCTGCCAGAATCATCTTGGTCGGTGATTTCGGATCGAGACGCCGCGCTTAGCATGCTCTGAACTCCAACTGGAACGTCAGGCAACCTACCTGGAGAGTCCGATCCAAGATCGGATTCATCCAGGATGCTGGGTTCAGGTTCTCTGGGTGGGACGGGAGATGATGGTAGGATATCCAACCAGTCCAGAATTTGCTCCTCTTCGTCTGCCCATAGATTAAGGAGCTCATGCCATGGCTTCCCATTGTGGTTGCCACGAACCATAAGTACCAAGTCCAGCTTTCCATCTCCTGCGCGAGCAGAGACAAGAGACATAGAAATGGGTGGGAAAAGAAGATACGAATGTCGGCCATCTCCCACTTCTCGGATGAGAAGGTCTCCCTGATCTCCAGCCAGGCTTTGATTGTCCCGGTGCACCAGCTCCACTTGACATTCCAACCTTTGGCCGTTGGAGTGGGCGATATCAAGCGAAAAAATATCCTTGGCGCTGACTTGACGGGTTACTTCAATAGTAATGGATTTGGTCGGGCCAAGCGTTCTGATGTCTCGAGCTCTTGTAGTATCCGTGTTGATGGCTTCCTCATCAATGATCCTAGCAACCTCCTCTCTGTGGCGCCGGCGTGCCTTTTCTTGCAAAGCCTCGAAGTCTTTGACTAGCTGGCTAGTATCGGGAGAGGTAAACATTTGGTCGACACAAACGATTAATCTGGCCATCTGTTTCACGCGGAGGAGCGGCTTCTTCAAAAGGTAGGCGACCGCCACTCGCTCTCCTTGATCATTGACCAGATCTCCATTTGCGTTTCTCGGCAGGGCGTCAAGAAGAGAATCATCCCCTTCTGCTACGCCTCGCCGCGGCGCGAGATTAATTATCAAGTCCTGGAAGCCCAGTCTCCAGACACTCAGGTAGTTATTATACAGTGGGACCACACCATGTGCCCAGTTAGCCATGCGGCGGATATCCGTAAGAGGAGCCTTGGAATGTGCGTTTTTGAGCTTCTCAAGCGCGACTCCCATATCGACAACTGACTTGGATGTAGTGTCGACCTTGACCTTGGGGGAAGATGTTCCAGAGGTATCGGTTACAACGTGGGAGAGAAGCACGGGCACCACGCCACCCACCAAGGTTTTGAGCTCTCGCTGATACAAGTTCTCATCATCGGCGAACTCCTTCAACAAATCATCGGCAGTTACATCATTGGACAAGCCGCGTGTCTTTCGTAAGCTCGGTCTTGACCTATTATTCATGACTCCTTGAGGAACATCTTTGTCATCAGGCAGTGAGAGCACGGAAACCAGGTCAGAGTGCTTTGTTAGTCTTCTCTTGAGCCCTGAGCCTTGCCGCTGTGGGATTTTCGGATCAGTCGGCTTTGAGACTGTCGTTGACCGAGTGAGAGTAGATTCCGTCGCATCTGATTCTGTTTCCGAATGACTAACACTAGAGCCAGCGGAGAGGATTGTGGAAAGTTCATACTGGCCCTTTGTAGGGGGTCGGAGACGCGGGCCGGCCATATAGGGTGCTCCTCTTGAGCTATGAACAGATGAATCCCGATCAGTGCTTGAGCGCGTCTCTGTAGAAACCCAGCTACTCAAATCAGAGTTAGATTGCATGTACCGGGAATCTGCGTCAAATTCTTCTTCTTCTTCATCCTCAGAAGATTCAAATTCGATTCGGCGCTCTTCGTGGCTCTGATAGCTCTTTACGGGCTTTGCAAGCTCTGCGGATTCCCCTTGAAAAGCTTCCTTCAGAGCGCCAAGGAATGGTCGCCTCTTACTTCCTGATTTTGATTGCGACTGTGAATCTCTCGTGGCTCGGCTCCTCCGCAGCCCATCTGAAGATGATGACTTCTTTTTGGAAAGCTCTTTCCCCTTTGATGTCCCTGATTTTAGCGTTGAGTTTGCAGAGCCAGGGGCACTCTGAACAGTCTCCTCTGTCTGTGTTGTTTCCACGCTAGAAGTAACATTGGAAGTAAGTTCAGAGGTGACGTTGGAGACTACACGCGAATCAGATGCCATTGAGCTCTTCGTCTCTGCTGAAGGTTTCCTTTTGGGCGTAACCTTTTTTGGCGAATCTTTAGACGAGATTTCCCTAGGTGTGGTTTCGCGAGCCATGGTTTCGCGGGGCACTGTTTCTCGAGGTGCGGTCTCTCTGGGCGTTGTCCTTTTAGGTGCTGCCTTTTTTGGTGTGGTCTCTCCGATAGTAACGTCATCGTCATCGTCAGTCAATGTGGACGTAGGTGACGTTGGTCTATTGTCTTTATTATAAGGCTCAACAGTGTTGTTGAGCCACTTTTCAATGCTGGGAGGGTTGTTGGGTACAGCATGCCGTGGAGGTTCATTAAGATCTTGGATAATCTTTCTGCCCTCCTCCACCACCTTCTTCAGAACGTTCGGCATGGCTTTCAGGCTTGCCGCTCTATCCATCTTTGAGCGCTTTGGCTGTTGCTTTGGTCTGCTCTTGGGAGGGCCCCGTAGAGGCAAATCCAACTCACTAAAGGCGGAATGCCCAAATGGGATATCCCCCGGAATGTCAGCCAAAGATTTGTTTGATAAAGATGTGCCCAAGCCTGATTCCGGAAGAGGCTCCTTGGCACGCGAACTGACGTCTACTGATTTAGCTCTGGCAGCGGGATGCTTCGTTCCACTCCTTTTCACGCCGGATCGAGGCTTCTGCTGGGGCTCCTGAGCCGGGGTATCGAGATCTGACATTGATAATTGGGTTGCTTCCTCGACAGCCTTGATCAAGTCGTCAATCGTATGCTTTTTGGGTGTAGCACCCGCAGTTTTGCTTCTCTGGCGTGCCGGTCGTGGCGCCCCCGGTTCCGATCTAGAGTCGGCCATTGGCTTTACTCTAATACCGTCATCCTGGGTTGCAGATGACGGAGGTTTCATAGGTTTAACGCGGATACCATCATCCTGGGTTGCAGCTGGCGAAGGCTTCATAGGTTTGACTCGTATGCCGTCGTCATCTGGCTGCTTATTTCGTACCGGAGCAACTCGAATTCCATCGTCGTCGGTTTCCTTTTTTCGTATAGGCCGCACTCGAATCCCGTCGTTATCGTCTGCGCCGGGCCTGAGAGGTTTCTTCGCAGTGACTTCGGTTTCTGTTTCTCCATCATCACTATCTTCCTCATCGTCCTCGGAGGAAGTCGATAAGTCGGAAGAGAATGAGCCTCTACGGCTTCGTGGAGGTGGCGTCACGACTTTTTCGGCCCATGCCTTGACTTTACTCTGAAAAGATGGATTGGGCACTGCTCGAAATGCGAAGCCGTTTGGAACTCGGGCTGTCGGATTGCTCGGCTTCCTAGGGCGCGGCGAGACCTTGCGAACTGAAGGCTTCCTAACAACTGAAGGCTTCCTAACCTTTGGCCGTACCCAGTTATCGTCGCTAACGATCCTCTTCTTAGGGGGTGGAAGAGGCGTTTTCTCTGGCTCTTTACCGCTGGTGTTGTTATGGACGACTACTTTTTTGGGTGGTCTCTTCTTTTGTCGCATCTTTATCCGTACTCGATCCTCCTCTGTAACGCTTTCCATCTCTTCTCCAGCAAACGCAAGTTCCGTTGGTTCCGTGGCCAGATCTTCTGGATCGGCGTCCGCCATGGCGGATGCATTGGCCTTTTGCCATGCCTTGACCCTGTCATTGACACCACTTGGCTGCTGTAATTTTCGCACCAGGTTCTGTTTCATATCATGTCGAACGTCTGATCTGACTGTGCCAGTGCTTTGTCGTCGCTTACGCTCTGCCTCTAGTCTCGCCGGAGACGGCCGCCCTAGAAGAAAGTCGTGGAGTAATGTAGGGGGCTCCGGTTTCTTCGTGGTGTTTGCTCGTGGACGATTTCCCGTAGCTGCCGCTGGCGTAGGCTTAGGGGCTTCTCCAGGAGTGGCCTTGTCGTCTGCCACTTTGCCATCTTCGCTGGTATCAGGGATATCGTTCGGGTTCGTAGGGTTGGATGGCGCGGTGCTCTCGCTTTTGGAATCGTTTGGCGAGGTCATAGTCTATTAATCTGCTCTACATCTACACCATTAATCCCAATGCCACCGCAAAAAAATAGAAAGCAAAAACAAGGTTGACTGGAGCAGCGATTCCAGCATGTAACGTATGAACCAGGATCTGATGGCGTTGGATGCAAAGACGGAAGCAGAGCTGCCCAAGCTGCCCAAGATGCTTCAGCTTATTCGCAATGGCACTCGTCCCAGGGGAACTGCGTTGGTGCGCGAGGGTCACAAGCCGCAAACTGTCACTGCGCTACTCACTTCATTTGAGCAACATTCTATTCGCATCGAGGGTTGGAGATTCTTTGTTCGACGTAGTATCGCGTTGGCCGTTACACATGACAGCTGAGCTCGACAGCTTGAAGCTTCCAGGCCAGCTGTATCAGCCTCGTAGGCGCTCCTGAGGAGAGTAGGAGAAGAAGAGAGAAAAAGAGAGAAGGGAAACGTCGTGAGAAAGTCGATGAGTTCGAGCCGCGTTGGAGGGTATCAACCGGGCGGAATAAGGAGCGCGGGGAGCAAAATGAGCGACAGCGGGAGGACGGAGATTGTGACGTTGGCGTCTGGGCCACACGACGTGTGCGACTATGTACAGGTGCGAGTCGGAATCAATCGATTGCTTGCCCGCTATTATGAATTATGATTACAGGCTCTGCTTGGCCACTGCTCGTGCTTACGCTGCTGGCAATGGCTGTGGCACCTCCATAGTCCAAGCTTCGAAATTGCTGCTCCAAAACGCCTGCTGGGTGCCGCAGTAACCAGCGGGGTCGCCTCTAAAAACAGCTGTAAACAACAATTTGGAACAGCTGGAGCGTCACTGAGAAGCCACTGATGGCGCTGGGAGGGCCGGGCCGTGGCCAATTAGAGGCGGCCCTGCTTTTTCGCAGGACACCACTATGAGCTTTGTGGTTAGTGCCGCTAACGCTAAATGGGCTGGTGGCTATTTTTGTAGCTGATTGGGGATCCACGAGCATGATAGCCCGGATCCCTCTGCCTTGATTTGTATTGTTTTTGTTTTCGTTTTTGTTGTTTTTCTCAAATCGAAGTTGAAGTTGGCCTAATGGGATGACGAGGACGATTACAAAGATCTTGACGCCATGAGGATTGTTGATTTTAGCCGCTAGATTGCGAGATTGCAGCAGATTATCTTTTGTATCGCTTGGCCGCGTAGATCAATGTCATAAGATTGACTCTAACAGACAAACTCTCGAGGGGAGACAATGGATTTCCATAGTATGAATGACGCTACCACTAAAATAAAAAAGACCAACAATACTATTGCATTGGACAATTAAATGTACCGCCAATAGGTTCAATTAAAAAGCGGGGTCTGAAATTTTATTGCCCTGAGGGGGCTTAATAACGCTGTGAAGGTACTAAAAGACGTACTCAATACATGACATGTTGACAACCAAACCGAGCAGAGCGCCTCAACCGATCTGAGCCTCATGAAGTGCCGAATTGTTTAGTAGAGCCAATTCTATTGTTAAGCAAGAATATTAGTTAAAAAAAAAAAAAAAAAAAAAAAGTACAGCTTTAATAGAAAAGCATGGTATATCTTGTGATTTGGCCCCATGCTTGCGCCATCTAAATAACTCTATGGCTCTTTTGGCACAATAGTGTAACCTCTTCTCTATTGCTCTCGACTATTTTATATGTACGAATGCTTGCCCCTAGCACCCGTTAGTTGCGCCCTAATATAAAGGAAAATGGCCGATGTGGCTTTTCGACTAAGCAGTATTTTAACGCAAGGCTGGGCTTTAATATGGCTTTAGGGAGGGTTAAAAATGCTGCAAATATGCAGCGGGCTGACTTTATGCACTATGAATAGTGTAGATAACTCTTACGTCGGAATAACTGAGAAAAGAAAGGGGAAAAAAAAGACTAACATTAAATATAGAACTTTCATAATAAATAAATATAACTATATAATACAAGCAGGCAAAAGAAAAAAGATAACCTTATGACGCTTATATAAAAACCTGTATATATTAAACATGGCAGTAATAAACTTCTATTCATTTTGTAAAAACAACTTAAGAATTCGATTTGCAATAGCTAGCTAAACTATTATTTAGTCCAAATATTATTATCTCACAATATAACAGCTTTCCTCATCGCCTTCAGTCTCAGCAACGATATATTCTAAGCTCCAGCATAAACATACTCAAATCCTACGTGCAACAACTGCAGAGCGCAACCACTTGCCATCAATCATCTGACAAGCTCATGTTTCTCAACTACAAGTCCATTTTTTCTTCCCGGCAATATATGTAAATGTAATGATTGCATTTCCTGCTGTTTTAACGTCAGTAACCTCTCATTGCCCCTCCTCCAACCTCTCATCTCCCCCACATCCACATTCGTATAAGAGCTCCAACCCCCCGGCACAAGTGATCGTGCCAGATAGTCACAAGATGTAATCGGACTCTCCACACACACTCTCCCTCGTTATCTCTTCATTCTTTCTCCGTACCAGTCTCTCGATTGTGTGTCTCTCCCCCAAACTCAATCCCCTCATACATACATGCACCAAAAAAAGAACCACCCCCGGATCCTCCGCTCCTCTCATCTTCTCATCCCTCATCAAATCTCACCTTGAACAAGGTCAAATGTCACAAAATCCCATCATTTCTCATCAGTAAGCGCCCTCTCTCTCTCTCACCATTTTCTCACCGAAGCACCCGCACCATCTTATTCCTCGCCTCTACCTCACAGCCTCTCTTCACAGCCCGCACACACACACACACACACACACCATTCTCACCGTGAACATGCATTGCATTGCATACCAAGGTCCAGCTGATCATCCTCCCCCCCGGAACCCACAGCGATAACCCCATGTCCGCAGCCAATAAAACGCGCAAGTGTGCGATCAAGTTCCGATGACAGATCACGTCTTGCGAAAATCGTATGTGCGCAAATCATGACCGCATGCATGCAAGTCTCAGTTGAGCTACTGGCACTATTTGGGTGCTACTGCTTATCGGCCTGCCTTACGTATGGATCAAAGACGCTGATTTTATCTCCATGGTGGCGATAACCTTTCGGCGCTCAATCTCTGATGGGTAGAATTATCTGCCAACAATAGCATCTCAATCCGATATGGTGTAGTGGCTAACATCGCTCGCTCTCAACTTCCAGTTGAAGTACCGAGCAGCCCTGGGTTCGATTCCCAGTATCGGAGAGTTGATTTCCCTTTTTAGTGCTTTCACAAGCAAACTTTCAATTCACAGTCTGCGACGGTCTTTTTTTTTTTTTTTTTTTTTTTTTTTTTTTTTTTTTTTTTTTTGGAAGTGTCAATATGTAGAATAATGAGAAGAGTCAATTCATGGTAGATAAATAAGCATAGCACATAAAACAGTACCATTAATCAAAATACCGCCAACTCCATCCAAACCGTGCCTCCAAGTGGTATATATATGAGTGCAATGAACAAAAATAAACAAAAAGCGCACCTCCATCCATGTATTATTATGCCTTCCTTCCACCGGATGTCCCAGCTCACGATGGTCAGTCAATAATGAAGAATGTGAAAACAAATCAAAAAAAAAAAGACAAAGAACCTCCCTCCCTCCTAAATATGCGTTAAAATAGCAATCGAGCCGCCAAACGCCTTCTTTCAGAATGCCATACCAAGTAGCAAAGAGAGCAAATGTAGAAATCAAAAGAACCTCCTAACCGAAACATGAATGAGAAGAAGAAGAAAAAGAAAAGAAAATTCAGACCTCCTTTAAACGCCAACCTTCAATGCATGATGGATGATGGTTGATTAGTTATATGCAGGATGAAAGGGATGATGATGCTTCGTCTTGTTACTCGTTGTCTGGGAGCACGAAGCGCACCCTCTTCTTTGGCTTTGCAGCCGTGATGTCTACACCGCCGTCGCTCATCAACTCCTCTTCAGTCTCCTCTTCGATGGACCACACGTCGGGACTGGGTTCCCTCCATAGGTGGTTCTCTCGCACACGAGCAGAAAGGCTCCGGGTCTGTAGGCGGGGAGATGCCCGGTTGTTTGTCCTGCCTCTGCCCCTGCTGCTGGTGGGTGCCGGGAAGGAGTTTGGCGAGAGCAGGGCATTGGCAGTGAGGCCAAAGACGGGGGTCTTGGCTCTGAAGCGAAGGCCCTCAATGGCAAGATCGCGCAGTGGGGAAAGCATGGACGAGGGAGATGCAGGGGAGAAGCGAATGTATTCCTCTTCGTCGTCGTCGTCGGTGGTGAGGGCATCCGAGTCGGACTCTGGGGTGGCCGGGCGATTGCTGTCGGGCTTGCGAAGGCCCTCGAGAGAAGAAGGGCTGACGCTGCGAACAGCTTCGCGAGGCTGGCTGGCGTCTTCGATACCAGCATCAAAGTCCATCATGTCGGCATCCAAGTCCAAGTCCATCATCATCTCATCATCCTCATCCTCGGGGGGGATGGGAGTGAGGAAGTAGGTGAGAGGATTGTCATCAATGTCCTCCAGCAGCGGTCGAGGCTCAATGCTAGATCGCTTCTTGATGGACATGTTTGTTGGAGTCAAGCGGATCTGGGTTGGTGGCCAGGATTCTCGACGCGAGGAGAAGACGGATTCCATGGGCATTTCTGGAAAACCGGATCTGTCTGGGGGGAAGATGCAGAGTTGACAGAAGCGGGATATGCCGGGGTTTTAAATAGGGCTCTAGGCAGGCAGAACCAGCACTAGGTCAGGTAGATAGGACTTTTTGTTGATGCCTTCACGCTGCAACCTTATTGGGTGACTCAGACGGTGGGTGAAATTATGAGCAAGCCTCTTGGGATAAGCCCTTAAATATTCACGTGTGATTGAAGCGATAATAAAAAATGACAGAAACTGGGGAAAAACGAGGGATAGATGTCAGTGGCTGGGGCGGCGCCGCCGACGGGTATGGTGAACAGCCACGGAGCGCAAAGAGCTGAAATCCTTCACGATGGACCAACGAACGATGGTCCAGAATATCAAAAGAAGCCTCAAGGGATGATAGCCAAGTAAGGGAGTGAGCCTGGAGGTGAGGCAGCGAGATCAGCCGCAGACTATATATGCAATGCAGGCAGCGGGTATGCCGACTGGACGAGGTGAGCGACTGAGATATCCAAGCCGGGACTAAAACGTCACCAATGCATCTCATAGTCGCTCATAGTGCCGGTGGACCAGGGTGGTGGGTGTGGCCTTGTGAGGCCCAGAGCCCGTTCACGGTGGTCATCAGCAGGCTGTAGATGAGAAGAGCTGCGCCCACGTGAAGGCGGCCTATGAAGGAGGGATGTGTCTGGGGCTCTGGTCCACAGTTGGTGTGCTGCCCTATCACATCTCACAAAAAGCCGTCAACACACGATGTCGAACGCTGCTCGCCCGGGTCGAGTCATGAGAGACGAATCAAGGGCAGCAGCAGCGGCGGGCTGAAAAGGCGGCGTGCCTCTGCTTGGCTGTTGGTGGTGTGAGAAGAGGCAATATTTGCCGCATGAGGCATGTAGCTGTCGAGCGATTCGCAGCCATGGAGAGAAGAAACGGTGTGGCCCGAGCTACGCATTCCACGATGGCGCAGAGTCGAGTCGAAAAGAGGTTGGCCGGGCTAGAAGGCGGCGAATGAGCGGCCCGTGTTGGACGAAACAAAGAGAGACGCGGGGACGACAGAAAGAGGCTGCGCGGGGCTGTCAAAAGCAGAGCGTCTCGTAAGCTGAGACTAGGGCGCACCACCAGGGAAGCCATATGACTCTTTTCGCGAAGATGATGCTATCAAGACCGTCCACTTACATGCCGTGGATACATGTGCGGTGGGGTTTTGGAGCCCCAGGTCATGCCCTCCCGAAAGCCGAGCGTGAAATTCCATCTGCATGATTTGCATTTCATCACTCCGATCGACCTTTTCTCTACTGGATCGGCGACACTTGGCCAGGGGGGGATGCTGGCCTGGGCAAACACGCTGCATGCTGCTAACAGACGAGGAGAGGAAAGAAAACATGCCCCTCTCGGCGATGCATGGTTCCTTGCATGATGCACTCCCGGGAAGGGTGGGCTGCCGCACTCAGATCACGGAGGCAGCGTACCTGTTTGCTTCTTCTTTGTGCGCAGATGCCGCCGTGTCGATCAAGACGGTGATCGTCCAGCAGAATACACGGATAAGAGGGAAGAAGGGAGGATAAAAATGGAAACTTCCGCTGATTATCTCTGAGCGACAGCCGTGCCGCGCGGGAGCTTCGGCCGGGCCCAGAGGTGGTGCTCGTAATCGTTTAACTCGGTGTGGTTTGATGCTCCTACAACCTGCAATAGCATCATACAATGGATGGATGTATTATTAGAAGGACTTCCATTTACGGCCACCATACCACGCCATTGCCATATCGTACCGTACCGTACCGCACCGCATCATACCAGAAGGTCGCCATAGACTAACACGCTTTTGCGCCATGAGCGAGCTACTGCTGCTAGATCCAGCACCATGATCAGCCATTTCGAGTGGTGGGGTCGGCTGATTTGCCCCAAGCCTCTCTGCCGCATTCGTTCGCGCGAACGAATGCGGCCGTTTCGAGCTGAAGGAAGCTGGCGTCGATGGATCCAAACGTTATCGAACGCCCCGTTCAGCTCGATAATCAATAACAACTTCTAGTGCGGGCAAATAGACGAGTCATTCACAGAAGCTGCTAAATGGAATGGAGGAGCAGTTTATTGCAAAGATAAAGACGAGCTGCCACACCCCGATATACAGCAAGTTGCCCGGCTTCTCTGGCATGCAACTCTCTTCCTCATCTTCTCTTCCCACTTATCGCGATACTACGTATTGATTTACAGACCGCCGGAGATGACCCAAAAAACCCTCCGACTCTCATGAGACCGATGTACTACTAAATGTCGCCATTGTGGTTCTACCCGGTAGTTAGAAAAAAATGTGACTTGGTGCCCCTGCCGAGCACAGAAATTCACTCAACCGACGGAAGGGAGAGAAGAAAATACCCTGTACGTCATAGAAGCTGGGCAAAGAGACAAACACCCTTTTGTATCTGAGTGGTTCTTTAATATCCAGCATGGACTTACGGTGAGCATGACCAAGACAGCGCCGAGCTATAAACCACTTCATGGTCATGCCAGCAACTTCAACTAGAGTGGTGGCTCCAGAACAATACTGAGACATGTCTACCACCTCCCTCATTCATTCGCCAGCTTTGTTCTCATTGTCTCTACTGTACTTGTCCATCTTTTTTTTTTCAATGCGCCAAGAAACCCCATCAAGCAAGTCGCAGGACCCAGGCACCTGATCGGCTCGTTTGATTTTTTTTTTCTCTCCCCCTCTCCTCTCTTCTTGTCTCTTAAAAACCAACGACCCCTGCTCGAATCCCGGCGCTTGCTGCGGCACCAGCCATTCGAGGGACAATGGATGACGCCATGTCGGCTTGATCGGAGACCCTGAGGCGGGGGAAGCAGAGCTTGGGTTGCTGCAGGGTCGCAATTGAGCTCTTGCATATTCTCCGTGACCCCGACATTCGTCCTGCGACGTGCGGCAAATGCCGATTCTCATGGTCGTTGGTGATTGCGCGCGTGCATTTAGACTTGCCTACTAATTAATGTTGGTATATGCTTATTTGTGTATGCACCTGTACCAGTATCGAGAAATGCATCGCTTGGAGCGCCAAATCTTAAAACCCAGTATGTAAAGAGACGCTAATAGTATTAAAGGAGTTGTCTTGCCATTATCTACTGTTGAAGCTTCACTTGTCAAGGCAAGACGACTGAGCTTGCGCGGCGATTGCGTATCCCGCCATCCCGCCATGTTCATATTTGGGAAAGCCTTTACCCTGGCGATGGCAAGATGAAGAGCCTCGACCGCTATGCGACCCAAGCTCCCGCCTCTCTGCACAACCACCAACAGAGCATCTGCCTATATCGCGGTCCCTATCGTGTATGACCTAAGCTACTGCTTGTGCTACGTAATACACGCTTCCGTCACCTCCTCCGCGCCACGTGTATTTTCCGCGCAGTCGGCTTCAGATGTGCCGGATGGATGAGCAGAAGCCACCAAAGCTCTTGGCGCGGGCTCGTCTAGGCGCAAAAAGAGCTCGAGCTGGCCGTCTAGCCTATGGAGATTCCCAATAGCCTATCAGCGTGCAGAGACGCCGCACGGAATACCGTAGGTCTTTGCCTTGGCGTAGCACAGCGTGTTGCCAATTGAAGATAACAGGCCAAGACGAGAAAAAAAAAAAAAAAAAAAAAAAACCTGGCGTGCACTATGGGACGGCGTTATCTCTCTCTGCGGTCGTACGGGCGCTCGATGCCGACACGGCAGAGCCAGTCAGAGTCAGCCGTCTGCGCCAAGGCCATGCATGTCTCTCTGCAAAAGCCACCCTTGTCTCCTGGTCCCTTGGCTGGCATTTTGCTCGGCCCGCACGGAATTATAGGCTGTGACGACGTCGACTACACACGCTTTTGGTTGAGCTGCTTCCGTGCTCAAAGTCAAAGTACGTCCGCCGGATCCCCGGATTAGCAAGCATCGGGTTCGCTTCCCGTAGAAGAGAAACAAGAATTTTCTAAGCCAAGTCATTATATATGGCCCAGTGCACCGCATCGTAGCTTAGCAACCCAACAGCGCTTCCCCCCTCCTCTCCTAGTTTCCCAATTTCTTATCAAACGCCTTTTGTGGCCGTCCCTCGTGGTGGATTCTCGCTCTTCTACCCGCTTCTCTCGACTGCCCTTTTCGGGTTCCTAATAGAGTCCGCGTCTGCAAGCATCTCGCCTCCCCCACGTGACGAATAGTATCGCTCCGATTGATTCCCGGATTCATCCATTTCCAAGGGTTTGAAAAAAAAAAAAAAAGAGAGTCACCTGGATAAGAGCTTAAAAGAGGCTCGGTGCCCGCCCATTGGTGCCACCGTCGCCCTTTTTGCCCTGTTCCTTTTTTTTATATGGTAAACGCGAGATTTGCAGCCAGCCGTCGTGCGTTGCGGTCGTCCATCATGTTCCGGTCAATCGTTGGCGGTTGTCTGCTATTCTGCGCCTTGATTGCCTGGAGCAGCACTCTCTTCTACTTACAGGGCGATTCTCTGGCGGCCTGGTTCGACTCGGCCGGCAGCCGGGACGCAGGAATCATGTCCTACGATAAGCAGCCAGAGCTGGATTATGAGCCCACGCGCGTGGACGTCACCACTCTCACTCCTCGGATGCCGCTGAGAATCGTCACTTTCAACGTCCGATATGCCACGTCAAGCCCGGTCAGAGGCGAGAAGCCGTGGAACGAGCGAGGACCCAAGCTCCTCAATGAGCTGAATTTCATCACAGCCGGCCATGAAAACGCTTTCCTCTGCTTCCAGGAAGTCCTGTACGATCAGCTCCAGGATATCCAGGCTAGCCTAGGCCCCTCGTGGGCCTCCATCGGCAGGGGTCGTGATGACGGCAAGAAAAAGGGCGAGTTCTCCCCTGTCTTTTACCGCTCCGACGTCTGGCGGCTCGAGCGTTCGCAGACACGCTGGCTGAGCGACACTCCCGAGAAGCCTTCATATGGCTGGGGCGCCAGTCACAGAAGAATTGTCGTCATGGGCGAGTTCTCCCACAAAGTCACCGGCACAAAGGTCGTCGTCATGAGCACGCACTTTGACTACCAGATCAAAAAGGCCCGCAAGCACAGCGCCGAGCATCTCTTGCAGTACGCCCGGGAATGGAGCCAGGGCAACGACACCTCGGCCGTGCTCATTGGCGGCGACTTTAACAGCACGCCGGATGACGTGGCCTACAAGCTCATGACGGAGCCAGGATCTGGCATGCACGACATATCGGATTTGCTCCCCGAGGAGAAACACCATGGAAACCGCCTGACTTACACCAGCTTCGGCGAGCCCAATGAGTGGCCGCAGCGAATTGACTTTCTTTTCATCCAGGAGCCAGTTACCGCAGTTGTCAAGACTTTCAGCGTGCTGGAAAATGTCTTTGACGACCGGATCCGAGTGTCAGATCATAGACCCGTTGTATCGGATCTGGAAATTGTTGTCGATCCCTCAGCGTGAAAGATGGACCAAGGAAAAGAAAAAAAAAGATTTGAATTGTGATGTTTTTTGATGACTCAACGTCTCGTTATTTTGTTTTAACAGCATATGCGGAATCTCGGAGAAATTTTAACAAAGATACCCGGAGCGTGCTTTTTGAGAGGCATAGTCTCCAAGCAAAGGAGTTACGAGCTATATACCCTCGAGCAATGTTTATAATCAACAAAAAATAAAAAAAAAAAAAGTCATTACTACGACCATCATCCAACAAGACAGAAGGCCAGACAATTGCCGTGAAAGCATCCGGCTGCATATGAGCCTTGGGATTGTGTCCCGAGCTATGCAAGCTACAGAGAGAATTACGAGGCAAGACTATCACCTCGACAATGTATAGACTCGGATTGCTCGCGCCTGCGATTGGCAGCTTACCTGCTTCCACATCTCCATCTCTCAGCATAATCAATCACTACCACCACGCCGTCTCGCGCAGCCGTCGCACTCACGCGCGTCGCGTTCACATGTCAAATGGAGAAAAGGGCTGGATACAGCATGCAGCGCATGAACGGCCGTGGTAGGCATTCTGCAGATTTCAAATAGTTTATATGGAACCCTGGAACTTGCATCATGCACGCGTGGCTTTGCAGAAGAGGCGGTGAAGAGTGAAGCTGCTGCTTGGATTTGTTGTTCTTATCCTTTGGATGGATGCCTTCTCTGGGATGCAAGAGAATTTGTTTGGATGATGGAAGTAGATATATCGTAAATAGGATATGATGAATATGTAACGACCTCTTTTATCATCTGTACTTGTTCTATACGCAGCGTTGACCTATCTGAGGGTTATTCCTACGTGCCCTGCACGCGATATTTGATTCCTGGCGTATTATTGCCTGATGGTAGGGATAAATAACACGTCATGAATCCTCATATAGAACCCTTTCCTGTGAGAAACGCAGCATAGTACAGTAGGGTCGTATGCTTGAATCTCCAAGACGACGTTGACGTGTCACGAATGTCGGAGCTGAGTTCTGAGAAACTCTACAGGCCGTATAGTATCTTGGCAAGAAGGACCAGGACTAGGACCATTAGGAAAAATTCATGAATATGCCCCAGCCTGAGATTTCCCCTTTTCATTGGCGATCGGTGTTTCTATAATGGAGTTGAAGCCAAGGCGTCCTCGAGTTACATGCACACTTGAAAGGCTTACTGCAGATAGGATTACAAATGTATAATACCCGTCCTCCCTACATATGAGCTGACTGACCGGCAGCATGTAGTAGTATATGTAATACATTTTTCGGGAAATGAGAGCTGGTGCACAAAAAATATCACAGTCTGAGGGCAGTCTTACCTCTTATGCGTATAAGCTGCAAAAGTGAAGAGCTATTCTCAAACTCAACACATACGCAGTATTACGCGGGATGATACCACAGGGAATCTTACATACAGGACGTATATAAGCTCGAAAAAAGGTCTAGTGAATCTCATGCACGGACGACATCTTCCGGCCCCCAAAACATCTACTACCAGACATTACTAAATGTCAATAGAATGACGCCGTGCATATATCATTCGCTGTAGTCTGAAACAAGAAGGGAAAAAAGTACATACCTGCTTTTCCTTGTCCGAGAGAAATAACCCCACTTTCGCTCTCTCTGATATCACCGATGAAAAACAGGAAAGGCGTCCATGGATGAATTTACAATTTCTTCTTCTTTGTTACTGTTATGTTCACTCACGTAACCTGGCTGGCTGGCGATCTTTTAATGCTGTACGCCCGCTGCTTACTGTGAGACAGCATCAAAGTTGGGAAAACTGCAGGCTCGTGGTGCCGCTGTTACGACTGCCACGCATCTCACTTACACATGAAAGAAAAAAAAAAAAAAAAAAAAAAAAAAAAAAAAAATCTTGGAATATATTCATGTGTAACCTTCGTAAAATTTGCTACGGCCGCAGGGGGGTTCCGTCTTCTCATGGAGCAAGATGAACACGTAGATCAAGCTATACCGTAGCTCATATTCGGTAACGGTATAAATGATGTACTATCTGTAGAGACAAATAAGGGGTGGATAACAAGATTGTGTTGCCTGCCGCGGCTGCCGCCAATCAAAAGAGAGATACTTACCGGCCATGACAGTCTTTTGGATCACGAGATTCCAGAGTGCACCACGAGGTAGCGGGATATAGTAATAGTGCTACGCTCAACGTGTGGGAAAAAAGACAACCCTTGTGGCAGAACCCAAGCGATAACTGTAACCCGCATCATATCATATGGCTTGTGGAGGCAGCAGCTAGCTACAATACACAGTTAGAGTGGAGTAAATGCCTCGCGTGGCCAAGTTAGATGTAACCCTGTTGCATTCCTTTGAAAGCATATTTTTGTGAAGAAAAAAAAAATCATCACCGAGATGTTTGTTGTTTGCAACGAGCGCCCATGACATATCTAGTAGTTAGGCTTGCCAGCTTGTGAACCCACAAATGGGTATGAGCCGGGCGTATCAGCACTGGCTGGATAGATGTGCGCAACGACTGATATCTAGAGAGCATAACACTTTGCTTCCATGCGCCAAGCTGAATGGAGGCCAGAGCTGCTGTCAGTATCCTATCCAACGGTGTTGGTATCGCGGATGGTGTGAGGCAGTACGAGCAAGGCCGGAAGCCGGGACATAAAAGTCGGGGGCCGGGAGTGGATCCATGGCCGGACTGTCATATACGAGCACGGAGTATGGTATGCGTGCAGCACCTATTATAGGATCAGGATCGCCATAGGCAGACTCAACTAGCAGAAGGAGAGACTCCATAGCATTCGGAGGACCACTTTGCAGCCGCAGCCCGGCTGTGAGCTGCGGGACAGTCCTACATGGTCCATGTAGGACTTGCCGGCAGCCTGGGATGTGGACACGGATACCTAGCATTGTGGACAAGGGCGTGTGCAGACAGTTGATCATGCAACTTGCTAGACGCTATAACAGAATACTGTGGTAGCAAGTAATAGTAATACTAGTGTCCATATAACGGAAATCTCTTGAGTCATCGGCTGAGCAGCGTTTAAAAAAAAAAAAAAGATTTCAACTCTTCAAGAATATGACTCGGAAGACAAAACGAGAAAGGGTGTGCTGCTTGCTGCTTAGCCCAGCAACTGCCGACCTATGAGGAGCTGTAAAGCTTGCATGACGGCGAACGGCGACGATTGGGCCTCAATGGCAAATGGGGGGCCGGTGTGAGCTGGCATCAACGGAACATCCGCATCCACATGCGCCCCTCCTCCTGCAACCAGGCAGAGCAGGCCCCCGGACGCTTCTCTCCACGTCTTTACATCAGCTTTTGGAGACGACATCTCGGCCGTCGCATCGTGAGAAATAGACGCAAGACGAAACGGTATGGTTGAAAGCTTCTTTTTTCTTCTTCTTCTTCTCTCCCCATTCCCACCGCTCAACGAGCGCTATAAGAGGCAAAGATGGAGAATTATTCTTTTGCTCGCCGCCCTTTTGCAGTTGATACCCAACAAAGGCCTAAGAAGAATTTTCCGCCAAGTTGGGCAGGGAAAGGAGGAAAAAAAGGGAAGTAGCGTCTGTAGCAATAGGAGCTTGGTGGTGGTAGTAAGTCGTCGCAATAGCAATAGAGGATGTTGTTGAGGCTGGGAGGTGTACGTGTAATATCCGGACCCCCGTATTGTGGTCTGCGCTTCTTCGCCATTGCTACCAATTGGCGTGTCATTAGTCCCATCGAGGCTGGCACCAGCCAGACCGTATACTGTAAGAATGGAAAGAATTTTTTTTGTTCAATCTGTCCGGGGAAAAGACAGCTGGCAGTTCAACTAGACGCTGCTGTCCAACGTTGAGCTGTCCAGGTATCCACGGTGGCAATGTTTAAGATAACATACCAAACGCACAAAAGCACAGTTTCAGCCAGACACCGTGTTTCACAATTCGCACATCAAGACATCAAGAACAGAAGGCGATCCAAGGTGGCGGGGCGCCAGCAACGGGCAGAGACGAGCCGCGCAGCCTGGCCCCGTCGAATCTCCACAGTTGGGCGTGAGTGCTTTTTTCGTCTTCCACTCTGGCCATCCCATTTGGTAGCGGCTCTACCCGGAGCTCTCTGGCACTAGATTTTGGTGTTTCCACACGTCCTGAAGTCGGATATAGCAGAGAAATGGAAATGGAAGGTTTTTCGCTGCTTAGCTTGTCATCTCACCATGTCTCTTCTAATCCTTGTCCGAGCCGAGGGATTGGTGTTGGGAGCACTGGTGACGTCGTTCCCAGCTGCACGGAGCAAAAATTTGTCGTCGTTGGGCCCGTCTAGGCATGATTCCAACGCTGCGGTAGTCGTCACCGTCGGCGGCCAGGTTTAGAGCCTGCATTGCCGCGTGCAGGTCTCCATCCGTCCTTGAGAAAAGGTAGGCGAGATGGGATATTTCCATCTAGAGGGTGAAGAGTGCTGCTGTAGAGGGCAACTAAGAGGACCACCCCCCTTCTTTCGATCAAAGTATGAAGATCCCTGTTCGAACCTCTTTTCTTCCCACCGCATTGCATCGTCCCGCATTGCTATCTTTGGCGAGCGCTTGCTGCGACAGACAATCGTGCTCGCAGCGCCCCGTACAGTATATTCGTATATGTTGCTTTCTCTCATCTTATGCTTCGTAAGAGTAGTCGTAGTAGCAGATGCCCTCCTGACCCTCGTCAAACCCTGCGCGAGACTCGCGATCCTCGCAACTCGCCCGGCTTCCCATTCGCCAGCGTCCATCGTCGTGCTCGAGGCAAGAAAAGGTGGTGCGGCACCTCCGCCCTCGGCCACTCGTTGAGACGGGGCTAAGCAGCAACTGGAGGGTCAGGCGGTGCCAGCTGCCGATGCACTGTGCAGCGCTGCAGGCCTGAGACTGGCCCACGACCCACGAAGAAAAGGCGAGACGGCGATTTGAGCTGCGTGTATCGCGTTGTGGTAGCTCAAACGAAGGAAGCACCGGCTTTCTGGATGGTGGAGAGAGGACTGACACCCGTCCATTCGGGAGACATCCATGGCTGAGCCTTAGTCCGTAATGAGCAGAGATTGATTCTGTAGCACAATACAGTATGATGCCTCTTGCAACAATAGCATGAGCATGAGTTTGACCGTCTGCAAGATTTGTGAGAGTACTGTACATCAGCAGAAGCCACCGTCAGTGATCTTACATACATGCCTTCGCATGAGGTAGCATCTCCTCTGCAGCCTGCAGGCAGCATCCAGCCGCGCGATATTGGTGTCTCGTCGAGCGCCGTAAACACACCACCATCTGCCCAGTGCACCTGGATTTGCAAGCAATAGTCGCCTCGCCCATCTTGATAGTCTGTTGCCCATTCTTTCTCTTCATTTTTCATCTCCCTTTCCTCCCGCACAGACGAGCACCCAGAGACTGGCCAGCTCTCGCTCCTCTCGCTGCCCAAGCTCAAGCCCGGGCGCGCTCCCTTGCCATCAGCTGCTGCCAGCATCCGTGCAGTCATCATCAAACCACTGCGCGCTGGCACAGCACAGTACCGGGCTGTCCTTTGGCGCACAGCCGGCCGACAGACAGCGCATAAACCCCCCTAGAGCACGCCCCCTCCGCCCCTCCAAACCCCTCCCTAGCGCACCCCCTCCCCCCGCTCCATGCCACACAACCTGAACCTTCGCACCCCTCAATTCCCGCCCTCGTAGCGCTGCTCTGGCTGCCCTGCACACACTTCTGGCCATTGGATCAGCGACAACGGGCGATTAAAACCTCGCTGCTGCGCTGTCAGTTGGGTCTGCGTCCTGTCAACAAAGCGCCGTCCTCCAGTCATTTTCTGCTGCAGCTGCAGGCGGGAGAAGAATAAATTTTTTTTGCTACCTGGTGTCATCCTTTATTATCTTACGCTGCCCGTCACTCTGAGAGGAGGGGCTCATCTCATACTCATACTCATTCACACCACAACTCAACTCTCACTCATCCGCACTCCCGCCGGACTCTGCTTCATCCCATACAGCGTCCGCCAGAACTCAGACTTCACCGCATTGCCAGTATCCACGTTTTTGCTCTAGCCGCTGATCCGACACGAGACCGGTTGTACGCCCGACTGAACTAGTAGTCGCTGCCTAATAGACGGCCGCTCTTAACGGCGACTCAAAACGACCCAGATTCCCCGCCCTGGCGGCATCTCTTTCTACTTATAACCACCAGGCGATTTTTTGCCATTTATTAACCTGCTCCCTTCCGGGGCGATTCAACCTTCCATCTAGACATCATGTTTAAGAAGTCGATGGTAGGCTACGTCGAGGACATTGACGAGGACATCAGCAGCACCATTGGCGTTGAGGGCACTCGACGATACGCCGTATCCGAGTACGCCAAATCTGAGGCGCCGAGAAGTCCTGAGCGATCCAACACCAGCAAGCCCCGTGGCGACAGAGGCTACTCAGACTCCGAGACTGACGAGTCCGACTCCAGCCTCAGCAGCGTCACTGACTCTGAAGACGACACACGCGCACCTGTTAAGAGCCAGAAGATGAGGCCTGTTGCTGCTGACACTCGACGCCCAATGCACACAGACCGGGAGCCTCGCCGCGATCCTCGGGACCTTCGAGACCCTCGCGGTCCCCGAGAGGCCAGAGACCGCCCGAGGATGGAGAGGAAGCCCAGAGAGGATGACGACCAGAGGAGGATGAGGCCCGAGCCCAAAGACAGAGACCCCAGAGCCCCACGAGAGCCCAGAGGCCCCAAGAAGACTCGGCCTGGCCCTCCCAAGCACGCCGCTTCCCAGCCTGTTGTCAACCAGAATGGCTATCGACGAGGACAGTTTGAGGACCCGGCTGCTTACGGAATCCAACAGCCTGCTGCCTCCGGGCAGCGACCTCGAGCCCATACTCGTCCTGCAAGCTACTACGCAGGCCAGCCACCCCCACCGCCTCCTCCTCTGGATATGGGCTGGAATGGGCCTCACCCTCCGCCATTCGGCATGCCAGGCTTTCAGCCTCCGCCTCACATGTTTTCTCCTCTTGGCCCTCCTGGGGGCCCTCCTGGGGGCCCTCCAATGCACCCTGGCATGCCACCTCAGTCTCCCATGGGCATGCCACCACCGGGATACTTCCCTTTTGAGGGCCCAATGGGACCACCTGGGCCACACGGTCCGCCTGGGCCGCCTCCTCCGGGCGAGCAGCTAAGGCATCGCTTTGATGGACGCCCCTCTTCTGCCATCGGCTTTGGCTCTCCTCCAGAGGCCTTAGAATACTTTCCCGAGGAATTCGATGCTTATGGCGAAGAGCCGGCCCAGAAAGTTGCCCGCCGTCCCTCGCGGCCCAAGAAGCCGGCGATGCCAGAAGAGCGCAAGAAGATGCCTCATCCGGAATTTGCTCCAAAGCGTACCCAGTCGGCAAGGCCAACTGCAGGCGCCTACAAACCGCCCATGACACCGCGCGAGCCCTTGCGCGAGCAGCCGCGAGAACATCAGCCGCGAGAACACCTGCGGGAGCAAGCACGGGAGCACATCCGTGATCAGGTACGTGAGCGCCCACAGTCGCGACCAGCTCAGCAGCGACCACCGCCGGCCCACCGAAGGTCAGTTGGCTTTGTAGACACGCATGCCTTTGATGATGACGAGTACTTGGGCGGCGAGGTGGACCTCTACCAAGAAGTCTCTCCCAACCAGCGCCGTACTGCCCTTGCTCGGCCTCGACGCAGCCACTCTGTCGCCTATGATCAAAACGGATATGACATTGTTCCCGCTGGCAACCGGGGCCGTCGCGCGTCCATGTACGGACCTGGGCCTCATGATTCTTTTGGCGGTGCCAGCCTTGAGGAGGACAACCGGTACTTTGATGCTCTGCGGTACCAGGAAGATGTCAGCGGAGGCACGCCGATGCCCTTGACTGCTGAGTCGCTACGCAAGGCATCCAAACGTGGAGAGTTGGCCAGCAGCCGATCCACCAGGAGCAGCGGAAGCCACGACGAGAGCGACTACAGGCGAAGTCACACTACTGGCCACACCACTCAATCTTCCGCAGCCCACGATGACTTCACCATCAAGGTTTCTGGGCAAGCAGTCGTCAAGATGCCCGGTGCTCAGATTGAGTGCGACGGAGGCGAAATCACCTTCAGCAGCGGTCGAGGCGGGGCTCCGGGTTCGGGGCCCCCAGGCGCTTCTCGTGCTGGCAGCGATAAGGAGAGCACCATTTACCAGCTTGATGATGCCCGAAGCTCTCGCATGGAGCGCAAGGCACTACCTCATCGCCCTCGCGCAACCAGCCAGTCCGATGTCCACAGCCGCATCTATGCTCCGCTGCGTGGCCCATATGAGCATGCCCCGTATGAGCATATCCCATTTGAACCCTATGACTCGTATGAACGCATTACTTATGAACATGCACCCTACGATCCATCTCTTGCTGCTCACGATTATTAATGATTACGACCAAAACATCATGTTTGATGAATAAAATAAATTCACGATATAAAATTCACGACTAATGACATGATAAACAAAATATGCAGCTTTCTTCTTTCATCTTTTGTATCGATCTCGATTTGCGGAAGCAAGCGTCTTAACTCCCTTTGGGGGTTGCCTGCTGACGATATTTCTTTTTTGATTTTCAATTTTCGTTTATTTTTTTACAAATTTTTCTTCTCTTCTCTTCTCTTCTAACTGCCTTCACATCTTGCGCTTGTCTTGGTGGTTCATATACCCTGCCGCCATTCTACGGCGGTAAACCATTCTGATACCCCCAAAAAATAGTTGGCGATGGAAGGATATTGTGTTGAGGTTTCTACTGGGCGGACACGTTGATACATGCGGACGGTATTCTTGGTTTATTTCATCTTATCTCATCTTTTCCTTTCTTTTTCCTTCTTCTTCGTTTACATGCTACTCTTGCTTTGCGAGTCGTGCTGCCTGCAGAGCGTGTCGGTGAGATAATTGAGCTCGATTGGGCGAGCTGAGAGAAGCTGGTCTGACTCCTCTCCCGACCTTGCCGCATGGGAAATGGCGCCATCTTTGAGGAGGGCTGTTTCTGCTGGGCATAATCCATAATCCCGACAATGTCCATCTCCCGCCTTTTGACGGCATTCCCAAGGCTAGCACGATGTGGAAGACGTATTGGATCAAAGTCCTCAATATTTTATTTTTCATTTCTGGTTTTGGGACATATTCAGTCTATTATCTTAGCGGCCCTTTTTGTGTTAAGAGGAGGAAATCATCGAATTATTTGATCTTATTCATGTCTCATCAAATGTTACGAAAGCGATAGAATGTATGAGCAACGGGGGTTCGCACCCCCTTCACTCCCTCTGCCGTATACACGCGGGGCTCTTTTTTTCTTGTTTCTCAACTGGCATTCCAATCTGTCTCCCCGTGCTCCTTTCTCAACTCTTCCCCCCTTCTTCTCCTTTCATCCTTCGAAAGAGAGAAGATTGCTGTGATTGGCGACCACGTGCATTCGAGCCGGACTCAATACCCCTCACGGCTTACCCTTGTGGGCTAGCACGCATAATGCGAGGAGTACTACATGCATGCATGGCTCGAGGAGGACGTGATATTATGGACTAGATAGGATTGCTTGCTGCAGGGAAAGGGAGTCTTTTTTCCTCTCTTTCTTCTTCTTTTTTGTGCTTACGGAGCGAGGGCGGAGGGGTGTTTGGATAGCAATGCGCCTGCTGGGAGGCATGAAGAGGGATTGATTGATTGGCTTGATGACTTCGTTCATGACATGATGATGAACCAAAAGTGCTTTTTTTACTTATTTCATTTTTGTTGTTTTCTTTTCTTTTCTTTTTCTTTTGAAAGACATGTATTTATGATTTAGCTCTAGCCTTGCTTTCTACTGTCACAATTAATAGCCTCTGGGGCGTTTCTTTTCAAACTAGCATACCAAAATGTGACCGATTTCTTTGCTGCAAAGTACCGATCCGATGGATACCAAGGCACTTTGATGGAATGGAGCAAATACGCCCAACTCCATCGTAATTTCTGGTCCTCATGCAGGGAGCCGGCCCAGGCGGTGAATCACAAAAGCTGAGAAGCCACCACGTAGGTCCAATGTGGATCAGCGGGTGTTTGTCTCTTGTCTTGCCATGCACGCTATTTTTTTCGACTCGCAAATATGTACTAGCCAACCAATACAGTACTCCATAACAGCACGGAACTTTCTATGTATCCACTGCGGAAAATGAGTAGAAGGTAGGTAGAATTTTGAGTCCATGTTGAATTTCGTGTACTCCGTATAAGCTTCGTCGGGCTGGATGCCGGGCGTCCATCTAGTAACTAGATGGCCTGGATAGATGGGCTTTGAGTTCCGGGCGTGATTGGATGGATCGATCTTGTGGGGCGTTGCTGGGCCAGCGAGCTGTGCTGCTTACTGCACGCTTGATGCTGTCACTAGAGAGCTATTTTTGGTTTACAAGTATTGAGGTATCTAACATTGATGGCGTAACTTCAAGTTATTTGATAACGTGTGAAATTTTAAGAGAAGCCGTTGATGCATTGTTTGACTGAATAGACGTAAACTTTAGAAAGAAAAAAGCATACCCGAATTCACATTTTTTTTTCTCGCCATTCAAAGCAAACAAAGTTAGCGGATTGGCCTGCTGCGGGCGAATCGTCGTCAGCACTGCCAAAAAACTCCACGCCCACCCCAGCCCCCTGGTTTCTGGAGGAACAGCACTGGCTGCAGGATTCTGCCTAACCACTTGCACGCACGCACGCTTTGTTTTCGTTAGCGCTTTTCTGCACTCTTCAACCTCAACTTTTGTTGTTGTTGATAACGTCACGGCATTTTTTCAAGAGTGAGATAGACAAATCTCGTCTTGTTTTCTCAAGCGCATAGCCCAGGCTCTTTTGGAGAGGCTCTCGCTGGCTGACCGACACGACAGCGATTGGCCCATTCGCAGCTTTTCCACGTTTTATTCAATCGGCGAGACATTCCGCATTCCAACACGGCGGCCCAGTAAAGCCTCCATCCATCAATATGGCGCCGGCGCTGGCGAGTGCCGGACAGGCCCTCACCGGCACCCAGACTGTCGATGTTATCGACACCGACACCTTCCCCAGCTCTGCAGATGGCCCTCTCGCCGAGGGAGCCCGCCTCTTTGCTCGACTCGCCAAGCGAACCAACGATCCGTCCAAAGGTGTTCTCGACCCCCACGACATCAACAATGCCGGCTTCTTCTTCCTTTTCGCGCTCATCGGCGTTGTCTTTGTCGTAACGGGCATCTGGTTCTTCTTCTGGGCCAAGAACGGCGGTATCCACTTCAAAGACGACGATTGGGACGACTACAAGTCTACGGTTCTGCGTCGCAAGGGTCCCAATGGAACGATTCTCTCCAATGCCACCCGCTCGACTGATCTGGGCGGTGGAAGTGTCTATAAGCGCTACGACGACCACGAGGATGATGGCCACACTGTAATTACGGAAAGCACTGCTCTGAGCGGCATCACTGCCGGTGCGAGTGACATTTTTGCGCGCGAGAAGCGCAAGAAGAAGAGGGAAGCTCGCGAGGCTGAGCGCAGAAAGCGACGCGGCGAAAAGGGTAAGAGCACCAGCTCAAACGAATTCGAGGGCGTCGTGGATGAAAAGGCAGAGCGAGACGCCAAGAAGTTCCTGCGCAGCTACCGTCACGAAAAGGCCGCCCGCGTTGGTGGAATCAACAAAGAGGCCGAAGGCTCAGAATGGGAAGGATCTACAAACGCGGCTGAATCTTCCGTTGGCGCAACGTCCGAACTGCTTCTTCACCAGGAACCCACGCCTACTTCGGACCCTCCTCCCAAGGCTGAACCCCCCAAGACTAGAAGCGGTGGTATCCGAAAGGTGTACTCGACCGCAGACCGCAGAGAGAACAGGGAATCCGAGAGACTGCGCGCCGAGGCTCGACGACTGCGGGCGGCTGACAAGGTTGCCCAACGAGACTTTGCCTACCAGCGAGCTACCGGCGCGGCAACAGACAGCCAGTTGAGCGAGAGTTTGCTGTCTGGCACGGCTAGTGGCAGTGGTGGCTCGACTACTCTTGGTGAGAGTATCCCTGAGGAGGGCGAGAGTGAAGTCGGCACCAAGAGCTACCACCACCCGATGCCTGAGCTGAGAGAGCAGAGGAGGAGGGAGAGAGAGGAGCGCAGGGCGAGACGAACCAAGAGCGGTTATCGACGTACAAACACTGACGAGAACTCTGAAATTTGAAAGGGAGAGGAGAGTTGTTGATATGATGATGGGATGATGGGATGCCGGGTTTACTTATGGGTTGGCAAATGTGGAATAATTGAATGCTGTTCTTTTTTTTCTCTCTTGAAGACTTGGCTGGTTATTATTATTGGTACTTTTGATGAGGTTTGGGAAGTGGGTGGTATGGATGTCTCTTTTGTCTTTCTTTCTTTTGTATGCAGACAGACACGGCGGTCACACGTAACGCAACGATGAACGAAGGCTGTGATTTGTGATTTGAGATATATAGTTATTCCCCCCAGTTTTTAAATAAATGACGATTTCACCCCGCTTATATGAACTATTCCTTTGCTGCCCCCCTTCAAGTTTAAAGTGACGCTAGGTAGGTACTCTATGTAAATCTTAATACCTAGGATCCAAGCAGGACTGTACAAAATAAATTGGTGTAAGTTAAGGTATTAGTAGTTACAATATAATCTCCTCCAATCTCTTTGATAACCACATAACGTCCTGGGAATATGCTCCAAAAGCCTGCAAAAGGCCCTCGTGTGCACGGAGGTAATACTGCCTTGCGTTTTGCAATTCGCCATGTTTGGAGCAAATATCTCCAAGGCTCATGAGGCAGTCCAGTCTTAGTTCGACGGCGGTGTTAATTATTGATCCGTCTTCTAGTTCCTGCACTTTCTCAAACCCTCGAAGTGCCCGTTCATACATGGCTTGAGCTTCCTTCAGCCGGTCGTGATAGAAATAGAGGCCTGCCAGATTGTAAACTGTGATAAGGGTTGATTTGCTTTCTGGCCCACATGCTTTCTCGAGTTTTCGAATTGCCCGCATAAACACGGCTTCAGCTTTACTGAACCGGTCTTGGCCGGCAAATATGGCAGCCACAGCATGCAATAGCCCCAGCTCTTCATTTTCTATATGCATGGTATCATAGCATTGTTCTGCATGTTTTAGGAGTCGCCGTTGCTTCGACCACCAAAGCTCGGGCTGTTCTTCGTTCGGGGCATGAAAGCCTACGCAGTGAAACGCCGCTCGAGCTATCTCCTCGCAGGGCTTCTGATCAAGGACATGATAGAACATCCAATATTGGACGATTGAATTCACGCTATAACCGTCAGACTCTGTATGATCCATCGTATAAGGTGTATTGGGTATATCAGCCTGCACAAGTCCGTAATTGCATAAAAGGCCCATTGTAGTATGAAATGTGAGGCTATCTCTTGTTAATTCCCGAAGCCAGTCTGGCTTGTATTCGCCGTCCTGTAGTAACTCATACCACAGGTCGTTACAATCGAAGTATACCCATTGACGGAGTAGAAGGGCTGCATTTGCGTTTTGCTCCTCAATGTGCGCAAGCGAGATATTCCATATCGCGCTCAAGGTTCTAAATGACGATTTCAGGTTTGGATGGGTTTCATCCATTTGTGTCAAAGACTTTTCGTATAGTTGGAGATATTCGGTGCATGATATGGACGCTTGCTTCAAATAAGCTCCCACTGATGCGAGGGCCAGAGGATGTCCACTAAGCTGCCGCGCAAGAAGGACCGCCGATTTGTCTATCTCAAAAGTTGCTTAGTCTGTTGTTCTCAAAGATGACTGAGACTGCTTACCTTGTCTTATATTCTCCCGACAAGACGAAGATGATAAAAGGTCCAGGCTATCTTCAACCTGCTCGAACATTCCAATTTCAATGCAATGCCCCAGTTTACTTAAAAATCGTGGTGCAGTCACGATGACAGCACCATGGTTAGACTCTGGTATGTATTTGCGAATATCAAATGCCCTCTGTGTCTTTGCTTTTCTCGAGTTAATAGAATCTGTGTGGGAAGTGTTCTCTTTATCAATAAGTGAAGTATCTATAGTATCCCTGGTATCCTTAGAGGTATCCTTAGTATCCCTAGTATCCTCAGTATCGAGAATGCTTGGATCTGGAAAAAGATGGTTATCATAAATAATCAGCCAAGAATCGTTCGCAGGCTCATCAAACCACCCTTTGACTGCTATCACGATTTCGTTTTGAATTTTGCTTTGAATCGCATCAGAGATGTAATTCGCTGATGGGTCATAGCTGAAGATCCATGTCGCCAATCCAACGAAGCTTTGGTTAATCGCTGTTTCATCTCTCGCGTTTATCCAAACAATTGCCGAGTAATCTTCACGGTGCCGCTGAGCGTATTCGATGGCTAGCTGGGTCTTGCCTCTACCTCTAGATCCATGAAGGACAACGACACGACGAAGCTGAGCCGTGCCCCTGAGAGCCTTTTGCATTTGTGCAAGCTCCTCTTGCCTAGAAATAAACTTTGGGACCCGATTCTCAGGTAGATAGAATGGAAGCCTGTAAGCGGTTGGTGTATAGTGACTATTAAATGTTCTTGCTTGAAGAGTTAGTTGTATAGCTATTGACCAGCTACGCCACAAGGTTATGCTTACCCCTGTTCTGAATCGATGGGTAGATGAAAGAATAACTGCCTAGCATAAGCCGCGGCGGCCGCTGCTGCAAACCCGTCCCAGATGCCGTTCTTATGGGAGTCGCAATAATTGGAAATGCCCCGAATAACCATACAAGGGAAACCGGTAAGTGCTCCCGCGGCCTCCATCTCAAAGCATAGAACTCCGTGTTGCTTCGACAGGCCATCTCTCTGCTTAGCATCTCTAATCGACAGCTCCCCAGACGCTATATTGCCTCTATGCACAACAACAAAAGCCTCGTCGTCATCCTCACCGACTGGTCTTGGAATTCGTTGCTCTGAACTGCATCCTCCTTTCTCGCAAGACACTCCCTGTTGCTGATGATCGTAATCTGGCAGATACAGATGGTCGTTCGCGATACCCGGGAACTTGAACCGCCGCAGTCCTCGGCGTTCTGTCTTGAATCTCAGTGTATCTTTCCAAACAGGATCGTAGTCCATCCTATCCCGTTGCACGGCCAAGGCTTGTGCAGCGTTGAGGAGTACAGCTGGCGGAGGCATAATAGAACCGGTACGTTCAAAAAGGCCATTCCTTGCCTTACCGTGGTCAAATTGAATCACTCCAGAGTGCTCGCCAGTCGGTTTGCTGACCACCACATGGCCCAGCCGGATCATCCCATTGTCTGTCTCTACCGGCACACCACCTCCAATGCCAACTAGTAAGCCATATCTGAGGTTCTTGAATGTCATCCTCATCTGTGTAACGACTGTAGCCGCAGAACAATTGCCTGTCTGATTGAGGCCGGCAATCACAACATTGTGGCCATTTATGCTGCCGAGTTTGTAAACGTTGTGATCTGTAAAGTCTTGCTCGATAGGCATGTGTTCTTCATCCAACATTTCCATCGCTGCGATCTGTTCTACTTCTGACGGACATATCCACCCCACTCGGTAGCTGTCAGGCATGAGCCTTTTCGGCGGCATCGTTAATATGGTTAAACAACAGATTAAATAGCACTTAGACAACGGCACTGAAGACTTGGAAAGAAGAGAGCAGAATGTTGGACAGACGAGGGATTGATAGTGGGACAATCAGAGAGGATAGCTGGAGTTTCTACCTGATAATTAGACGCATCTTACGATGGATTTGGCCAATTTTGCTGCGCTTTCTTCATTAAGCGCCAGCCTCGTGAGAGGCGCATATCGAGCGCATATTGCATATTGTCGGCCAATCAGACGCATGATGCAGCTTTGATGCATGGATGTTCTGAACCATGATATGGGGTAGAGAAATCGCCTATATATATAAACAGTATTTACTGAGAAAAGAATTGTATACTATTAGACTCCTAAATAAGAGTTGTGGCGGCAATTAGCAGGACTGCTTAGCAGCAGAGATCCCCCTTGTACACGGCAAAGGTCACATCGAGATACATCCGGGCAGCGATTAATACTACCTAGTTGGGTATTGTATTTTCTGTTCAAAGTCAATGGACAAGGGACAAATACGACAACGCTTCATTATTGATTACAAAATATTTCCATTTTGGGCTTTTGGCACTTGCACAAGTAGTAATACAACCTTGCAATATCTAATGGCACCAATTGGGCAACTCAAAGACAAATAAACACACAGGGGAGGCTACTGCTATAAAGTATGCTCAAAGCAATACCAGGCACTATTTTAAAGATCTTACGTGCGTGTGGTGTGTGTTACAGTATGCGGAGATTCAAGCCAGGAACCAGAACCAGAACATTGGATAGCGGCGTGGTCTCACAGTGTCCGCCCTTGCGCCGCGCTTCTTTTATTTTTTTGGTATGAAAGTATGTATTCAAACGGTTATCAGTGATTAGGCTAACTACGAAGTAGATATCCCAATGACTCTCCAACATACCTAATTTCGATACGGGGTAATAGGTAGTGGTATCAAGTAGTACTACTGCTCCGGACTCTTACCTGAGATGCTAGCTGAGCGGCTGCGTGCTATGAATAGCAGCAATTGATACAACCAGAGCCCCTGGGCAAATGGCACGCATAAGCCCGCATTGACAGGCCGATACAGCGTGCAAGTGGCTTGAAACCCGAGCTGTGTGGGTGAAACTACAGGGGCTGCAGCTGGTCAAAGCTCAATGCTCTGAATTAGACGCCGGGTCGTCCGAAGGGGTCCAGCTGGGAATGTGCGGGAAGAGAAACAAAAAAGAGGAGTTTGGAGGTGATATCCAGACTCGGTTTGCACAAGCAAATGCGGCGGCGTGTATGGGAATGCAGATGCTGCCATGCCTCAGCGTTTCGGCGCTGGGCCGGCTGGGCTGATTATTTGCTGCGCGCTCACGAGGCTGCGCCCATACGCAAAGCATTGCGTCACACGATCCACTGGCGCCAGAGCGAAAAAAAAGAAGCGCAGCTCCCGCCATGTCACCAGTACCCGGCCAGGCAGACGAGTCTGGAGCAGCCGCCGGTACTTGGGCTCCCCCGCTGCCCAGATAGCCGCTGCCCCGGAGCCGTCACGCAAAACCCTATCTGCCGCATCGCTGCCCGCATGTACTTCTCCGCCCCGGCCACCATGTACCCTGTACCAGCCGTCCCTTGGCCTGATATTCCACTTTTTTCCCTTTTCTCCTCTGCCCGTCCCAGCCTTCGCCCAACGTGGAACGCAAACTCTCTAGATCGAATCCTTTGTCTTCTCCGTTTCTCGCGAGTTGTCGTGCAGCAGCTGCGAATCATTGTTTCTTGTTCTTGTTCTCTTGTTGTTTTCTTGTATTCCTTCCATTTCTTGGGCCTCTACAGGCATCGTCTCCTTTGTTTCCCCCCAAGTTTTGCCCCTTTCCTTTCTCTATTGTATTCGCGCACGCTGGCATCGGACGCTTCTTCTGCTGCCATCCAACCCACTTGATCTCATCCCTCTCAGCCTTTAGCCCGTATTCCTCTAGGCCTCTTTTTCGTTCTGGGTCCCTGCCAGAAGCCCGGCGCTGGTTGGGTCTTACGGCTGTGCTGTATCCAGGCATTCGCCGCTATAGCTTTAGTGCCCGCCACTGCCTGCGCTCAAAAACAAGCACGTCGCCGGTACTCGCTACAACGCCTCACAACCCGTTCCAGGCCACCCTTCTGAGTCGCTCTCCCTCCAGGTGTGGCGACCCGAAAACGCAAACTCTCTTCCATCAACCGTCAACTTTTTTTTCTTGTGCCCTCTGGTAGCGGCAGCTCCGGAACGGTCCGATAAATCATTTTTGTTTTCCTCTTGCTTCGAACGTGCGGGCGACGACACTCTCGATATTTTGTAGCGAGTCCGGGGTCTGCAGAACCGCTTGCAGCTTTGCGCCCAACGTTTCTGGCTCTTGACGCTGCAGATCAACCTTTGGAGCACCATCCCCCGCAGCCTCCTCACCAACGCAAGGCAACGCTCACGGCGCTGCGACCGTCGCGGCGGAGACGCCGTACCGTCTTTTTGACTCTGCGGAGTCTGTCTTTGTTTTCGCTGCGAGCGAATGCTAGATTGTGACTTCACTTGCCGCACCGACCCGACGGCTTGATTTGAAATCCTCCGTTACCATGGCGTCGTCACCGTCTTCCGCCTTGACGGGCGTCATCATCGGTCTGGTGTCCTCGTTTGGCTCCATCGTCCTCATCTTTCTTATTGTATTTATCTTTTGGGCATCTGGATGCGCTGGCTCAGGCCGAATTATTCTCGATCGTATCGGCCGACCCGGTGAATATGACGATGAGCAGGCATTTGCAAGAGAAGAGGCCGAGGCCTTGGAGAACATGGACGACATGTCAAGGACAGAATACTTGAGGGCTAAAGGTGTGCTACGCTGCCAGTGCATTATTACTGCCACTGCAGACGATTTACTAACTATTTGAAACCCAGCATTCATTACTGCGAATCCTCCCGAGTCCGCGCAAACAGACATCTCGCTCTCACAATACCTTGCTATCCAAGAAAAAGGTGTCTCCGCCTGGGAGTTTGAACCCGAGCTGGAAATTGCGAATTGCTTCGTCGAGGCCCGAACCGAAATTGAATTCTTCGACTCCGAGTGCACCGTCATGAGCAACTTGCCCGTGCCTAAGCAGAACGACGTCTACTACTGGGAAGCCAAGGTTTACGACAAGCCCGAGAATACGCTGATCGCTATCGGAATGGCCACCAAGCCATATCCTCTCTTTAGGCTACCAGGTAGGTTTTTATTTTGTTTTTCTTGGCTTGCATAACGACGAGCGTAATTTGTGTCTCATGGTTCTAACAACGGCTGTAGGCTACCACAAGTATTCCGTCGCGTATCACTCCAACGGCTCACGACACTATAACCAGCCATTCAGCCGAACCCCATATGGTCCTCAGATTGTCACTGGCGATGTTGTTGGCGTTGGATACAGACCACGGACAGGCGTCATTTTCTTCACACGAAACGGCAAGAAGCTCGAAGAGGTGGTTCACGGCTTAAAGTCCCAAAACTTCTTTCCAGCCATCGGAGCGAACGGCCCCGCTTCAGTCCACGTCAATTTCGGTCAGTCTGGCTTCGTCTTCATTGAGGCAAATGTCAAGAAATGGGGTCTAGCCCCTGTCACGGGCAGTTTGGCTCCCCCGCCCCCGTACGGTTCTGAGCAGGGCAGCATTCTCCTGGAAACTGGTACCAAAGACGGCTTTACGTATTCACAGGGCCGCGGTCATCGGCACTCTGTGAGCGGCACACCGTACAACGTCCGAGTTGGTGAAAATGACATGAACTTGAACGCACAGCACGGGCGATCACGGAGCGGAAATTTCAGAGTTCTTCCCCCCACTAGCCCCGGTCCCGTCAGGAGTCCAACCGATATCTCCCTTGCCCAGCTCGTGCCGTCAGATGAGAATGGTGAGCCTAGTAGCAGCAGCACGAATCCCGCCGACGAGCGGCATTTGGATGAGAACCCCCTCCAGCTCCATCTTGAAGACGCTACCAACCCGCCGCCCGATTACTCAAGCCCAAGGCTCCACCAGGGCCGCAATCGACAGTATAGCAGTGACAGCGAGGAGGAGGAGTACACGCCTCTTATCCATGTTGTGAACCGCAGTAGGGGCGAATCATCGGCAACAATAAGGCCTGCAGGACACGGCCAGCCAGCTTTACCCGAGGATCCTGTTCCAAGCTACAGCGATGCGATACAACAGGGGGCGAGCCCACTACGCCGTGAAAGAAGCGGCAGCTCTGAATCTAACGGCTCAAATCACAGCTCGAATGGCGGAACTTCATCAAGCTAAGATAGACTTGCTCAACTTTTAGCAGCAGACGAATTCACGAAAACGGAGATACCAAAGTTTAGATCTCGAAAAATCCGTTACTCATCACCCAAATACCAATGCGATATCAGGGCCATAGGTATAAACGGAGCCACCAAGCATTGCTCACACCCTCACGTTCACACATACCACATATTCACACTATACCATTTTGCACATTGTTACATATCTTTCGCACGGGCGCCTTGGAGTTTGTATAGCATTGGGATTCACCGCCACGGCGGTAACACGTCGACTCAATTGGGTCTTTTTTTTTTTTTTGTCTTTATATGTGGCACTGCCTCTTCTCCTCGAAACCTTAGAACAGGCCCTTCCCCCTTTTTTTCTGCTATGGATGGAACATTTGCACGGAACACCTAGGTGGGCCATGACACGATACCACCCCTTTGAAGGCCCTGGCGAACTGCGACTACTTGGATTTTTCTTTTGTCTCTTCTGCGAACTCTGAGAGGACTGGGAGGTGCTTTTGGGATAGCATGAGTTGTAGAGAGCTGATTAAATAGTATAAGGACTTCATTTTGGCAGTAACCTTGTTTGACTACTTTTGTGATCTTGCTAATGGAAACTGTGATGGCTTCTTACCGGTCCCCTGGAGTTCGAGTATGCCTTACGAAGAGCTGCCGAGCCTCGTTATGGACGTATTTGTATTATGTACTGCGAACTGTATTTAGAAGCTCTAGGCACCTACATATGACATGTCTTCTACTTTATACACTGCTAAGTAGGCTAAATATGCCTGCATAGTATTTCACTCGATGATATATTGATCCAGCATTCGGCAGTGAATCCTTTCACGTATGTTGGGTTAAACAAACAGTGTATACATCTGAGTACATGTAGGTTTCGCAATCAAATCAAATGTCTTTAGCTAAATATCATTTCGCTAGCTAGATCTATTAGAATATAGTTTCGCCGGCTCGACCCACTAGATCTAAGGTCTCAGCCCAGCACAGATGCCACTGTTTCGCCCGCTTCAATGCTTCCGTAATGTAATCATGAGTCTCGTAACGCTAAATGAGTCTTTACCCAGAGCCAATGCTGTCCTTCTTATCCCACCACTTCAAAGTCATATCCTAGTTCCTCCGCAATCGCGTCATACTCAGCAGCACTCTCCTCCTCCTCGGGCCTCCTCACTTCGTCCATGCCTCCGAGGAAAGGCTCCGAGTTCCCCTCTACAGCTCTCTCCACCATTTCCGGCCAGTAGTCGAATCCGTCGCGTACCGTGAAGCCGCTCTTGTTGCCGAGGAACATTCGTCCCAGCTTTGCCCTCTTACCCTCCACCTTCTCGAGCCGTACGAGCCGGTAGCCGAGAAAAATGATGGTCTCTTCTTCATAACACGCTGAGTATCCCTTTTCGCGATGGACCTGGAAGCGGCCGCCAGCACCGACATTGAGGTTGAAGCTGGGATCGGGCACGGGGACCTTTACTTCGGCGCCAACTCCGGATGAGCGGCCTGAGGCGTCGCTGATTTCCATGTTTGTGAGGGTGACGATGTCGGTGATGAAGTAGCCTTGTCCGTGGTTATCCCGTAATAGGTCGAACAGCTCCTCAAAGTACTGCTTGTTTTTCAGGAGCTCCTTGAACTTTTCGCCTGGCGAATCCATGTGCCACACCCGCGCTACAGTCGCCATCTTCTCGCTGGTATCCTCCTTGGCCCTATCGACAAACGCGTCGAGAATCTCATTGAGCTTCGCAGAGACGCCGGCATCTTTGATGCGTCGTGTCCAAAACTTGACGTCGCGGACCTGTACAGGCTTGGGATCGAGGCTGGGAACCAGTTCCCGGGGCATCTTTGTGCCCTCGCGGTAGGGGATGTGTCGCTCGGTGGGGAGGTCTGGGTATTTGACGACGCTGCCGATCAGCTTGTCGCGATATTCGCCGGCGTCGAGGCGCGGGTGGACGAGCCAGAGAGGCTTCGTCTCGTGAGCGTGAGGCATCGCGGGTGCGACGTGGCGCTCACTGCGCTGTGAAGGTGCGTCGATTGGAAGATGTTGAGTAAAGGGATGTGGATGTGGATGTGGATTTAGGACAGCAGCGGTTGGCATAATAGGTATTATGGGTGAGATTAAAGAGGAAGAAGGAAGAAGGAAAAAAAATTAGGAAAGGAAAAAGGGTATAGGTCGAAACGATAGTGGCAGTGAGACGATCGACTAGATGGATCTTCAGCTGCTAATGCTTGTTTGTGCTATAGTTGTTCTTGCAGGAAGCAGAAATTGTAGAGCGCCTTTAGAAAATTTATAGAGAAATATATATATATATATTTCGATTAATAGATTATCCTTAATAGTGTCTATTTAGCATTCACCGAGGTGTGACCAATCCTCCAGAGGCTTCGCCGATGCTCATATACGGCCGATGACAGCCTTGCGCGGCATGTGACGATGCTGTTCCTGGCAGGGTCGAGAGGCCGCCACTGTTAGCACCAAAGTCTGGATTAGGCTGCGCCACAGTCGGTCGCCTGTGATTCAGAGTACCCCAGCTGCGCCACATATATGAACTGCTGCGCATTGGGCTATTGTAGAGTTCAGCCGATGAGTAAAGGATCCGGCGGTTATTCGAGGAACGTGCGACATGAAGGCATGAAATATACGAGTCACTAAGATTGCTGTGAAGAGGCTTTTACTGTATGATGGGAAGTTGCGGAAAGCAGCGGCAATTTTGGTGAGATTTACAGCTTAAAGAGAGTTGATGTACTCGCACCAATTGAGGCAACAGAAAGACCAAAGCCCTCGAAGTCTCTCGGACTGCCATCCGCTGACTGTTCGAAATTTTGACTCATACTGCACTGCTGGTAGGTATTTAGCAGCACAGAACACTGCCTCACATTGAACCTTTTTAGAAAAGTAGATGGATACAAGCGTTACATCCCGACACCTGGTGGAAAACCCAATAATCTGGAGGCTCTATGGCTGGTTCTCTGTAACATATCGCCACCTGAACTGTAAAAACTGTCTTTCAGTCCAACGCTGCCCACCGCCCTCTCTTCCCCCAGCAGAATACAAAGAATAGCTCTTTCATATCAGGAGTCACAGTCTATTTCGGAGCCACGGTTTAGATCTACCAACACACCCAGCTTATAAGGCGTCCGATGCCTTAGGTGCCTTAGGTGCCTGAGTAGCTAGGTAGCCTTAGCCAGCGGGATGGCTATAGCCGGCACCAAGTCTCGCGCCACCCGGTCCCATGATACCACCGGGCTGCGGAACAACGGCGTCGCTCAGGAATCTGCACTGCAATAAAAGGCAGTGAACTGTCGAGGCTGGCTAGATGTACTAGTATAACACACCATGGGCTGAAAAGTAGAACTGTAAATTAAGTACTCCATACTTGTATAGAATGGGATTACTCACTGTATATTCCATGGTGCACAACCAGATGCTGACATTCAGCCCGCTAGCAGCTTTATGCCCAAAGCAGGAAGTCGCCTTCGTAGCACTACCTGACAGCTGCACCAGCCACATAGCCTCTCTCTCTCTCTATTTCTCTCTCACTTCTCATCCATCATTCATCCTTCGCTTCGCTCCCAGATTTGAAGCATTTATCCTGCAATCTTTCAAACAAGCAGGCTTCATGTTTGCGCATTGTTTCCCATCGACTGTAAAACACCCACTGGAGGCATCATTTACTCATACCGCGACAGCCTCTGCACAGCCCCTGGGCGCTTGTATCCGAGCCGAATGGCGGGCCTGTTCCAGCGCGTACGAGGGGCAGTAACGCGGCAGAGGAGCTCAGAAGGGAGCGGCTTGAAGATTGTGAAAGATTCTGAGGGTGCGGATATAGAGTAAGTTTCATAGTGATGGCATCGTATCGTCATCATTCGCAACACATGAACTAACCCCTAATACAGCATCGTAGCCGTCCATGGCCTTGGTGGGCAAGGCTTCAGATCATGGATCTCACTTGAGGGCGGCAAGTCCAAGTTCTGGCTGGAAGATCTTCTCGGAGAAGATATTCCTAATGCGAGGATCATGACATATGGCTATGTTTCCGATGGGGCTAACTACCGATACCTTGTGCACAATGTGCTATATGGCAGAGCCTTGGATTTGGTCAAGGAGCTAGGGAGTCAGCGAGATCGTGATGGAACGAGTAGACGCCCACTCTTCTTCATCGCGCATAGCCTAGGAGGGTGGATCGTCAAACGCGCACTTATCATCTCCAGCGAAGCCGTAGACGCAGAGATCAAAAATATCGAGTTATCGACTTGTGGTGTGGCTTTTCTGGGAACGCTGTCTCCTGGTAGGCCGTTGTCTCCAACGCCGCTCGCGTATGTAATTCGAAGAACGACATCAGGATTTGATGAGCTTCCAAACCGCAGTGCTTCTCGGACACCTACCATGCAACCCCAGGCCAGTGATATTGAATGGCTGGAGAATCAAATGGAAGCGTTCAAGGCAATCACGGAAAACTTGCCGCAGATCTCCTTCTACGAGACGAAACAAACAGCCGATGGATTCGTTGTCGAGCAGCGGCATTCTACGTCCAGCTCCGACGGCGTACAAATTGGACTATCCGCCACTCATACCGGCTTGATCCAATTCCAAGGTCGTGACGCAAATTACAAGATATTTGTCAACAGATTTCGCGAAATGATTCACAAGGCTAAAGCCACTGGTCTTTTGGAGATGAAACGAAAAACATTTGACGTCGCCACAGGTAAGAAGGGATCTTGGACCCTACATGATAGCATCACTAATTTGAGCCTAGATCGACAACTTGAGTACTTGAGAGATAACTTTGATGTTCCATACAAGCTACCCGGTGAGCCTTGCACAATCATACACAGAACAAGTTTGCTTGAGCTGCTCGAAGCTAGCTTTAACCCGCCCAATGATCCGCAAGCTTTGCATATCAGCATTGCCGGCCTATGGGGAGATATTGGAGCCGGTAAAACTACCCTGGCAAGAGACTACGCCGAAATTAATAGGGATAAGCTTTCCTTTGTTTTCTGGATCTGGGCCGAGAGTTGGGAGACGGCTGTGACAAGCTATCTAGAGTTCGCCAACAATCTTGTTCAATACTACTCCAAGGACATGCCTCGAATACAGGTAGAAAACGATCTTGGACTCACTGGAGTCGAGGACATGCTCAAAGTAAAGAACATTCAGCAGCTGGATACATCAAGAGTCAAGTCTGTGGTCCGGGCTGTTAAGGACTGGCTTATGAGACCAGACAATGACAAATGGCTCCTCATCCTCGATAACGTGGAACCGTCGTTTGATATATCCGACTTCATTCCTCTTACACTCACTGGTAAGATCATCTTAACTTCAAGGGAGAGCAGTGGCTGTATCTGGGGGACAAAACTACGCATTGGGCCTATGCTGGATAAAGAAGCAGTGGACCTACTTCGTTCAGTAGTAGGGGACGATTCTCTGCAGAATGACCGTGAAGGTACAAAACCATTCTTAAAATTCTGTTCTTACTTGAAATCATTACATAACTAACGATTACGATTAGTTGAAGCGGCTTACAAGTTGGTGCGCCAGCTCAAATGCCACCCTCAGTCTGTAGCCCTTGCAGCTTCTACAATCAGCAAGAAAAGTCTTGACGTGTCTCATTTTCAGAGCCAGCTCCAGTCCAATATGCCGCTTAGGCTATTAGGCTCAACTCTTGATCAATCTTCCGTAACAAGGACTGTGCTTCGTGTTAGCGCGATGCTTTCGTATACAGTGATTCCAGTTGCTCTTTTCAATCCATCGAAAGGGCCAAAGAATATTCCAACGCGATTTGCAGATGCTTTTGCGGAAATTAGAGGTTCGTCATCATGACTATTTATTGGGTCAAAAACGGTACTAATTTTAACACAGCATTTCGAGATGCGCACAGGCTTGACGACGTTTTGCAGTACCTCTTTGATCAGAATTTCATACAGACTTCTTCTACTGAGTCACCACCAGCATCAGCGACTTCATCGCCTAGCTCGCCTTCCGCGTCGCAAGATACAAATTCCTCTACAACATCCTTTGAAACTTTCATACTTGACCCTGCAGCTCGCGAGTACGTGCGTGCCACGCTAAAAGATGATGAACAAAAAGGAAACGCATGGCTAGCCTGCAATATCTGTGTAGATGGAATTCGGGAACAAGAAACGACTTCTTCATATCTGCGGGAAATTCATGACTTTGGAAGAATCATGGCTCCTCATGCAAAAGCTTGCTACGATGACTGGTCCAGTATCCTGGAGCATGACGAGGACGACATTGCCTGGCAAGTCTTGGGAAATGTGTGCATGACACAAGGTGCCTTGGAGCAAGCTATCGGTTGCTTTGAACTCTCGCTACAGCAAAAGTCGAACGTTGATGCCAGTGAGAGGATTCAGACCTCTCTGTCACTTGCGTTGCTGCTTCAGCAAACGGGACAGCATGAAAAAAGCGCAGATGTCTTGAGGAATATTGACTTGGCATCTATTGACAAAGCCCTTGGGTTTAGAATTGCATTAGCCAAAGTCTCAGCGGCGGCTGCTCAGGGGGATTTCGATTATGCGGAAGACCAGTATGGTATTATTGAACATGCGCAGGAGGAAGAGCTCGGGCCTACAGATGCGACAACTGTGAGTACTGTGCAAAAGCTCGCGTCTACGTGGGAACAGCTGGGGAAGCTGGAAGAGGCTCAGGCGCTCTACCGCCGCGTATATATCTCTTACCTGAGAATGTTTGGCCAAAGCCATCCCCTTACTGTTGAAGCTCTCGATGAGCTTGCACACGTCTCAAAAGCCAGCAACGCCATTGACGAAGCCGAGACTCTCTACAACAAATCACTAGAGATCAAAACTAGGACTCTTGGGGCAGAACATCCTAACACTGCCGATGCTTTGCAGAGGCTTGCCGTTATTGACGATGTACGGTGCCGTTACGAAGACGCCAAAGTCAAGTATCAAAAGGCCTTGGATATCATGGCTGCGTCACTCGGCAAAGCTCATCCACTATACACAACCACAATGGAGAATCTAGCATTAAGCAGTCGTCTACGTGCCAATGCATTTGGCGAGGATGATGATACTAGATCGATAGTATCTGCCGAAGGAGGTACCAGCAATCGTGCTTTCCGTCACCGCGCTCGCCGTCGCCTCACGGCCACCTCAATAGCTACCATTACTCGAGAAAGCTATGCTACAAATAAATCCAAAGAAGAGGCCGTGCTTCGTGATGCCTCTCGCCAGCGCGCTTTTGCCGAAGCAGAGAAACTTTATCTCGATGCTCTAGGCATCAAAAAGTCTGCGACTCAGCTGTACCACGAGGAAGAGGTGGTTGAAACAGCATCAAAACTACGAGAGATGTATGAAAACGAACCCTTTTTTGAAGACTGCCGAGATGAAAAAGTCTTTGCCTTGATGGGCCTTTTGAGAGAGATGAAGAGGAGAGGGACATTGTAATGTCTTTTCCTTCTGCGATTTGATTTCAACGTTCGAATGAGAAGCAGTTGTTGTCGCCGGCTATAATGAGGGTTTCCGGTGTTTGAGACAACAACAAGAAGCAGGCCGTGTGGCTCAATGGCAGAGCGTCTGACTACGATTAAGTAAATCAGGAGGTTGCAGGTTCGACCCCTGTCTCGGTCAATCTTTTTGATCTTTTTTTGGTGGCGTTTTCTGGATATGCGCTAATTCCCACCTATCTCGTTTGGCCCTTTTTTCATAACTATTTATACCTTGGTTGTTTGTGTGCCGTCTTTTTTTGTTTGATGAGTTAAGCGAGGTGTTTACTTTGGTGTTGTTTTAGTTTTCAAGTAGGCGTTGTTATGAACGACTGGAAACGATTCTTTTATGTTATGAACGTTTCATCTTTTGGGTCGGCTGTCTGATATATTTTGGAGTGGAATTTTGTCACTTCTTGAATGGCATATGTCCTGGGTTTATGGGAGTTGGAGCAAGAGGCTAGATAAAGCCAATGTGATGCATATATTTGTACTTCACGGATGTTATACACAATATCATAGGTTCTTTTTTCCCCCTCTTAACAGAAAATATTTGATATCATTTGTGTGGAGATGCGTACGATCCTTGCTTGTAATCAACAAAAAAGTTTACATCGTTCGAACTCCAGCCATATCCAGCGCCAGGTCGTATGACGTTATCATCCCATCCAATACACCTGATTGATTGATTCGAAGGTTGAACCCTCGCTCATCTGTAGTTGTAAAAAGAGGTCCGTAAGTAATGATTACTCATATAACCAACAAGTGACGGAAATACACCAGTCACTCCCCAGTCATTCTCCATCAAGGGAGTCTTATAATCGATATAATAATCTGCGATATATATGTATAGCTTCTCGCATATACTCTCTCACACCCTCTACTGTTGCTGCTGCTGCTGCTGCTGCTCCTGTTGTGGCTGTTCCTCCGGAGGCGGCGGCGGCGGCGGCGGCGCAAAGTACGCCTTTCCAGCATCCACCAGAATCTGCTGATCGATGCGAGCCTCTGTATCGCCGTACTCGACCCTCTTCCACGTCGTGATGCGCGCCTCCTCGGTGTCGACCTCGAACATGCGCAGGCGGCGGACGTAACCGTCGTAGCCGGCGTAGCCGCCGAAGCCGATGCCGCCCGAGTAGCACATCCACATGGCGGGGACCCTGGCGGCTTCGTCTTCGGGCTTCTTCTCCGATTGGAGGGGTAGCTTTTCTTCCCAGCCTGGGAGGAAGGATTTGGTCTCGTCGCCGTGGCGGGAGAGGGAGCAGTAGTCGTTGACGTGGTCACTTTTTTTTTGGAGGAACGGGTTAGCACATAGGCAAAAATAAGGGGAGAGAGGAAGGAGGGGGGGCTTCTTACTGTCCGGCGCTGACCATGACAACGCCTTGCTCGACGAGGGCATCGTGGAATCCAGTGTTATAGACGGGGGCGGTGACGCCCTCTTTCCATTCTCCTACGCGGGGCTTATCCCAATCCGCGTATTCTATCAAGGGAATATGTATAAAGGCAATATCCATATGTCGATGGGTGTATCCATCGTGGTTCTTCTTCAGGCTCGCGTGCGTCTTCTTGAACCAGTCAATCTGATTGGGCTTGACCCAGTCATAGCCGGGGAAATGACGCTCGTCAGGAGAGTACGAATGCGTGTCGAGGAGATAGATTGTCAAGGCGGAGTGGTCGTTGTGGCCACGGGCCAAGACTTCGATAAAGTAGTTGCCGACGCCGTCGACGTCTGCGGGGCCGGCTTGCGATAGGGAGTAAGGCAAGGTTTCCATCAGGGCCATTTGGGCCTCTCGCGACATGGACTTTTCGTCATCGTGGTTGCCAAAGATGGCGGCATATGGGATTTTGCGCTCGATGAGAAGAGAAGCGTATTTGTATATAGCCTAGCATTTTATCCAAACGTTAGTTTCATGTATACTCTATTCATCTAAGGGGGGAAAGGGGGAATCATACCGAAGGGGCATCGGGGGCCGAATCGCCGTTAACCTGGTCGCCGCTCAAGATGACCAAGTCGGGTTTCTCCTCGTCAAGCATCTTGGTCAGGAAATCAAGCGTCCTGGGGTCGGCCTCGCATTTGCCTCCCTTGTAGCCGTCGGGAACTGCCTCCCGACACTCGCCCACGCCAGTGCTAAGGTGCAAGTCTCCCACTTGCATGATTTTGAATCGGCCGTTGTCGGGGATTCTAGGCTTTGGCTTCTTCAGCTCGTGATGCGCGCCTCTCCTTACAGTCAAGTGTGCGCTGAGGAAATTCGAACCGGTATTGAGATGTAACGGCCTTCCTACAATGCCCCAGCCGTCGCGCGCCTCGGTGGCGTCATCGCCAAAGACGACATCCACGTCCGTCACAGCAGCATCCGAGTCGCTTGATTTCTTATTTCTGGATCGCTTCAGCCATATGCCTCCGGGTCTTGGTTCCCAGTGTTCGCTGTCGTCAGAGACGTCTCCGGGGTTCAGCGATCCAACAGAGACGCCGACGACAACTTCGTCTTGGTCGGTCAAGTTCTCTTCGTGCTTGCGACGAACGTATAGATATGCGCTCGATGTCCACGCTTTTCCTAGGTATAGATCTTTTTCAATGCGATGCCATTCGTTCGGATTCAGCTCGCAGGAGGAGAAGGGCTTGAGGCTGGAGCAGGTCGTGATGGTGATGTCGGTGACCACCAGGCCAGGATGGTGGGAGGGCATGTAGTTGTGGAGGGCATTAGGAAGGACTCTATAGTTGCGGTCGAGGAAGAATATCAGGATGGTGGTGAGGAACGCTACGGCGCCCAGCTGGGTGAGCGTGCGAACCTAGGGATTGAAGCGACGGGTCAGTGTCCAGAGTCTTAGGATTCAAGCAGCACGGTGGCGGCGAACTCACAATGCGTCGCGTCATCTTGGAGGGCGCCCGAAAGGGAATGTAAGCTGAGTATCAAACACCAGGGTCGGTTCTCAGGGATGCGCCGTGCAGCAAGGTCCGCTTAGTATCGCGAGGTTCGCATCTTCATGAGGAGAAAAATCGCATGGCGGATCGTGCAGGCAGAGGCGAGGGTGCAGGTCTCATGTGTCGATGCCGCGACCGAACAACTGGCCTCGGCTTTGGCTGCTGGCCACCGGCAACTAGCAGCGCTTCGCTTCGTTCTCCTGTTGGGATCCTCCAGGCGAGGCTGTTGGAGCTCAAGTTTCGAGTCTCGCGTCGACAAGATGCGTTGACGGTTTTGCATGTGCCGCCTTTTTGCTGCGTCGCACTGGATAAGGCCATGTATCGATCCAAGGGGTCAATGCCGGGATCAGCGAGATGAGCTGCCGCAATTGGTCCAAATGCCGCGAAGCCAAGCCTTCCATGGCTCTAAAGAATGGCTGCAGTGGGGTCGGCCGTTGAGCTGTAGCGAGCTCCAAAAGCCTGTAGCAGCCCCTAAAGCTGGGCCCTTGAAGATGCCTGGCACTAATGCAACCAAGATCTTGTGTGCACATCATTGAATGCCACGGATTTCAGAAGTCATGTCATAATAAAAAAGCTATCTTGCTATAGTCTTAGTCTTATATTCCTAAAAAATATTTTAAATACCAAGTTATTTTCAGAGAGTGGATGTTCAGTTGTTAACAACATCAACGCTAATATGGCCTTGTGGAGCAAAAAGAGTTGCATCGACCCTTAACAGATCTATCAACAAAGCTCTACCCATGTCGTTGACGTAGAGCTTACCGGCCATCTAATCATAGAGATCTTCATGTCAGCCCCTGCTAACAGGCACATGTCTTTTCCTAAAGAGTGAATATTTGGGGTTGCATTGCTCGAATTCCGTTCTCGTATTCAGTCAATGGGTAGACTAAAACGACGCGAGCCCAATATGGGATAGTACTCACGCATCCTCAGATGAAGCGAGAACTTGCAGAAGCTTGTTGTGAATATGTGCATTGTCTTCTCAGATTTACTCTTCTACATTACCATTACAGAATATTTCGTGGGTCGACTTAAAGTAGTCGAAGATGACGGTCGTTTATCGAGGGAGCATAAGCGCTGGTCTGTAGCCTCTCGCTATATTAAAGATGAATATACTAGAGCTTCTACCGTCATAGAGAGCTATATTATTCGCCAATTCGCTTTATTCTTATAGCAAATTTTTAGAAAGGAGGTGTTATCTTTGCATCTTATTGTCATAGACTATTATCTTGTAACGCCAACGAGGAAAAACATCAAAAGTAATATCATGTAGAGGGTACTGCCATGATACACTGAGCCTTCTCCAATATCTTAAAGCCCTCTCCATGAATCTTGGCATGTTTAATAAGGGCTCCAAATATTGGGAACGCAAATTCCCCTGTCATGCCCGAAACGTGAGATATCTCTCCAATTACTTCATATAGAGCTTCTAACCCCCCGAGTTGATATCCTCGAGAAACGTAGCATTCAAAAGGCTCTAGTGAATTGCGCATTAAGAGTCGGAGAGTCCATGCCTCTTTGCAAAGCTCTCGATAAGCGTTTCTCAGCCTCGCAATCTGTTGTGCCGTCGCCTTCTCAGAAATGAATCGCTGGAAGCAATCAAACATAGCATCTCCGTTAATGACACCAAAGTCCGTGTCATTTCCACCTAGGCCAGCAGCCTCGATACATTTGAATGTAGATAATCTCCAGTTGACCAACATGTCGTGATTAACTTTCATCCATTAGCTTGAAATCGAAATCAATTGCTAGAATGATATTTTCAAGGTTTCTTACCGCCACGATCGCTAATAACGCGCTCGAAGAGGCTAAATGCTTGGCCTAGACTTGGAATAGAGCTGCCAACACCTGCTAGGCTTGGGCTTCCATTTGCGTCGTTGATATCGAAAAGCAGTTTGTCGAGAATATTAACATTTAGAAAATGGAACATGAGGCTCCGCAAGATAACCAATCGGCCTGGCTTTGGTGATTCTCCCCATAAAGCTTCGATATATCTGGGCTCGAACCAACTTTCGTTTAGTTCTAGGTTATGGAACTCTTCTATGTTATGGGCCTTATTTGAAGCAAGCCACTGTATGCGCTGGCGGAGTTGAGTAAATTTCTCGCGCACGTCTCTATCACTAATAATTTTGTTATGGCTATTTTCGATAAGAAAATCCCGCATGCTTCGCTCCTTGTCTTGTAACCGTAATACTTCACATTGAGAAGCGTAGAGTTCGGCTTCATAGTGGTGTAGCGAGTCTTTGTGTTGACGCACCTCACTATTAGCCCGGTGTAGTTCGCCATAGGCTTGCTGAAGTTCACTGTCAGTTTGTTGCAGCTCGCTATGCGTTTCCTGCAGTGAGAGTGCTAAATGATCATAATCGGCAGCAAGCTGATTGTACTCTTTATTAGTCCTCGTAGCTTGCCGTGCTGGTAACGCGTGCGATATTGTGTGTACCAAATTTTTCATCGTGCTAGCAGCTTCTCTCTCTGTATTGTCTGCTCTCTCAGATTGGCGTCGAGCTTGAAATGCTCTGGATGATGAAGATTCGCTCTCCGAGGATACAACTTGATTGACGCTTTTGGCTGGATCAAAGCAATTGCCATTGTTTGACAGCCCCCAACGCACTAAAAAGTAGTTACATATCCCGGACATTGGATAAGCATAATTATGAAAGACGTTCTAAGATCATCGACTTGAGGTAAAAGGAAACTTGGGTTATAAGCTTGATATAATGTATATATGTCTTGTCAATAAGGTTGTGTAATAGATAGCACCTGAGTGCTGTGATGCAAACTTGTTGAGTTATAGCTTAGTTTCTTGAACGCCAAATTTATGATACTCAATCATAACATACCAGTCATTCGTCGCATATGTAGAGTAACTTTATAGATGTTAAATAAACTTCACTCTCAAAATTTAGCGTTACTGTATACACGGAAATTAAACTAAATCTCAAGCTAAATCGAAATTTACACTTTTGGCATATTTATCTAGTGTATAAACTTCCCATTCCGGCATATTGCTACTTGTATAAACAAGTTAGACAAAGACTTTAACTACGAGGAGTATGAGGAGTATCGTTCCAGTTGAGAACGCCATATCGCATCTCGGTTGCGACCCTGAAGTTAACATTGTAGAAAACTAAAGTTGAATTGAAAACGGCTGCGAAGCCGTTCTTTGGAATGTATCGAGAATTCCAAGGCCGACAGCCTCAAGTTTTCTGTACTTGATAAGGTTAGGTATTTGCACAAAATTGATATATTAAAAGCAATACTTTAACTTTGTTAAGATTCGCTCATCCCCGCAGGTTGTCTGCTCCCTAATAAGCATAGTAGAACTAGAACCAAATCTATCCATTATGGACGACAGCAGGCTCATTATCGCTGTGGACTTTGGTACCACTTACTCTGGCATTGCTTATTGCTTTGCAAACCAACGAAACAGCTGTCCTATTCCCATCGATAACTGGCCTGGTAAGCTGTTCCTTGACTCTGTCAATGTCAAGATCAAAATCTCACAAAGTAAACCTCAGGCGCCACTGGCATTGATGTGCCAAAAACTCCCACTGTTATTTGCTATGACAAACAAAACCCTCGGAATTTTGTCTGGGGTGGTAGTGTAGAGCCCCAGGCTGACAGCATATCTGATTTTAAACTATTGCTTGATCCATCGCAAAAATGGCCAGAATATATCCCCATAATTAACATTACAAAAAAACTCGAAGAGCTGCCGAAATCGCCTACTGAGATCACTGCTGATTTCATAGGCGCTATATATAACCATGCAATTGAGGAGATATCTAAAAAGTTTCCCAGAGATTACGTTCAATTATGCCGCAAGGAATATATATTTTCTGGTATATTAATGATAGCAATCCAAGTACATGCACCTCTCTTCTAATAATGCTTACAGTACCGGCTGTATGGTCTGATGCTGCTAAATATGCTACATTAAAGGTAGGCTTTGGATGACTGAGTTGATGTCATGATAAGATTATGAGCTCATACATATTTTTGTCACAGGCCGCTCAGATGGCGGGTCTTACCCCTGTTCAACTGATCAAGGAGCCCGAAGCTGCGGCGTTATGGATAACTAAGAAGCTCAATGTTGCTCTCAACTCTGGTGACATCTTTGTTGTTTGCGATGCCGGTGGTGGTACAGTTGATTTAGTATCTTATGAAGTCGAGAATACCAGTCCACAGCTACAAGTTAAAGAAGTGGTACCAGGCACAGGTTAGTCAAATATCTATTCGAGCAGCGTTCTACGAGGTGTGTTCTCAGACTAATATTAAGCACACTCTAGGCGGTATGGCCGGATCTCTAAATCTCAACAAGCGTTTTGAATGTGCTGTCAAAGAGCTTGTTGGCGAAAAGCAGTGGAGCGCGCTGCACCCAAGCAAAGGCTTCCAGCGTGCAGCATCGCAATTTGAAAAGGAGATCAAGAAGGGATTTCATGGGGGTTCCGATGATGACTGCTTTGATGATGAGTTCTACGTAAATTTTTACCCGGCAAAGCTTGCGGATAACCCTAATTGTGGCCTGGAGTCGAATACGTGGACAATGGTCGAGTACGTAAAAGACACGCTTCCCCAAACGGCTGGCAAATGCTCATGTTTCGTTAGGGATGACTTGATGGATATATTCAATCCTGTTATTGGTGATATTCTTAAGCTGATCAATGAACAAGTTGAGCGCGTCAAGGTGAAGATGGGAGGAGAAGGGCCAAAGGTCTTTCATCACATTTATCATCAACTACGGAAAGAGTCAAATCTAACTGCTTACAGTATATTTTCTTGGTTGGCGGTTTTGGCAGCAATCGATATTTGATGAAACGAATCATGAACAAATATTCGAATATTGAGGTTTTACAGCCACCCGATGCCTGGGCTGCAATTGCCAAGTGAGTCATCATAAGTCTCGAAGAAAGTGGGTTACTGATCGTGCAATTTAGGGGCGCCGCGCTTTCTCGAATGTCAAGCGAGGCAACTGTTACAAGTCTTTCCGCGACTCGCCATTACGGTATTGCAGTTTCGAGTATATATGATAAAATTGAAGACCAGGGAAGACCCTTTAGGGAGGCTATTACCGGCCGAATTGTGACCACAAAAGCAAGTACTTTTCTTCATATATACTTGGCCTTACTAACTGAGATGCAGATGTTGTGGTATATACACACAGGAGATAATCTTTTGAAGAGTGCCCGCATTCCATTCCCGGTACTTCGTCATTTTACTCAACATGAATATGAAACAAAAAAATTTTGGTTATTCAGCCAACTTTTTGAATCTCAAGAGGAGTATGTATAAGTAACCTCGGATGATTTATTTCCCTTATTGATTGAGCCACTAACTGGACGATTCAGAACGGCGCCCCGATATCCCTCAGAAAACGAGACCTTCCGTGTCAATTGCGAGTTGATGTGCAGCCTCTCCAAGATGCCAAAACGCCTATTTAAGAAACATATTAGTGAGTTGTGAGCCCAAAAATTCACTGAAAATTAGCTAATCACAGTCGCATCGGCAGACAAGCATAAGCAAACCTAGTAAGCCCAATCTCACCTTTTCATGCTCAAGGGATGGTATTGACACATCATTTAGCTATTCAGTTGCATTGAATTTAATCATGACACTTGAAGGCGCGCTAATGACATTCTCCTTGGAAATTGACGGTGTGTTGTATGATTGCGTTGAAGCCAAGTATAGCGCATAAACGCAAGAAAAGAGTATGTATGTAGTAGCAGGAAGCAGCGATTTACTGTTCAAAGTACCTATATAGCCAGCCTACATCTAACTCCAAATATCATATCATTGAGTGACATGTAGGAATTGCTTTTTCCCTTTGGGTTTTGAGATGAATAGGGAGTTGGCAACGGGTTAGGCCTCATTTACTTGAAAAATCACCTCCTCATTTAGCACGGAATCGACGTTGCCTTTGGCTCAAGCCCGTAGGCAGCAGCCGTCATGGCTAGGTCTGCATGTTGATATGTCTTATATGATGCGGGCTTTGAGCTCTAAATATTTGAACCCAGAGGCAGCCTAATACGACAGTACAATTTCCTAGGCAAAATATTGTGGTGAGTGGTGATCTCAGTAACATTTCATGGTGGCTGTATCACAGGCAGTCCGTACTAGTAGTAGTGGGCAGGCTACAGACTGAATAATACAAGACACATAAAACGATCTAAAATGCATACAAGTTATCTCCCTTGAACATACAAAAATTGATATTCCTAACTATTTATCAATCCCGATGGGCATCAGCACCACTTACCCTCGCCACGTGGCCATGCATCACGTTGGTCGCTTTTTGTTGCTTGCCGCAGCGCGTTGTTAGCATATAAAACATCCATCTTTGCTGGTATGGTGTGACGTTCAAGGCATCGGGTGAGCTGCCTGTCTGGTCCAGCATTTTTACGGAAAACCAAATTATTGAGTCCTAGACAATCATAGAATCGCTCTCGTTTCTTTTTCTCTTTCTCCCATGATTCAAAGCTGGCTGAAAGTTACAAAGATTACCGGGTAGGCATTTAGAGAGGTGGAACAAACTCAAGGCAGATATACTGTGTATACAAGCGCTGTCAGTTACCTAGTAGACTAGAGTCGGAAAACCGCAGCATTAGCTTTCACGAATGCGTGTTTATTGTGCAAATGGAATCGAAGCTTTGGTGCTAAAACGTTGAGTAACGTGAAATGTAAATAACTACATAGTAAAAGAATATCTCCACCTACTCTGGTGACACAGAGTTCATTGGATTTAATCCGCAGCTTTCTTTCAGAGCGTTCAGAGCTCAGTGCTCCCTTCAAGGCTTACGTGGTCCGTGCGCACTGCTGTCAGCCTCTTCTCGCAGCTGCAGCTGCATCTCGTAATAGCGGCCCGGATCGCCGCCGCCATCTACCGCGTCGGTCTGGCTGCTCGCTTTCTTTCACAACCTCGTCGCTTCATTATCCAACACCCAATTTTATTTTTCCTCTTCTCGCGCACTTGCATCCTCTTGATTCACCATCAATTGTGTGCGCCCGTATCGCCCGCGCGTCGCCCCCGATTTATTCACCCCCTTTGTTCGAATACCGCTGCTATTCTACTGTTCTACTGCTACTCCTGCCGCCTACCTGGTAGCGCAGCTTCTTCTTCCGCTCCCTTGAGCCCAATTTAATTTCGTCACCGCAACTGCGCGCCATTCCTTTCATCCCGACCCGAATTTCCATCACCTTTTTTTTTTTCTTCCAAAATGTCCGACTACGCCTCCCTCAAAGTGCCGGAGCTGAAGAAGCTCCTGGCTGAGAAGAAGCTGTCGCAGACCGGCAACAAGGCCGATCTCATTGCGCGCCTGCAAGAGGCCGACAAGAAGGATGCCACCGCGTCAGCAGAGGACAGCAAGCCTGGTATGTAGCGACTGCGCATCTTCTTTTACAGAATTCACGTTTCGCATCCTATTGGCGACGCTTTTGTCGCGCTCAGCCTTTCGATAGAACAGCGACGCTAACGTTGGACTGCCCAGCCGAGAACAAAGAGGACGAAATCAGCTACAGCGACGACGAAGCCACTGCCGCGCCGGCCGCCTCAAAACCTGAAAAGGCAAAAGCACCAGAGAAGCCCGTAGAGAAGCCCACCGAAGCGCCCGCCGCCGCCGCAGCAGCCCCAGCAGACACGGAGGAAGCGACGAAGCCCGCCGAAGAAGAAAAGCCCGCTGCCGAGGAAGAGGCCAAGGAGCCCGCGCCATCCTTCGCCATTGGCCTCTCGTCCACCACTGCCGACGAGGAGCTTAAGAAGCGCGTCGAGCGTGCCAAGCGCTTCGGCACCGAGCTCGACGAGGAGACCAAGAAGCTGGCCGAGCGAGCCAAGCGCTTTGGTATCAATGACAAGGAATTGGCCAGCGGATTGGACGCGGCTCTGCCCGAGAGATCGCTGAAGCGTGGCCGCGGCCGTAACGAGGGCGATGGCAACAGGCCCGGCAAGCGACGCAGCCAGGACCGCAAGGGACCTTCTGCCAACGAGAGGCGCAGCGGCCGCAACAACAAGAATCAGGGTGGCAATGCCTCGGGCAAGCCCAAGTTCGGCAGCATCATAGAAGATCCTGCCGAGAGGGCCAAGGCCGAGAAGCGAGCTGCTAGATTTGCTGCGGCGTAAGCTGTTGGAAGAGGTAAAACGATGGAAAGCTACTCAAGCTGGAAGATGATTGGCAAAGAATGTTGATTTAGCTGGGCTGAAGCTTAAGAAATGTGAAGAAAAAGAAGAAAAAAAACCTTTCTGGAGATCTAGGTCTATAATGAGAACGTCTGGAAGGGAACGGAAGGGGGAACACAGAATCTGGGATGGGATGAAATGGCATGTGTATCATACGATAGCGCTTTTTCTAATAAGAGGCAAAAAAACGGCGTTTTTGGGTTTTGACAAGATTGCTGCATTTTGCTGTGAGACAATGCTGCTGCTGCTGCTGCCTGTTGCAGCTCTGTGAGAGATGCAAATGCCTGTGCATAGTATTCATACCAGCTGTTGGTCGGTATATGTGGCTGGCTGGGGGACCTTGTCTTCCGACAGGCTGGCTCATAATAAATATAGTAGGTACTATGAATAAAACCTCGTGCTGTGAAATAAAATGATGTTGGCCCAAGATACTAACTAACATACACGAAGTAACCACCTCCCTTCGGTACTAATGCTAAAGGGGTTAATAAGCTTCAGGGTCCGAATGAAGCTCATCTGCCAGCTTCCCATATCGATGAACCGCTCTAAATATCCATCACTACCCTTTTTCATTAACAAAGGGCATTTTCTAATCTAGGAGAGAGGTACTTTTGCAGAGTCGTGATCCATAAAAGGCCCTTCTCATCACGCTTTCAACCAACAGCAATGTGATAACTTCATCTCGACTGAAAAAAGAACGCAGTAATTTTATACAAAGAGAAGTGTGATAAAAACGCGCACACATGTCCTTCGGCACATGTCATCACAGTTATGAGATTTCTTCCTCCCTTAAGAAAAAAAAATACATGTGCAAAGACCTATATCAAATCACAATCACATTTTTACTAAAAACCCGTGATCTCCGCTATATGCCCACATCCTAGCTCTTATCACACATATCACATCCCTTTCCCCCTCTCGATGGAGAGGAGCAAACGAGAGGGAAAAAAGAGCGAAATGAGATGGCCTGGACGGGGGAACAAGGGGTGAGGGGAATTTGTCCGTGACGGGCAGTTAAGCACGCCATCTCAATTTCTTGCATTTCCTTTAAATGTGATGTGTCGCCTTAATAACGTTATGTCCAAGTATATCGTTATGTACGTTTTACTCGTGCACGATGATACTGCTTCATAGCGCTAGCTTTACACGGGAGCCAAATCTAGTGTTGAAGCTAGGATTTGCTTTACGGGTCATTGTATTTTGAAGAATCATTTTTTGACTGCTTACGCGCCCGGGGAATGTAGGTTGAAGGATTCAGTAGTAGCTGCTAGCACTACCATCCAAGAGTGGGCTTGACAGAGGGCCAATAGCGACGATGAAATCTTGGCGAGCTTCTGCTTTGGAGACGTACTATAAGTATATCTGCAGGCAAAGGTGGACATGCTCGGGAAAACGTCAGAGCGTTTAAGAGCAACGAAAGGGTCAGGGGAGGGGATGCTAGATGTTTCTCCTCAGCTGAGCTTGATTTGAGGTTGTACGGATGATACGACGGTGATTCGTCTTCGGTGATGCGTCTATCGCTCTCCACCAAGAGAAAATTGAAGAGGATTGCGTACACGCCTGCTATATTCGAGCCCTTATTAGATCCTTTGCTGCAGGCCAAGGAAGGGCACCAAGCTGATGTCTCAGACGAGGCATCCAACAACACAACAGCAAAAATGAGGTTTGCTAGACAATATGCAGCAAAGACAAAGAATAGTTTAGCTCCGCATGTAGTCAGAGATCAGCCGCTGCGCCAAATCAAAAGAGAGGCCAATCACTCAACGGAACGGGCAACTCCTTCAAGCTCGCCGCTCAGTTGATATGTCATATGAATGGACCAACAGGACAAAAGATCCGTTTCAAGGCTGTGAAGGGACCAAGGCACTAATCCTGCGGTTGGAATAATAAATAGCTTCCCGTGGCTGCTCCCCTTCTGCCGTAAATCAAGCGCTCCAACCAACGACCGCACCAAAGAGCCAAGTCCAGCGGCGGAGGTGTCGGTCATCGCCCTTGGAGGTGAGACGGAGCAGAACTTTTCACCTCGGCGAGCCAACATACCAGGATTGCTCCCCACGTGCAGACCCGTTGGTAGCATGATTCAGCGCTGAAGAGCTGGAGTGGTTGGACGGCATTCGAGACCGATGCAGCTCGGGGCCACCCTCCCGTCACGTTACTTGGAGACCTTCAAATTCGGGAACCAATGACAGTCCCGAAACCCTTGCTGGGCTAAACGAGATGGGGTCCTCGCCTGGCGTCTACGCAGTTTTGATATGGATAGATGGGTAGATAGGGTGTGAAGCAGTGGAAAGACAAGGGACGTGGCTTGATTCGCTGCTCTTGCCCCGGGATTTTCTTGCTTGGCTCAATAGCAGCCTGCTGTACTCCATCCATACCACCTACTATGTACATTAGTAGTAGCAGCAGTAGAAGTAGGCATGTACAAGTATATGCCTGTTCGGTAGGTAGTTGTGCTTTTGCCTGCCGATACTAGGCCTTGCTAAGCCGACTAAAGGAGACCGTTGTCAAGCCTCGGGCCCGGCGGGAAGGACAAAATACTCGGGTCTTGAGCCCGAGTGACTTCCGAAAAAGGCAAGGGATAGAGGAAAAAAAGCCTGGCGACGTGTTCACACATCACCATCCATGCGCGGCAAAAAAAGAAAAAAAGAAACATAAGAATTTACTACGCCACAAGCCAGCGAACAGCATATTGCCGTCCGCAAAAGCGGCATCGGCGGCGACCGCAGATCTGGCGATTCGATTTGGCAACCAGCCACAGGCCACCAGCCCCACCAAGCCGAAGCCACCGCGGGAACGGCCACAGCGGGACGTGCCACGTCACAAGCCTCACCTTGTTCCAACTGGTGTGGCGAAGCAGCTGCAGGACTTCAATGCACGTTGACGACAGCGCAGGGTATTCTTAGCTCGCAGGTTGCCTCCCATCCGACTTCATGATATCGCTGGCCCGGCCTGAGTATTTTTATCTGTCCCTGGAGACACCCAACAGGCCGCATAGATAGCGCTGCGTCAGCAAATATACCGGCAATTGATAGACTTGGACAGGGCCAACGCATCCTGTCGCCACTAGCTTCCAATGCCAAGGGATGTGGTGTTCAGCTCCGTTGTGCTCCCCGAGCTGTTGGGTCAACGGTCCACGGTCTTGTCATCCCATTACGCTGACAATTCCGGTATCTGCCGTGCTGTCTAGCGTTATGCTGGGGTCGGATCGAGGCCTGTGTTGCTATTATTGTCATTTGTATTCGCATGACTCTGATTTTGATTCCCTATGAGGTAGGGTGTAATATGCAGTAGACCTCGCAGCTACTGTCTGCCTTGCAGGGGCAAACAGTCAAAAATGCTGCTCCCTGGATAGTAAGCTACCCATTGAGCAAACCGGCTTGACAAATTCAGCTATCCAAGTTATCAAGAATATCTGTCAACATTTTTGCGATAACGATTGATATCGAGTCAGGTGCTGCCCGTATTCCGCGTAGGCCATCCAACTGAGCATAGTGTTATTGCCATGCTGGGGTATGTTGTTCGTTTCCTATGTAGGTGTAAGTTAGCAATATGGAACAAGGCGTTCTGGCTATCCGGTTATCCTAGCTAGCAGGGGATAGCATGGGGTCGGAAATAGTTTAAGAAATGTGATTGGGAGAAAATCTCAGAATAGAGGCCAATCAGAGTAGAGGGGCAGCCGCCATCTCATAATATAGACGAATGGCTGTTCCTGGTTTCTCCAAAAGTACTCCGTAGCGGGACTTGCGTTTAGGAATAGAAAGTGGGCAAGTGAGCCTCCAGAGCTGGCACTTTGCGAGCCCACTTGAAGCGATTGACCCCTGCCTATTTGGCTCCCGCGATGTGATAGTGGTGGTGCGACAATTTGCGGCTGGCTTCACCCGGTATTACCTGTAACGCGAGCACTGTCACCGTGTGATGAAGTCGGAAATGATGAGAGTGAGAAAAAAAAAATTGCTAGGCGCAGTGCTCTGTGACCATCGCCAGCCTAATTTCCCCTTCCGCCGAAGGCCTGGTCGAAAGCACAGAGTTGCCTGTGGCCACAATGCATGATGATCTACCAATGGCCCCTCAGCGGGTTACATGCAGATGAGAGATGCAGGAAAGGGCCATGCGCAAGCACCCTCCAAAGGTGAATAACGGCCGACATCTGTCCGTCTAGGTGTCCGCTTGGAGAGACCATTATTGAATACGGGCGTAGGATTCAGTGCTACACCGGGCACATGTTAATATCGAGCTGGTGGTGTCTTTGCTCGGGCAGCGGGGTGACTCTTGCCCGTGCCCAGCGATGTTTTGGAAGCGAGAGGACGCGAGAGAGAGAAATATGTATGCAAGGACATAGTATTAGCACAAAGTAGTATTTACTTGTCGGGACGGGGGCCCAACTGGCCACTGAGAGGCTTCAACGATATCCATCTGCGGCGATTGTTAGACATCGAAGTGGGCAAACGGCGCACTAGGGACCAAGGCAGCCAAGCGTGTCACAGGCCCTAAGCAGAGATTTGAGAACAAAGATGACAGAAAAAGACGGCGCGAGATGGAGGGAGATGGATCTATGCGGGGCAGATACTTGTAGGCAGATAGAGGCATACTTGGGGTACTGACATGTGGAAGTCGCTTGCGAGCAACGAGCAACAGCACAAAGGATGAGAGAAAAGGTGAAACTTGCGGAGTAATACCTCGGCGCATGTACCGTTATAGCACTATCTACACCTGCTAATCCTACCAGTATACCTTTTTTGAAGGTATCGACCAGTGGTACCTGAGGCAACACATACGAGGCCCCAACCTTAGTACCTACACACCCGTCTCTCACTTACCCTCGCCATCTCTCTCACCATCCATGTCTGCAAAATTTGACGCCCAGACGCCCACCGCTGATGGCTGCCCGGGATGAGAAAGGGTACAGGCTAGCGACGCAGATCGTGCGGAATGCTGAGACATGCAGACACCTCTTTCTCTGGATCGACCTGTCGGAGTCGACGTAAATGAGACATGCAGGCAAGATATGTCTGAGACATGCATATGGCCTCTTGACCCTCTAGCAAGTGATAGACCACAACACTCGGCTGTGGCTGATGCCTGTACCCAAACGGGCGTAAGCGGCCGGTAAAGGTCGGCGACTACGCCCATGGGCAGGAAGAGAAAGGAAGGGGATAGGACGTGGAGTGACAGAGAGAGTGACAGGGAGATAGAGAGAGAGAGAGAGAGAGAGAGAGAGAGAGAGAGAGAGAGAGAGAGAGAGAGAGAGAGAGAGAGACGGTCACTGCCCCGGCTGCCAACTCATCCTCAGCTCTCTTCTCCTTCATGGTGACGATGATGGTGACGATGGCATAAAATCAACCTTGGCCTTGATCGGCCAGACCAAGATGGAGAGAGTGCATGTGGCTGGTCTCTGCTGCTGAGCAATAGCGCTCGTGGTACTTCATGCGATGCAAGCCTCGACCAGACCAATTGCAACGCGAATTCGACGCCGCGCGCCAATGAGTCTTTCTTGCTGCACCGTGGCCCTGTCGGCCTAGTCTTCTCCATCAGGAACCACGGTAGCCTTTCATCTGCAACGGAGAGGCCTGCCAGACCCTCAGTTCCCCACCGCCTCGGGCGCTATCTTGAGGATTTTGGTGCTTGGACTGCCAGGAACAGACGCCGCTCGCCCATTTGCTGCCAGGCCTTGCATCCAATCGCCGCCTCGCTCTGCCCGACCGGCCTCTGGCGACATGCAATAGGACGATGCCCTCCCAGGCCGCGTTTTCATGCGCATGCGGCGCAGCTCCAGCAGAAGCGCAGTGCCACTGATCTCCCCAAAGCTTCTGGGGACCCTGGTCTGGACGACTTGCCAGTGCATGGTCATCGCACTGCCTCCGATCGGCCACAATTGACCGCCGTCCAAGCCCGCAGGATATCATTTTCTCTGCTCTGCACACGGTCAGTCAGAAATTGCCATCTTGCAGTGGGGAGGGCAGAATGGGCCATCAGTGACGCCCTAAGGCTTTCCAGGTACTCTCGTCGCGGCTGCAGCCGACCACTCACGATGCTCCATCCGGAGGCCTTCATGGCCTAAATAGGCATGCAGCCCACAAGATGCCAATGTTCGCGTTTACAAAGACTGCATCTTTCTTCATCCACTCCAAGCAGCCTCATCCACCAGCGTCCCCGCTCTCGTGGCCCTCTTACAACGACTTCTCGTTGGTGTATCGCTCGTGCAAGCTGGACCTCGTTTCGCCACTCCACACCTCTTTGCCACGCCCTGTATTCGCACAAGCAGCCAATCGATTCCCAGCTGGCGAAATCCTTTCCACGCCTAACGTCCCCCTGTTGATTGCTACAAGCCAAGTGCCCTCTGGCCTGCTATAGTCAATTTTACCTTCTCACAGGCGCTTTCAGCAGCACTAAGCTACTCCGTCCCTAGTCAGCTTATTCCCGTCTCGGGTTGCGTCTCCACTCCTCCGGTCCTCTCACTCAGTCTGCCGGTTTCTTTTATACTACCGGCACTCCATCGTTACATTGTTCCCTTTCCGTGCAGAATAATTTCTTTTCCCTTCATTTCGTTTGTTCTCGGGTTAGCTACTCACGCTCGCTTTATCAAAATCTTGGCAGAAGCTTCTTTTTCTGGCCTAAAGCTGTTCAATAAGAGACAGTGGCCATTTGGTGTACTCCATTGTATACAGACTGCTATTATTATCAACAGGAAGAGAAAAGAGAGACCAAAAATATACACAAGTAAGAGGCGTTGATCTGAGCTTGTGGCCGACAGGGTAAGTTCTTTTTCATTCTTGGTTGCGATGGGTCGAGTTTGATCTGGGTTGCTGCTACCAACCCATATTCTACTTTATACTTCACAGTTACGTTGCATCTGCTAATTTGTACGCAGAGCAAGCTTCAGCTTTAAGAAAATTATCTTTGGGCGAAATATGCATCTCTATATATCATAAAAGGCATGTTTGGAATACTACAAATATCCCACGAGGTTGGAACAGTATGGCATCCCCCAAGGCGGGATACGGACTACCGGCCAAGCCTACCGATGGCTTTCGAAGACGACCCGAAGACTCGAGAATGCTGAGCGGCATCCCAAAATCTACGTTCCGGGCGAGCGAAAGAGAAACAGACACATCGAGGATAGCAAAGCAGGATCAGTTGCAATCCCGTGGGACTAGCCGGGTCCCTCTCCCATCTACAGCACGCCGTCCCTCTGCTTCCCAAAAGCCTGTTTCAAAGCTTGCCTCGGACCGGCAATCAAAGTCATGGGGCTCAGCAACTAGCTCCTCTGGCCACTCTCGGTCCCATACGCAGACTGAATCAGGCTCGTCCTCTTCTAGCCGGTCATTCGATAGTGGCTCAAGGTTGGGACAAAATGTGCCGAGACGGAAAAATCCTTCACTATCACCCGATGCCGCCAGCTTGCTTGGTGATTCTCCCAACTTGGGCTCAGGTTCTCCCAAGCGCCGGTCACAGGTAATAATAGACCCGGCACTTGGAATTCAGCTTGATCCAGGTGTGATTATTAGCCCTAGCAGCGTCTACAACGAAGAGCCATCGAACGTCTCCAAGCCCGTTGGCCAATCTCCGGTGATATACCCTGAGCTAGATCGATATCGCCACCACGATCGAGCACAAAATGTCTTGAACAGGCAGATTGCGGACATACCTTATCGCCTGGCTACACATGATCTACCACCGCCAACACCTGGGAGCTTGCTCTTTTCTGCCAACAGCAGCCAGGTTAGTGCCATCAGCGGCAGTCCTTCGACAAGATTTTCTGCATCTCCCGGTCCAGGACCATATAGCCGAGACACTACTCCAACTTCAATATCTTCACAGTCTCCCGGTCTTTTTGTCCCTAGTCGAGGCTTCCCCCTGACTAAGACCCGGCAACACAGTCCTGCCTTTACTCGCCCGCCAGTGACTAGGCGAAGAACTGGGAGTATATCAAATGAAGTGGACTTAATAAGCGTTGACCCTCATGGTCTAGCTGCAGTTAGAGAATCATTGACTTCATCATCTTCGAGTTCTACAGTTAAAGGGAGTGTGGTTAATACAAAAAGAGAGAGGAAAGGCGGAAAGGTTCTAGGAGTACCTCCACAAAGCCCACCACCACGGAAATCTTCCCAGAGATTCCGCACGAGCCAAGACGATGAAGAGCTTTCTCCTAGGCAGCATCTCCAACAGAGAGCTCAACCCATAGAGATGTCACCCCCGGCAAAGTCCAGTCTCTCACCTCGCAGTTATCAGTCGCCATCACCACAAGCTATGCCGCCACGCCGACCGAGCCGGGATGGAACTGCTGATCTCAAGTCCCAGCTGTTCACCCCAATCCCAGTCATTCAAAGTACTTTAGCACTCCGCGCAGCCAATATGGAGAGGCGTGATAGTGAATCTTCAATGGCTCACCCATCTCAGCCTTCAGTTTCGCAGGCCAACAAGAGTGCCTCAACATCAAATCTTCTCACGTCTGAGCAACCCATCCCACCAAGTAGATTGGCGGGTCGGAGAAAGCTTAGCGTGTCTGGCATAGTCAAGCAGACTGATACATCAACCTCAACTGCCAAGGCTTCCGGTTCTCGATTTCCATTCTTTGGGCGCAAAAAATCTGCTTCTGAGAGCGCAGCAAATGACAGAGAAAAAAGGGATAAACAGAAAGTGCCCAGAAAAGGCCCAGCGGCTGGCACAGGTCACGAGGGTTACGGACGAATCGGCGCTGTTCGACGACGGAGTGGGATCATTCCGAATCATCAAGTATCGAATGAGAGCCTTGTTAGTGGTGACTCCTTCCTGGCCGACCGCATAAATCCTGTTATTATATCAGGAGGAGCTATCGTTGAAAATCGAAACGCCAGTGCCGAGCTCATCAGGTCAGAGAGCAACCTGAGTTTATCAACAAACGAACGCCCAAGCATCGATTCAGTAGCAGCTTCTACCATCTCTTCTGCTTCAAAAGATGTGCCAAGAACATCTTTCTGGCCTTCAGCCATCCCTCGTGGACCTCCTAATGCTCGGAGGCCATCTGATAACACCGATACCAGTAGCGTGACCATGGGATCTACTTTGGCATTCCGGCGATCAATTCAACGACTAAAGTCGTTTCCGGACAATCCTTTGCAACTGCCACAACCGATAAACACCAGCGGGGCAATTTCATCGCCAATGACTAGCTTTGATACCAGCATTATGTCTGATGAGTCTTCGCTATTTAATATTCAGCAACGACCATCTCATGAGTTGAGAAATGCCCAGCCAGCACCTAAAAAACTGCAGAAGAAGCCTCGATCTCCAAGAAAGTGGAATTTCTTCAGTAGATCAAACACTCAGCCCAAACCGAAGAAAGCAAGTGAGACAGTTGCAGTCACTGTTCAGCCTGTGGAGAAGAAACCTGTGGCCTTTTATACCATAATGGACTCGCCTGAACAAGAGCCTGTAGACCTACGGGAAATTCTACGGGAAGCTGACGCCTACTCACGCTCGCCTGCCGAGATAGGTACCCCTGAACTGCAGGCAGCTGAAGGGCAGTCTCCCATTCTATCGCAGTTGCAGCCTCCAGCAAACATCATACCGCAGCGTCCTTTGCCTAGCCAGGAACTTCAGGCCAGAATACCCGAACCCATCCTTCCACAAATTGAAGGAGATGTTCCAGTTGCTATGACGCTAAGCTCCGGAAGGCCCAGTCGACTACCGCAAGTAGGCAGAATTCCCCATGTGGTGAGCAACCGTCCAGAGGCGACCTCCCCTCGTAGCTTCTCACGACCGTTTGGGACAAATCAGCCGCTGGCTTTGCATATACCTCCAACGCGTGGTTTAGGCATGAACTCTAGGGTGCCTAATTTTTCCAAGCCATCCACACCCATCCCGGATGCAAGCGGTGAAGGCTCAACCACCGACGCAGGGACAGAATTTTCCTTCTTCAGCGAGCCTAGATCACATATATCTCCCGGTCCTCCAACCACACAAGAGTTCCTAGCATTTTCTCCTCGAAAGAATTCGGACTGTACCAGTTCGACTGAATCTTGTGTCTACAGCTATGTAGAGGCGACCGCTGTCATCCCAAAGCCTGATGATCCACCTGCAGAAGATGAGGTTTGGGATGAGTATAATGATCTTCTGGGGGAAGAAGCTGTGAAAGATCGACAATCAACCACATCTTCCAAGGGCGTTCCTTTTCATCTCGAAACATATCAAATGAAGCTCATGAAGGAAAAGTCTCTTGAGTCTCCAACGATCGTCACTGATAGCCGCAAACTGTCGACTCTCTCAGATGCCCCAACAGCTTCCACTTCCTTTAGTGCTGATATGACGGAGAGAATTCGGAAAGCCTTTCAGCCTCATCCCAGCCCTACCGTACCCTCGCCGGTGCCAGAGGATACAGAGCAATATCATGGTGGGCATTCAAGGAAGCCTAGTGCCGCTGAGACGACTCGACACAGCACTGTTTCTTCTCACAGGTCCAGGCAATCGAGTTCATCCAACTCTTCAGAAGAAGGAACACCTCTGGCTCAGGTGAATCTTCGTGTAGGATCTATGACCGTTAGTAAATGGCTTACTTTTGGCCAAGTTCTCTTCAGCGACATTCGCCATGGACTGGTGCGGGGCCAAGAGTCCCTAGAACGCCCCCAAGTTCTCGTGATCGATGGGCTCGGCAACGATGACTGGTCATTTTACGCTGCGGAAACATACTCAGCCGCCAGTTTCTTCAACTTATCCCCACGTGCTCCTTTACCTGCCGAAGTACAGAGCTCTCCATCTCGCTATCCCTTGAGCCCACCCAACCATCATCAAGTTCAGTATCTTTCCCATCTTGATGAGTTTCCATTTGATTCGCAGACTTTTAATTGCGTTGTTTATCGTTTCCCAGCCGCCGCCACGGAGGCGCATTATCAGAATGTACTTTCTGAAGCCCGTCGTGTGCTCAAGCCGGGTGGATATCTTGAACTATCTATTCTTGATGTCGACCTCAATAACATGGGTAATCGCGGGCGCCGGGCCATTCGTCAACTCAAGGAACGCATGAATGGAACATCGCCAGACACCAATCTAGCGTCTACTGCCGATCTAATTGTTCGTCTCCTGGGAAAGAGTGGCTTTTCAACTATCAAAGCTGCCCGTGTTGGTGTCCCGGTGGCAAGCTCAATCACCTCCTCTGACGATAACTCTCAAGGCAAAGGCTCAGCTGAGATCAAGAAAAAGAAACCCAAGGATCAGCCTAGCCTGGCAGAAATGATGCGAGATCATAGTTCAAATGCAGATGAGGGTATCACCAATATGGTGTCCCGAGTAGGGCGCTGGTGGTATTCTCGATGCTATGAGAACGCAACTAGTCATTCTTCTGGGAAGAGTATCTGGAACGACAAGGCTTTACTCAGAGAATGCGAGGAGCTGGGCACTAGTCTCAAGCTGATGGTTTGTTGTGCTCGTGCGCCTTGAGTGGATCAACAGTGTCTTTGCACATGACACCCTGTGTTTTATCACGATATACGCGTGTTCGTTTCTTTTTATTTTCTTTCTTCTCCTCTCTTTCCATAAGCATGTGGGAAAAAATTGGTATTGAAAAAAAACCAAAATTCCAAGATTGGAAAATAAGGCGCAAGCCTATCCTCAAGACTGGGTCTTCAACGAGCATGATGTTACATTCCTTTCTTTTCCTTTTCCTCCGGTTATTTTGGAAAAAAAAAACCTTTAGGAGCTGGAGTCTTTAATAACGCAAACTCGACTGTTTTTCATTTTGCACCCCTTGAGCGGAAGAGCCGCAGGCAGCATATATGCATGCAGTGGCTATGTAGCCTCTTTCTAGCGAGCATTTGACATTCTCAGCTTGATTTATACTATTGATTTTCTCTATTTGTTTTCGTTTCATCTGTTCTTATCTCGCCGCCGGTCGGAAGATTAGCTGCCGGACACACAAGACAGTTCTCTTTTCCTTTCTTCTTTCTTGTTTTCTTTATAAATGGGGCCAGAGGTTAAATATTAATGGAAAGTGCTTCGTTTAGAAGGACGTTGAAACAGATGTAATGGCAGGCCGGTGCATTCTGTGGATGGTTCTTCGAAATGGATATCAATACTTTAGACGTATTGAGAAGAAGAGCGCAAAGAGGAGAGCTATAAAGCAAAAGGAGGAAATGGCGAGGACTGTGTTTTTTTTTTTCTTTATTCATGAACGCGATTATGACGATTATGACGATATACCTGAAAATTCTTTATTCTTAACGCTGTATATAGAGATACCCGCCATCAATTTGGTAGATGTTTGAGAAGCGAGAATGAATTTTGGCTGGGCTTTTGTTTTATAAACTGCAAAATTACAAGCGAGAAGCATATTTGGCTGAGTTATTATCTTTTTGAGCATTATCATTCGCTGTTGGTGATATCGATATATGTGTTGTGTTTGGTAGTATAAGCAAGCGGTTTCGATTTTATACGCGTAGAGTAGGAAAAATAAATTAGAAAACATGACATCTGAGATTAAGCATCCATCTCTTACTCCACAACCATTCAGATAGGCTGAATGCCCTTGGCTAGTACGGAGGCGTAGTTGAGTATACTCATTGTTCTTTGGTGATCTTGTTTTCATATGCGGCTGTACAGGCCAGGTATATCCATGTGACGTGATTACATGTGTATTTGGTATATACGTATAATAGCGACATTATGTACAGAAAAAGAAGAAACTAGCCAACCGGTCGTCCATCTAAGACATACACTCTATAATCATATTCTCATGAGAGGACTAAAATTTCTCCAGCGAAGCGATGTCGGACTCACTCCTCAGTCTCTGCTTCTTCAGGGGATACTTGAGCTAGCTCTTCAGAAACAGGCCATCGGCGTAACACAGCCAAAAATCCACCGCCAGCAACTCGCTCCCCTACCCTTGGCCGCATTACCTGTACAGGTTTCTTGTTCCCATCTTCACCTTGCTGCGCCCTTGGCACAACCGTTTTCACATCCCAGTGTCTTCCGCCGGAGCTATCATGCACGCCACCTTCGGAGGCAGTGGTGGCGTATAGCTCAATTACTTTTTCCGTGCGCACTGGCTGCTTTGTCTCAGCTGACCAGGCTTGGAAATCAGCAATTTGGCTGATGGAGGGTTTGAAGAGGATGAGGAGACCGTTGGGATGCAATGCCTTGATCACGAGCTCGGCGTTTTCATGCGCTGACGGAAGATCGAGAATCGCGCGGGAAAGAAAAGGTCGACCTCCGGTCTGCTCAAGTCGACGGCTAAGGAACTCGTCTATGGAGCCGACGTGAAAGTCCACTGCAGGTAAGTACTGCGCACGCCGAAAGTTGCGTACCAGCTTATATGCAGCTCGGGCATGCTTCGTGTTGTGGTCGAGTGTATGCAGGATCGCGCGGCGGGAAGATGCATACGCATCAAACGCGGATTGGTCTTCGGGAGATACTTCTAGGCAGCCTCTTGAGGCGGTAAAGTCGTAATGAGGTTTGAATGGGGAAGAGATGAGGGTTCGTCGGAGAGGAGCTGGGAACGTCGGATTTGCGGCGTACAAGGCGCGAGCAATATGCAGAGTGAGGCTGCCCATGCCAGTGCCCGCTTCGAAGATTTCAAAGGGAGGATCTGAATCACCTTGGTCGTCTTCCCCAGGGCGAGATGGATTTAGATCGAGGAGGGAGACAATAGTGTTGGCATCGTTGGGATAGATCTGCAACCGTTCAGACATGTCAATTATCAATGCGACAGAAAGAGGGCCTTACCGGCGTGGCGAGGCGCTCGCTATTAATGATGTAGCTTGCAAGAGACGGCTCATGCAAGATTACAGAGTTGCCAGCGCTATCGCGAACCACATCGAGGATGCGACGGCCGATCAATTCTCTCGCCGGGACGGTGGCGCCATACGAGAGCTTCACACGAGATTCCGGGCGCAGGGGGGCCGTGAGGTGCCATTTTGCGTGTTTGACGCCATGCTGACGGAGGAAAAGGACGTCGTGCTCTGTAAAGGACGAGGGGGGTTTGTTTGCTGTCTGTTCTGCGCCTTTGGGCCGAGTTTGGTTCAAGAGCGTAGCGTACCTTGGATTGTGCGGCTTGAGGAAGAGTAGAAGCGGCAGAGGGTCTTGCTACGGCTGGCTATTAGTCGCTGAGGCCGCTTGGAGCATAATTGGCAGCAGAATAGCGACATGGTCGTGTTCGGGGAGAAAGCGACTTGCTCACTGGAAGACGTTGCGATGCTGTACTAGTTCGATGAGGTCACTGGGAACTATTTTTTTTCCTATTGCGCCGGTGATACTTCGGGGAGTCCGCTCGTCGTTTCCTTCCAAGGCTCAGGTACTTAAAGAAAGGGGAGTACATAGAGTAATAAATACCATAAAAGCAGCAAGAACCGGCCAAAAATGTACATGTACAATGTCATCATGTCTTTATTCATTACCAAAAGTTTTAATACTAACAGGCAAGTCGATAGAAAAGAAGGTGCAATGGGAAATCAGTGGGCTGCCGCTCCTTCCCAGAAGGACGGTCTGGTTCTACCATCTGCATGACAATTGCCTCCTCGTCCGTTCCTGCCATCCAAACTCCAGCCTGCCGTCGCCTTCCCAGATAATGCAGGAAATGCTCGATAAGGTATTTTTCTGCTCAAGTTCCATCAACTCCTCCTTCGCCCTTTTCTTTTGAAAAGCCCAGCCTGGCTTCGTTTCTGCGCCACCACAGCTCCAAACATCATGCTCGCCTCCCTTCGTGGTCTCCAGAAACACACACAAAAAGAGCAAAGCACTGCAAAAAAAAAAAAAAAAAAAAACAAAAAAAAAAACAAAGAAAAAGCAAAAGTCAAGAAACCCACACACACACTATTATACACGGATGGACATGCATCCAAGTTCAAGACCTCCAAAAATAAAACGCCGGCTCGAGGTGCAGTAACTGCATCAAACAAATTAAGGAAAGGGGCTCGTCAGCGTCAACTAGATGAGAAAGGAAACTTCACGAGGGTGAAAATATCAGCCGTCCAAAACTCCAGGCTCGATATGAGATGGAAATGAAATCGTCGCTATGCGCGCCATAACCCTCTTGATGCTGGGTATCAACCATCCGTTGAGACTCGACAACGAATCTCAACAATCTATGCTCGTCAAACGCGCATTGTAGATGTTCTTTCTTTCCTTCTTTCTTAACAAGAGAGTTGTCATAAGTAAACGAGTGACAAAGGTAATATGATACCTGCTATTTGTGCCATTTGGGACATTTCGCTAAATGAAGCCCCAGGACCTATTTGTTGTGCCCATCTGGAGAGCTGCCGCCCACGCATTTTGGGGTTCTTGGGCATGCTCCGTCGTGTGAAAGTCCTCTTCAAAATAAGGATGAATTTTCACTCCGACAAGCTCTTCCATAATGGTTACGAGTGGGTCGTATCGCCTCCGGCATCTCTTTGTCCACGGATCGACCTTGAGTGGACTGTGATAGCAGTAGCTATTCGGACGCGGGTCTCGCATGGGGAACATCGTGTTCATACTCCGTAATAGGTTCCAAAAATCATTTGCAGCCTGTTTCGCGGTATCGGAACTCGGAGATGCAGCATACAGCAACTGCAATATGGAATATCGGATAGCTAGTACCTCGACACTGGTTTCGCCATGCCGCTGCTCGAGTTGTTTTTGAAGTGCGCGAAGTTCGACGACCAGCTTTTCAATTCTCTCGGGATTCACCTGGTTATAAAACAACGCGAGATCGGACCATGTTCGAGCTACATACGGATGGCGGCGTCCGTAAATCGCTTCGAGTTCTTCGGCAATTGTAGAGATGCTAATCCACAACAGTTCGGAGAGTGTCTTTGCACCATGCTTCTGTTGCACTTCATATAAACAAGTGAAAATTTGCCGAAGAGGATGTGTGCGTTCAAAGTTTGTTGACGAATATGCCGCCAGGTATTTGCAGAGGGCCGTCATCATGCCAGGATCACCGTTAATCATACCCAAGATTAGCTCCATGATACCTTGCGGTGAAAGTTTCATCAAATCCACTTCGAGCTGTTTAAAGGCTCGCATCATATAGTCGCCTCCTTGGTCTGCATCGCGTGCTTCGAAATGAAAGTTGGCCTCGAGCAAGAGGTCGCTTGATCCAGCCCCCCAAACCATAATTGATGGCCAACTAATTTGGGTATCCGTCTCCATCTCAAATTGCCGGCAGTGTAAAAATGCTTTTCGCATGTTTCCAACGACAAGCTCTTGAGCGCGAAGGAGGTCAGGGGATCGAAGTGCCGGAGGTGGCGTTGGCGTTCTACATCGAATATGGGCTGGAAGATCGGCGGGCAGCTCGAAATCCACCAAATCATACTCAGTCACTCCCTTTCGTTTCAGATAAGTACCCAGGTTAACCACCCTGCCATTTCGAACAAATTCGGAAACTTTGCCCTCGGCATCTCGTTGAAATTTCATCGACAACAACCGCTTGACTTCTTCTTCCGTGTTATTCTTCACAAAACCCCATTGAGAAAACCTGGTCTTATACATCTTTGGTCTGGGAGGCGAGCCGGGTCAGCATTCAGAAACATCAAGAAGAAGGACCAGACTTACGTGGCTTGGAAACCATATTGTTCAGACATGATGCTCATGACTTCTTTCAATGGTTTTCTTTCCTCAAGATAAAGAGTTCGGATTGTGGACTTATATTGCTCCCACGCCTCTGCAGGAACCTGTTCCCGTGACGGCCTAGTACCTGCCTGGGCACGAAGAGAAATCGAATCCTTCCGCTGTGTCTAATTGTTTGGTTAGTGCCAACGGGGGTGAGAATTATTCTGGCTTATTATCTATGACTCACGGTAGAAGGGGTTGATGATGAAGAAGAAGAAGGGGGTTCTGAGGGTCGAGGCGGTTTTGGAGGAGGAGACATTGGTCCTGGAGCTGGAGCAGCGGCTGGTATCGGTCTCGGTGTTGGGGCCTGCGCAGGTGTTGGTTCTCGCGCCGAAGCTTGTGTTTGTGTGACGGTAGTAGGCTTCCGTGGAGGCAATCGCGGCCTTGGTGGTTTCGCTGGAGCCTTCCCTTTGGCTGCTTTGGCGGCGCTTGGGTTGAATTCCAAAATGAATTGATTGCCTGTATTCACGACAGGCTTTGGCGTCGTAGGTACCGGTGGTCTGAAATAGCCTGCAAAGTTGGTCGCGTTGGTGAGACCAGAGGGTTCCTGTTTGATCCCTATTGAGGGAGGAGGACGCCATATCTCGAATCCAGGGGTGCCAGGCACTGTGGGCGTAACTTGACTTGGTGTAGATACTATTGGGCTGGCCACCATAGGCGTCGATACCATCGGACTATTCACACGGGTAGTGTTCATGAATCCATCCATGCTACCAAATGGTGTTCCAGCACCAGGACTGTGCACTTGCTGGGTGTCATGAAAGCTGCCAAAGTGCATACTACCGGAGCGACCCATACTGGTGGCAATCGGGCTGGGAGTCGGCGGCGAATGAATACCAAGAGAGCCATATTGAGAATCACCTGAGCTGGCAACGGGACTCGAGATCCTATGCGACTGGGCTACGGAATTTAGACTTCCAAAGTGTGACGAAATTGAGGGACTGGTGCCAAGGTGGTGTGTTTGGTGATGCGCGTTAATGATGGGTCTCGGAGGCAGTGGAGGGACATATCCTTTGTTCTCGAAATGCGCGACCAAGCGGCCAACCCCTCCTCCTCCTCCTCCTTGAGTCGAATTCATACTGCCCATTTCGACATTCTCTGGCGGCGACATGGCAACTCCATCGCCGTTATGGTGGTGAAAGGTTGCGTCAATCTCGGGCGTCCAGTCCATCACAGATGCTGTGGAATAGGCTCGACCGGTTCTCTGCATGGGCTGAGGGCCCGGGGGCGGAGGCGATGACATATTGCTGAAGCCATACCGTTCCCAAGCCTGGCTGGCAACAAACCCAAACGGATCATCATCGAAGCCAGAAGCGCGAGGCTTGTCTGGCGGTTGATGGAACATGTCAACGTGCCCACGCCAAGCAGACGGAGCAGTTGGTGCTCAGTCCGCCGGCTATCTGTCTGTCAGTCACTGACGGACCTGGGCAAGTCAAAAGACTCGGCTGGAATAAATCAGTCTCCAGCGCGATGATTCATCACTCTGCTGGAGTGGCGAGCGAGATTGCTCAATCAAATCAAGGTCGTAAAAGGGAGGCGGGCAAAAGTGCCCATAGTCGCCGAGCGCAGATGGATAGTAAAGAGAAGAGAAACACAGCGGCAGAAAGGTCTACTAAACGAGCGCCGAGTCCAGTACAAAGACCAGCTAGGGGCAGATATCGGTATCGTTCCCCAGATATCGGCTGATGTGGGCGATGCCTTGATAGGGCAACAGTTTATTGTGTAGTTTTATTAGGACAAACAACAGAGCAAACCCGCGTGGGAGGAGGAGACTAGGCCAAGCCACGAAGCTCAGAGAGGGCGAGCAAAAGTTCCCTCGTCTAGGCTGCCGAGAATGGAAATCCCATTTGCCGTCGTTCAGTTTAGAAGGCCCCCGCTGAGATAAGAGGGAGAGATCCCCAATACACGCTGGGAAACAGGACGGAGCGGAGAGCGCTGCTACAGTATGCTAGTATGCTTCTACGATTACTAGCACCATTGGATTAAACAGCGACGGGAGAGCCTAGGCACGAGAGCAGGTGGAGAGGGGCTAGCAGCAAAGACAGGCAGGCCAAAGATTGGATTAGAGGGGATGTAACCTAATGCAGGCTGGTGGCTAACGACTATTGCAACAACGATGGCGAAGCAAATAACCAGGCCGGGGAAACAAGTAGGGCTGCCGGCCATTGAGCTGGAGTTGCCAGGGGGGTCGGGCGTGTGGGAATGCCACCATCGGCCAGAAACAGAAGGTGATATGGGCTCAAGCCACCACCCACCAGACAAAACCACCAATCATAGCGCTCTGATACCAACCCCTGGTGCCATACACACGAGGACACTGTACTGGGACCATCGATGATGGCATTCGACTGTTAACGAGGGCCTCAGTTGCACAGCTCGATGTGCCTGTTGGTAGGCAGTTCCAGAAGGATTCTGCGTCTTGTGGTGGCTCCGGAGTGCGAATATACAGTAGCAAGGTGGTTGCGAGATATGCAAGCCATTCAAGCGAGGGGAAAAAAAAGGCGCCACAAGTTGAACCACCACCACTACAATTCGCACCGGCATAACCGATTACCTCGGACGCCGTTACCAGTTCGAAAGGAGTGACCGAGCCAGCGGGCGGGAAGGCTTAGGGCTCACACCATTCCGTCCAAGTCGCTAAATAGAATGTTCTTTGCGCATGATAGTCGTCTTCGACCTGGTGTATCGCACTGCTAGCAGGATACAGAAGATGCATGGGGTGCTTGGGGTTGTTACTCCAGCCCCTAGTCTCAGCGCCGTACGCTAACCAATATAGCACCACTCCGCAAACCCATATTGAACACACTTGAACGAGAGTAAGTGTCTCGGAGACCGCCAAGGGGTTCCATACAGTATGCCTGGGGCTTTCTCTCAACGTTCAATACCAGCTATCAACTGACAGTAACTCCCGCGACGACTCTACGAAGAACGTTGCAAGTATGCACTCCATTAGCGCTGCTATAGCTGCTTTGCATTGGAAGGATCGTCCATACGGTGTCGTAAAATCCGTCGGGATGGCACTCTTCTGATCCATGCGCAATAGACGGTGGGCAGGCGCAGGAGCCGGGCCGACAGTCTCTTGTCCATGGCGACTTTTGCTGCTCTTTGATTTGAACAAAGGCTGATTGCAGCGAAAACACCAAGCTTGGGGAGACAGCATTGTGGGGCGCAACGCGATTCAGCGGCGTGGCACAGAGTACGGAGTACGGCGCAACATACTGCTGGCGCCTTCGGCCACCGCCGTGGGTCGAAACAGAAGCCTATCGAGGGTCTGGGGCTGACCCGCGCCGAGACGCGGTGTCAGCAGCTTCTGCGGAACTAGCAAGGATTGCTTGGTGTCAGTCGCAGCCCTGAACCCGCTCCCTTGGACACTGTGCTTGCTGCTGTGGGTGGCATGCCACGAGATCTCAAATCACTCGTCTATTGCGAAGTACTGCCGTCCGATTTATTGGTGTTGCAAAAGAAGCTTATCATAGATAAGCACGCTCAAAGTCCTGCATCGTCATAGAGACCACTGCAATGTCCCCCGATAGAGGCTAATGGCCAGAGCGGCTACGCCTTCAGTGGTCAACATTTGCCCCAAGTGGGCAGAGCCTTCATGACCAAGCAACCCAGGCCCGCTATCCACGAGAAGCAAGGCTTGCGGCAAAAAATGCGTGCTATTACGAAGTGCGTGCTACATTCTCTGCTGGCGTTATCTCTATTGGCGTCTATCTAGCGCAAGAGCCCCGGCGATTTACGCCATTCTCAAATTTTTTTTTTCTCTCTCGCGCCTGAAGGCTTGCAAACGAGCTTCTGAGAATAAGGAAATTCCAAATCAGCTAGGGCAGCATAACGCTAATATCAAGACGAAAAGAAAGTGCTTTTAATGCGCCGTATGGGATTGCGGCAGTCGCCGAGCCACATGTGAAGAGTACTTTGGAAATGGTATTCCAGCTACTTTCACATGACGGAGAAATACATGTACCTAGGTAACTGCGGCACACGGATCCCCTACCGTGCCAAGTGCTTAGTTTCGTTTACCCGCCTGGCCATCAAATGCTGCTTTCCGAGCCTCGTCTACTGGCGCGGCTGCTGATAAGAGCTCACTTGGATGTGATTAGCTAATTGAAGCGACAAAGGATTCATCACTCGCATATCATAGTCATGTCGTGTGTACCGAACGCCTCAGCTCGTGGGAATCTGCAGATTTTTCGATGCAGTGAGACGATGGGCCAGGGTACCCGAAGTACCATGGTACTACCGCAGAGAGCAGCGTGGCTGCTTTGGGGCAATACGATAACTACTACGGAGTACTAGTTAGCATACTTCGTACATACTAGTCGTAGCTGGTCTCGTGCATCCGTGGCTGATTCCCGAGCCTGGCATGACAACTGAGTTGCTACTAGTCTTGAGTACGAGTACTTAGTATTGCCGCCAACCAGACTCCCTAGGCCAGGGCCTTTCCAGGTCGAGACCAATGACGTTGGGTCGCAGACAAGCGAAGCAGTGGCTTGTCTTAGCAGTATGACGAATCGCATGGCCTTGAATGGATGCCAGGATGTTATCCCGATTTGACGGGGGGAGGCGCTCTTAAGTTCGGGAGGAAGCCGCTCGCATCATATTCCCCTGAAAACCGGCCTAGCTCCTAATAACAAGAACTTGGGAACCGTATCCTAAGTTCCAGCAAACGAAGTCTTTACAGAGACCCTAAAAAGACTATCGGGATGGAGATTGGTTGTCAAGATTTGGATCTAGCCGGGACACTGCCGAATTACGTGAAAGCTATTCGTGCCCCAAGGCCTACCAGTGATATTAATGCGGGGACTGACAAGCGGAGCTCAGAGTTGCCGCCGAAAGCTGGACAATGGAACCTTGCCGAAATGGCCTTGAGGCGATCCACCTGCTCGCTACATTTGCAAGAGGCGACCCAGCCGACGGCATGTCCATGCGCGCTGCAATTCCAGCTCCCTCTACCACGCCGGCCCATCAACCGATGTTGAAACAGATATCGGCTGTCGGAGACACTTGCAGCTGCTACAGGTAGTTGTGCTTTGCTCATGACTAAAAAAAGCACCCGAGGCACGCAGCGCGCAGCCTGTTTGAGGCGGAGGCTCAGCTTGTCGCGAAAAAATTTTCGGAGGCGGCTCGGGCTCTATCGGGTTTCTACTGTGTGGCTGCCCCGATTTTGTGCCCTCCTGCTGCTCTTCGCGCTCTGCCGACTGCGTGCTGCTTCCTCACGGCCAACTACAGAGTACAATGCCAATGGATTCACGGGATGAACTTGCATCGCGCGGCCGCATCGCATCCCCCGCAAACAAGATGACGGGGTTTTATTTCTATTAGTCGTGATTTTCCAAAAAGGTCCTCCAAAGTGGACATTTCCCCAGGAAATGCCATGCTCTCACACCACCAAACAGTGCATGTTGCTTCCCGACGATAGCCGCCGGTCCGCCGTGGCGGTTTCTGGGGATTCTGACCTCCTTTTCTGGGGTAAGGCTGGCCAGCCTCGCTGGAAATCGAACAAATCAAGCAAAAATAGACTGTTCCATCGTTTCTGCAGAATGCTTGAAGCCAAGACATGTCAGCATGGTTGTATTAGAGACTATTGGCTTACAAGATTGAATCCTACCCGTGAACCTAGCGTTGACATGTAGGGAAGCTCATTCTAGAATCCATACACACCATAGAATGAATCTGTGGAGAAAGTTTATTTGAGATCCAAATCCAACGGAGCAAACTGCGCCTTTTACGAGCATTTACCTCTCTCTCTCGCTCTCTCGCTCTCTCTCTGTGTGTGTGTGTGTCTCTCTCTCTCTCTGTCTCTGTCTCTGTCTCTCTCTCTCTCTCTCTCTCTCTCTCTCTCTCTCTTACGGCATCAGAAGATCCAAAAGAATGGGACAAAGTAGAGTTTCCCTCCGTCTGGACCGGTTCCTCGTCTAGCTTCTCCGCATATCGTTCACACTGTCAAGTAACTACCTCGTGTTTTCCTCTCCGAACTTAAGTCGTCCGAGCTCATCCAGGGGCAAATGATGACGGCTACTGTGTGCGGATGCCACGCCGCCGAATCTAAAGTGACATTCCTTGCTAATCCGTTATGAGAGCGGGCGTCATGTGTTACGCTGCGGTGACGAACCAGATTTCGTGGAAAGAGGTGAGCAATTTGAGCTACGGGAAAAACTTTTCTCCCATATCAAGGAACTTACTTTAGGAGTAGTGCTCTACAATAAAGTATTATTCGTCACGCCTCATCTCTCGAGAGCGTTCCTTTGTTAGTATGGTGGTGGTGCTGTTAACCAGCAGATGTTTTATTAATCAGCAGATGGTGTCTGTAGGCAAAGCCGTGAGCTTGGAGAAACAACTCTCTTACCCACGAAAGGGTCACATGCATCCGCGTAATGCCCTCGGTAGAGAATACTAGAAGGCTGGTCGTAGTTGCGCCTCGTGTTCTGTGTCTCAGATGGACAGACAAACTATTCAGCCCTGTGTCTCTGATCAGTACTCAGTTGCCTGCTCTATACCCACCTGTCAACTGCTTCTTGCCATATGAGTCGATATATTAAAGCGCGCTACTGTAGTCTTTCGGCAAGTATTGTTACACAAACATGGATTCCCGAAATCCTCCGAGGAAAGAGTGTATGCAATGTAACTCGTTTGTCCAGCCTATTCAGTCTAGAAGCTCAGGAGAATACAAAGGAGGCAAGCAGCGCGAGAGAAAGGAATATGTGTCATGCTAAAAACAAATGCCACGGCTTGAGCTGGTGAGGATCAAGGTGTGTATTTTTCATGTGATGTCCAATTTTATTTTATATTTCCCTTTTTGTTTCTTGCTAGCATTTAAAAAACTAAGCACGGACTCTTTGGCAGACCGTCGTTGCAGGTGGGAAACCAGGTGCATTAGTTTTAGTCCTTTAATGGGGTACTATCTCGTATACCCTGCCGGCACAGCCTCTTTTCTCTCTCTCTCTATTCTGTTTGTCATGGGACTCGAATCAAGTTTCAGGTTCAGCCTATGAATAGTCCTCCATATGCGCGTATCAGCAGTTTGTCCTGTAGGATGAGACAAATGAGGAATAGGAGAGACGGCTGAATTCCGCGTCTTGGGGTGTGATTTGAGTCATTATGCTTGTTTTGGGGTAGCAATTTGCCACGAGGGATGGATGGATGAGGTAGCATGATAGGAGAGACGGGATGGGGTTTGTGTTACGAGATGGAGAAAGTGGTCTTTTGGGGTGTTGGTTGTTGGAGGCAATTTTTTTTTATGTATAAATTGTGAAGGCGTTGTGTGGCTTCTGTATTAAATGTGTAGTGTATATGTGGAGTAGATACTTATGCCTAAGTATTTTGATAGTGTAACAGTTTGGAAAGAAAAAAGGGGGGGAGGAGTATCGTAAGGAGGCGTGTTTGATAACATTAAACGCGAGGAGTTTTCTATTTAACACGGGTAGAACCTTTGAAGTAAGCTGTAGTTATCTTGTTTCATATACCATGTCTATGACGAAGGTAGCAAAGGTTGATGGAAGAGATCTTTTCTTGGCACTATAGATAGATATGCACTTGATAGTTAAAATATGCTTAATCTGGGTCCCTGTAAGGAACTCTTCTTCAATGTTACCCTGTATGAAATGCTTGTGTCAAATGTAATACGGATACGGACGTCTGCTCTAAGAATATACAGAAATAGTATGAAATGATGGGTTATATAAATCAGACATGACGAAAGGTGTTTGTCTAGATATTAGAAAAGAAAATATGCGTTTTGAATACTCCGAGGCGTGATTGCAATACACAGCCTTGGAACTCAAAAATCATGTCATGTAAAAAGGATTGAAATGATACCATCAGCTGCGAAATAATATATTAAAATTATACTTCAAATATAATCCAAAGAAGAAGAACACACTACCAGCATCTCTTGATAGAGACGCTACATATGAGGCCAAGAAATAGGAGGCCAGCTACTAATACAATACTACCAATACATCTAATCTATCAGACTCCCCTGGTCAAGTCAAATAGATTGCCAAAATTAAGAAGATGACAAGTGACACGTCACATTTATTGTCAAAACCAACAGCAGGAAAGAGCAGTCCAAAAAAATACACATAAAAAGCAAAAAAAAGAAAAAAAACCTTTGATTCCCAACCAAACACCCAAAACCTAACGCAACGCTCGTCCATCGCAAGAAGTCGGCTATACGTGACCAAATGGTCTCGCATATACCCCTCTCCTCTCTAGTTGGAACCCCTTCACTTTCCTTCCAAAAACTGCTCATAGACCTAGAGCTTTCAAAAAAATGTGTTTCATGCGGTAGAATTGTTGTCCATCTACCGCCCTTATAACTCCTGTTCGTATGATGGGCTTTTTACCCGTTTTCGTGGTTGATATAGTAATAGCGCATGAATTGAATGTAGATGCCAGTTGAGTTCTGACGTGGTGAAGAAAGAGGAAAGTAGAACGAAGAAATTGTAAAAAAAGGCTCCGAGGTATAAAAGTGTAAACCGGGCCAAGAGAACAATTGTATCATGACTAAGTAGTTTTTTTTTTCCTTTTTCTTCTTTTTTAATAGCCCCGAGACAGAGCTAAATGCAGCGTTTCTCTTTTTCAGTGCCTCTTTCGAAGAAGAGTCTGCTGAGAAGTGTATCCACGTCTTCGGTATATTTGAGGGGCATAGAGGTAGACGTTGATTTGGTAGTCTCTACCATCATACTTCGACTCCTCCGACTTCTTCTCTGAAGCGTATACCGCCTTCTACGGTAATACCAGCTTGCACCCAAGGCGTGTTAAAGACTTGCTGTAGCGTCCAGCGGCTTCGTGCACGCTTGAGAAGGCCCTCCGTGATGTACATGGCGTCCAAAAGGCCTCTTTCTTTGAAACGGGCTTCGCTGCCTTCATGGTCACCGTCTTCGCCTCCGTACTCGATCCAGCGCCATTCACCTCTTGCAATCCGGTGGCTCTTTCGACTTCTCATTTTATGAGAGTCATTCATACCTGGAGGAGGATCAAATGGAAGTCGAGATTCAAGGAGAGCGTATAGAAGCACGCCAAGTGACCACGCATCAGTAGCACGCCCGTCATAGGGCTGACCCATGATGACCTCGGGAGCAGCGTAATCTTCTGATCCACATCTTGTCTCAAGTTTCTCATCCTCAGCAATTCGTCTTGATAAGCCCAGATCAGCCAGAGCAATCACTGAATGTGGGTATGTACTCCAATTAACTGATGGGTCTGCAAGCTCGTTGGGGGTAAGATTGACAAGAACGTCTGCAGAAAAGGTAGGTGTTAGTGATGCTGTCTCTTCTCTCTCGTATAAAATAAAACTTAGCACAAACTTACTTTCCAGCTTGATATCACGATGGACAATCATTTGGTCATGAAGATATTTCACAGCACCAACCAACTCAGCAAAGATTCTTCTCATGAGAGGTGGCGTCAAAAGCTTTCGGTGGGTCGTAGCGACATCAAATAGGTCTCCTCCAGGAGAGTAAGTCAGGACGAGAATGGCCCTCGTAGGTTCTATGCTCCACGCCTTAAGGTCAACCAGACTAGGATGATGAATGCTTTGCATGATTTCCAATTCTCGCTTGAGGCTCATCTCAACGCGTTCCTCACTGGCTCCTCCTTGAGGACCATGCTCGCACACCTTGATAGCTACCAACGTCTTGCGGTCAAGCCGGGGGTCTGTCACGGCAATGTTATTTCCTGAATCGGCAGTGAGATTTTTAGGTTGATCCATCTGACTGGTAGCCAATACGACTCTGCTAAAGGTGCCTTGACCCACAGTTCGTACTGAGCGCCAGCGTCTCCGTTTTCGATCATGTCGGTCATAGGCTTCGAAATACTCATATCGTGAGGATGATGAGGTATCTGCTGAGTCCCTGGATGATTCGCTGGGAGGAGGGGTTGGCGGTTTTGTAACACTGGGAGAGAGGCCGCGTGATTCTGCCAAGTTTTGCTCTCTTCTCATCTGAGGGCCTTGGGACTCAGGTTTTGCGTGAGGGCCAGATACCGAGACAATCCTCTTAGGAAGGGAAGTAGGATCTGGAGCCGTATATTCACTAAGACTTCGATTTCTTGTATGAGGTTGAGACTGAGACTGATGCTGATGCTGATGTTGATGTTGATGTTGATGCTGAAGTTGTTGCGAGAGTTTGGGCAAAGGCTGACTGGCCCCGTCATTTTCGGCTAGGCTTACATATACTTTGCGTCTCGAAGAAGAAGCCGCTGCATTGGAGCCTCTCATTGGCCCTGTCGGGGCCATTGAGGGCAAATCCTCACCAACACTGCTCAACAAACTGCGATGTTGAGGCGGGGATACAGAGCCCACGGTCAGCTTCTTCCACGGCCCAGGGGACTCTCCTGACAACAGAGGGCTCGGCAAAGGCGTCACATCCCCCATTGCAGTAATCATAGGGCTTGAAATGACGCTGCTAGTACCGCTGGCGGATCCAATTGAATGCGCAAGGGCAGCCCTGAGACTGGGGGTTCGCGTTAGTAGCCGTATGCTGCTAGATGATGTCTTGTGGTTTAAAGGCGTGGGGATACGGATTGGCGATAGGCTTGTGTGGCCAGTGGGAGACTCGCGACGGTATACGGAAGGTGAAGCTGTGGGAGAAGAGGACGATGCAACGTTGGTCGAAATGCGGAGCGAGGAAGTGGCATCGTGAGAAGAGACGCCAGGGTCTAGAGCGGCCCTGCCTCGATGACCAGCATCTTCAAATGGAGCAGACTGGATTGGAGGCGTTGGAGCAATAGTTGTGGTCTGGAAGTTGATAAAGTGCATCGGAGGATTACAATCGGCAGCTGCGGTAGCGGTTGCGGATGCGGTTGCAGCAGGCAAAGTTAGTTCATCATCTGGAACAAAAGCTGATCTCTCGTTGCGCCGATTGGTGTTGGATCGGATCTCAGAAGCACAGCCGGAGCCCGAGCTCGGGGTCAGGTTCAGATTCTCAGAGCTTGATGTCGAGGGAGCACGGGGCCCATCGTCGTGGGGAATCGAGGTCGAGGTTGACGGCGGGAAATAAGAGGCGTTGCTCATGGCTGGACAGTTTGTCAAAAGCCCTGTGTCGAAGATGAGTATCCATCAAGCGGACTTTGCAGCGAGAGCCTAGGCATACCCAAGGCTTATCACGTACGTCAAGTCGAGCGCAGAACAGAGGCTGGAGCGGCCGCCTTGGGTGTTCAATGGCGCTGTAGACTGTCTGATCGGCAAATGACAGGAGCTAGAGGTCAAGAGGAGCAGAGGAACACAATCCCGAAGGCACAGACGAGGCACGCGGTCCAGCCAAAGCAAGGGCGGCGCGAGGGAGACGGGACGTCGCGGGCGGAATGAGGGGTTTCGCCGGGCAAATCAGGAGCTGCGCTCTCCTATAAGCCTATAAGGGCACCGTGGACATCTAGGGCTGCTGCTCCGGGTCGTTGCGGACGATGCGACAGCGGACAATGACCGCTGGAGAAGGCTGAGGAATAACCAGAGGCTGTGAGTCGAGCGTCGTCGCGAAGGAGTCAAAAGCCGTCCAGCGACGTTGGCCCAGTCCGATCCAGCGGCAGGTGCCAGGCTGGACGTCCCGGGTACAAGCGAAGCGCATGACATGCTGCGGGCCTGCTCCCTGCTCATGTACGGCAGCGTGTAGCAGGTACAAGCGCCCCACCGGCTGCCGTAGGGCGAGCCCAGGTGGGAGATAGATGGGGCTACAGGGCCAGCGCTAGCCCGAAACAGCCCGCGCGGTACGTTACATAAAAGTACTTGACCGAGGGGCACCGGCTTCGGGCCCAATCAGCGGCGTTGGTGCTGCACCAGCCCGATTTAATGAAATGAAATCGATGAAAGTGCAGGCCTGCTCCTGGTTGTGCTTCTGCAGTGCGTTTCTTCTTTCTAAAAAGGTGGCCCAGGAAGCAGTTTGTTCGGAAGGGGGGGTTCATGCAGATGGCAAGAGAGAAGAGCTTCGACTTGCAACAACAAGCGACATGTACAACTTGGTACCTGGACAAGTTACTTGCCATAGCTCCATTGCTGAGATCACAAAACATCGGCACTACAGATGCCATCTCCTCTCACCATAACGTCATATGCTCACAAAAGCCAGAACGTGCATCGGTTTTGGCGAACAAGTGGACTCAGGCGAAAAGCGGGGTCTCGATGGATGTGAGCAACCTATTAAGACGCTGGCAGGGGTTGCTTTCTTTCATTCGCTCGTTTCATCTCTTGAAAGACTTTAGCGGCGGCTCTCCCACGTGACAAGCATCCCGGCCGTGTGGCTCAATGGCAGAGCGTCTGACTACGAATAGTATATCAGGAGGTTGCAGGTTCGACCCCTGTCTCGGTCAACGATATCGTCGATCCGCTTCCATTGGAAGTGGCTTCTTTTTTCTTCTTCTTCTTTTGCACTATTGCCTGGGCGGTCGCAACATTCTTGAGCCACTTGGCCCTGCCCCTCAACCACAATTCAATGGCCGTGTGGCTCAATGGCAGAGCGTCTGACTACGATCAAGTACATCAGGAGGTTGCAGGTTCGACCCCTGTCTCGGTCACGAGATCGATCCCAATTCTGCGGAAGGGGATTTAATTTCTTTTTTTGTTTCGCCTTTTGTCCCCTCTGTTGTGGAATGTTCCGTGCGGGTTGCCTGTTTCGGTAATTGGGTTCACGTTCTGGCTGGTCACCAGTTCAAAAAGACCAGCGCTAAGTATCCTGTCTGGTACACTCTGTAGACGGGCAAGCGATATTGGCAAATGTCATGTAGAGAGCAACGGCTTACAGGGCTTCATTACCGATTGCCAGCACCCATGTCTCTGAGGACCGTTTGTGGGACGATGCGTCTTTAGCATTGGCATATTGACGGCGGATCGTAATGCTTGGCATAGCCGTAGAACACCTGATTTAGACTTGAGAACTGTGATGAACAAGGACCTTTTGAAGCACACGTGAGATCCAACAGGGCCAGGCAGTACTTTTAGGCTCCGGTAAGCCAGCTGAAGAAGTGACAGAGCAGGTAGGTACTGGGAAGTTCAAGTGAGAATGATTAGCTTGATTAGCCAACTATTGACATGAATGCAGGTGGTAATTGCAATAATGTCGCTCTGAGATTCGCGCACTTGTAACGTCCTATTGCAAGTGACAAGTCGTTTTTTATGCTGCGCAATTGGACAGCTCGATGATGGGTGGCAGGGCTGGGTTGCCTGTACCTACTGCTATAGCGTTGGTCCTGGCGCAACAAAAGTACAGGTACCAAATTCGATGAGCTTAATTGATTTTGAGCTGCCCCACGTCACAACGCGTCGAGGCGCGTCTCTCCACACTCAGTCTGCGATTCACAACGCAAACCCATCAGCTTCAACGCAGCCAGCTGTGATTCCAAACCAATCTCACCGCCCACAGACAGCAACCATGATGCGGCAGGACCACAACAGAATCGACCCAAAGAGGCGAAACGTCGTCGATTACCGAAAGAAGCAGTTTGCAACGCCCCAGTTCAAGGACACGCAGTATCCCCACCGCTTGAACTTTTACGCAGATGCGCCCACAGCAGACATTACGCTCGAGCAGTTTGAGCAATGGGCCATTGATCGGCTAAGAGGTAATGGGCGCTACTCTTGTTTGATGTTGCCTGCAGCTTCTGACGCTGAACAGTTCTGGCCGAGCTCGAGGCCTGCTCTTTTCGCAACCGATCGCCAGCCGAGACGACATCCCACATGAAGCCCATTCTTGACAAATATCTCCCACTCGACTCCAACAGCTCTAGCAACACAAAGCTATTTTCACAGCGGCAAAAGGACCATTACAGCCATTTCATCCTGAGGCTAGCTTTCTCCTCTACCGAAGACCTTCGGCGGAGATTCTCTCGAGTCGAGACGATGCTATTCCGGATGCGGTTCAATAGCGATGATTTGAGCGAGCGGTCTGCATTTGTATCCAGCCTGGATCTCGACTGGTGGGAGCCAGTGACGGACGACGAGAAGATTCGGTACGCCGCCGAGCTTGCGGCCATGACCAGCGGAAAGAAGATGAATAACGAGGACGGGACTTGGTTCAAGGTGGACTGGGAGCGAGTACCTGACTTGGTGGAGAGTCGACGGGTCTTTTTGAAAGCCGGAAAGGCATATGTGCCTGGGCGAGAGCAGTCGAGCATGGTTGTGGCGGAATTCACAAGCCGGCTTGAGAGGCAACTAGAGGTGAGCCATGGGTTATGCCTTGTCACAAAAAGTATCCTCGAATCTATTACCGCTAACGTTGGGAATTTCTTTGCAACTAGCTTACGGCCCGAGCTCTGCCGCGTCTGGACGAAGACGACAGATTAACACCAATTCTAAACCATCTCTCCAAGAATTTCATCACCCCTGACTCCGCTTATATGTCTGGGTCAACGGCACCCGCCGGAGCTCAAATCTCGGCTGCCAACATCGACAACCTTTCACAGCATTTCCCCGCCTGCATGTCCAACTTGCATCGATCATTGCGTCGCGATGCTCACCTGAAGCATTACGGTCGTCTCCAGTACACTTTGTTCCTCAAGGGCATTGGTTTGAACTTGGAAGAAAGTCTCATGTTTTGGCGGAGTAGCTTCCACAAGGTCACAGATGACACGTTCAACAAAGAATACCGATACAACGTTCGCCACTCTTACGGCGACGTTGGTGGAGATTCCAACCGACGAGGCGGCGGCTACAGTCCGTTCAGCTGTCAGAAGATTCTTACTGAGCATCCCCCTGGTCCTGGTGAGGCTCACGGCTGCCCGTACCGGCATTTCAATTTGGAGAACTTGACTGCTTTGGTACAGGCCATGGGAGTATCAGACAGGTCGGTGCTGCAGGGAGTGAAAGAGGATAAAGACAACCAAAAATTCCACATGGCATGCAACCGGTAAGTTGTTCTAGCATCAAAGCCCCATTTGTAATTATCGCAGAGCGCTAATTCGACTCCCCAGAGTGTTTGAACATTTACACAAGGCTGAGATTAAAAAGGCCAAGGATGAGGGTATCATGACATCCAACCAGCTCGAGACGATTGTCCACCCCAACGAGTACTTCAAACGTAGTTATCTGCTGAAGAACCTCGGCAAAGAGACTGATGTGAAGATGGAGGGCTAAAATGGTGGGTTTTGCGTATCGCATTCTATGCACGTATTGCATTTAAAGGAGGAAAAACATGCAAACGATTACATGATTGGTTATGGGTGATATGAATCATAGCATCATGCTTCCTTGAGCTACGTACTTTTTTTTTTTTTTTTTTTTTTTTTTTTTTGAGTAAAAATACGTGTTGGATTGGGAGTAGTTATGCTATTGGCGTTTGTTTTTACGATCTATATTAAAATACAAAGGGGAGAGGGATAATACCAAGAGAATGAATATTGTTTGAAAGCTGTATATAACGTGGCGAGGCTTGCTAGTTTATCTAAATATCAGAGCTCGTATATATTGCCTTGAATAAGCTATTGACTAGCACGTTTTGTAATACTAGATTGCGTTGTTTTCTCCTTTTTGTGGCATACTTTCGAGGTTGGCCAACTGTTTTTTAGCAGTTGTTCCATCTTTGGCAAGTAATTGTACGGAGAAGAAACCATATTACTGTAATTACGTTCTGATAGTAGTACCTCTAGGCAAAGCAATAAGCTATCAATATCCTAAACAGACCACTAGTTTGGCCATACTTTGTATAATACTACAAATGAGATAAAAAGCCAGCTCTTTGACAGCGAAACCTAAAAGGATAATTTCTGTTGAGCTGGCTACCAAGCAGTTATTGTGAGAAAGCCTACTTAGTCTAATGCCATGACAGCCTGACCACCTCCTGTTAAGCACAAATACCTACCCCCTAATTATATCGAATTGTACAAGAAAGGGCCAAGAATCCATCCGCCTATATCATATCTCAGCGCAAGTGACATTTGGCTCCCGTGTCATCTTTAGCGCTGTAGTCTTTGTGCAGATCACATCCTCTTACGCGCAAGCGACGGGCAGCAGCCTTTTGTAACGGAAGACGGCACTACCTTGTAGTTGAATGCCCCGCCGTTACAACAACCGTCTGCTTCTGTGACTTTTACAGAAGTGGCCGAGGGGCTAGATTCGGAGTTAGATACTAATATGCTCTTGAATTGCTAACCTACGCATTCATGGCTGTCATATCCAGGCTTACGGTAGATAGCCTATTGCTCTCTGTCCCATTGTATACTCGCAATTTTAGTGTTCTTTGACACCCTGCACCTCCAAGTCTGGCTTGTCTCAAACAAATAAGTATTTGGCGAGTGTGAATTATGAGTTATAGTCTCATCATACAGCAAGGTTCTAGACCAGAAATGACAGTACGGTCTGCGTTTACCCTAGACTAGCTGGCATTCAGCTCGAGCGGTAGGGCCCCTTTCTTTTATCCCAGCAGAGTTTGCCATAGAGTTAGATAATCCTACAAAAATAAAGTCCTATATAAACTCGACCTGATGAGATTCTTAGGAGGTTGATGTAAGGTATTCAAAAGTCTTTTCGAACCCATCTTCGAAAAAGTATGTAGATAATACATCCAAACTCATCTGAAGAAGGCATCAGAAATGACTATTCGCTACTTGTTATAATCTAGAAGTCGGCAGGAAGTAGCCAGGACATTTAAGATGTAGGATAAGAAGGGTGAATGTTGGAAGTGTGTCCCTTACCATCTCCTTTTGCCACACCTTGTGCCCCAAGTATACCTGATTCTTTCGTGGTCACTGGATGAGGTTGTGGAAAGGATGAAAGAGCCCGAGTGCATCATGGCCCTACAAACGCTGCTTAGTTATGCCTTGTGATGCTGTTAACATGATGGGACTTTACGTTAAATGCCTCTGAGTGTCTCATACCATTCAGATCCCATGTCTTGTACACGAAAACGCGTCTATGATGCAGATTTCTGGAAATCGATATGCTTGGCACCTCTTGAGATTGCAGTTATGAAAAAAAAAAAAAAAGTCATGCGCTTTTTGTTCGAATCCATATACGACCAGCCCTCTATCTTTCAAGAGTTTAGCTCGGCATACTATCCAATCACTCATGGCAACTCTCTTAAACTGGAACAGTTGCTTGTTTTAGGTCATCATATGGGACACGCAACATTTCCAAGCTATTGCTTCTGCTTTGCTACATCTGAATACCGATTTTGCCTCATAAGATGCGTGATAGAACGGCACAAACAAGCCATCAATGTGGGGGATGACTGTGGTCTCGCTACTTTTATAAACTCGATCCCATTCGATAAGCTTGTAAGTTACCCTACACCAGATATATACTACTCTCTATACATCAACATTAGAAAGCCGATAGCCCTTTTCTCGTACGTCGCGCCTCAACCATTGTAGGAGTCTCATCTCGCTCAAGAATGTCAAGATCAAAAGTAGTGTTTTAAGGCTATTGGCTATAGGTGATACGCTTGCCAAAAGAAAGCAAATATATTCTTCAATGAGGCAGTATTAGAATAGATCACCTCACTAGAAGCCAATCGCGATTTTCTTATTATCTTAACTTACAAGCTATAACTTTATAACTGACTTGATTGCAGGTTATACTGCGCAAATTAATCGTCGCTATTCTCTATTCTCTTTAAGCTTGGTCAATTACTACGCATGGTTCGATAGGTGTCACTACAATTACCTAGTATCTGCTGCGGGCTCTTTTGGCTAGATCTGGCACTCAACTGTTGACCAAATAAGCCATGAATGTACAAATTCTCTTGGCGCTTTGTAGTAGCCATTACATCTATTTCGCAATACCGTATACTGCTTTCCCAGGAATAGTCCGTTGTATAGTGAAGCTCTTACTATAATCTTGTTTAGAAACACCCCTCGCGCGTGGGTATGTCTTATGCAAACGCCTAGGTAGATGATGTATGTAATAAGTGATGCATACCCCATATCACCGGTAGTATTCCGGTTTTGAACTATGTAGAAGTCTAAAAGAGAAAATGAAGTCATTGGACGGTTTGTCTAGCTGTGTTTACAGTTACCAACATGTTGGCAACGGACACGACTTACAAGCCATTGATGTCAATCAACCACGTCCACCAACCCCAGTTCTTCATCACAACGTCACTGGCATCATAGCCATGTAACTTTACTCTTATCTCAACTACATGATCGCCCAACCCCCATCCAAAACCCACCACAACCTCAAAAGCCCAACGTACCCTCCCGTCCACCCCCCTCTCATTCTCCGCCCAAGCCCCTACACAAGCTAAGGCAGGCGGCGCCCCGTCGCGGAAACAGCTGCTATACTCAATGCCGTAGGCGTTTGGTTCATGCACGCACAAGCCGGTTTTTGTTCAAGTTTGTTTTTTTAACTCGCGGTACCTACATACGACGTATAGACCTTTATGCATCATCTCATCATGATCGACGAAAGAGACACCCTTGGCCATCGGGGGATTAAACGCTTTAGACATACGCCCTGATGTGTACGATTGTTTGAAACCCCCGATTTAAAGATCGGAGAAGGTGTGTTTATATTTCGGCATGATGGATATACGTGTATTCTAGACTTTGGCTATCAAACTGAATGGTGGAGGTAAAACGGCAAGCTAGCTGCGGAGATAGTTCGTGGTCTAGTCGTTTTGCCTAATTAGATTACCTTTGGTTATACGAGTCATTCGATATAGCTACGACTGAGCAGCTCGATCGGCTGACGGAATTATATGCTATTCTGAGGGGGTCAGCAGTTGAAAATGGAATGATAACGGAACTACCCGGCTTACACACGGAAAGGCAAGTATTCATTCTGTAAAAATTTGTTCTTCCACGCAGCAAGGTTGGCGTATATTCACCTAGCCAATATACTGCCGGTCCGTTTCCCATTTAACCGTCCGAAACGGGCTTAAAATAGTTATCTCAGCTAAGCCTTTAAACAACACGAAGCTAAAGTGGATGTCCTAAATCCCTGTACAAAGGTGCCATCGGAACAGGACAAAAAAAGAAACATACACAAGCAAAGCCTCAATACTTGTAATTTAGACAAACCGCTACATCGTATGAACTGTTTACAGCAATATAGCCCAATATAAAAGACCTTTTTAATCCCGCCGTCTTATCGGAATATGCATGTACCTTTCCCGCTATCGTGAAAAAGACAAAAAAAAAAGAGAGACTTAAAAAGCCGAACAAGGGTCTAAAAGCATCAGGCTAAAAAACGAAATCTGCTGCACAATGATATCACAGCTACGCAGGAGGGCGTGCGCGGGTTTGAACAAGAAAGAAAGAAAAAAAAGCGCGAGAAAACATGCAAGGGTTCGAAGCGATGACGACACTAGACATATAGGATGGGCCGGGGGTGGGAGAGGGTCTCTCGCTAATTTTATTCTTTCTTGTCCTTTTTGTCTTTTGCTATACGGGATATGTGAATGTGAATGATTTGCTGAAACCTGCAAGGTTGGTGATTGGCGTTTTGGCTTCCGATGGGTTAGAAATGAGAGACGTGAAGCTATTCCCGGGCTAAAACGAGACTGGGGTATGAGTGCCCAAACTGAGAGATGCTACTGCCCGCTGTGTGATCTTCGTCTCTGGATGTGATGTATATGCTATGTACATACATACAAGCGTAACATGTTTAGCGAAGCGCGAATACCTACCAGGTTTCAGAAAAGAAAAGGATAGGAAAGTGCCGTATGGCTGTCAAATCTGGCCGAACGCTGAGACATGATACGACAGTGTTGGAGGCTGCGCCAATGCCGATGGGCTTCGATCGACTAGGGCCGTAGTGCATGTGCGCTCGCTTTTGGGCGTGGATGCTCGTTATCGGCATCTCGATGACAGAGAGAAGAGGGGATGTGTCTGCTGTCGTGTAACCACCAGCATGCCATTCATCTGTATGTAGACATTCATTCCTGCGGGCAAAAGAAAAAGGGGCCAGAGGGCGTTCCCATGCTGCTTTGCTTTCCATCAGCTAACAACACCCATGCGCAAAGCTGAGAAGAGCTGCTGCCGCTTTGCAAGGCACCGCATTGCATCAATAAGCGGCCATGATGGATGGTTCGGGGTTAACAGTCTGGGGTTTTTGAGCAAGGTACTGTAGCACAGGGCCGCGAAAGCGAGGCTGTCGCTGCTTATCGGCCAATAGAAATTGGGCACACGCGTCTCTGCTGCGTTACCGTATATACGCACTCACTTTGTCAACTCCATGGGCCAAACCATTATCGCGACACTGGGCCAGGGGGGAGCACCCCAGGCTGCGCTGCGGGCTGGACAACAGCTGAGCGCGCGCTGGAGCTCAAGGCACTGCATTTGTTCCCAGGCCCAGAGGTCAGCAGCACCACGATGTTGGTTTAGCGGCTCACAGGATTTTTCCTATCCAGCCTTGATCGTACAAGGAATCTGGTTTCCCGGGCGTCGGTAATAGGCGATAACGCGAAGCCAGGAGTTTACTGTTTACTGTAGTACTAACAATATTACAAGCTTCACGATCCTGGTGATGCGCCAATATTCGGCGTGTGCAGCGGCACCACTGCCTGACAAGAAGACAGTCCCAAATCCGGCCAGGCTTCTGAGTCGAACCACAACATACATGGTAGATACTACTAGTAAGTAGCTCCCCCCTCTCATGTGAGGGAAGCCATCGTGAGAGAGTCGTCGACGCGATGTGACGTGTATTGCGCCAACAAGGGGACCGCCAAGATGCGGGGGAGCTGCATCCAAGGGGGAAGCACAGCAGCAGAGACAGATGCAGGATGCAATAATAGGGTCTTGGGGGACCCGTCTGCGCTCCCGAATGCTACTCCATCCGGTGTTGGAGGGTTCAGGCTACGTAGGTATGAAGTATACGCAGCGTCGCCAAACTTGCTCTGCGACTTATATGCTCAACTCCACTCCGCAAGGCCGTGATGCGCACATACTTTGTGCTTGTTCAAATAGCATTAAAAAAAAAAAAGTGTCTATGCAATGCGTCAGCGTGCTATTATTATGTATGTACTTCCTCCACCTTGAAGCATCATCGTTCGGCAGCAAAACACCTTGTTATATTCCTTCTTCTTCTCCTCCTCCTCTTTCTCCTCCTCCCCACAGCCAAACCTCCGCTTACACCAAAGCGCCCTGGATCACCACTGCATCACAAAAAACCCCCCCATGAACACGGGATGACAATTGCCAGGGGGAGAAAACAAGAGCGCCAACTACTACCGTCCCTTTGGAAAGGACTTCTTTTAGACAAGCATCCCCCCCCAAAAAAAAACAGCGGCAATAGCCGTCCCTTGATAGAGGCACCGAAAACAGTAAGACAGGATTGGAGATCTAAAGGGCGGTAGCGGGACGATCCCCCAGTTGGCTCTCACCCTTTTTTTCTCCCCTCAGCCCCAGTTTGTAGGAATGCCTATTACAGGTAAATGCAGGGCGCGCAGTGAATATACGGAGATCTGACATTTGACATGTACTGCCATGTAGGAAGAGATTATCGTTGCCATTACTGTAAACATGCCCCTATATTGCTCGTACTATTTGATGAGTGCATGTATCACACGCACATCCCTTGCTTGCCATGCTACATATTGCATATTCCCGTCCATGTCTTATCGCTCCATGTCTTTTTTTCCTCGGTTGGTCTTCTTCTAGCTGGTATATTACTACATGTACATGTACGTATTACTATTAACCGATGTGCTTGCTTTGCTTCATCACCCCCAGCCAATAAAAACGTCAGGGGACCTCTCTGCGCTACTCCATATTCGAGCTCTGCTCTCTGCATGTGGTTGATTTTGCTCTTGCCGCGCATGGCGCCCATAAATTTCCAGGCTCGCCATTCGTCGCTTTAGCCAAGTCAGCAGCCGAATGTTTGGTCCAATGCGGAATTTGCAGGACCGCGCATTTGGCCTTACTTGTATGTATGGACCACCTAGAGCCTTCACGATGCTTCCAACAGGTATGTAGAGACTGGGGGGGTTCACATGACCTTGGACATGTTGCTGCTGTACTCCTCATTCTCTGCCTCTCCAATTCTCCAAAACGCCTTTTTTGACATGGCCATGTTTCCGTCCCTGTGTGTTTTTTCTTCTCCAATTCCCGGGAGTGTCCCGGAGATGCTGCGTCTCAGCATAACATGCGCCCCTGCACCACCCACTTATACCACGATGTTTGTGCAAAGCAGCAGCATAAAAAAGAAAAAGGACACGGTTTGATTTGGGCAGCAATCGCCATGAAAATTCCCCCATGTCCATTCTCCCTTGCTTCTTCGCTTTCAATGCCCAGTCTCGACGTAGTGAGTCAATACCCCCAGAGATCGCGTAATTCTCTGTCCATCTTCCACCGCCGCATCCGAAAACACGGGAGTGATCTCCGTCTTAGTTTCAGGAACAAGCCTCGCTCGCTTACTCCAAACCAAGACAGCGTAAGAAGGAAAAGAGGGAAGGAATCCCCCCATCATACGATTCCTCATGCCATGATAGGAGAAACAAAAAAAAAAAAAAAGGCCTAGATAGCGGAAAACAACCCCTCTAAGCTCAACAGTTATGCTGCTACCTTTCAAGTTCCTCGTATGCTCTCCTCTCTCGTCAACAACGCCCTCCTTGTGCGCACAGCTCTCCATACTCCCACGACGCATGTCTCACTATTCCTCGCATAAAATCTAGATTTCACGCTCCTCTTGTTGGGGGGGCTAGCCGACCCCCCCCCCCCGCTTTGCTCTGCGGAATTACTGCACACTTTACTGGTACAGCAGTTTGGCATCGCGAGATTGGCTATAGATGACATTTGCCATGTCCACGGCTTGGACGCCCAACTTGGCCGCGCGCCCTCTCTGCAGAGCGCCAAGGAAAGCAATGCATCGGCCTAGGCATCTGCAGAATGATGCATCTCATTCTCGGTTTATTGCCGTTAGAGGCGGGAAAAAATACCTCTCTTGTTAGAGACACGCACACGCATACATGGTACGATATAGAACATCCACATGGTAAACCGGCACGGAATGCTACTCCAATGCGCCGCTCTTCATAGTAACTGGGCCGAAAGTACAGCCGTCTGTAACAAGTGGTGTATACACGTATAAAATAAAACTGCAGCTCGTACTATTCAGAGAAACGTACATAAAACATGCTCTGAAAATCTGCTTTTCGGTAGAGGCGGGAGGTAACCAACCTAATCTCGCTCCATCGCCACCTAAATCTGCTGTATATTATACAACTTCGAAAACAATTACAGGGACACGATGAGAGAACATCAAGTTCCACTAATTAGTCCATCAGTAAAATGCCCATTTGTAACGATTCATTTCACTCCCCCTCACTTCTTCCCCAGAATTTATCTGTTCGGCGATCATTTAAATAAGATATTCAGGAACAGCGCCCGCCAATCTCAACCCGCTAATTAGCCCCAGGCACAATAACGTAGTAGCCTCTTTTTTTTCCCTTTTCCCGCGCGCGCCCGTCCCTTTTTCTTATAAACGTGCACCCAACGTGTATAGATCAGCTATCCCTCCCACCCCACGGTTTCAGCCCTCTCTCTCTCTCTCTCGAGTCAGGAGAAAAGAATGGGGAATCAAACTAAAAAGTTTTGTAAGGAATAGGAAAGTATCTACAAGATAAGAGGACCCTTTTTTTATTATTGGGGTTTCAGCAATGGAGAAACACGTGGAGGGATTTTGCCTCTTGGAGGAATTGATGTGAGAGCCTTACATAGACTGGGCGTCACACAAAAGCTCGTTTGCGACGAAGTTTCTCCCTGCCTGATATCTATGATGTAATGTATGATGATAGCCCTTGATAGTTTGAATCTATTTTGAAAAGAATCGAAATTCTAGGAATCAATATAGTTTGCATCTTTTTTTTTTTTGTTTCTATTCATAGTCTATCAAGATGCGAGCACAGCACAGCACAGCACAAACCAGCACAGCCTCGTCTTACCCAGCCATCGCGCGTGCATAAAATACCACCCTTCAGCTAGCTACTTGCACGCATAGATCACGACACCACAAATTTTCCAAATCTACATGAGCAAACCTGCAGAAAAAAAAAAATTGCTGATGCTTTTTCGCCACCGCAAGCGCATTACTAAATTAATCTATATTTCCATCTCTTGCATCTACATGACACCCACCTCCTTCACAGCACCAAGTAGAATCATAGCGCATAGGTAGAATGCACACTCCATCACCCTCAGATACTTCATCAATCATCCATACCATAGTCCCTTTCCCATAAACAAATAGCCCAATCAAACCATCACGACCTCATCGTCACTAAAGAAAAAAAAAAGTAAGCCAAAAATTGAAATTGAAATGACAAGAACCACGTAGCCTCGCATCACATGGCATTACATCGCAGCAACACACACACACACCGCACAAATAAGAATGCCCATATACGCATTTTACCTGCATATGCACTCGCATCCCCTGCCCAACAATTGGAGCAAAAAAAAAAAAAAAAAAAAAAAGGGTCCCATCTATCCATCTACTATCATATTGCGCATGCACGCGCAGCATGTGCGTACGTGCACCCTGCGTATATGTAGGCCTCGCAAACAAGTCACACCGCAGAATCAACAACAACAAACCTTCTCATATATCATCAGCGCAAATTAAGAAAAGGACATGTTATAGCCGCATGGGTCCCCCCATGTACTGTAGCCTCGCGCAGCAACTTTCTGCTCCATGAATCATTCATACATCTGCTCTTGCTTAATGTAAGACAGCGGCAGTAGTACCTAGTAAGAAGAAAAAAAGCGACAGAATCTAGAGTGCGTCGCAAGTCATGATATGACCGCCCAGGCTTGGCCGGCCTTGGCCCCAATACGCATGCAGTTAGCTGCAGTCAAACTCACAAAAACACCATACGATGCGCTATTCGCAGCATAGCGAATGACAAATAGGCGATGCACAGAGAGGAACCATAATTGTAGTCATGATAAAATGATTTCGCATTCTAATAGTAAAAAAGATAGAGGCTTCGCAGGCCCAGATGGTATCATTATAAAACTAAAAAAAAAACAAAGTATTCTCGCAGTCTATATCGCAGCGCACCAAAGGAAAAAAAAAATAAAAAGAAATAAACATAATAAAAAGGTGATACTAGTCAATGCACGTGTTGCGGCCTCGCGCAAACAGAAGAAGTGAATAGTAGAAGAAGAAAAAGAGCAAATATCCATTTATCCCGGCCCCTTTCAGTTCCATCCCGTCGTATATGCATCATGTCGGGGTCCTCCCCTCTTGGCGCTCAGCGCCTAGGTGGGTATGCAAGGAGGAAAAAAAAATAATAAGTGTACAACAAGTAATGAAGACGTCAGTGGCTATGCCAAAGGAGCTCTGCAGAAAAGAGAGACAGAAATAGCAAGGACGATGCGTGCCAAGGAACAGGAATAGACTTGGTTCGTAAAGGCTAGCCTCCGAATGACGAGCGGCGGAATCCACTCGCATCTTTGTCGCTGGTTCGGCATCCTCTTTTTTTTTTTTTTTTTTTCTCTTGCTCTCTCTTGGTTTTTTTGCAAGAGCCCAAGGCTAAGACCCCTGTCGCGCATATGAACTGGTAGGCCAAGCTATTCGTCACTTGCAGCTCGGCGCGGCCTAGCGGTACCCGTCTTTTCTGCCCCAAAAGTCGCCGTGCATAATTTAGCAAACATGGGGGTATCTCAAAAGAACTTATGCGGAACAAAGGAAGCAAAAAATAAAACAAGTAAAAAAGAACCAAAATCATGGCTGTGATCGTCATTTCGTAGTCTTTGTTCGCATGGTGCCCCGAGGCTAAAGAACGAGAGAGAGATCCCCCTCCCATCTGGGCCATAGAGAGCGAGGCATCGTGGTTCCAGTTCCCCAGACAGGTAAGCCCAGTTTCGGTTGCAAACGACCTGTCACAAAAAACACGGCCGGGTGCTCTGTCGAATCAAGACCGCTCAACAGCATTGCCGAAATGCCGCAGCCTCCAATTGGAGGCCCTGTCTGCGGGCGACGTTGCGAGGGCGCCACCTACGGCTGGTGCATCGTAGACGAGCGATGCAAGCGAAGGCCGTACGGCACCGGCACCGGCAAGGGCAAAGGGGCCATGCGCCTCGTACGCTTTTTTTCGGGTAGCACCGCATGTGCACACTCGTGGCGTAGATGCAGATGCACATCGCTCAGAACAGCCAAGAGAGGCATCAGGGTCCTGTCCGGCGGCAGCTCGGTGTGTGTGTGTCCTCGCTGCTCCCTTCCATGAGAGGACGGCTCGAGCTCGGATATGCCAAATGCTGTGTCACTCTCTGCCATCCTGGCGTCCCGGGCGGTTCTCAAACGGCCGCTGCATTCCCGGGAAGCGCGCATCAGGCCATGCCGCATAGAGTGCTGACTGTTTGAGCCGGCGCAGCGGGTGACGAATCCCATTATTTGGGCGCTCGCGGGGCTGGTTGCAGCGGGAGACATGGGTGCGACGGGATAAACTTAGCATCAGCTCAGCAGTAATTCCACAAAGGATCTCCCGGGCAGCGGCCGTTGGAGTGGCCAGGGCTTTTGATAGTCGTTTGATAGTCGGGACAGATCCGGATGCTTCTGCTGGGTTAGAGAGAAGGCCAGTGTAAACGGACGTCTGACCTAATCCCGCCATGGCCCCCAGAGATGCAAGTGAGAGCTCGACTTTGACAGGTTACATTTCAGCCAGGATTCGAGGGAAGAGGTGCAGCAGCCAGAATGCGTTCACGGCTGCGAATAGCCGTTGCGGAAAGCTGCAGGTGATGTGTCCGATGTCGTTTCTATGGCGCCGAAAAAAAGGGCGATGATTTTCCGTCTATAATATGCCGTATGCTCGCTTTTCTCAAAATGGAAGGATAAAATACAGCGGGAAGATGGTGTCGCAGCTGCGATACTAGACGAATTTTTGGCTGCGTGGATGCGGGTGTTGTGTGTGGAGAGGGAAGGACAGAGAGAGAGAGGATATCTCGTCCATTTATTTGTAGCCCACAATCTTGGCGCAGCGCTCACAGTAGTAGAGGTTGTGAGAGATGCGCACCATGCCGGCTGTGCTGGCGTCGTCGGTCGTTGTGGTCTCGGCAGATCGAGCGCACCGCATGCAGCGCAGCACCAGCACGGAGGCGCTTGGTCGAGGGTTGGAGTCCATTCTGGCTGACGAGGAAGAGACGCCGGAAGAGGAAGAGGACGCTGAGGCAAAGTTGGAGATGACTGCAGCAGCGGGCATCTTTTGTGAGTGCTGTGATGGCGAAGGAGGCTCAAGTCTGGGTGGGACAGGCTGAAGGCAGGACGGATGCTGAAAACGTCGATCCGAAGCAGGCGAGCCGTTGGTTATTTGTATGTCCGTGTCGTCTTGCGAGCCGGAGGAGTCGGCGGGGTGGCTTAAATCGCAGCTTGCAGGGTGACGTGACTCGGCCAGGGCTGTGGTGTATGCAAAGCGGCAGGCGGTAAGCTGATCCTGTGCAGGAGGATGTGAACCAACAACAGCAGTGGTGGTGCAGAGTCTTGGTCAATTCCGGTGATGTTTGCTTGCTTGCTTGCTGGCTTGCTTGCTGTAGTTTTGTGCTTTGATGGTGATCGAGCAGGAGGAAGTGGAAAGGAGGAAAAGAAGGTTTGGACGCAAACGGTTTATACTTGTACTAAGATGCGTCCCAGAGGGAGGACGGGCCTTGTTTAAACTAAAGGAGCGGTAGGGCGGTAGAGGGGTGTGCGTACAGAAAAAAGGGTTCCAGCAAGGCAGCAGAGGGATCCACGGCAGGGTGGGCGATCGTCGATGGCTAGTCGGCGTCCAGGATGACAAGGGATCGGCTGAGGCCGCGAGTGCTGTGCTGCTCTTGTTCGGGCGCCGGAGAAGCAGCGAGAGAAAAGCAGGCGGGTGCTGCGGGCGTGTGGATTCGGCATGTGCCTTGTGTGCCGTTCGTTTCAGAGCTGCGCTACCCATCCGGCCGTGCAAACAAGACGTCAATGTGACTTTCTGTTGCGAGCACGGCCTGCATGCAACGATGGCTCGTTTTTGCGCATCTATTTCGAGGCACCTGCGAGCGAATCTCTGGTCCCGCACCGCACACTGCTCGCACAATCCAGGTCCCCTGCACACGTACGCTTTGCCCGAGCGTTTACGAAGCAGGACGCCGTTTGGCAGCTGGGCGACAAGAGCCAGCCAAGGCCCTACGCACAAGGTTCACGAACGGGCAAGTATGAAGATAGGGGGGTTCAGCTGGAATACGGGATAAGTGCAAAGCTGGCAGAGGGCTTAGCAGCAGCCAGGGGTGGGGAGGGCGTGCGCAGCTCAGCATAGCCGGGAAAACGGGCAGGGGCCGGGGCGTATGCATTTCATTGGTGGCATAGCGTTTATGTGCATATGCAGGATACGAGTTCCCTTCTGGCGCTGAGGAAAAAAAGAAATTGCTGAAAATCCAGAGCTTTCAGGGCGTTGTGCTAAGCTCAAAAGGCCACTTTTTTTTTTGTTGAAGGGGGCGTGCGTGGGCGCTGGAACCCGGCCTGTCTGGCATTTCGAACAGAAGCTCGGTCCACTATGAAGTTTTTTTCTTTCTTTTCTCTTTTTGCCCGACGGTTTACAGATATGAGTAACAGGAAAAGCAGCCCGTCCGATGCTATTCTGCACACATGAAAGGCACGTTGTATGCTTCGGGCTCGATGACTTGTGGATTCCAGTCCATTCACATTGATGAAATTTTTTCTTTTCTTGTCCATTGTGGATCTTGCAGTGGCATGTTTGTCAAAGACAGGATAATGAATGAATGGCGAAAGAAACAGGAAAGCAGTCAATAATTAACAACGCGCATTGCAGCGTAACCGTCACCGTTCTTCGCCTCACTGGCTAGCCTCAAACTAAGCAAGCTGTCAGCCGGTTCTCCAGCTGGTTGGCCAGACGAGCACGGGAGGATTCGACAGCAGCGGCAAGCCTTGCAGTGCAACGCAACGCCGATGGCCGTGCCAGCTCCGACGAAGCTCGACATGATGCATGTCTTGGGCTTCTGGCCCTTTCCGGGAGGTTTCCCTCAGCTAAGCTTGTGTCTGGCAACGGGCCCCATGCCGTTCTTGGCGGCGTTTGAGGGAAGCTGTGACGAGCCGCCCGGTCCGAGACTCTGTCTTTGGTAGCGTGCAGCAGAGCAATCAAGATACTGTACAGTAGGCTGTCGCTTCTTTGGTGGCTGTACACACCACACCACGATGGCGCCTGTCGTGCATGCATGGCTCCGAAGAGAGGCAGTGGTCCCAAAAAAAGAAACAGCAAAGAGAACACGACAACAACAAAACACACGAGCACAAGCCCGTGACGCCGGCCAAACCAGCTAGGAATGCCAAGCGTTATGCAGAACTGCGGTTGCTGTGCTGTGCACGTTGTAATTAGACGGAGGGGGAACGTGCATTTCATTCATGGCGCCCAAAAGACTCAAGTTGAAACGCTCAAAAGCTTACGACGACGAGAATAACATGCCAGCGAAGCTGAAAGCTCGTCCCATGGCTTTGGCCAGCCACGAGCCCAAGGCAAGCCGGGGACATCCCAGACCGAGGTGTGAAGGCAGAGCTGCCTACCAGGTAACCATAAACTCATCCCAACGTGCTCCGTGCACGCGCAAACCACACAAACGCTGCCTAACCGCAGCGTAGGTTTGTTGTCTCGAATGCTTAATGCGCCGCAATAAGCCACCATGCTGGGATAGCGCTGCGTAGTTCCAAACTGTAATGGAGAAGATTCGTGCCCAAAGCCGCGCGTTTTCGCACTTGCAACGGCCAAGAGAATGAGTAATATAAAACAAAGGCTCGGCCAACGGAGACTAGACAGCCCGCCGAGGTGCAAGCCACACAAAAAAGTAGAACAAAGCTTACTGGTGCTAACATACTAGCAACAATTAGCATCGTATCTGTCGTATGGCGAGAGCATGAGATTCTGTTACAGACGGGTGCTTGGACAGTGGATCACAGATTGGAATTCCGAGCTGAAGAGGATCCAGGCTGACGCGCAGCAGTGCTCATGTGAAATCTCGGGTCGGACAACCGTCCGATCATCCGGGAGTTTTGCTTTCAATATTTCTGGAGCCCGCTCAGAGGAAGGAGAAAAAAAAATGGGAAATACGGAAACACGATCCATACTAATGACACCACTCTGAGTGAACCCTTTCAATCCAAAACTGGTCTGCTTCGTACTAACGTCGGGCACCCATATCGCGGCCCCCTCCCATCATCCACAGTCGGTTATCGGAAAAGAAGAACCCACGCGAGAAAAAGAGAGATTTCTTTTCCGCATGAAAGAAACAAAACGCTAGATGGAAACAAAAAAAAAAAGTTCCAGAAACGCCCACAGAATAAATGAAAGGGGATACCGATGGAATGATAATATGTAGTAGTCAGCCAGTAGTTGGCAGTAGTAGCCCCCTCTCCTATTCTGTTTTCTTACTTTGCAATCAAGCTGAGGCAGCGAATCGATGGACTATGCGGCTTACCAGACTCCATTTTGTGGTCCGGCTGAAGCCCTTTTTTTGTTGTATGTGTTTTTTATCAAGTGTTTTTTTATCTCTCACTCTATTAGAGTGTATACGCACCCTCCATTTCGGTCGTTTCTACCTCGCATTCTCTTTTGGGTGCGGTGATTCGAGGCAATTGGGATCCCGCCATTGGAATCTTGACAATGAAAATTGGAACCAGGGCACCAGCGTGTTTCAGATTTCCGCGATGGCGCTAGGCTTGAAACAGTAGGGCATCGAAACGGAAAATTGTGCTTAACTGCATAAATGCGCCTTATTTACTTACTGAGGCCACTACATACACAGCCCAGAGTAATACTGTATGTACAAGAACCGTATGCCTGTTCGCTGGAACTAAACATTGCGCCGTTTCTGACATTTCAACCTTCAAAGCACAGAAGGCAGATGACTCATCCCCTTGCAATCTCCTCCCCCGCAAGGCGGTCTGATTCATCGCTGACTGGCTGCGCGAGGCTTGGTCTGGCCGGTTGATGAAGATGGCCCCCCATGCATTTTTCCTGGTGCAGTGCAGGCTTACGCATATACTTGTAGGCATATTACTGAACAGGCTGGGGACGACTCTGGCTGCCTCCATGGACTGAACAGCGCCTCCATGGGAACGAACAATACGCAGCGCACTAAACCGAACCTGGGAATCCGTTCAAACGATGTCAAGGTACGGCACTGATTAGATTAGCAGCGAGGGTGAAGCGGGCAAAGATCGATGGGCGCACACACGGCTCAACGCCATGGTCCGATCGGCTGATAGCAAAACGACCCTGGAGAAGCAAGTAAACAAAAATATCCTACCCTTCTTCTTCTTCTTCTTCCCCACGTCACCATGATTACAAGGCCAATGTCCTTCTTTTGGCAGTGAGTTCGTGTTTTAGTACCTGCAGAGGCGACTCCGTCATCAGCCAGTCCACAGCCAGCGATTGGCTCTCAGGTACAGTATGCAGGTATGGGTTCGTTCCTTTGATGACCTGTTCCCCCCCTTCATACATGCAGTGCCTTGTTTGTTACTGGTTCTGGCATCAACATACAGCAAGCCAGTGGGAATAGGAGGTGCATGTCTTTGCCTCTGTCCAGCTCGAGCGCTCACCAGTCAGCGCTCTCTGAATCTCCCTGCCTTCCTTTCTGTCCAGCATCGTCGTCGCTCATTCTCCTTTGCTGGCTAGCGCCATCGGCCGCTCCTTGATTTCCCTGCAAATCTCCGATCCTCAGCCCCTTGGCACAAGGGCTCCAGCTCCCCCCAAAGCCTGTTTTCCAGCAGAGAAATACAAGCAGCAAGCAAGTTCGAAATGGTGGCCGCGCTGGACGGGCACAGAGTTAACGCCGTTCCAAGACATTAATTGATTACGGTGGGGGGGGACAGAGTCTCTCTCTCTCTCCTCATCTCGGTTTGTTACGTTGAGTCGAGGTGTTCACTCGCCACGTTTCTTGATGTGCTCCAGTTTTCATCTTACAAACCGTTTCATCCTGGACACACGGGCATCCTTTCCAGGCCTAACTCGTCGTTGCACGGCGTCCAGCGTGCATACGACAGGTTCGGTGGCTTGCTGAACTGGCCTCAAGCCAAGCCCTCCCAAGCCTCTCCCAATTCCTGTTGACTTGTCAGTTTTCACTTCATCACAAGGCGGCCCGGCCTGGGCGAACGGGGGGGAGCTCTTCACACGGCCATTCTTTGCAGCTGCGTTTGTCGTCCATGCTTGCAAGCTACTCATGCGTGCCATGACCAATCCGCTCGTGTCATCTGCCCCTAACCTCGACCACTCATGTCTTGTTTTCTATTCATCAAAATGATACTACAGCACAAGTATGTATACTAACCAACATGCTGCTGCCTTGTCGCGACACACACCTGGGTACTGCAGCCAGAGCACGCAGAACAGGACGAGTACTAGCAGTATCAAATATCAAATCAAACCAGCCCTATTATCACATGTAACGCAGGCTCGGACTTTGCCCTGGATGGTTTATACACCTCCATCTGATAAAACTGTGGCTCCGTTCCACTGGATGAGCCATGTATTACACAGTGTTGTCGGTCTCCCTGGAGCATCTCCGCACTGATCGTCGATTCCCAGCTACCGAGAGGAAGGTAACTTGTGGGTCTCGCGTTTCGAACAGATCCAGTCTGACAGTTTGATCAAAGATTCCAGCAGAGCTTATGGAGCAGCGTTGCGAGTAAAACACTCGAATTTCGCCGACGTGAAGTGTGTAAGCCGGGTTTAATGCCTCATGGGCGAGTCGTGTGTCAAACGACGCTTTGCGCGTAACCATCGTGCTGCAGGCTAGCCCTCCTGGCTCATCACTGCTGGCTCCCGTGCACTTTGTCAACTGTCTCAGATGTAGTAGCGCGCTGCAGCAGGCTGGAGTTGGAGTGGCCCTGCGGCCTATGTCCGGAGGATTCAGGCCGACGATCGTTGGAAAGGCCAGCCAGCACTTTAGCAAGATGCCCTGCTAAACTCTCGATGTCGCGAAATAGACTTTCAGGCCGTGGGCGGGTGCCGCTCACTCAAAGCAAAATACGCCAGCTTAAGCCCGTCCCGCTTCCATGCAATCTTCAGGCCTCGCCACTTTGCATGGCAAGATGCATACAGGCGGTATGTGTAAATTACCGGGTGGCAGTACCAACTTGGGGCCAGCAGAGCAAAATGCAACCCATCCGCCAGTTGAGAATCGTCCTTTTGGTTTTGCATCGATGCTTGAGCCCCACGGCGCCGGCAGCTGCAGATATCGACTCGGCCTAGGCTGACGAATCTTGCTTATTAGCCCTTTGGCCAGGACCTTGTGACCCAAGGCCGAAGAACGGCGTGAGTCGTCGATGAGTTGCGTATCACTGAGGCGCATTATTCACGGCTAATACGACATCGCTGCTTTGACTTCGGGGCCGTGTCAAAGCCATGCAGCGCCGTCTCTCCAGCCGGCCTCGGTTGCTCTCCGATATCGACGCAGATGGGCTTCTCACAAACAAAACAAGCCGCCAAGCCATTGCCACCGGGCACCCGCTCATAAAGTCCGGCACTCTGGAGCTCTCCACGGCCACAAAAGCAATAATGTTACACTCGCAGTCGGCTTTAGTAGCCGAGAGGGTTGGGCTGGCCCCCAACTAAGATTTTCCCATCAAGGAACCCGACCGAGCCGCGGCGGGCAGAGGGTCTAGACCTGTCCAGACCACCTTATCGCATACCGCCTTTGGCATCAGCAAACCGAGATGCAATATTCAACATTGGCATCCGATCGCATAGGCCGTGGAGACTCCGCCAATGAGCTGGCCGTGTTGCACGCTTTGCTGCAGGAGGCTTCACGCAGCCTCTTCTGCACGTAGGGTCGAGACCGACAGGGCGGCGCGACACCAACAATGGAAAAAAGGCAAAATAAAACAGACGACGAAATGGAGAGAAGCAGAGAGAAGAGCCACCCCCAGCGCCGCAGCAGGCTTACGTTTACCCTCCCCCCCTTGGCCTGCGACGTGGACTATTGACGAGTCCATTCTCGAAACCGAAGCGTGCAATGCACGAAGGGCCCAGCACATCACGAGGCGGCAAGAGATGCTTCCAGGCCCTTTTGGCTTCACGGCACTGCCAGGCGGCGACGGTTGAGAAACCGGCCCCGACCCTCGCAAAAGTCTAGGCCCTTGTATTATTTTTCCCAGCGGACAGGCGGGCTTAAGGTCTAGGCCAGCGGGATTGAAAGCTGTCAGGCCGTCCCGCGCTCTCGCTTCCCGCCTTTTAGGCCTGTCGACGCTATTGGAGACGCAGAAAGGCGACGCTCTCAGAGGGCGTTGGGCGCTAATAGCGTGTAGGGCTAGGACTTGGTAGGCCTAAGCCGCATTTTTTTTTTTTTTTTTTTTTTTTGGCTCCCATTCATGCCAGCGCAATTCAGCCCTGCCATTGGCCTGTGGTGCCGGCGCTTCCCCAAAACCACCCTAGAAGGACGGAAAGAAACTTTGGCCAGCCTTCTAGCCTCTTTGTCTCTTGTTGGTCAGATCCAGAGCCAAGGGAAAAAAGACAGAGTCGAGAGCACACACCCCACGGCCGGCTTTCTATTGTGCCTTACTTTATTTTCTTTTTACTTACTCTTATTGAGCCTGGAACAGGGCGTTTGCTTTCCGACGGCGAGAATGGCTGGTACACTCTCACACACTCCCCCTCCCCCTAGGGAAGCTTAGAACAAATGTTTTCTCTATACGCCGTTATTCTCTAGATATGCGATATTTGGAGGCTTACCTGAGGCGGGACCATTGCGGAGCGAGCTGAGTCTATTGTTTATCGCTGTGTATCTTTGGCCGTTGGATCTATTTGCTTGGCTTGCGAGATGGCTTTCAGTGAGTTTTGTTTCATTTTAGCCTTTGCAGCTCATGCTACTACTAGTTGACATGCAGCTACACTTGGAAGAAGCCACCGCCAAAAACACCAGCGTTGGAAGCATATTTCATCTCAGCTGGAGCAAAAATATAACCTCAGCTGATACCAGCTATGCAACTCGTACTATTCATTCATGTTCCAGCTCATCCTCGGCCAACAAAGCCACCACGCTGCTTCCAAAGAACGTTCCATACATATGCAAAGTTCCGGCTCAAGGAACAAAAGGGCCCTTGATTCAGTCACTTCATTGGCCCGCTACTCTCTTTGGCCCCCGCGGGCTTCAAAAAACTTCCGGCGCTACGGGACTACGGCTCGCCCGGGAGAGCTGTGTGAAAGTGCTTCTTTTTCTTTCGCTTCCAACGGCCCGAGCAAAATATGATCGATCTCATTCAAGCGAGCCACTTGAATTTATTGCTCTATTGTTTGAAGATTGTGATTTTCCGATTTTTGCCTAAAACGATTCCAGCTGTACACCATTGCGATGCAACGTGTGAAAATGCTAACTGTAAACGGGCGGGCAACAAAGGAGCAAAAAAACGTGGCAGCGTGTTCAATCCACGGCTGCTAAGCATTAGCTTAACCTTCAAAACCGTCGTGTTAGTAGAGGCCCTGTCAGCTCATCAGCGAGGCGGCCACTAAGACATTGCAGAAAGCTACTATCCCGGCATTTGGCAGCCAAAATGCTTTCAGGCGGGCCTCATGGCGTTTCTTTCCTCTTCTTGCTTCCATTATTTGTTGACCTGTGAGGATATGGGCTATGCTGCTGCGGATGACTCATCGAAACATGTAGGAGCAACTACATACGTAGTATTACAAACGCTCCAAAGCTCGCTCTTCGGGTAAGGCGGGCGAGGCGCGGGTTCACGGGACTGGAATCTTGCGTGAACGTACGTCAACCCCGCGGAGACGGGGGATATATTTGCCACTTCTTTATTCTGTTCCTGTGATTGCTTTAATATTTTTGAGGGGCTATGGTATCGTACGGCGCGGGCGAGGGCGAGGGCGAGGGCGTGTGAGAAACTTTGAGGAATCTCGTGATATTGACTGACTCTTTTTTTTCTTCTTCTTCTATGTCAAGAGATGACTTTATCTGTTTTGATGCTGACACGTCTTATTAAGATTCAGAATCTAGGACAAAAGGTTCAAGCATCCTCGGTTATTGTGCATACACCCTTTTACTAAGCTCCGATTTAGAACCGACCTCATCTTTTAATACTAACTCTTTGTTTATTCTAAAATCTCATATCATGTCTAATTAAAGTCGTGACAATGTGTGTGTTTTGTCGCTTATGCAGGGACTTTGTTCTCGTCTCACCTCCCGAGAAAGTATGAACTCGGGTTTCGGGAACTTTGATAAGTAATGCTCTTTACGGATATTAGGAGAGAAAAGCGTGTTTAGCCATTTTAGTAACTAACTAATTACCTAGGTAGCCTAGTGTCTTTTGACTTGGAGAGGTCCTATTTGTAACATTGAAGCTGCTAGCCTCTTCTTGAAGCTTCTTTCAGAGTCACAAGTTTCATTTGTCATCGATGTTTGAGTCTCTTATAAGTAATACATAGTACATGCATTCATACAGCTTTATTAATTCAGACTGAACTTTTCCTAATTCTGTATATTCTAGTCATAGCCACAGTTAAGTTTTTGGGAAACACGTATGTATCTATGATTACAGCATCTTTGATGATGTGGAGCATTCCGCACCCCATGCATCGATCATGATAGTGGCAATCACCACAATGTACCCCGCAGCGAGCAAAGGAAGCAGCAATAGCAAAGCCCTCCTATCTCATTATACTAAGATTCATCAGCAAGTAAAGAAGTAGTACATATATATGTACAAGTAGGATCTGGCACCGGAGATAGTGTGATAAAAGCCGCCCAAAGAGGGGAGAGCCTCGTCGTTAGCCTGCATGATCGCCATTGTGGAGTGCAAGTTTAATGTGGAGCTTGGAGCTAGAACTAACATTATATCGACTTAGACCGATAGCCGAAGACAAAAGAGCTTCAATTCGCAATACAAGTACGTTTTGCCATGTTCTAACTCAATGAGTGACGAATAAAATAAAAATAAAAATAAAATAAAAATAAAAAAAAGAGGCTATGCTGTTCCACGTGGACTTGATAAAGTGAAATCATTTAAGTCAACATTGGAGTTTGTTCAGAGACCTCAAAGACTGACATTTCTCACGCCATACCCATACACACCCTTAGAGACCTTGACCATGTCAGACCTTTTCAACTCCACCAATGGCGCCATGGGAATCATATCTCTAGGACTAACCATCGCTCAAGGCTTGTTCCGAATCGCAGACGGCATCGGCTCCGCAGGACGAGAAGTACGCGGCTACGCACAAGAAATCAACACCTTCTCCAAACTCCTCAAGTACATCAAGGCAGAACTCGACAGCTCGGCAGATGTATCCATCAACATCCAGAGCCTCATAAACGACGTTGTCGACATTTGCGATCGAGTTTTGACGCCCTTCGACCACTTACACAAATTACTGAGCCCCCTTCTCGACCAGTTCTGCACATGTCCTAACAAGCTTCGACAGCTAGGACTCAGGCTACAATGGATGTTCAAGACAAAAGCCAAGCTGCTCTTCTATCGCGAGACTCTAAAAGAGCAGCACCGGATTTTGGATACGATATTAGAAATAATCATCCTGCAGAGGATGAGAAGAGACTGCAATCTACATCATGTCGGATATGTTTTTATTCGCCGGGTATTTATTGTGCAACTCCACAGTCGGATATCCGAAATAGACTCTGAAGATTCTTCCCCTGCTACGCTGGCGACAGCACGAGATTTACAACTACTTGATGGAGCTATATATACGCCACTTCTTCTTGAAGGAGCAAGAGCCGGGCACAGAAGAAGAGCCTGACGGAGATGTCGTCGAGCATGATACCTGCTTTAGCAAGCCTCGCCAATACATTACACGACTCCAGCGAGCATCTCAGAGGGCAAGGTCGCTCTCAGCGTCAACAGTGGTTTGAAGGTCATTTTTACTCTGAACCGCACGAGTTATCATAGGAGACACAGCATGGCTATTGTGCTTTGCTATAAGAGAAGAAGAAGAAGACGACGACGACGACGACGACGACGAGGAAAAGGCCATTACAAATACTTCACACATACTAGAAGGCGAAATTTTCAAGTGTGAAATGAATGACAAATTCATAAGAGGAACAGCAGTGAAAATCCTCGACAAAAAAAAAAGAACACCCAACGAATTCTACGATGCAATCTGCGCCTTCTCTCAGCGCAATGGTCCTGCAATACGAACGGACATTAAACGAATACAAAAAAAAAAAAAGGCATCCGAATTTGGCTTTATAGCGTTTGACAAACAAAAACCATGGGCGATATATCTCATTTGAACAGCGGTCGATGGCGAAAAAAAAAAAAGATATTCTATACTTTCGGTGAAATAGCTTGCAGCGTCGAAGACTAACGAATTACGACTACTGATCGATGTGGAATTGAATGTTGCGCGTTGAGAGCTTGTCAACGATGATACCTATCCTTCCCGTCAGGGTAGATAGAAAAGAATGAACCCTTAATGGATTCTGAGGAGAAGACAGTGTTGAGATTCTTTGCCAATTCATGGTCGGAGGTCTTGTAGCGCCGTTCGAGGTCGGTTCATGCATGGTGGAAAGCGTCCAGATGTCGAGCCAGATCGTCTGACTTATTATATCGCATAAAGGTCAGTTGTCGAAATTATTGTCTCGTTAAATGGGCCGTGTCTCAATTAAAACGGTCTTGCAGAATTATCCACTCTTGGTGTACTGATGCCGCAGTGATTACCAATATAACAATATCCAGGTGCACCGCAGATATAATCATTACCATGGCCTTGTTGTCTTCTTTAGACCATTGGTTGAGTAGAGCGGTCTGCTCTGTTGTCGCGGGCGTGGTGAGGACAGGACATGGGGCTGTATTTTCAATAACTCCCTAGAGGTCTGCAAAAAGAAACGCAATAGTCCACGCCACTCTCGCCACTCAGCATAGTTATCTCCCCGGCTGGTCAGCTAGGGGAGGCTCAAGGGGTCGAGCTTGAAGGTGAACGCGTTGTTTAACATGGTGTTGTAGAGCTACCTGTCAGATCGAGTGAGTTTGGGCAATGAATATGATTTTGATAATACACCCTACTTTCAAATATAAGATTAGAGGAACATTACCGTCATCTTGACAGACAATTTCCCATTCAACTATATCTAGCTATTGAGAGTCGTCAAAGCAATGATTTAGTGGATTAAAAGCATAGTTTCAAGCAGAGATAGCGGTCCATTTAACATACAGACAGTATAATGAGGCAACTTGTGAACGTATGGTGCGGTTCTCATTTCCATCGTTGATTAATATTACTACATCGGGAAACTCATCACATAAATCTCCAATCGCCGTAGCACATAAACTTAAATACAAAAAGAAAAAAAAAAGGTATCTTATAAGCCCATCCATCTCCATCCAACACCCAACGCTAATAGTATTTACATCTGGCAATTAGGCCCTGCCGGCATTGGCCTGTGCCTGGTTTTGATCGTGGTAAAGCTCAGGGCAAGGACCATTCTTCTGCAAGAAGATGTATCTCTTGATCCACCACGGCAGCACCTCGGTGAGCTGGTATTGGGCGTGGCGGTGGTTTGAGACGCTAAAGACATAGTCGAGTTCCTCGAGCGTCTTCTGCTTGGTTTCGGGAACAAAGAGGAAGATGAGAACCAAGGCGACAATGTTGAGACCGGCGTAGAAGCCAAACGCTCCGGGGGCTGTCATGGCAGCCAACATGCGTGGGAAGGTAAGAGAAAGGATAGAGGCCCAGAAATTGTTGGTAGCGACAGCCCAAGACATGCCAATCTCACGATGGGACAGCGGGAAGACCTCAGCAGAGTACATGAAGGGGACGGGACCTTCTCCGGGAGAATAGAAGGCGTCGAACAGGTAGACAAAGGTTGCGACTGCACCAATTCGAGCCGTGCTGTTCTCGACGTCAGGCTGGATAAGATAGCAAAGACCAGCAGCTGTAAAAGCGGTTAGCTAGAGTGTCGGTATAAGAAATTGATCGCGACAACTTACTGAGAAGAGTCCAGAACATGTTGGGGAAGGTAAAGAGAAGAAGGGCTCGTCGACCAAAGGTATCAATGGTCCACACAGCAGGCCAAGCGAACAAAAAGTTGATCAAGCCAAAGCCCCAACTGGCCCACAGAGCAGTGTAGTCGGAAATTCCGCTCTGTCTGAAGATGGTGCTAGAATAGAAAGAGATGATGTTGATACCGCACATCTGCTGAGCAATCATGACAATACCAGAAGCCCAAGTGGCGCGTCTGATACGAGGAATGGAAAACAGCTCATAGAAGCGAGTGATGATGTTGTTAGTCTGGGTGAGGCCGGCTTGCTGGACAAGGACTTCCTCCTGATCCAAAATGCACTGGATGTAGTAGAGATCTCTAGCGGCCTGAAGAGGGGTGTTTCTAAGTCGCAGAAGTGACTTCCAAGCCTTCAGGTGCTTTCCCTTCTTCATGTACCATCGGGGACTTTCAGGGCAAAGGAAAGTACCAATGACCAAGGGAACTGCGGGGATGAAAGCAGAGCCAAACTGCAGGCGCCAGGCGATATCACCGACCTTACCGACAGCAAGATTGGCACATGTTCCCAAGAAGATACCAAAAGCAGTCCAGATTTGCCAAGACATGACAAGACCACCTCGGATAGCAGCAGGAGCATTCTCAGCGGCGTAGACAGGAACGGTCACTTCTTTCAAACCCATACCGATACCGAGGAGCACACTAGTAGACATATAAGCAGCTGAACTAAAAAAGCTAATGGGCTGGCATGTTTACTTACCGACAGGCAGCCAGCTGTCCCCAAGTCTGAGAGACGGCCATACCAAAGGGGGCGAAAAGAGAGAAGATGGCGCCAAGGAAGATTGTGCCACGACGACCGAGCCAGTTGTTTAGAGGATCAGCGATCCATCCAGCGCTAATAAAGTGTTAGTTACTTTCTTTCAACAACAGGTAAGCAATTGACTTACAAAAGGCAGATTGTGATATAAGGTAGCGAGTTCACCAGACCAATGAGCCAGCTGTTTCTGGCACATGTACCAGCGTTGGCGTCAGGTCCGCAAAGTGGCACATTGTCTGGAATACCGAGAGCTTGGGGGAAAGACAAGTTGGCACCGTTTGATCCAGTCTGGAGAAGTTGTTAGTGGAAAAGGAGAGACGCCTGGTTAAGGAGTAATTGCTGGCCACTTACTTGATCCCAACCCTGAATAGCTGCGGCAATAGAGCTAAGGCCGATGGTGTAGTAAAGTGACCATGGGTGCTTCCATCGGTGTGTGACCTCCTCTCTTAGAGCTTGCTTCTCGTCCTCTTCCAGCTCATTGATGCTCTCGAAAGCAGCAGGGTTCTGTGCTACGAGGGCGCCCCTCTGGAGCAGAGGGAGAATGTCGCTGGGCAGGCCCTTTGTTCTCTGGAACTCTTCAACATTGGCGAAGAGGGTGTCTTGGGGGATGCCCTTGAGAGGATTTCGGATCTCGCCTTCAAGGTTTTCGGTCAAGGCAGCAAGCTTATTGCCCGCGTCTGCAGGGGAAGAGTCTCGGATCCTGTATAAGACGAGGAAGTGTATTAGTTTCACCGCTGCATATAAAAGGCAAGACACACACAGCACCATGGGACCATGTATCAGGAACTCAGATGACTTACATCTTCTCATCGTGCTCTGGATAGGCCACCTCGGCGGCGATCTTGTCGTCTACACCCATTGTGTTGGAGCCACGAGGCCAATGATTCACACTCTGAGACAACTGATTGAGACAAGACAAAGACAAACAAGTATTGTTGGAACCAGAGTTTCTGCCAGCTGCCTATTGATATGAATCAGAGAAGCCCAGCTGTGCCCTGCATACTCGGAGGTTTCATTGAGGGTGGACGGCCCTCTTATATATACACCATCACGTCGTACAGGAGGCACCCGGATCAGCAATCGACATCCCCAAATCTCCCCATGGCGAACAAGAAACCGGGACTAGCGGTCCAACACGCGAGAGGGGCATGCAAAAAAAAATTTGAGGGGCCCCAGCTTTGAGGCCAGGAGACAGGCCATCCCATGGGGGATCTTTGGCGGATGAAGTTGGAGATGGATGCTGCTTGCAGGCTGTGGAGCGAGGCATGGGGGCGTCGGCTGTGGCCTCCCTGCACCTGATCATTGAAGTGGAGGGCAAGCAAGTACAAGGCGGCGAGTCACTTGGGCCGGGGAGCGACAGCGTCGCATGGCAGGGCGTTAACGAGGCCATCGCCAGAATTGCAGCAGCACCCGGCGGCAGTTGGCCATGTGCCGTTAGCCCCAGATCGTTGCGCCAAGTACCTCGATGCCGCCAATGACCGCATCCACAGGTACTTGCGGAGGATTTCGACGCCGCCACACGTCCAGGAAGGGGCAAGGCGCGCACGAGGCGTCGAATGGGAAGGCGCTTGGCGCCAGCCCAGGGCGCTCTGATGCGGTTAGCTCCAGGCAGCAGAATAAAAATCTGGCAGGGGCCACGGGCTAGCATAGCGCGAGCTTGTTTCTGTGGCCGGTGGCGTCGAGACAACAATACGGTGGATTCTGGAAGAATAAAGGGAAGCAGCCATGTGTTGCCGGCCAGAGTCGCGGTGAGGCCCAGGTTTGGTGTTGCTGTAATACCTACTGCTGCGGTGCTAAAACAAAACTGACTAAAAACCCGCCTCTTGGCAAGGCCATGCAAGTGTGTACGGTATCTGCCAAGATGTGCGGCCGGATTGGGAGAAGAGCTGCGCTCTGCATATGTACGGGCTTCATGCGAGTGCGGAGAGACTTGATTTCTGATTTTTTTTTTTTTTTCTCTCTCGCTCATGGTGGAGCGATTTTTCTCTCCTCTTTTCCCCTTGCAGAGACCAGGCGTTTCTTCACAAGCTCTCCAAGTGGGCCTCGTCTCATTGAGTTCAGCAGAGTAAACAATATCGGATAGAGCTTTGACTCGAGCATGGCTCAACTACGAGGACTAGTCCCCCGGTCTGGGCTTTGACCATTCGTCGACGCTTCATTCGAGTGGAGATGCGCTGATGAGAGCTGGCAAAGAAGATGCTAATCCATGCACTTGCCACCGGTTAGCGACTCGAGACCAGGCCTGGCACGGCAGCCGAATGCGGTCATCTCTGCCGGTGATGCCCTCACCATCTGGCCTTGCCCTTCGTCATCAAGCAGAAGCCCGTGTAAGCCCAGGTTGTACTAGCGCAAAGAGGGTGTCACTTGCAACCCACAGGCCGCTCTCTGGCTCGCCTATTTTTCATCCTTCGTATGCTTGCATATACTGTACATATAAGACTCACCTCATGTTAAAGGGATGGGCAGACTCGACCCCTTTCGTTGGCCGTGCGACTCGACAACGCCCGTACAAAGCTGAGAAATCAGATGGTTTGTGAGCAACTAGACTATATGGAATTACTGCATGATAATATCTCTACTAACAGCAGTAGTATTACCGCTACTCCAGACTACCGCAACTATACGCATTGGAACTAACAACTCAAACGACCGGTAGCCAGGCAGCAGTTTAACAAGATGACAAGATGGAGAAAAGCGGGCAGGTTCGGACGCCATGTGGCTACGTCTCTCCAGCTTCTCCATCTTCTCCATGCCAACTCGATGGGACGGGCTAGTCCGGAAATCTGCCACGCCAATTCTCCCTTTACCGGTTGGCGGGCATGCCGAATTCTGAACAGCCAAGAAAGCGCACATGTAAGACAACCTCTGCCACCACTAGTCGTTGAACCGCCTCATCCTCCAAGCCAAGCTAGCAGATGAATTGCTTGTCGTAGCCTCGTCTGCTGAGCTTATGGAGTTCTCCATGCTCTCTTGCGGCGATCGGCAATCTGGAAGGATTTGGCATTCGGGTGCTCAAGTAATCGAAACCGGCGCCGGTTACCCACTTTGCTACTCATGTATGTACAAGTATGCAAAGATGTTACTCAATCATCTGATCTCGGAGCCGCGTCTCAGCATGGTAGAGAAGTCGTGCCATGGAGATGCTTGTTGCAGAAAAAGCTGATCCTGGAATCGTTCCAGTGACTGAATCGCACCCGCCGCATCCACCCTCCCCGCGGGATCCAAGTCTTCTGGGGACAGATTCCCACTAGGCAGCTCTCCGATGTGAGACAGTCAGCGTCCGTTGAGCACCGGCGCGCAGTAAGGGAGAGAGACGGCAGATGAAATGCCCTTCTCTTGCGAAGCCTGGTTTCATCATTGAGGCAAAAACAAGATCCTGTCCCAGAGATGCAGGATGCGCGGCAAATCACATCACGGAGCGACCTGACTGGACGATCCGATACGAAGCGGCAAGGGACAGGCTAATTCCAAAGCCTCTAGTACAGATGTGGAAACCATGGCCAAAGAGGCGGCGATAATTTTAGCAACCTGGCTTCCGGCCTCTTACTAAACATCCGATTGCGTGCATTTCCGGAGCAACAGCTTTCGAATCTCTCGCAGTCAGAATCCTAATCTGCATCGTATCTGGCCAAGACACCGCTTGTGACAAATATTCCTCGCTTGTCGAATGCTAGGCTATGGAAATCGTCAATGGGCATGTAACCTCAAGGCAAGTCGGCACAAGTACTTCTGGGCTGCGACGCAATCTATCTAGACAGCGGCAGCAAGAAGAGAAGATGAGTGAGTGAGGGTGTAACCATGGCGCCGCGCCCTCCTTGTCGACGTTGTCTTCCAAGTGCCTGAGCATTGGCTTTGTGAAGATATTTCGACAGTGCCAGTTATACAGTATGTCTCCTGATAGGCTGCAAGACCGGCATTCGGCATTCGGCAAGGCTGCATCTAACCCGATTTTTTTTTTTTTTTTCCTCCAGACTGTGTTTCGACTCGGATGGCAGCGCCGGAGAGCACGGCTTAGGCCCTTCCTTATTCCGTGTAATTTGGCCATTCTGCACTGTGAACAGCGCCTCCTTCTTCGCATGCTATCAACCCGCCGCTCCTCGATCCCGGCAAGCATCAGCTGCCTCCTCAAACTTATCCCATTCTCTGCTAGAGTGATCGTCTTAGTGCGCGACTCGACGCGATCCAGACTTGCTAGAAGGTGCAGCGAGGCTGTAGGGCACCATGGCTGAGCAACCGCCCCGTCCGAAGCAGGCCGCCTGTCTGGTCTGCAGGCGCAGCAAGATCAAGTGTGATTGGATGCCCTACGAGGCAAAGTGTAGACGCTGCATCCACCTAAACTGCGAGTGTATTCGCCCAGAGTTCCATCCTGGCAGGCAAAAGGGCATTAAAAAGCAAGCTCCCAAACCAACCATGATTCTCTTCACATGCACCAAGACAGCCGTGCTGACCAGGCAGTAAAGCAAGCGTGTTGGCATCGACAAGGCGCTGTATCAGATTGAGCAGGCCGTCAAGCGCGTGAAGTCGGGAGAGCCGCGAGGGGCTGAGGACAAAAACCTCGTGGCCAGCCTGAGACAGCTGCTGGATGACGTAGACGCTAGTGAAGATGCCGCCGAGCATTCGTCAAGGCAAGGGTCACAGAGCAACACGCAGGAGGAAGAGGGAGGCTTGACCTCTAGTGAGGAAGACGATGAGAACGACAGCGCCGGCCAGCGGTCCATGGCCGACTTTGTGCAGCGCACAGAGGAGAGCCTGGCCATTGACGATGCCGAGAACCCTCTCCAGCTGCTGGCGCGCGCGTCCTACTTTCACCCGCCCAGTGGCCGTCGTAGCCGTCGAGACTCGCCTCAGAATCCGCAGCATGACCCATCCTCGTCCAAGAAGGACCCTGAGTCTGCTAGGGTCCAGCGGTTCTTCTCGCAGGCAAAGGTGAAGCTCGATGTTGGCGAAGACCTTGACCCTGTCGATCTCGGCCTCGTCACCATGGACGAGGCTGAGTCACTGTTTGACTAGTAAGACAGATTTTTGCCCCTTTCCATGAGAGCGCATAAAAATGCTCATGATTATTTGCAGTTACTATTCCAAGCTCGTACACACGAGATGGGGTCTCTCTCCTCGAGTCCATACGGCGGCTTACACGCGCAGCCGATCTGCATTTCTTTTTACGACGGTCATGGCCGCGTCTACGCTTTTTATGCCTACTGCGGGCCCCTTATCCAAGAGGCTGTTCAATCATGTCAAATTGCTGGCTCAAAAGGTGATTAACGACAAGTACAAATCCGTAGAGATTGTCTTGGCGTTCATGACCCACATTCCGTGGATATTTCCGGGAGACCATACCATGGATGATGAAACATGCATATACATCTCGATAGCGACAACCATTGCGTTCGATCTCTCCCTTCACAAAACATTGATGCCCAGGGATGCTCTGGAGTCGGGGTCAACGACTGTATCAAGGGGAGAATGCCTGGATCCGCGAGCTGCCCTCGCCATCGATGGGTTTCCAGATGTTGATCCGTGGTCAGAACAAGGCCAGTTATTGTTGCGGGCACGAGAAAGATGCTATATTTCTCTGTTTGTCGTGGAAAGAGGGTAAGTATCGTTTGAAACTTGTATATCTTATATAGTAGCCTCGGTTAACATGGAGTTTTTAGAATGGCTTTGGCTCGTGGTAGGCCGTTTATGATTCCCATCACACGAAACATCAAGGATGTCGATACTTGGCACCGATCCCCGCTGGCAGATGAGCAAGACGGTCCCGTGGCATCTATGGCCGCAGTGAGAAGAGATTTGGTAAGACAATATGAGTGTTTCCGAATTGATCTCTCCCTATCAAAGCACTATTTATTGATACACATATCGCAGGATGCTCTCTTCAATACAGTTCGTGCGCTTTGCGATGGCTCTCAGACTAGTAACAGTGATGGGTCGCTGGTAGCTCGATCGTACGTCTTTTGCTTCTCTCGTATTGTTGATCTCGTATTGTTGAATGTCTAACACGCTACCCAGGATACAAGGATCTATCGAACGATTTTTTGACCAGTGGCTTGCTGAATGGGGTCTGATGATTGGTTTGGGTCCTGGTAAGCCATCTAAGAGCTGAGAGTGAGAAGTAAGCTTACTGATTCAAATCACAGAGCGTCGTCTGCCCCCATATGTCGAGATTCTCTTCGCACATACTCGCCTCTCGACCTATGGGCGCATCATCAACCACCCAACAGCACCAGTTGAAGTTCGTATATTTTTCCGAACTGCTGGGCTATCGGCAGCCCTAAACGTGATGAGGGCGGCGATACAGGGAGAGTCGCAGCTGCAGTCGATGCCCAATAACACGGCCATTATGATTTCCTTTGCGGCTTGCTTCGCTTTGAATATCAGCTCGTATGCGCCGGATGGCTCTGGGCTTGCGCCAAGTATCAGGAGGTTGATTGAAGAGGCCACTGGTGTACTGGAACGGATTGGAACAGTCACTCCGCATAGAAACGGACTCTCAGTCTTGTACGGGAAACATCTTCAGCACCTACTACAAATATCAGGCCCGCCAAAGATCAACCGAGCACCAAAGCCAAAACGGACAACGCCTTCATCGACGGAGCCAATGCAAGAAACGCCACCAGCACCACCAAGCAGCTTTATGGACCAGCAGGTGTTGTGGCCAGATATGGTACAGTTTTCGACCATGTCGGATGACCAAATTACGCAAGTGCTGAACCAGCCCGGCAACGTGTTTGAGCCATCATTTGGCGGCGGCATGTCTTGGGAAGACATGAATAATTTTGATTGGCTGAACTGGCCAGCTTTCAACGCGAACTAGTAGCGAATGCATTGGGAGTCTGGCGGTTTTTTTGGAATTTGTAGAAGGTTTCTTTTGTTTTGGGTCATCAGCGAGTGCCTAAAAGATATTTTAATGATTCTAACTTGGTTATGATTAGACAGCTGGTGGACGATTTAAGAGCGGCACATGGATGGTGGTCATATCAGAAAACCAAGCCAAAAATGTGGGGGAAAGGCTGGCAGGCGTGCTTACAGCTTTAGTCTGTTTTAAGCTTCACGCATATCGTTGCCCGTTTCAAGGGGATATTTATTGTATATACATTTACAAGCAGATGAATGAATTACGACGTACGAAAGACGATTGGCTCGCATCAAGGACTCATCTAAAACAGAGACAGATCGTACGATTTTTCTTTTCCTTTTCCATTGTGCCAAGATAGGAAAATATGCGAGTTTGCATGTGCTTGACGGCACCTGTCCGAGCCTCAGATGCAATGACACCCTCCCCCTCTTCCTTGCTGGTTGATATCATTTTTCAGTTGTTCCGCTCTTACTTGTACTGTTTATTTCGTAAGTCGTATTTTTTTTTTTTTTTTCTTTTTTTGGGTTTGCAAGGGGGGAGGGCGGAGTCGGTGCTCAGATGTAGGCGGCATTCAGATGTGAACTCCGTTTTTAGGCTCTTATCTCTGCTTTAGTTTTGGGTCTGGATGAGGGAAGAGGGGCTATGCTTGTAGAGGAAAGGGTGTGGCTGATGGTATTAGCATGTTGGATTTTTATATATTAAAAAATGACTCGAGGAGAATTGGAATGTTGATCATGCTTCGTTGTTTGCATACATGTATCTGCTTGGATGGCTGCCGGACTAATTGACACACCCTACACATATACTATTATATAGGTATATGCACTCTGTAATAGGTAGTATTATACGCAGAGCCTACTATTAAAGTGGGATATAACCCTGCATTGTCAATTTCTACAAGAACTTACTGTTAATAATGATACAGAATATTAATATAATTATATTATACACTCCGTTGAGAAAAAACAACTTTCTTTGACATCTGCTCTCTACCAGTTCATGTCGTTCTCCCCGGCGCCATGTATAGCCGAGGCCCGGCCGAACGGCAACCGGATCTCGAAAGTGGGTTTCGGGTAGCGGCAGTAACAAAACCGCCCCCCCGTTTTTAATTCTCTCTTTTGTCTTGGGCATTCCGATTCCGTTATTATGTCATTGTTAATTGAGAAGGGATAAAAAGCAGGTCCATTTATAAATTAAAAAGAAGCAAGACTTGGGTGGAGTTATGACGGGGGAAGTGAAGCTGCCTCTGCGCGCTGGACGGGAACAACAACAGCAACAGCAGCCGCTAAACTCACCATCTTCATCTTCATCCTCATCCACATCAACCGATAAGCGACGCAGGCGGCGCAACATGTCGAAGCTCTCACCAGGACTGAAGGCGCTGATCAACGCGCCATTTGCGAGGCCCGGGCCGTGCAGGGTCGCAAAGGGCGCTGCGTCGGCGGTGATGGGGGAGGTGTTTCGGGGCATTGCGCGGGAGGCGAGGGGGAAGGGCGTTGGCGCGAGAGCCTGGCTGGCGATTTCTGTGAGTGCCTTCTGTTTGGTGGTTTACTCTATGATTGCTTTTGAGTTTGGTGTAATTCGTAGAGAATTGCGTCTTGCTGCGGCTTCACTTAATGTGAAGTGTTATAAGAGCCCCCTCCAACGGGCTGATGGCAATATCAGGGGAACGAGGGGAACCAAAAAGGACATCAAATAATATGATGAAATGACTGATAGAAAAACAAACAAACAGGCTGCTGCTACCTTCACTCTCAACTCGCCTGACGCGCTCTCCATCCTCCACGGCATCGCCACAGCCGAACGAGGAGGCTCTCCAGCAGCCGAGGTGCGCACCGCGGAATTCATCCGCGAGGTCGGCCTCAAGTGCATCTCCTTCAACGGCATCCCGCGCACCATCAACTGCCTCAACGCCTTCCACGCGTCTCTCCCGGAGCACGTCACGGCAGCGCTGGGCAGGGAGCCGTCGCGCACGCTGAAGGCGGACAACGTGGAGGGCGTGAAAGCCCGGGGCAGAGGGCTGTGGGATTCGATCTACGCGCCGTTTGAGGACAAGCTGGTTGAGAAGCTGGGCGTGTCGCATCCGGATCTGCCCGTGGTGATTCTGAATTGCCATTACGGCCCGCTGCTGTCTGATCCGGAGGGGGGCCAGACGAAGAGGGGGCTGGGGAGGGTCATGACGAGCTTGGTGGCGGTGGCGGCCTTGAGGGCGCAGACGGGCGTTGGGCCGCAGGTTTTGTCGCATGTGTTTGGGCTGAGGAAGGCGGTTGATGATGGGACGTTTCGGGATGATTTGGAGGTTGAAGGTGCGGGGAGGGAGGAGAGTGAGAGCGAGGAAGGGGTGAGGTGGTTGGCTGGGGATGAGGGAGGAGAGTGGATGTTGAAGGCTGTAGATAGGATTGTGGATGGATTGGGAGGAAGTAATTTTGGAGCGAAGCTATGAATGGCGATTATGATGCTTTTGTAATGAGATGTAGATTTGAATACTGTTAGTCTTACTTTTTACAAATATACACGTAGACAAGTTGTATATCAGGACGGAATTACATGTACAAACGGGAATATGGTTTCATATGCATGCTAATATATTAAAGCTGTATGCTATGCCAAACACTCTTCTCTTTCAACTCGTCCAACACTAACAGAATAATCCGAATGGTATATATAAAAGATGACTATATCGGCCCATATGCTCTCTGAACTTCAACCTAATAACTCCATTTATTGCTAATGTCCCTGGTGGGTATCTCGTTCCTCCTCTTTTTACACAAGATCCTATTCTATTCTATTGCCAATCTCGCAAAAATTTATTCCATGGTGATAATATCATCCGCTACCGTAAATGCCGCATCTGTCTTGCTCTTTACTTCCTCAACGGTAACACCCGGAGCCAGTTCAGTGAGCTTCAGGGTGCCCTGCTCGCGGTCTACCTGGAAGACACACTATTAAAAAAGAAAAAAGAAAGTTAGTACTCGGCTTTTTTCAAAAGAGCTTCAAAAGGGGGAGTGTAAATACCAAGTCTGTGATGATGGTGCTCACGCATCGAGCTCCCGTCAGAGGCAAGCTGCACTTTTGCACAATCTTGGACGATCCGTCCTTGGCGACGTGCTCTGTCGCGACAATGACTTTGGTGTTTTCCGGGTTGGCGACCAGGTCCATTGCGCCGCCCATGCCCTTGAAGAGCTTGCCGGGGATCATGAAGTTGGCGAGATCGCCTGCTGCGCTGACTTGGAGGGCCTGAGAGAAGATGTCGTTAGCTTTGTGAATTTTGATAATCGAAAATGAAGAGTTTCTCGATAGTGGACTAGGTACTTACACCGAGGATGGAAACGTCGACGTGGCCGCCGCGGATCATGCCAAAGGACTCTGAAGAGTCAAAGGTCGAAGCACCGGGAACAAAAGTGACGGTCTGCTTGCCGGCATTGACAAGGTCGCTATTAATTTGGGAGTCAGCTTCCAGTCTCACAAACTCATTGCACCAAAATCCACATGAAATATTAGAAAAAAAAAATAAAAACTTACGCATCAACTTCCTCCAGCGTGGGATGCGGTCCCATGCCCAAAAGACCGTTCTCGCTCTGCAGCCACACCGTCCTCTCCTTGGGCACAAAGCACGCCGCCATGGTCGGGATGCCCACGCCCAAGTTAACATAGTAGCCCTCCTTCAGCTCATCAGACGCCCTCTTTGCAATGCGTCGCTTGCGCTCCAGGCCGGGATTTGCTTTGGCGTCCTTAGCTGTGACGTTTGCCTCGGCCTCGGGATCTCGCAGCTGCAGACACTCGACCTGCTTCTCCACCGTGGCCTTGACGACTCGGTCCACGAAGATGCCCGGCAGGTGCACGTCGTCGGGGTCGATCTCGCCCACGGGCACGATGTTCTCGGCCTCGACAATGGTCAGCTTGGCGGCTTTGGCCATGAGCGGGCCAAAGGCGCGGGTGGTGCGGCGGAAGACGCAGTTGCCGGTGGTGTCGGCCTTCCAGGCGCGGATGATGGCGACGTCGCCGGGGAGGGCGGTTTCCATGAGGTATCGCTTGCCGTTGAAGTCGCGGATTTCGCGCTTTTTGCCGTTTTCGAGGGGGGCGCCGCCGGAGGGGTTGTTGCGGATGGGGATTTCGCCGTCTTGGAGGAGAGTGTCTGTGGTGATGAGGTTAGTTTTTGCCCGCCATGTTCGCATGCATATATATATATATATATATATATATATATATATATGGGTAGATAGTGTTAAAAGTGTGAATAGTCGTGTCACGTACATGCTCCTGTAGGCGTGTAAAACGCAGGAATGCCTGCTCCGGCTGCTCTCAGGCGCTCTGCCAGAGTACCCTGCGGGCACAGCTCAACTGCCAGCTCGCCATCGAGGTATCCCTTCTCGAGCACCTTGTTGCCACCCGTATATGATAAAATCAAGTTGTTGATTTGGCCAGACTCGGTAAGGTGGGAAAGTCCGCCACGGCCTTCCAGGCCGGCATTGTTGGATACGGCAGTGAGGGAGTGTAGCGATTCGCGGCCTCGACGGTGGAGAGCTTGAATAAGAGTTTCTGGAGATTGGGAGAAAAAAAATTGATTAGTTTCGATAATGCAACTGCTTTGCCTCTTTTGAAAATTTAATTTATTCCTTAGTCCCCTCTTTTTCCAGGTGGATAGACCAGACAGGCAATGACGGGTGAAAATCACGAGATGGCATACCTGCAATACCACACAAGCCGAATCCGGAACTCAGAATCGTAGATCCGCTTTTTACGTCTGCCACGGCGGCATCGACACTTTCGTAAACCTTTGACTTTGGTCGAGTTTGCTGTGCCTGTGACAGGCGGATGGTTGTCGTCGAGAGGAATCGTATTCTTACGGGGCTGGCTCTTGTGGTTTGGCGAAACTGAGCCGCTGCGGAGTTGAGAAAGGAGGATCTGGTAGAGGCTCTTGGGAGGGCCAGTTTCGGATGGATTGGTCGAAGTAGGGTTGCCATTTTTTGTACTGTGTTGGCTAGAAAAAATAGATAGTTGTGGGAAGAAAAAAAAAAAGAATAAAATGTATAGATAGAGATGGGGTGTGCAGAGAGAGGGAGCTATGCAGCTTAACACACTCAATCAACTAATCATGCGAAATGAAGAAGAGAGAACAAAAGAGAATGTTATTCTTTGACAGCAGAAAGTAAATAGAAAAATGACTCGATCCAAAAGCTACACATCAAGAGTCATGGCGAGACGCTATTCTTTTATATCGAGCTCTCGGCATTGCCAGCATTAAAGTTGTCCCAAATACGGAACTTATTCGGGAATATGCCCTAGCCGGCCGGCCGGCCGGAAGTTTTAGCCCACGGTGTGGTGGAGCGGCTGGCCCGAGGGCCGGGGGGCGAAAAAAAAAGAGGGAAGAAAAGAAGAGCTTTCTCTGGATTCCCTGTGCTCCTATTGGCTGAGAGGAGACGAACTAGACGGGCACAGGGGCGTTTGCACTATTTGGAAAAATCGAGAAGTGTCGCCGATGATCTCATAGATGGCAATTGTTTGTTCGCTGCGTTTGCTGTCTATGCTGCGTTTGCTGTCTATGCTGCGTTTGCTGTCTATGCTGCGTTTGCTGCCCCGTGCCAAGTTCCATTGAGGGCATTGAGGGTCCATCAACTGGAGCGTCATAGCGTGCTCGTGCTGTAATGAGATGCTACCAACTACGGAATAAGAGGCAACAAGTCCATGGGAGAGAGAACTGCGGCCTGCGCATTTCAGAATAGTAGTATCAATGTGTGCCTTGTATCTCTGCTGCACAGCCTGACTCGAGTACTGTGCATACGGGATCTCATGTTTTAGTTCTTAGCCTACCCTGGAGCAACCCCCACAGAACGGCATCTGTAACTAACACCAGCAACCGTAGCTCCCGCTGTGAGATGATACAAGCCAGCTTTGCCAATTGCCGGCCTGAGAGTATAGCTTGAACCCGTCCGAGAGTAAATAGCCGGAACCATCACGGCATTTGTATTACGGCGGATGACAAGCACTATTCGGACACGGCCATTTACAAATATATCATCGCCATAGCTGTCCATCACGGTTCACCGTACATCTCTGTCTATAGCTTGACGCTGCACCCAATCGCCCTCAACAATCTACCAGCAGATCTGCACTCACCATTACCCCATATTTCACCTATCCCCAACGAGTCATAGTCGACATAGACGAACCTCCCTTGTTCTGCTTTCGTATGCAAACGACAAACGAACAAGGGTTCGATGCGGGGCAGGCCGTAGTGCGCGGTTGCGGAGAGACAGAAACCGCCGCCCTGCTTCCCCCAGACTCGCGAATCCTGCGCAAGAACAAGACGGCATTTGCTTAATCTGTGTTGCCCCCCCATAATACCCTAGCAGAGAAATAATGGGGAAAGGGTCAGAAAAGGTATATGCGGAGAAGACAGATCGGTAGAGCACAGCACCAGTCCCGGGGGAAAGCTGCCCGAAGCTCTCCTCAGTTCTGGTGTTACCTTTTTGGCTTTTACATTACATCCCTTTGGGCGGTGAGACAGACGCTTCTTCTTCTTGTAGTTGTTTTTATTCACTGCAATGACCATTTCGCGTGCTGGAAAGACGAACTTTGAGGACGAGAAGCAGCAAGAGCTGGAGCTGGAGCATGGAGTTGGTTCTGAGCAGGAGCGCCAGCAGGAGGCTGCTTTGGCGAGGAAGATTCTGTTCAAGATAGACACAAGGTAGGATCCCAAGCTCTCAGTGGGAAAAAATGTCTATGATGGATAGCATTGCGTAACGTCATCGCCAATAATTGCCATTATCAATCGATGCTAACCAACGCTGCTTCTGCAGAGTCATGCCCATTCTGGCTCTTTTGCTGCTCTGCTCGTTTCTCGATAGGACCAACGTCGGCAACGCCAAGATCCTCGGCCTCGAGTCCGATGTAGGCATCACAGACGGCCAATACTCGCAAGGCCTCGCCGTCTTTTACGCCACCTACATTGCCTGGTCCGTCTTCTCCACCATGCCATGAAACTTACAATCATCACAATAATACAGCAATAACTAACATGATACCTTCTCTTCCAGCGAACTCCCCAGCAACCTCGTCCTCAAGAAATTCTCCCCGCGCATCTGGCTCCCCACGCTGACCGTCGCCTGGGGCATCATCACCATGTGTCTCGGCTTCATCCGCTCCTTTGGCAGCTTCGCCGCCGTGCGCGCCCTGCTGGGCATCGCCGAGGGCGGCCTCTTTCCCGGCATCGTGCTGTACCTGTCCAGCATGTACACGCGCGGCGAGCTGGCTCTCCGCATCGGCATCTTCTACACGGCGGCGTCGCTGTCTGGCGCCTTTGGAGGGCTTTTGGCAAGGGGGTTGTCGGCGATTGGGCCGCGGGGCGGGCTGGAGGGCTGGAGATGGATTTTTATCGTCGAGGGCCTGTTGGTGAGTTTTGTTTCTTTCGTTGATAAGAGGTGTGCAACCTGATGAATTGTGGGTGGGTGAACTGACTTGTAAACAAAAATAGACTGTTGCTTCTGGCGTCGTTGCCTTTATCTGGTTGCCGAATGGCGTTGCCAGCGCAAAGTTTCTCTCGACAGAGGAGCGAGATTTCGCTTCTGAGAGATTGGCAAACGACAACGGTGGGCGCTTCAAGTACGCTCCCCGTATACTTACTCTGCGCTCTTCTTAGGTAGAACCAAACTGACTCACTTCATCGTCATATAGCCCGGCACTCGAAGCAGAAGAAGCCTTCAAGTGGTCCGAGGTCCGCCGCGGTCTCTTCAACGTCCAGATTTGGCTTACCTCGACGGCCTATTTTGCCATGCTCTCGGGAGTCTACTCGTTTGGTCTTTTCGTACGCTTTCTCAAAACATTCTTTTTCTCCCTTTATACATGATCAATTTGGTTGATGCTAACTTGACGAAAGCTGCCTACGATTGTCAATGCCCTTCAAATCACGACCAACGCCAACAAAGTCCAGCTCTGGACCGTCATTCCTTATGCCGTGGCAACTCCCACTACCGGTGCGTTCATATATCACACTCATACATGAATAGAAATGCTAACATGTCGCCCCGCCAAGTTGCCGTCGCCCTCATCTCTGACCGCATCAAGCTCCGTGGTCTGCCCATGCTCGTCATGCTCCCCATCTCCATTATCGGCTACGCCACAATTGCCCACGTCCAGTCAGCCAGTGTCCGCTTCGGCATGACTTGCCTCATGGCCATGGGCATGTACAGCTCCGTGCCGTGCGTGCTGGTGTGGAACGCGAATAACTCGGCGGGACATTACAAGAGAGCGACGACTTCGGCTTTGCAGCTGGCTGTAGCCAACTGCGGAGGGTTTGTTGCGAGTATGGCTTCCTCTTATAGAATCTTCCTCGATATTCAGATGGCTAATGAGCGAATTGTGTTTACAGCATTTGTGTACCCGAATAGAGAGGGGCCCGTCTATCTAAAAGGACACTCTATCATTTTAGGATTGCTGTGCTATGCGTGGTTTGCGTAAGTTTTTTTTTTTTTCTTTCCTAATGCATCCTGTTTATTGTCTTCTCTGGAAGAACAGGGAGGCTGACTGCGAACAAATAGTGTCTTAGCCAATGTGCTTTGGCTATCCAAGATTAACAAAGACAAGAAGATGGGCAAATACGATCAATACGCCGGCTGTGGCGATGATCGCGATCCCGAATTCGAAATGATTCTGTGAACAAACACTTTTCTTTTTTTCTTTCTTACGAGACTATGTGATATCATAGCTAGCGGATGAATTTGGTTAATTTTAATGAGCTGATACACACTTATCCCACATGTAAAACATGCCCTCATATTTGCCCCTTGTAACTGATTTAACCTCGCGAGAGAGTGTACATCTATCTTATCCAAGCCCATCATCCCAGCAACACCCTGACCACTTCTTCAACCTCATCCGTGTTTCCAAATATGATGCCTCCCCGCTCATCACAGCCCTCCACCCCCTTCTCCAACACATCCCGCCCATTCTCATCCACAGCTTTACCTCCAGCACACTCCACCACCAACCCTACAGGAAACAGCTCGTACAGCTTCCTCAGCTTCGCCTTGCTCGCCCGCGTCACAGGCGAAATGTACACGCCGTGGCCTTTGGTAAGAATGTGGCCCAGATCCGGAACAAGCCCCCCGCTATACCGCAGCGTGTACTTTTCCCTGATGAAAGAGGCAACAAGTTCAGCATAGGAAGGTGACTCGGCAGCAGCCCGTAGATTGGCGGGGGCAAAGTATCGCGTTTTGTACGGCGGCGAGGAGAGCCTGACGTTTGGCCGGACGAGCTCAATGTTGCAGCCGCTGTCGTCCAGCCCAAGCTCAAAGCATAGGCCGGCATCTTCCGGCTTCTCTCGTATGGCCACGATTGCAGTCGTCCGCGGCCCGTAAACGCCCAGTATCGAGCAGATTTGCTCTTTGGGGCTTTTGCCCAGTGCGGTTTCGCCTTTCCAGATTCCCAAGATTGTGCCCACGGACCAGTTTGCGCCTATGATGGAGCTGCCGTCAAGAGGATCAAAGGCAACTGAGAATCTCTCATCCGAAGCAGCAGCAGCAGCAGCAGCAGCTTCTCCTCCCTGATGGACCTCCTTCTCTTGCGGGTCTTCCTCGCTGCTTGCTGTCACTACAAGCGGGCATTTCGCCAGCGCTGCGCGAACCGCGTTCTCAGCCGAGACGTCCACGTTGAGCTGGTCGTCTCCAAACAGGTTTGCTGATCCGGCGAGAGCTACGTGATGCGAAGTACGCAGCGACGCGCCGATCTGGGAGATTGCGGTGAGGAGGTGCGGGAGGAGAGACGTGCTGAGAGCGTGGAGAGTCGGAGATGGTGACTGAGAGAGCTGAGGGGGCAGCCATGGAGGCAGAGGAAGGGGAGGTTGTGAAGACATGTTGTGAAATATTTTTTGATGCTGTTTGAGGGAGAGAGAAAAAAAAAATTGTTTGTTGAGTCTTTTTGGTTTGAGAGGTGAGATTCTGGAGATGCGAGTTTTTGGTGTTTTGGTGGAGATAGCGGGCTACGCTTAGCGGTTCAAAGCGTGGATGATCGACTTTTTAAAGTTTCACTCGCTCTTTTGTCTTTAAACAGCATCATTCCGGTGAAACAATCAGACACAGTTAAAACCATAGTGTGTAACTTCAATTGATACTTGGCTCTTTAGTAGTACGCAGTACCTCACTCCTGTAAAGCTGCTACTCAACTTGTGTAATGGAACAATTCAGCAGGCCAAATATTTGGTATTCTGGAAAAAGTGAAATTCAAGATGATTGACGACATATGAAGCACCTAAAACTATCATGATGCCACATTACTTCAACTACACTCTATATAACAAGGCATCCTATGGCAAAGCGGGCCTCATAATGTCGCACATGGCCGATTTATCTCATCGATTCCAGGACCTTGGTTAACCATGAGTCTTTCGCAAGTTGGCTGGGTTCGCAATAAACGCGGCAGCCACTCCAATGGCAGCCACCAGAGTGGTTGCAACAAAAGCAAGCCTCAGTCCATCATAGTATACTAATCGAGCGCTTAGCTGGATATCAGGCGGAAGCGTGCGCAAGGCTTCCACCGAGTGTCGAATCTCATCAATAATCTAGACAAAAAGAAATGCTGCGTCAGTTGTCATTTACCTCACCACTTAGAAAAAAATATTGAAATCGACATAAAGAAAAGGGTCGTACTCTCCATTTATCTGGTACCTCGCTCAAGACCTGTGGTAAGCGTACACTGAGCGTGTTTTGAACAATAGCCGACGTGACGGACACTCCCCAGACGGTTCCGAGGGATCGAACGAGATAGGTAGTCGAAGCGGATACGGCATGATCTGCAAACAAATGTTAATCAAGATCTACTATCAAACAGTATTGGGCTAGACCACATGTATAAGGACATACCTGAATGAGCGTGGGATGCAATCGATATAAACAAAATCGCCGGATACACCATTCCTGTGCCCAAGTGAGAAGGAAATATATACCAGACATACTTCCATGACGCATCTGAAAAGGCCCACGACGAGACCATAGCTTGGCCAACCGTCATAAGTACAAGTCCCGTTCGCATAAGTGGAATCAGCTTTCCCCACCGAGACATGACTGTGCCTGAGATCAAGCCTCCCAAGGGCATGGCCAACGAAGGCAGAGACAGACGAACGCCCGCTTTGGTAGCCGAATCTTGAAGGACGGCCTGGAAGAAGAGCGGAAGCATGAAGAGATACTGCCCAGCAGCTGTTAGTTGAACAAACTTGACAAACTTTCATAACTGATACTTTGTGGGAGGATTAAAACGAACCCCATACATGGACATGCCCGCGCAAAGGTTGGCGACTTGCGTGGCAATCGGCATTGTTCCCTGCAGCATCCTCAGCGGTATGATTGGCATGGCCGTCGTGTTGCCCTCGACACGAACGAAGACGGCAAACAGCACAACGCTAATCGCCAGCGCTCCGATAACCCAGGGACTGCTCCAGGGCAGTTCATTCCCGCCGAGGCTCAGCCCAAGCAGCTGCGTCGAGACAGCAGTGACGAGCAGCAGGGCGCCCGAGAAATCGACTCTCTTCCACAGAGCGCCAAATCCACCTTCGGCGGCGATCCCCTGGTGCTGGTTCTTGAGCACGAAATACCCGGCGATGAAGGCAAAGACCGAAAAGGGCACCTGCAAGAGGAAGCACCAGCGCCAACCGATGTAGTCGGCAATGGTGCCGCCAAAGGAGGCTCCGCAGATGGCTCCGAAGCCAACAACGCCGTTTTGCATGGCTTGATACATGCCGCGCTTGCGAAAGGGAATCATGTCCGAGTTGATGATGGTGGCTAAGGCCGTAAAAGTCAGTACAAGTAAATGTAAAAAGTAACCAGAGAAACAGTTAAACACACCCATCGTCATCAGTCCCGCCCCGCCAACGCCAGTAATGGCCCGCATACAATTCAACGTAAAGACGGTGCTCGCCACGCCGCAGCCGAGACATCCCAGCGCAAAGACCACCGTCGACACGAAGAAGCACGCCCGCCGGCCAAAGATGTCAGACACCCGGCCGTAGAGCGGCTGAAAAGCCGTGGCGGTGACGAGGTACGACGTGGTCAGCCAGGAGGCGCTGTTGGCGGCGTCGAACTCGGAGCTGATGACGGCGTACGTGGCCGCGGTGATTGTGCCGTCGAAGCCGTAGAGGAAGACGTTTGTCATGATGGCGAGCTGGATGGGGATGAAGCCCAGGGGAGGGGACCAGGCTTGGGACGCATCGTCGCTGTCGTCGGGCGTGGTGAGGAGAGGCGTGTCTTCTCGGGAGATTGGGGAGGATTGGCGCTCGACGTCGATTGAGGAGGACTCTGGCAGATTTATGGCCGGCGGCGATATAGGCGGCGGCGTGGCTGGTGCTGTTGAGGGCATGGTGATGTGAAACTACTGCTTACGAGAGAGTTGAAGTCTGAGTTACGGGTCGCTGAAACTGAAGATAAAGGCGGCTTTGCTTCTTTTAACCAACACGACGAAACCTGAACAATTCAATCCCACAATTGCGCAAAACACATTCCCATGTAAGACGGTTCGAAAGCCTCTAATTTTTTTTATATCATTTTTTTTTTCCGGTTCTTCTCCCCCAAATCACGCACCAGGGATCTTCCCTGCCGCCTCTACAAATCCACTCACCCACACCAAAAGCGGGAATTGCACCATCGCCTTGTGCGTCTTTCGTGATGCGCCAAACTCGGAAAAGAAATACTACCCTGGGCTTTAATGCAGGGGGGTTGTTACTCATTTTTTTTTTTTTCATTTAATTGAATGAATGAGAATTCTAAATAAATCATTGGCTGGAAGCCAAAAAAATTGAAAATGAATATTAGACGAGAATATAACTTACACACGTTGTGTGGGGAGAGGGGCGATTTCTTTGGTTGGGGAAGACCGGCGAGTGAGTAAGAGCCGATGAGCCGCTGGTTCGGATGTCGTCTTGCTGCTGTTGAGCACGCAATTAGCAAGCATGTCGATCTGGATGATGGTTATTAGTCACACGCTTGACTTTGTCATATTTTCATACGATTTCACAGCAAAGGAGCAAATTGTCTCACATGACTAACTACTAGGCGTAGGTAGAACTATCACCACTACTTGCTCAATCTCTTACGGCATGAGCTCTGTTATAGGACCTCACTCAACTCGCAACGAAGAAGATAAAACTTCAATTTTCATTTCTCGTATTAGCGGTATATTCATCGCCACTAATAACACATTCATTCTCAGCGTCACGCAAAAAATGCCACACACATACACAAACGCTCTCTCTCATTTCTTCGCATCATCCTTCATGCCCTGCTGAATCCACTCCCTCGTCTTCGCCGCCATCTCATCCATCTGCTCAGACGTCAACTTCGCCGTCTCAAGCGCCGTGTGCTTGTCAGGCACATTGCGACCCTTTTCGAAGCCCGGCCGCTGGAGAAGCGTGTTGAGCCACTTTTCGACGTGCGGGAACTCGTCCAGCGAGACGCCAGCATAGGCTGAAGAAGTGTATTAGTTCAAAACTTTCAAAAAATAAAAATTAAAGATACTACGTAGATCTTACCGTGAGCGGCAACCCATCCCCAGGCGGCAACATCAGCAATGGTCACGCGGTCGCCGACGAGGTAGCCCGAAGTGGACTTTGCGAGCTGTGCTTCCATGACGGAGTAGAGACGACGGGTCTCGTTGACGTAGCGGTTGATGCCGTATGGGATCTTCTCAGGTGCATATCCTACCAAGCGTGTTCAGTACTGAATTGCCCTTCTCCCTCAAGTCGGGATCATATGGAGAGAGAGAGAAAAGACATAAGGAAGAAAAAAAAAGGGGAAGCGTACTGTTGAAATGGTTTGCCTGTCCCTGCATAGGACCCAAGCCACCCATCTGCCAGTGAAGCTATTTTGCACAGAGTCAGCCAAACACAATATCTACTTCCACCACTAAAGCGGGGAGAAGAGAGAGGGGGAATGATTCTCCTCACCCAGCTGTTCACCTCCCACGTCTCCTTGGAGTCCCTGGGATACGAAACCTTGTGGTCCTTGTCATAGCGGTCCACGAGATACTGCAGGATGGCGCCGCTCTCAAAGACACGAATGTCGGATCCGTCAGTCCACTTGTCTGTGATGGCGGGAATGCGACCATTGGGGTTGATCTCAAGGAACCAAGGCTCCTTTTGCTCATTGGTGCTCATAGTAATTTTATGGACCTACAATAAAAAGAAGAAGAGAAAGGCAAGTTATTAGCTTTACACAACAACGTAGGACTTGTCATCTAATACGCGTATATGATTTTTTGAGGATATTGAAATGGCAATGGAGATTCACCTTGTACTCTAGGCCAAGCTCCTCCAGCAGGATGGAAACCTTGATGCCATTGGGCGTGCCCGCCGTGTAGAGCGTGATATCAGTCGGGATACCCATCTTGGTGGATAACTATTTTTTTTTGTCTTGATTGCGATGTACGAGTTGCAGCTGCTTAGTACCGCACCGATTTAGATACGTACTATGTCGATGTATAGGTGTATATATACCTATGGCAAAGACGTCAATATGAATAATGTTGAGCTGCTTAGAAATCCTGCCACTATTTCAAATACAGCTTCCCCACTTTGACAAAGCGGAGATGATGGGCCAAGCTGTGACATGCCTGCACTTTAAAGGAAGTGCAGCGGAGACCAGCCTCGGGTGCCAATATAGGGCGCCTCTAGTTGAACCGCTGTTAGTTTATTAAGCGCTGTGCTGCGGAGAAGGAGTTAAAAAAAGGGAACAAGACTGGCCTCTAACCCATCATCTCGTTCGACTCTCGAATGGTATAGTAAACTGTGATGAGAAAGTTAATTCAACGTCATAAGTGACCAAAAAGCATTCGACTAACCAGGCCTCTCACTTCATAAGCTGTGGAATTTGTTCCAATTCACTGAAATTCTTCATATCACCATCACATCCATCCAAAAGGTAAGGAAAACTAGTATTCGGCTTCAATTCTTATGTTCATATTCATATTCATATCCTGCCTTATAGTCGCAGATAGCTAGCTACATATTTGTCTTTATCTCGAATAAGTTTCCAATGCGAAAGAGAGAAAAGGAAAGTAGGAAAAGAAAAGGAAAGAAAAAACAAATCCCTGATCAGGTAAAATGGCGTAAAGCAACATCCGTCCAAAAAAAAAAAAAAGTTCATCAAAGTCATCTCGCGTTCCGGCGCGCGCTGTCATATCACGGCTCTATCCAATAAATAAACAAGTAAATGCTTCGTGGTTTCCATCTTTCAGCCGTTGTTCTGTTCAATCTCTGTCGTCCAACAAATTCATGCCCATGTTCTAAAGAAGAGAAGAAAAAAAAGAGCGAATGGTATCCTTGGGCTTGTCATACTGATGTAGTTCCTCCAGAAAAAAAAAACGCCAGGTGGCACATTTCAAAGGACTGGGCCCCTGTATCATGTGCGCATGCAAAAACAAACAAATTCTCCTCAAGCCAAGGTACATTGAGTGAAGGCTTCACTTTCAGTGTCCTCGAATAAGTAATCTCAACAATCATGAGAGATATAAGAAAGAGGGAATAATACTGCCACCGTCCAATATACACGCTCAGAAATAATAAGAAAAGGTGGGGGAAAGCCATCATCCCGTATCGTGGACGCAACACCAGTGCAGTCCTCATTGTGGTTAAATCGTAAAATAGGTCATCTCATCTCGTCGTGTAGGTCAAAACCAAGACTGAATCGGAAAAGGAAATAAGCGAAAGAAATGTCGAGATAAAGAAAGAGAAAAGGAGATTCCAAAAAAAGACAGCATATGCGAACAGTTCTGTTAATGAGACTCAAAGGGGTACCAAAGCTCCCGTGGAGGATTTTTATTTTCAGTGAAATATCGCCGAGTTAAGACCAGGGCCAGGTCATAAATAGGGAGACACAGTAGAAAGAATATGAAATGGAATATAAGAATGGAAGCCAGGTGCCGTCAAGCGTACGTAGAATATTCTTCGCGCGACTTGGGGGTTTGATAGTGGGTGTAATGCGCATCCTCGTACGAGTAGTTCTTGTTGGTCTTGACCTTGGAAAATTGCGCGGATCCGGCCGAAGTAGAGTAGCCGCTTTCACGGGTTGGCATGGAAGGTCGGCCGTCACTGTGGCCAGCAGCGTAATAGGCATATCGATCCTGCTCAGGCTCTGCGCGACGGCTATACGATGGCTGTCGGCCACTCTCGTATCCAGCGTATCGAGAGGTTTCTGTATAACCTTGGTCCATGGATTGATCTCTCCTGCCGGCACGGTTTCTGCGATCTCTTGCCTGGTGATAGTCATCTGAATCATCCTCTTCGTTGATTTGCGCGGTATAGCGTGAACGATTCCGTCCGCGAACTTCGAATCCTTCTCCATAATTGTAGGTTTTAGAACGAGTGATGGGCACAGCTCTCGCATAGCTGCTTGGGTCAGCCGGCATGGTGTTTGTCCTCGACAAATGAGGGGGGGAGCCAGACATTGTCGGATGGGATGTGTGGCGTGGGGAGCCCATGGGACCAGAGTCAGCGACGGGTTCTCGCGATGACTTTCTGTATTTGGCACGATTGCTTTCCGTCGAGCCACGGCGAGGTCGCGCCGCCGCCGATGAACGACGAGCGTCATCTTCCTCGGGGACGGGGAAAGGAGACGTTTGGTTGGGAGCAGGTGGGGGAGTTGGGACAGCGGGAGGCTGGTTCATGTGGTGGCTGTAAGTCACAGACCGCTTAGGACCACTAAGATTGCCCTCCTTGGCCCGAGTCATATTAATGTAAGAGGCAGCATCTTGCAACTTGGCGTGGGTATCCTCCCAGGACGAAGACGGCTCTGCAGCGACTGGCGCAGCTCGCACAGGCTCATACTTGCTTGTAACGTAGTCAGGATAAGACTGGACAAGGGGAGGAGACACTATGGGAATAGCGTCACGGTGATCTCGGTCTCGCTGCTTGTCATCGTACTTTTTGCTCGCCTTCTTCTTGTCGGATTTAGGGATGGGAATGTTATCGTCGCTAAAGTCATCGTAAGCAGTTGCCGACTTTGCGTGCTTCTTCTTGTCGTCCTTCTTCTCCTTGGTCTTCTTTTCTCGGCGAGCGTCTTTGGCATCCCTCTCAGCGCGGCGAGCGGCCTCTTCCTTGTCGGCTTTCCTTCTGCGCTCGCGCTCTTTGCTATCCTTGTCGCGCTCACGTTCGCGCTCCCTTTCGCGTTCACGTTCACGTTCTCGTTCACGTTCTCTTTCTCGTTCTCGTTCTCGCTCTCTCTCTCGTTCCCTTTCCCTTTCTCTTTCCCGCTCGCGTTCCCGTTCTCTCTCGCTATCCCGCTTTGAGCGGCTATCCACGTAGGTAGTATCCCCTCTCCTTGTGCGCGAAGAGCTAGTCTGGTATACCCGATGGCTGTAGGGCAGATCATCTTCGTAGGATCGCGATTGCGCATATGATTTTGAGGCTGAGGGGGGGACGCCAGGGGCCGCCTTGTAGGACGAGGCGCGATGCGGGTCGGCAGTTCGAACTTCAAAGGTGCTAAATCTGGTCTTGGAGGCTGATCGCGGCGGGGTCGAAACGGCAGTCTTGCGCAGCTGCTCTCTCAATTCGGCCAATCTGATCTGGTCGTCGTACTTTTTCCGCTCCTCTTCGTCGGTCAGCAGCTCATATGCCTGCTGGACCTTTTGGAACTCTTCCTGTTTCTGTGCCTTGAGCGTCGGGTCCTGCACCTTGTCGGGATGACACTTCAAGACAAGCTTGCGATAGGCCGTGCGAATGTCCTTTTCCTGAGCATCCTTGGCAACACCGAGAACCTTGTAATGATCCGGAAGGGACGAGGAGCTCATGGTGGGTGGTACTGAAGGGGATGACGGGAGTGCCTTGCAGCAGTAAGAGGCTGTGTCAAAGGTCTAAGCTATAGAAGCGTCCTGAGGGCAGCTTGCATCGAGTCCACAGCGACGGGGAGTGAGAAGCTGCGACAAATGCTTGAATTGGTCTCTCAGTCCAAGAGCGCGCAGTCAAGAGAAAAAAGGGGGCACTGCGGTCAGAGATGGCCTGAGGATGAGGGGGGCAATTTATGAGTAAGTAGGTAGCAGTAAAAGTTGTACTAGTATAGTAACAAGTACGAGTAGCAAAAGCTGTATGCAGGCGGGAGGCGAATAACAAAAACCCAGCTGCCTGCAATGGAATGCCAGCCGCCGCTGATTTGGCTGAAAAAGGAATGACAGCCTTCCGGGCAATACGCAGAAAAGGTCGGAAGCAAAGGGAAGGGAAATCAGACAACCGGCGACAGGGCAGAGCCAGAGGCAAAAAAGAGGCGGGCTGGACAGATGCAACGAAGCACACGCAAGGCTTGCGGGAGAATCAAGATGGAGGCTCGCCGTCCCCTTTTGGCTTGTTTGGGGGGAGAGGGATCGCTGGTACCTTGGGCCTTGTACCTGAGGTCGTGAGGTCACGGGCCCGGACGGCGGCTGCACGAGGTGATTCGGCAGAAACGGGCCAGGGCTAGAGGGTGCTAGCCGTGCTAGAGGCGCTGGCGCTGGCAACAGGGACAAGGCACAGGACAGGCACTAATAGCGGAGCGCAGCACACGAGGGGCGCCGGCCTAGGCAGGATCCGTCGCTGCTAGAGGCGTAGCGCAGCGAACGCTCACGTACCTCGTAGAGGGTGGTGGGGGAGGCGAGTCGCGGATGGGTTGAGCGGGTGGGCTGCGGATGGTGAGATTTGGTCGGTCGAGTCGCTGTGCGTGTCGACGAGGGGTGGCCTCTTAGCCTCTGCGCCGGGCGGGTGGCGGGAGGCGTGGCGGGTTAAAAGCTCTCCTGGGACGGCGAGCAAACGTGGCTGAGGCTTGACGTTGACGACGACGACGGCAATGACAATGGCAATGGCAATGGTTAGCTAAGCGATGACAGCGACACGAGCCGTCGGCATTCAGCAGTCTCGGCACCCGTCTTCGCCCGTCCTCGTCCAAGCGCCTTTTTCTCTCTCTCGCAGCGTTGCCGGCGTCCTCGGTTCGGAGAAGGCGACAGAAGAATATGGAGGCGGTGGGATTGGTCAGAGCCCGGCGCTGGAGCTGGAGCGAATCGGAAGGGGGACAGTGAATGCGTCAGCCAGACAGGCTGGGAGGACAGCGCTGGGCTGGAGCGCGTGACAAACCCAAAGCAGGGCAGCGCAGAGCACCCGGATGAGCAAGCGGTGCGTGAGTGAGCGAGCGAGTGTGAGTGAGTAAATAGGTGAGTTAAGTGAGTGTAAGCGAGCGAGTGTAGGTATGTATGTGATTGTTTGTCGATGAGACTCTCTGCGCTCTCCTCTCCTTGCGTTTATAATCGATCTCAAAGCAGCAGCCGCCGAATGAGTGCACGTACAGTATGGATGAAATCAGACAAAGATTAGGTGATGACTCCAGGGCTTTATTATGCAGCTCACACAGGCACACAGTAGAATGTACCTGTAAGCAGCAATCGGCGTTACAAACTGCTTAGAAGTGAAGCCAGGGGGAGGAACTGGGTGAGAGAAAAGGACGCGAGGGGTACCAGGTCGCAGGTGCGCAGATATCGGCTGACGTCTGGTACCATCCGAGTAGCAGCGGCGGGATGGGTGTTTCGCTTTAATAGACGAGCAAAGAATCCGATGACGATGCCGATGACGACCGACAATTGAGCAATCAATGACTTATTGCTTCACTCTCCTCAGATCTAACAAACGGACAGAACGACAAGATGAGTCAATTGCTGGGCAGGGCTGGTGTAATTAACTGGGTATTCCTCAGCGATTCCAGCGTGGCTGGTGCAAGGCAGATGCTGAGTCGCTGCAGCGTGTGCTGGAGTGGCGAGGCCTGCTTCTCGCATTCAGGCGCTTATAGGAGCCGCGTGTTAAATGCGGAGATGGATCTCAAGCGCCAGAACGGTCGATCAATTACTGCCAAGGCAAAATACACGCAAAATACCGAATGGTATACTAATGAGAATGCGGCAATCAAGGAGGCAGCGTAATTGTACATGTAGAAGCGCATGGGACTCGCTGTGTCAGGCAGTCGATCTCTGGAGACGCACAGGCGGTGTAGGTCGAGGCCGCAACAAGGGAGCTAGCGATGGCTTGGACGTGCAAGGAGTGCTGGACAGTAGGTAGTGTGCGTATTGTATCAATAATAGTGAGTCGTATTCAGAGCGCAGAAGGAGAGTGAGTATACAGTCGTAGTATGGTGCTGTGACAAGCTGCTATTGGGCGTAGCGACGAATTCTCGTCCCAGTCAGCGGAGCTTGGATCCTTGGAAACCCTCCCCACAATCAGCTATCGGTGGGAGAAGGACTAGAAAGAAAGCAATTGATTAGGAATAGCGAGAGGGAGCCAAAGAACAAGCATGGAAGACGCAGATGGAGCAGAGTCAGATTGTGGAGATTGATAGAAGGACGAGATGCGAGGTGGTGCTGCTATCTTCCAAAACGAGAACGAGGTGTGTGTGTCTTATTGTCATGTAGCTGCTGCCCGCTTCCCGCGTGCAGGCCGCGAACAAGTTGGTTGGCATTCTCTTGCGAGCCCGGCGTGGAGGGTTCTTTATTATAAGTTTTACAGAGCATGTGTCTACAGAATGGCGCACCAGAGATACGCAAGCACGGTTCCAGATGCGGAATGGAATCATCTACATGTACTCCACGGCGCCTCGTGGTGGTGGCTCCCGCATCAAGGCAAGAGCCTCAGCGACAGCACAGCTGCTGGCAATGGCTCCAAGGCGCAAAGTAGCTCCAGGTATTCCCGTGTCTTGCCTCCTTATCGCTTTGGGCGCGGCACAAGCTGTCTATAAGCCCCGGCGAGCATCAGCAGCTCCTGAGAGCCTGTCGCCTCCAGTCACGAGAAAGGGTCGACTCCATCGCTCGTCGCACGCTCTGCCACTCGGCTACCTGCCCTTGCCTTGGTTCAGCGTCCTTCGCTGGACAGCAATCACATCCCATGAGCGTCTCCCTCCCCGGATGCCCCGAGCCTCCGTGACCTGCGTCTGCGCTCGCCAATGGCGTGGCAGCTCGACGCCCTCTCAAAGACTCCAGGCTTGATCCTTTGCCTCTCTTGGGTAGGCCGCTTTCGCCAGACAGCAGCTTGTACATATGCGAGGCACAGTCTCCAAGATGCATCCGCGCTGCCGGCCGCGGTAGACCGGGGTCCTACAGGAACAAGCACGCCAAAGGAGCGAGCGAGCTGCTCCCGACTGCGGGGAGGCCATCAAGGGGACCATAGAGGGGCATATACTACATGTATGTAATAGCGAGTAAAGCAAAACAGGCTGAAGAAAGGCGAAACGCAAACAATGGACTTGGCCCCTCCTGTCGCCCAGAGCGACCATCTACAGATGTCAACAGACTGACCCGCAACGAAGTTTCGCTCTTTGGATCCCCCCCGCTTTGGAAGAGACCCAGCATGGGCCATTGCTTGTACATACATACGAGACGGCAGAGCGCTGTCTGCATGTTGGACCTGAAGAGAGCAGAGAAGCTGCAGGATTACCGATATACGGAGCAAAGGCCACCGCACGAACACGGAGGACATACCTGATCCTTACATGCTCGTAAGCTCCTTGCTTCAGAGGCATGTGAGGACGCATGTACTCCATACATGGACCTGTATGTGCGACGCGGCAGAGCAATGTTGTCCGCATCACGAGCCTCCACGGGGTATACAGGTATCTCAAGCTCAGACAAAGATGGCCCGGTATATCTACTTGCATTTGATGTCCTGCCCCGCCATGACAGCAGTCGCTACAAGGTATTGATACCAGTGCCGCCCCAGGGGTATCCATCCAGATGCATACTGTATCGCATCGCATCACATACTGATATCGCATATCGCCGACGGAGAGCTTGACTGCACTTTCTGGCCTACGACTTGCATGTGGCCGCGGGCTGCAATTCGCTGCGGCCAGAAAGCAACAAGCGTTGCTGCATGACACCATCTGGGGCTTTCTTTCTCTTTTCCACCATCAACCAACGGCCTATCACAAAGACAGACGCGCCTCACTCACCCCTCTCTCGTAGCCAATACATATGGGCCCCCCATGGGCCTCCCACACCCATTCAACTTCGATTCACCTCGCCATTCGATGTGGGAAGTGCCAGCGTGGAGCATTTAGTCGAGAAGGATGGAGGCCCTATGGCTTTGGTTGGCGGAAAAGGGGGAATCTACGCAGGCAACGTGCCTCCAACCACCGCTAGATCCAGGAACAGGTTGTCGTGTCGTCGCCTCAGGCGGGCCAGCGAGGCTATGGCAGCAAAAAGAGACGCATCCAAGCAAACGTGCGGCTTGGGCGGGCTTCCGCACCTCTTGGCGCGTGATTGGACAGGGCCCCGGGACCTGTCAGAAACCCCTCCTCCAATCCAGCTCTGAGCTTCCAAGACATTCCATTCGACGAAACGGCCACTGGCCCAACCAGGTGACGACGTGCGGCCCCAGTGAAACCCGCGTGGTGGACGAGCAGCCAAGCCACGCTCTCCTGACTGGACGGCTTGGGCCTGACACGAGTCGAGCCACTTGAGCTAAAGGGGAGAATTCCGTCACTCCTCCACAATAAGCTTCCCGTCGAGTCTACTGCTAGTTTGCTATAGTACAGTGTAGAGCAGCCAAGTATTGAGCTGAGCTGTAGGTCTGCGGGGAGGGAGAGGAGGGGCTTTTGCTGCCACTACCCGTACTGCGACAAGCACATACTTGGGTATAAGCAGGATACTACTACTAAATACTACCTAAGTAGGTACTCCCGCATCGCCGCTTCAAAGACCACTGCGCATAGCAAGCAGAAGGATGAACGACGAAGCCCCGTCAGGATCCAAAGATGGACCGTTGGCGGGTAGCTTGTAAGCAGAAGCGGGCAACACCAGCGGACGCAACAAGACAATGGAGCTGAACGTGACCTCGAGCAAGCGCTGGGGTGATGAACTTGTCAGAACCGTGTTGGAGGCTTTTTTCCTGTAACAAAGAGCAAAACGGCAGCGGGTAACGGTACGGTGCGAGCGGGGCGTTTCCACATGGCGGCTTGGAGTGGCTTGGACAAAGGAAGAAGAGCAACAGCTTGTATGTAAATTCTTACTGACAAGCATATAGCGCCACTTACAATCAACTTACCTACCTATACATGAAGGGTATATACAAAGTATATGCAAAGAAGAAAATTCGATCGAGACTCCATAAGAATTCTAGACTCAACATCTAGAATGTCCCCAGCAACCATATGCATGACAGTGCAAAAAGAGAAAAGAAAAGAAAAAAAGTCGAGGGTCCAGAAATGCCCCATCTCGCAGAACAATGACGATAGATTGCAATGCTAGTAGTGTTCTATTGTATATAAGCGGATGATCCGCTGGCGGCCGTCTCTTAGCCCGTCGCTCGCGCTAAAAGCAATCCATCACAGAAGCTAAAGGATGGCGGTACTTGTGATGAGGGCTTTTATTGTGCTACGGCCCATGTAGCTTTTTCAATCCTCTTGGTCTTTTTTTAACATTGCTGCTATCGCGGCAAAAGAGATAGCTGAGACAGCGGGGTTTCTCTAAGCTCATGTGAGGATAAGAGGTTTTTTTTTTTTTTTAAGAACTTTACTTCCTCTTCAATGCAAGATGTTGAATGCCTAACTTGATTTAATGCCTCTATTGATAGACTAGCTTAGGTACCGCTGAATTGCTAAAGATTGATTTCGTGTTTGAGTCACAGAGACTAGACTCAATCGATGTCGGTGATGATCTTTGAGCTTTGCTTGTGCAAGGGTAGCTTGGGGGAGCTCTTTGTGCATACATCTGCTAGCCGCCGCAGCTATTGGCTCCCAGCCAAGCCGTGGCTCTCTTGATGGAGGAGGGGGAGAAGCTGTCAGTTGATCCCCCGCCAGACACGGGGAATTCTTGCTTGCCCGTCAAAAACAAGCTGCAAGCCATCAAGAATACGTCCCTCTCGTATTCACTGAGCATGGTCGGCGTCACCATCATCATACATTCTTGGTACAGTACAATTTAATTTATTTATTTATTTTAACTCCGTAGAGCAATGCAACATTAGATCAAGAATCAGGGCAGCTCTACAGATACATGTAGCTAGCTAGCTCCATGAGCCATTAAAACCAAACCAAAACAGAGAAGCACCGTCACATCATCACAGCGCGATAATGCGGCACCGCCATCTGACTTTTTGGGCTAAAATGAAGAGCGCAGAGTCCTGTGACTGGCCACGTGGAGAACGAGAGCCGGCTTTTGCCACAGTGGATGATTGAGAGAGAAGCGAATAATTAAGAAATAAAAAAAAGAGGAGCTGTTTATCTTTTTTGTTCTTGTCTCTACCCAAGGTATCTTTTTCCGGCGTGGCTTAGATGGAGTTGCGAGTTACTTACATAGCGGGAGAATTTCTGGGCCGTCCATCTGGTGACTTTTTTGTAAAAGCCGAAGCATACGTTTCTTTTTGCTTGCCGGGCGCTTGCTGCTGCCGTGTCATTGGCGCGTAATGGAAAAAAAAAAAGCACATGTGTACAAAAGAAAACGGGAGAGGGTGATTTACGGAGATGTCAAATCGTCTGATCATTGAACTACTAGCGTCAAGACGGTATGCGCCATTGTATGATTGTGTGATGTTACGCCAAACGGAGGATTCATTCTTTTTTTTTTTTTTTTGCCGTTAGGACTAAAAGAGGGAAAAAAAAAGGTTCCGTTGGAAAGCTGGGATATTTTGTTGATCGCATCACACGCCCATCCTTTTCGTGTCGTGACTAACATTGATTGTGTGTGTGTGTGTGTGTGCTCCGGCACTTTGCTGCATCATCTCAGGCTCGGGCGACGATTAACATCCCATCCAGGGGGAACAGGGACATCTAACTGTAGTCACGTTTCCCCAGGGCGAGCAGATCGAAGCAACAGCGATGACGGTCACCATTTTTTGCGCTCGTGATGGGCGGCGCTGTGGCTCAGCTTGTGCTTCTGCTTCTGCTTCTCTTTCTTTTTTCCTTGATTTCTTCTCCGATTGTTCCGCAGATCCGGCTTCTTGGAGGGGGAGGGGAGTCCACCGCTGCACACCATTTTTTTTTTCTCTCTCTCCACCATCTTTTCAAGGCAGACAAAGTAGGTACATGCGTTGCGTTACGCGCTGGCGTCAAGCCCGTGTAAGCTCTCTCTCTCTTCTATCCACGGCTTCGCGATGCGATGCGATTACTTTCGGCATGTAGGCGCGCCAAACGCGGGCATAACCCGTGCCGCAAACTTCGGTCCTTTGCAGAGTAGTATTCCGTTACCTACTACATACCCACCGTCAACATCCATTCATTCTTGTAGACTTTCAAAAGATCAATCCTCTACTGTGCATAGAGAGCAGGTATTTTCTTCACTTTGGCAACTGTGATAGGCCAAAAATCCAATCACCAGTCCCATTAGGCAATGCCCGAACAAAAAGGGAAAGCTACTAATACCCTCTAGCCGCAAGCTATCAAAATCTCATTCCCACCAGCTCCAGCCAATGGAAACAGACGCAGCAGGACCATTTTAGAAGGGGAACATGCCTCCATCCCCATCCAATGATTCTTCTCCAAAAGCGGCAACAAAAGCAGCCCGCGAATGGGAGCCGTGGCGGTGAGCACAAAAAACATGACCACGAGATTTGCCCAAATGGAAACTTGGCGATCTCCACACACACGCATACTACTACTACACGCACCTCTTTTTTTTTCTTTTTGCTGCGCGAACGCGAGACACGCTTATAGGTTCCTTTCTTTTTTTTTTTCAACGGGCTTCTGGCTTCGTGGGGCGTCGAAACGTGACACGTCTTTTTGGGGGTGGGTTTTTAGCGTCCACTGATACGTTCAAGCGAGCTCTTTTGCCTTTTATACTGGAAAGATGGATGTTTATTCGTTGAAATTATGGGCGGCTATGGTGCCGCTTCCAATGACCCTTCATGCCTACCCTACACTTTTTCTATTGAATCACAGGATTCACTAAACAAACAGCTACAACTACCTAGCATTAAAGTGAAAAAGGGCGTCTCTTAGCACCAGATCATCTGAGACCCAGCCTCACCATTTCCATCAAAACAAGGCGCGCGCAACACTAAAAGGAATACTACTATACCCAACTGTATACACGAAATCCTTCAAAGAGGCGCCGCCACAGCGCACCGCGTCTCTTCCAATCAGACACGCAAAAAAAGAACTCCCATCCCCAGCCTCCATATCACACACACACATCGCGCGCTTCATGTCTGCCTTGTAGCCTGGCTGTTTTTCCCAACTCCGCGAATCCCCTTGTTCGTGACTTGGCATTTAGGCAAGGGACCAAAAAGTAACCATGTCTGCGATCCTTCCTTTTGTAGTGCTCTCATGCATACGACGTACGGAGTGCATATTGTTCCGATGATCGGAAAGCATGTCATGTAGGGGAGACTTGTCTGAAACAAGAAGACCTTTCTTTTTTGGTGATTGATGGAGCTTGTATTATTTTACCCCAGGAAATTGTAAATCTTAATTGCAATTGGCTGCATATGGACATGGCATGTTTAACAACTGCCGGGACACCTTTTGCTACCCCTTGCAATCGTTGAACACGTACTTTCCCGCCCTCAACTTTGACAACCATCCCCCCCCCCTTCAAACTGGCCGTCTCTCTCTTTGTTGTCTCCCCAGTCTAGGCCATTAGTATTTAGTCTATTATGCAATGCGTGTGATAGGGCACCGTCACAACTGCTCTCGACAGGTACTAGACGCAGGGGGGCCCCCGAGATAAACGAACTAAAAAGTTGGAGGAGGGGGGACATATGCGTTGGCCCTGCGTCTTTGGGGGGCTACGACCCTTTCCGAGTAAGAAGGAAGAATGCGTTGGCCGAATCCTTATCGAATGCACACATAGCTTGGGAGCTTTGATAGCTTAGTGAGGCTTATCTAGGCATGTGCACCTGTTTCTTCGCTGGCATGAGGCTTCTTTGTGAACATACTCGGTGTACTACCTTCATGTTAGTAGGTATCGTGGCTTGTATGGTGTTGTACCACCAAGTAGACCAAAGTTCTCTCATGGAAGCTATCTCGGACATTTTTTTCAGCAAACAATTAAAGGATCTTATTATAGCTATCCAAGTTAAAATCAATGGCTCATGTACGTACAATGCATATATGCAAGCTATTACCCTAATCCCTTGCCTTGAAGATTTACCAGCTCTAGTCCTTTTCCTGTCCTTTGGATTGGAAAATAATTCGCTTACCATTTTCGAATCCAGTCTTTCCCACTTTCTTTTTTTATGGCCTTTGAATCGTCAAGCTTCGTTGTTGTCATCGTCCTCTTGCCACACGGGCAAAAGTAAGTCCACCACAATGGGTTTGCTGAACAGTTTGCCTTCGGTATGAGGATAGCTGCCCTGCATGATGGCCGCGTTCACAACACATGTCTCCTTGCGGCCGGTTCTCCCCGCCAATGCTTCATAATCACAGCCATCGGATTCCTCATCACCCCCATAGCCCACTACATGCTCGTTGCTGATGCTGTTGTCGCCACTGGAGCTATCACGACCGCCTTTCTCTTGGGCAGCAACGCTAGAGCCCTGCTGAGCTGAGATTTCCGAGAATGCCTCCGCGGACGCTGATGTCGTGTTGGCTGTTTGTTGGTCGTCCTCATAGCTCGGCCGACCCGGATGAGACCCGTCGTTTGCGAGGGCCGGCATCTTGCTCGTTTTGCCGGTGAGATCAACCAGGCTCATCTTGTTGTTACCCGCACCCGGGTCCTCCCAGCCGATGGAGACTCTCTCAGCGTAGGGCTTGTGCTTGTTCTTCAGGTCCCAGAGCACTCGCTCGGCCCCCCGCCCGTCGTGAATGTGGCCGCAGACAGCTAGCTTGGGTCTCACTCTCCAGAGCGCGTGTCGCAGGGCCTCGCAGCCGGCAGGTCGCCGACCCTCCGGTGTATCGCAGTGTGTACGTGGCGGCGTGTGTGTCACTACAATGTCTGTCTCGAGCGGGATGAGTTCCCACAGCGAGGTGAGATCCGTGGTGCTGTCCTCGAGGCTTTTTGGGGCCTCATAATAGAAAGCCCAAAGCCCGCTCCGAGGGGAGTATGGCGAGCCGAAGACGGTAAATTCCGTACGCGGCCCTGTGGATGACTTGAGACGGATAGTTGCTGAGTCGTGGCACAAATAGGTGATGGACGGCGATGAAGTCAGCAATTGGATACACTCAGCCGGATCCTGCTTGATCTTGTTATGGAAGCTGTCGCCATGGTGGAAGTAGAAGTCCTCATCCAGCGTGACATCGTGGTTCCCTGGAAATTGCAGGCTTCACCATCAGCACAGAACAGATCTGGTCATTCTCATTTCAGAACAGATGGCAGGCACTTACCGGCCACGACAATTTTGGCCTCAAAGTCAGCCTCTTCGAGCCATTTAACTGCTCTGGAGAGCTTCACGTCGTCACAATCGACTGGTTAGCTCGCTGCATAGAATCATGACGTCAAAGGCGCTGCAGTAACTTACCTCCGACTTGCTTCCCTTGTTGGTGAGATCTCCAGCATGGATCAAGATGTCGCCGGGCGGGAGTTTGACGGTGCAATTGTGAGTATCCGAGATGCAGACGATTCTCGTCTTCCGCAGCTTTCGGGTTGCCATGGCGATTGATTTCGGCGCCGTTTATCGCAATAGGTGCCCAAGTAAGAAGGGATAGATGAGTAATTGTCTGCTTTTCCAGGAAGAGAATGGCCAGCTAGAGTAGACGCGATGAGTTGCTATTATATATGTGTGTGGGAAATTATGCACCGTCTTCACAGGCACGTATTGATGCGTTCGATGCTGATACATGTACTTGCCTGCCACCTTGAGTACCACCAGTATCTAGCCGTGACGCGTGATTGGCCGACAGGGGTGCTGCTGTGCAACTCCATGTACACCGGTTCTCTCAACGTTTGGCTATTGTTTGCGTTGCGCTGCAATGCCATTTGGCGGTTTAGCTGATTGAGCCCTCAATTCGCGCAGTGCTGTCCAAATATAGATACGCAATTGGACTATGAGGTCATCATACACGCGTACCACCGTCCGTAGGCCTCTGGTAATTTCTCGTTTATGTAGGTAGGTTAGATTAAACCTCATGCTGTAATACTCCCACAGATGCAGTTTAGAAGAAGCATCTTGAATCTGTGATGTGATGTGATGAGCCCCAACAGGGTGTTTCCACCGTGCCGGGATCTATATGGTGTTAGCTTTTGAAATGCCCTGCAACTTCGCACCGTATATTCATACACAATTACATATGCAGGTTAGGATTGGAATCCTTGATAACGACGCCAGCCACGCCTCTGCACGGCTGTCACGCGGGTTTTCAGCTTTACAGCTTGAACTGCCTCTTGGGCTCGAATAGGTATTCATTGGCCGGCTTCTCATCCGCTGTGTGTAGGCCTTGTTGTTTGCTGAACTAGGTATATTCTCCACCGTGGCTGGACTGAATGCCTTCACAGCTCACCATTCCCAGAGGCAGAGAACCATTGTCCCCGGCATTCAGCTGAACTCTGGCTCCCTGCCGCAAGTCTGGCCTCGTACGGCGTTAACCGTGTAATTGATGCACTGACGTATGTAGTCATGAATTTCGGTGAGCTCGACGGTAGCACGGAGAGAGTGCAGGCAATATTATGCCGTAACTTGGCATTTGGTTTTGACAGTGAAGTTGCATGCTTTGCTAGATGCTAGAGTTGCAACGCACCAGCATTAGATTACATACAACTGCATGATGACGACGGCAGAGCATGTATAAGGGAGACGGCGGTTGAGCATTCATGTGCATGTACGGAGTACAGTATGTAGCCATGCGATGCTTACTAACGCTGCAAGGACGTGCATGTACATGTATTCGGATTGTGTCGTGCATCAACATGTATTCAGATTGTGTCGTGCATCAAGTGCTTTCCACGTTCTTGTTTTCCAGAGACAGACCGCTATTAATTAGCGTACTTGCCTCATGTATCGTTGCCTCACTTTTTTGTCTTCTTTTTTTTTTTTTTTTTTTTTTTTTTTTTTTTTTTTTTTTTTTTTCGCTAGCAGGCTGAAGGAGACAATGACGCATGCAGCGGCGGCTGCACAGGAGCTGTTACGCGCTCTCTGGGTGGTGTCATTCAATTTCTCTTATAGGTACTGGTGAGGCAGGGCTGATTCTATGCCACAGCTTCTTTCCCTTCCTTTGTCACAAATCTGACTCTGCAGTGCATTGGCTATATAAGGTACGTGGCGAAATGAGTAATTCGTATGGATTGTTTACACACATATGAGGGCATCGTGAGGGTCTTGAATAGAAGTCGAAAGCCTCACATGAAGCAGCACTTGCAACACTTGTGCAGGCACACGGGCAATGCCCCCTTTCTTCTCACCCCATTTATGAGCTGTCTTTGAGCTGCTCGCTACTGGCAGTGCTTGTACTTGTACGACTAGTCCCGACAGAATTTTCCCTCCGTAGCAGTATCCGATACCTCGCGACGGTCCCGTGCACGTACTCCGTGCCACGGCCCAGGTCGGTTGCGGGTGAGAGTTTGCAAGGATGGGGCCTTGTTGTCTGGGGCAATACGGAGTGCAGGCCCGGGAGCCACAGCAGGGCGCTTTGTCCCAGGCAGAGAGAAGAGCCCACTCATCTCATCCACGCAAACGCTGTGTTATACTTTGCAAGCCGCATCATGTGTTGGTGCTTGGCTGTGACGGCGTTTGGCAGCATGGCGATGTGACCTTGGTGGTGTTGACTTGCAATATCCGGTCTCGCGTCCAATTAACTTCGGCAATGTCAGATAAGGAATCAGGAGGCACTGCACACATCAGGTGCACCCCAATTACAAGCGCCACCACTTCGAGGACCGCTGCATGCTACTGTAAATATGCGGTGGCAGGGGTCCGACGTCTGCCTCACAGCGCTCCGTGTCTGCTGGAAACTGGCGGCAGGGCTCTGTAGCAACATGCGAGCCCCGCCATCATTACATGGAGCCACTAGATACCTGGTATTGCTAACTGCGCAGCCCGTGCTCTGATCTTCCTCTGTGCTTCCATCTTCCCTTCTCACACAACAGAGTGGGGGTTTTTGCAAGGCTCAAATGAAGAAAGAAAAAAATAAGAAAACTGTAAACCCGCTTTGCAGAAAGTTTCTTCATCATGGTAATTAAACGCAGTCAACAGCAATAAGTTTGAGTTCCACCAAATGCTCATCCATGTCGAGGAAATAACCCAAATAGACCTGGCGTCATGACAGGCCCAGGCCTTGGTAAATTAGCGGGTGGGCCAGGCCTGGAAAGCCCGCCAAACCAACAGAACAAGAGCGGCGGTATGGCCGGGATGCGCAGCCAGATCCTTGACCGCATTGAAGCCAGCAATTAACAGCCCAGCTGCAGACCAAGGTACTGCTACTCTGCTGCTGCGGGCAATCCATGCAATGCTGGCGCAAGCACGCTGCGCCGCCAGGTTCCGGCTACTTGCAGCGCCGCCTGTACATGCGCTGCAGCACCACCACGGCACTGCGCTGCGTCCCCTTTAGCAGCACCACCAGTAGCGCTGCTCGCTAGAAGCCAGAGCGGTTAGCCAGCGGACCAGGCCAGCCAACCACGACGCCTCCTCCAACCTCCATCGCCAACTCGGCCTCTAGCTCGCCTCTCTCCCCCTTCTCCAGCGAGATTGCAACACTCGCAGCATCTTCTTTCGCCTTGCGGCTGGAGCTCCTTGACTTGTCGACGCTCAACTGGTTCTTTGTGGCGTGTGCATTGGCCGGCTTGATTCCCGTTGTGTTGTCAGGAGAGCTTCTTTGTTGCGTGAGATTTAACCTCGGATTCTTTCACTCGTTTATTTGCAGCTGAAAAAAAAAAAAAAAGAAAAGCCAAAAAAAAAGTTACTGCATGTCTCAGGGGATCGCGACAGACCGACTTCACGAATCTTGGTGAACTTGGTGGGCGCGCGAATCAACCACTTTGACCGCCACTACCAACCACTTTCTCCTTCTCAACTCCATATTCGATCTACCATTTTTTTTATCACTGCCGCATCACATTTACTGCACAGCTGTCATTTCTTGACCCGATAACGCATACGCCATATACGCAATAAGAGCAGAGTTGCTGGTATCACTCGGTTCGACTACTGCTATGGCTGCCATTTCAGCGGCTCGGGGCGCTCCCACGGCCCTGACGCCACCGAGCAGCAGCCATGGAGACGAACCATCTTGGAGGTACCGGAACCAACACGAAGTAAGTTTGCGACGACGGCCAAGTTTTCTTTTCTTTCACCGCCACATACCCATCACTTGTGCCATCGCAACGCCTGCATGATATGGTCTGATGGGATCCTTTGGAATGTTGGGGGGGACGTGGACTAACCTAGTTGCTGTCGTTTAGGAGGCCTATGACGAAAATGGTGCTGGATATTACGGCGACGAATATCCTCGCCAGAACGGACACTTCGACTCGAGCTATGACGCAAAGACACGAAAGATGCATTCGGCGGATACTCTATCGAACACCCAGTGGGATGCACATGCCGAGACTGGCGTCCAGTCGCCCGTCGAATTCGACAACATCCGGTCGGATTGGTCGACTGGCGAGCCTGAAACGGATGAGACGACCCGTGGGCGGGCCGATTCTACGGTCACCAGCGAGGTGGAATCCAAATGGATACACCGGGACAAACTGGCACAGATAGAAAGCGAGGAGCTGCAGGCAGCTGGCTTTATCCCCAGGTCACGCGCCCCCAGCAAGCAGCGAAGAGACAAGAGTGCCCGGCGGGGCACCGACGCCGGTGAGCATCTCCGATTGAAGCAAGATCAGGTACCCGAGTCTGGAGAGGCCTCGAAATCTGCTTTGGACCTGAGAACCCCGGAAGAGGCGGCGGATGAACAGGAGAACAACTCTGCGCAAAACGCAAAGGGGGGATCTCGGATACCTGTTCCCAAGGTGAGTCAAGCAACACATGCACCACAGGTGCCATGCCGGGCCAGCATTGGCGTCATCTGTTGACGTGGGCTAATCATTGTACAGACACGCTCCAGGAGTGCCAGTGCCACTCTCAGAGAACTGACCACCAACATCCCTCCCGAGAAGCCTAAGCCGGCGCAGCGCTCTGCTACAGAAACTTCCCCCAAGAAGATTGGAGCCGCTGGCCGCAAGAACTCGGAGCCGGCAAACGCGAAGCCGAAGACGGCGGCTGGTAGACCCAAGACTCGCTCAGGTCCCAGCAAAGATTCTACAACTACACGACCTACTACACGCTCCGGAGAGGCTTCTCTGAGCAGTAGCCGTCAGCCCGAGGGCAACCCACCATGGATGGTTAATAGCTACAATCCCGATCCTCGTCTGCCACCCGAAAAGCAACTCATTCCCACCGTCGCAAGGAGACTTCAGCAAGAGAAGTGGGAGCAAGAGGGCACATTTGGTACTGCTTATGATAAGGACTTCCGACCCTTGAACGACAGCTCGCTGGTGCGAGAGAATTCCATGCCGTTGGGAGAGCGAGAGCCTAAGCAGGAACCTCCAGCTCAAGAGGAGATGGAGATACGAGCACAAACACCCGAAGCAGGGACGTCGGATGAGTGGCCGCTCAAGGCGGAAGCTCCCAAGAGCCCTCCTCAGATGCGGCTGGGCTCATCCTATTCCACGATGCCCAAGATCTCAGACATGCAAACACCAAAGAGCCCTCTCCCTGGCCAACGACCCCCCATGACTCCTCAAGGAACCCAAGGAACAGCTCAGTCTCAGAGCCAGCTCAGCGAGAAGCCCCAGACCCCCCAGAGGATCCCCGATGTTCCCGACGACCAAGACCAGAAAGGCGGCTGCGGCTGCTGCGTCGTCATGTAAATCAGAACTATGCAAGCAAGCACAGCGATGCAGTTTTATTTCTTCTTCTTTCTCTCTCAAAGCAACTGCGAAACTTTTGGCATTCACACATGTTATTATAACTAGGCAACTACTACCAAAGAGCATAAATCAACTAATCCGTACATATCGAGAACACTCTTTTTTCTTCTTTCTTTCTTCAGCATCCTTTCTTCCTTTTTTTTTTTAACGACGTTACGAACTACCCCCAAAAAGCTGTTTGACCTAAGCCGGCAATGTTTTCCTCTTGTTAAACAGCAGCTATCTGTCGGCCAACTGATTACCCAAGCGACTTGATCGATTTTTCCTTTTGTCCCCCCCTTTATTTTTCGCGCAACACCCCTGGTCGAGCCCCGAGCTAGAGTTTTAGAGAGAGCAGCGTACAGCACATGTGTTGAATTTGGGGTCTCTGATCCAACAACGCGAGAGACTGCAGTTAGCCCTCGATGGGCTGTGGATGAAAATATGCGGCAGTTGATGAGAGCAGAGAGCAGAAGACGAAAAAAATACATATATACCATATCGCCTATATACACAAGAGAGGAACCTGCTCGGGGCTACTACCGCATTCTACTACCGCATTCTGTACTTGTTTTATCAAGCAGATTCTGGTTTGATTCCTATGATGGTTTTGACCCGCCAATCTTTATATAATACTCTCTTTTTTTTTTTTCTGTTTTGTTTTTGTATTTTTGCGTTGCGTTGCGTTGCGTTTTTCCTTTACTTTTCCTTTTTGTTTTTGAGTCTTTTCAGTTATTCGTTACAAGAGGCGGCCTTGTTGTTCTTTTCAACCTGTCTTGAATTTTCTCTCGCTTTTATCTTATTGTTACAAGCTTTCTTAAGAGAAGGGTGTTTTGGGCGCTGGAGCTTTTTTGGAGGGAAGGGTGGAAAGGGGGAGGGGAGGGGAGGGAACTTTTTTTTTTGTGATTTTTTTCTTCTTCGCCTTTTTAGGTATTTTCTGAGAAAGACTGAAATCCTCAAATCCTGGAGAAAAGAAGAATGATTTGCCGGTGTGCTCTATGGTGATGTATGTGTCAAGATTGGTGGATTTTATGTGAAAATTTGTAGATTGTCGTTTTTATAGAAATATTCCCTCTTTTTTGCTAAGCGAGCGGGTACTTGGCAGATGAAGTTACTACTGGTAGTATTACATCCAATTTGAGATTCTTCATTATAAGAGATTACCATCTGGCGACACGATAAAAGGGGGGCATTGTGATGAGCAGCCCTGGAAAGCTTAATATGTTTGTAAACAGAAACCGTAAACTCTAGCTGGGATTTTTACGCGTGTTGACAAAGTCAAACTCAACCCTGTCATGGGGGCTGTCGTTTGCTAAGGAGTTCACGGATCAATGACGTTTGTTTACTGACTGCCAATTATCACATCTATTCAATAACGCCTGCTCAATAGCTTTCTTCCCCCCACGCAATGAATTTCTATTCCGGGAGAGACATCAGTGGGACGCGCGTACGGACCAACCTGTCTCAGGATCACACATAAACAGCAGATCGAATGGAAAGCTTCTAGAAACCAGCTGACTCTTTCAGGACTGTCCTACGAAAAAATGAGGCTGGACTTCCTAGACGCGGGTGGACAGGGCGCGCACTAACAGCGGCCACGGGCGTCAATCAGCCCTTTCCTTGGCAGGATTGTAACTGCCGCCTTGGCCTCCAATTCACATGTGGCGTTTTGACGGATACAACGCTGCATCACAAGGACAGTACATCTGAAAAGGACGATTCCGGCGAGGATGAATGATGCCCAGTTTAGGCATCCAGTGAGAGATTTGTGTCTTCTTTTCTTTTCTCCCCCCATCGCTCCCTCTCATGTCGCCTCCCTCTCTTCATGGCTGATTTTATTGGACGAGAGTGAAAGGAGAGAGATTCGACGTAATAATGCCACTCCGGCAGAGGCTGAGCCGCCGCTGAATCAAATCAAGTGAATGATAGGCCCGGCAATGGCGCATTGCTTAAATTTGCGGAGGCGGAGACTCGCCCCCTGCAACAGCTGCAGCATTTCCATTGTTGTAGGGCCGTCAGCAGCCCCTCTCTCGCTCTCCCACCCCCTGGGCAGGCGCCGCGGCACTTGCTGCTCCTCGCCCTGAGACAAGTTTCCAGCTTGTCCAAATTCGTGCTCTGGGGTCACTTTTTTTTTTTTACTTTCTTTTCTTTTTCTTTTCTCCCTCTTTCTCGTCCTCAGTTGGCGGGCGCGTGCTTATTTCTGCGTCTATCCTGCTTTACCCTTGGAGACGTTAATTGTATGTACAGCCCTGCTTCTTTGATCCTCCTTGCAGCTGTTGACGTGTCCCTCTCTCTTGTGCTGCCTTAGTGGCCTGTGGCGTTGTTACCGAATACATATACCCAGGAGTATGCGAGCACAGGGGGCGATAGCCTGCGAGGATACGACGAGCTAAGACGATCGAATCGAAAGTCCCGGACGAAGCAGACTTGCTGAAAATCCTGGCTACAACTACAGCTACAGCGGTAGCAGCAACGACAGCGACGGTGGCGGCAATAGCAACGACAACGGCGATTCCAGCAATAGCAGCAGTAGCGACAGTAACAGCGATTGGCAACGACATCAACAATTCCAGCACTAGCAGCACTAGGAGCCAAACTAAGAAGAAAAAGAAGAGGAAAAGGGGAACGAGCAGAATATGCGGTCGCGGGGCGGCTATCTTATGCTACGAAGACTCGGGATCGGGCGATGGATGTCGTTTATGTACGATGGCATGCAGGGGAGCCCCAAGAGGTAGCAGAGGCGGTGGCAATGAGTGCAACTATACCAGAGGTCGCAGCGGCACCAGGGATCGAAGCTATATCCGATATTGCAGCTGCATCAGGCATTGCAGCTACCAAGCGAACGTGGAAGGTTACGGTACAGGCAAACGACCGCCCCTCGTTTGTTGCCACCATCACAGACCCGTTCCTTGAAGCAGAGTATAAAGATGTGTTTGAAGACTATCTTCGGAATTCGGACCGGCAGCATTGGAGTTTGCAGAGCTTAGAGCTTGAAGATGGCACAGACGACATATCACGCGCGGAAGATAGAATACAGGCGTACGGGGAGATGCTGCTTGGTGAAATAGGCCTGTTTAGACCCGGGCTGCTTCGTGCGGAAATCAAAGAGGTCCAGCTTGTCATTGCTGAACATCATGATCACGCTTCATCCGAAGAGGGGGTGCGTGGAGGCATCCACTGCCTCGCATGGGAACTTCTCGAGTCTGTCAATCATCCGCTGCGGCCGGACTTGCATCTGAAGGTGACCAGAGTGAGCGACTTTGACTTTGCTGGTCAACCACATCGGCCTCTGGGGCCGCCGCGATCGCTATCGAGCGTACAAGGCAGTGTGAACGGGGTCTTTCACGTGCTTCTGGTGATTGCTCGAGACTTTAGTCGCAGGGGTGCAGCTCGTGACCCAGAGCCTGATCTTGCGCAGTGGCCGCTGATGAGCGTGCAGAAAAAGTTAAAGAGCCGGATGCTGCTGGAAGTGGTGCGGCCGGGCAGCATTGAAGAACTGGATGAGCATCTGAAGGTGAGGGCAGGGCACGGGATGGTGTTTAATTTAGTGCACTTTGACCTTCACGGAAGGATCATGCGTGATGAGTATGGCAATCAAGTGCCCGGGCTTCTCTTTGCCAAAGGCTATCAGGCATCCAGCCCTCACAGGCATGCAGTGCCGCCAACGCATCTCGCTAGGGCAACAGATGTTGCCAAAGTGCTGGCGGAATGTCGTGTCGAGAACGTGGTCCTCAACGCGTGCCTCTCGGCCTACAACCGAACGGGGCCGACAACGAATCTGGCACACATCTTCCTCGAACATGGCATTCTCAACGTGTCAGCCATGTGGTTCTATGTGCACTGGAAAACGGTGACGACCTATCTCGGGGCGTTCTATAACGAGCTTCTCATCAAGGGCACTGACTTCCACCTGGCCGCGCAGCGAGGACGAGACGCCATCCGGAAGAACCCCACATGCAGGACGGGAAAAGCGTATGAGGATTCCTTCCTGTGTGTCAATTACACCAGAAAGTTTAGCAGGCTTGGTGCAGTTCAACGAGAGTCAAGCCCGACGCCGTCCACGCACTCTGCAGATTCGTCGACGTCCACTACATCGATGAAGAGCTTCATGAGCGGAAAGTGGCGAGGCTCGCCCCGACTCAGCGACAGTTTTCTCGTTGCAGATGAGCCCATCATGCGATTGGAGCTCCATTTACTGGAGCTGGAGTACAAGCTCATGACGTCTCGGGTTGTGTACGCGAGCGACTTGCGCAAGGCCTCAGACTCGGACCTAAATGTGACCATTGAGAGGATGGTGAGCATGTGGCTGAACACAAACCTGATTGACGAAGTCTTCTATTACAAGGCCAAAGACTTTGCCAAGCCCAGGTTTCTCGCGGGCACGGTTTCGCACCGAGAGAAGCGCACACGGGCATTTAATGGAGGTTACTTGCAGCTGCTCTTCCCGCGGCCGGTACGGGCTCTCCGGCAGACGCTGCACATCATCCGGGATGTGGACCCGGTGGTGGATCCCGGCACGCAGGCCGATCCGCTGGAGAACCAGCGGAACGAAGACCGGCGCGTCCTGGTGGAAAGGGGGTTGCAGAGGTTCGCGGAGCGGCTGCATGAAGAGGGACACAGCTATATGCTGTTCATTGGCAGTCGGGATGCGCAGTGGTGGCGCGAGCACTTACAGCACCTGAGCGGCGAGTGGTGGTTGAACATGGCATGGAAATATACGGTGCATAGCCGATATGTGAGGGATGTGACACTGCTGGCGGGAAATCGAAGGGAGGTCCCGCGGACTCTGCAGTGATATTTCTGACTCAGCGGAAAAGGCGAGCTATCGGTCAGCCGAGGTAGGCTTTTGATCGAGGTTGTGTGGTTGATTCGGGAGGCCCGGCGAGAGCGGGCTTGGCTGACCACCATCCAACTAGGAGAGGCACCAAACCGAATAGTCCGGGAAGGTAAGGTGGCATGATTGTTGTTTTCTTCCAGAGATGATTTGTTGGGAGTGTGTAATTATTTCTTCATATCTTGTACATGGAGCGTTGCATAGGGCATGGACAAAGGAGTCAAAATCTCAAGGGTTCATAATTAGAGCATGGCATGGAGTATAAAGTCAGGTGTTATTTAGTTTTACATGGACTTGAATATAATGTTTAGCATTGTAAAGGCTACTGGCCCTTGCATCCATTACCTCTACTGCATGTTTTACCTTGGTATATTTAGAGCTGCTGCTGCTGCTGCTGCTATTACTGATCAATATTTTCAAGCATAGTTGGAATCGAGATGTATAAGCTTAAATAAATTAATATAAATGGCAGTTAGTGCATTTGGGCCTAGCCAGTTACGTGTATGATAATTATGTAGACTATGTATACACTTCTAACAATCGGTATGTTTTCTGCATGAACACGCTATGGAGCCAATCCGAAGCGCGGATCGCTCTGATTGAATAAGCCATGCATGTCGTACATCACATACATTACATACATGATGCAGGCCAAGACAAGGATGCTTTTAATGGAGAATGGCAGATGCTACATAAAGGGAAAGGGTCTGCCAAAGTCGGGTAAGCATGACTTCATCCTCCGCTGATCTTATTCTCTTCTCCGGCTTTCCACTTTGCGGCTCGGATACTTGTGCTGTTGCGCCTTGCCGAGCTTGCAGACACCAGACGCTGCGACATGCCTCGGACGGTCGGAAGATCCGGCTGGGGATGCCGCTGGATAGGGGTGGTGGTGATGATTCAGCGTAAGGCTGAGGGGTGCGAGTAGCTGCTACTTGGCATGTCGCCGGGGCAGAGGTCGAGTCCGCGGCTCCGGGGGGGATATTCGGGACAGGAGAGCAGCATCCGAGTGGAATATTCTGGCAATCTGGCGAGTGGCTTTTGATAAATGCCCATTATCGAACCATCTTTGGCGACGGTTGGAGCTCGACCGTTTTATATCAAGCCACTCACTCTGCGTGGCTGCAGCTGTCAAAGCACTACAGGCACTATTCGCAAGTACCGGGTACGCAGCATCCTCGATTTCATCGGCGTCGGACGGTGGGGCGTTGCGCGTTAGCGAGGGGAGACAAGTGACGTACTGGTTACTTCGTTCTTTCGCCTTCCCAGCAAAAGGCCGTCTTCTGATTTATGCTTCATTCTAATTTCTCATTCTTCCCTCACACGAATTGATATCGGCTGTCATCGTATTCCTCCTCCCTTATTAGCGAGCGCCCTTTTTTTTTATTCATTCTTTTTTTATTTATTCAGCAAGCAGAAAGAAAAAAAAAAGACCGATACGGGAAAAGCGGACTCGCCGGCGCGGGCAAGCGATATAATTATATCCAAGGACCTCCTAATCTGTTTTACCCTGCGACCTACCTATTCGTATACCTTACCTCTATATCCACCCGCCTCCTGAACAGATTCATTCGACTGCCGCAGAGCAAGGCGAAGCAGAAGAGAAAAAAAAAAAAGGAGGCTTTGATCTCAATTGCTATTTTTGGACCCAGCTTCTCTTGCTGGAGCCGGTGCATCGCGTGCATCCCGCATCTGTTCTATATCTGCAGTCTGCCTGCAACTAGTGCAACCCAGCGCCGGCCTATCAAGGATTTTGTTCTGCACAGCGAATGAGCACATCACAGCGACGCTACTCCGGCGCAACATGAGCTCGACAGACGTCGTGGCCAATGGCCACAGCCACGACTTCGAATACAGCTACAGCGAAGACCAGGTCTTGCGCCCGCGGCCGCGAAAGCCTCTGCATACGCAGGTGTCGCAGCTCTCGGCGGCGTCATCCACCGACGGCGACAGCCAGCACCTGAGCTTGCCGAGCGAGAATGGCGCGGGGAGTGCCACCACGAGGCGAGTCTTTTTTTTTTTTTTTTTTTGCAGATGAAATGTCTTACTTTGTGGCCAAAGCTAACAATTCTTATTTCTCAAAAACAGCGGCCGCTCAACCCCCGTCCCAGACAACGCTCCGCCATCGACAAAATCGCTTTCTTCTGCGCGCAAGCAGGTTCGCGCCGAGCACCACCGCCGCATCTTCCCTACCATCGAGTTCTCCTCGCGCGTCTCCCACTTCGACCCCGAGAGCGACTACCGCGATTTCCATGGCTTCTTCAATCTCTTCTGGATCGGCCTCGCCATCATGGGCATCACCACCATGCTGCGCAACATGAAGGATACGGGATATCCCATGCGCGTGCAGATCTGGGGCCTGTTTGCCGATAAGCTGTGGCACCTGGCCGTTGCCGACTTCCTCATGGTCGCCAGCACGGCCGTCAGCTTGCCGCTGCACCGCTGGGTCAGGACCATGCCCAGGGGAGGTGTCTGGGGCTGGAGCAGAGGCGGCATGGCCATCCAGAGCATCTACCAGGTCTTCTGGCTGGCGCTCTGGATCGGTGTGCCCTTTTGGCTGGAGTGGACGTGGACGGCGCAAGTCTGTCTCCTGCTGCACACCATGGTTCTGCTCATGAAGATGCACTCGTACGCCTTCTACAACGGCCACCTCTCCGAGACCGAAAAGCGCCTCCGCAGCCTCGACGAGCCAAACGCTTCCAGACAAGATCGCAGCCCTGCCTACGTCTATCCGAGCGCCGACCACCGCAAGGGCAGCGTGTCCGGAATCCCCATGCCTCGTCCCGCGGAGCCCACCATCTACCAGGAAGACAAGAAGGACAGGAAGGCGAAGAAGCAGCAGCAGCAGAACGGCGTAAACGGCACAAACGGCCACCTTCACGCGGATCACGAGCCCACCAGCGCCGACGAGATTGACGAGCTGCGCGAGGACCTCGCCCGTGAGCTTACGAGCCCCATTGGCAACGTCACGTACCCGCGCAACCTCACCTGGCCCAACTACATCGACTTCCTGTGCTGCCCGACGCTCTGCTACGAGATCGAGTACCCCCGCAACGCCACCATCAACTGGACCTCGCTCATCTCCAAGATCATCGCCACCTTTGGGTGCATCTTCCTCCTGACAATCACCTCCGAGGAGTACATCCTCCCCGTCCTCGTCGACGCCTCGCACCGCCTTGAAGCCGCCTCCGCCTCCTCCTCCGTCGTCCTCGAATCATGCCTCATCCTCGCCGAGACAATCTCCTGGCTGCTCTTCCCCTTCATGCTCACCTTCCTCCTCGTCTTCCTCGTCATCTTCGAGTACGTCCTCGGCGCCTTTGCCGAAATCACCCGCTTCGCCGACCACCACTTCTACGCCGACTGGTGGAACTCAACCGACTGGATGGAGTTTTCGCGCGAGTGGAACGTCCCCGTCTACTCCTTCTTGCGCCGCCACGTCTACAGCGCCTCGCGCCCGCACACGGGCAAGGCCTTTGCCACATTCATCACCTTCCTCATCTCTGCCGTCGGGCACGAGATTGTCATGGCCTGCATCACAAAGAAGATTCGCGGCTATGGCTTCATTTGTCAGATGCTGCAGCTGCCTATTGTCATGCTGCAGCGCACCAAATGGGTCAGGGGCCGCAAGACGCTCAATAATGTCTGTTTTTGGTGCTCTATGATTTTGGGCCTTAGCTTGGTGAGTAAAAAACTACTTCTCCTCCTCTCTCTTCTCTCTCTCTATATATAACATATGTAAATGAATGTTTGTTGACTAACTGACATGAAATAGATTTGCGCGCTCTACGTTCTCGTATAAAAAACATAATACCCCTTGTGGGCGGACTCATCATCACACACACTCTTTAGCATGTTTCCTTGCATATCTTCATTTTTTTTTTCCGTTTAAAGTTACATAGCATACATCATCCAGACTGGCTTTGGACTTTTGTTTTGTTTCTTTTTTTTTTTTTTTTCCTTTGTATTAATCAAATCAATAAATGGGCAGGTTGACTTGTGTTTTTTTTTTTTTTTTGCGCTTGGATAAGTAGAAATATCTTATTGGCAACATGGTTTCCTGTTACTTATAGCATCAATATATCTACGTCTCACGATGGCTACTACTCCATATTTTGATATTGGCCATTTTGTTCAACCACAAAAGTCCACTGAATATAAATTGAATGAACTAAAAACCTTTTAATATACTACGTCTACGTCATCACAAAGTTGTAACACATCTACGTCACCGGCACAAGAGGCAAGATTATATGATTGCATTCCATTTATTCATTTCTCGTAGAGATGACTATATTACTCCGTCCCTCGCCTCTCTTGGAGGGGATATCAAGGGGATTATAGGGTAAACGCAACTCTGGGTCCGTTAAACCTAGGACCTCCTAAAGTAGTAGACAAAGGAAAATAAAATAAAAACCACGTCCAGACCATATTTGCTCTAAAACCATTCAACTCCATGATGATAAATCAAACTTTTTGTCCCTGTATCCCGAATTCTTGATCCATGACAAAAGGGTCGTTTAGTCGACCTCCTCCATGGCGCTGTCGCCGGTCTCGACGGCAGGGGTCTCCTCGGCGGGAGCGGCCTCAGCAGGGGCGGAGTCATCCTCCTCAATGTTCAGGCCGAGCTGGACAAGCTTGTGGATGCGCTCAGCGAAGCCGGCGGGCTCATCAATGGTGAAGCCAGAGACGAGCAGGGAGGTCTCGAACAGAAGCTGGACAATGGACTTGACGGTGCGGTCGTTCTCGCCGTCAGCCTCGACCTTCTTCTTGAGCTCCTGGATGATAGGAGACTTGGGAGAGATCTCAAAGGTCTTCTTGGAGGACATGTAGCTGGACATGGAGGTGTCACGGAGAGCCTGGGCCTTCATGATACGCTCCATGTTGGCAGACCAACCGAACTGGCCGGTACGGATGGCGCAAGGGGAGAGGCCGAGCTTGTCGCTGACAACAACCTTCTCGACCTTGTCGCCGAGGACGTTCTTGAGAGCCTTGGCAACGTTCTCGTACTCCTTCTCCTCCTGCTCACGGGCCTTCTTCTCCTCCTCGGTCTCCTCAAGCTCGAAGTCCTTGGTGATATCAACGAGCTTCTTGTCCTCGAACTCCTTGAGCTGAGTCATAGCGTACTCGTCAATGGGGTCAACGAGGAAGAGAACCTCGAAGCCCTTGGCCTTGAGGGCGTCAAGGAAGGGAGACTTCTGGACAGCCTTGAGGGACTCGCCAGTGATGTAGTAGATGTTCTTCTGGTGCTCGGGCATGCGAGTGACGTAGTCGGTGAGGGAGGTCAGCTCATCGCCAGACTTGGTGGAGTTGAAGCGGAGGAGCTTGGCTAGGATGCCACGGTTCTGAGAGTCCTCGTGGATACCCAGCTTGAGGTTCTTGGAGAAGGCGCTGTAGAACTTGTCGAACTGCTCCTTGTCCTCGGCAATCTCCTGGAAGAGCTCAAGAGCCTTCTTGACAATGTTCTTCTTGATGACCTTCATGATCTTGTTCTGCTGGAGAGTCTCACGAGACAGGTTGAGAGGGAGATCCTCAGAGTCGACAACACCCTTGATGAAGCCCAGCCACTCGGGAATGAGCTCGGTGGCGTCATCGGTGATGAAGACACGGCGGACGTACAGCTTGATGTTGTTCTTGGTCTTCTTGGTCTCGAACAGGTCGAAGGGAGCACGCTTGGGGACGAAGAGGATGGCACGGAACTCGAGCTGACCCTCAACGGAGAAGTGCTTGACACCAAGGTGGTCCTCCCAGTCGTTGGAGAGGGACTTGTAGAAGGAAGCATACTCCTCCTGGGTGATGTCCTGGGGGTTGCGAGTCCAGATGGGCTTCTGCTTGTTGAGCTCCTCCTCCTCGATGGTGGTCTCCTTGACCTTCTTGGTCTTGGGCTTCTTCTCCTTGTCCTCCTCCTCATCAACCTCCTCAATCTTGGGCTTCTTGTCATCGCCCTCCTCCTCCTTGACCTCCTCAACCTCAGCATCCTCATCAGGGACCTCCTTCTCGGTCTCCTTGGTGACGTGGAGGTAGATGGGGTAGCTGATGAACTCGGAGTGCTTCTTGATGACCTCCTTGATGCGGCTCTCGTTCAGGTAGTCAGCCTGCTCGTCCTTGAGGTGGAGGACAATGGCGGTACCACGGCCGAGCTGCTCGCCCTCGGTGTCGGCGGTGATGTTGAAGGTACCACCGGCGCTGGACTCCCAGATGTACTGCTCGTCATCGTTGTGCTTGGAGATGACGCTGACACGGTCGGCGACCAGGTAGGCGGAGTAGAAACCAACACCGAACTGACCAATCATGGAAACATCGGCACCAGCGGTGAGGGCCTCCATGAACTGCTTGGTACCGGAGCGGGCAATAGTACCCAGGTTGTTGACAAGGTCCTAGCGTTGTATGTTAGCAAATATGTTGCGGTGCGTGTAATGAGATTTGGAGAATTCAAAACTTACAGCCTTGGTCATACCGATACCGGTATCACGGATAGTGAGGGTCTTGGCCTCCTTGTTGGGGATGATGTCAATGCGCAGGTCCTTGCCAGAGTCGAGCTGGCTGGGGTCGGACAGCGACTTGTAGCGGATCTTGTCCAAGGCATCGGAGGCGTTGGAGACAAGTTCTCGCAGGAAGATCTCCTTGTTGGAGTAGACGGTGTTGATGATGAGGGAGAGGAGCTGAGAGATCTCAGCCTGGAACTCGAAAGTCTCAGACATGATTGCGGCGGGTATCAACGGAAAACTTGAGAATCTGAATCGAGGATGGATGTTAGTTTACTGTTATCTGAGCAATTCCAAGTCTTTCTTGGAGGGGTTGCTGGTAGAAAAGATGACTGGGAAAGCGGAAAAGAGGCAGAGAAGGAGAAAACGAAACACGGTCCTAGATCAGCTTGATCTTGGATTTGCAAAATCCCAAAAGATTGAAATCTTCTCTCAATCAAGAATATGCAACACGCCCGATCAAGAATCCCAGGCAAGGCTGAAAGCTCTCGTTTTCTCCCAAAAATGGCGGGGTGATAAGGGGACAAAAAAAAAGCACGGGCTCGAAGGGGAAAGTGGGATGATAAGATTGCCGGCTACTACTAACCTTGATGGTTAAAAGAAAAAGACGGGCTCAGCTGAGAACAAACGGATCTCGAGCACTGGAAGGGGGTATTGCGGAGAGAAAAAAGTTGTTTGTCAAACAGAAAAAAGAAGAGAATGGATGGAGAGGAAAGAGAGGAAGAGAAGGAGGAGGAGCAGCCGCAGTCCTAATAAAAAAGGCTGCCAGTTGCTCGCTCGCCTATCCAGAGATTCCATGAGATTCTATGGTCGGTGCCCGTCGCCTGCGGGGCGCTGATTGGCCACGCCGCCTGCTGGAGCCTTCTAGACAGCCCGAGCCGAGTCTCAGAAGGGACCAGAAAAAAAATTAATTGGGCTTTTCTTTCGTTGAGGCGGCACAAGGCAGCGACCCCTCCAGGCCCGTTTTGCGCTTAGTGAGGGGAGGGCGGCGGCGACTGCTGGAGCATGCTAGCACCGGCGCTGTGCTGCCATTGTGTTTTGGTTCTTTGCGATTCTGTCCACCAGGGTGTTTTGATGCATCTGCTTTGACTCTTTGTTTACTCTGTTACGCAGTTACTGGCTTATTCCCTCTATTCTCTTCTTTCATCAGGCGTAAATCACAAAGAACCGGGATTCCATGACGTTTTCGATACATTCCTACTGCCTGCTTCTCTCCACGCCCCATGTCTTGTCCACCTGCTCTGCTAGAAGCTTCCAATGTCCCGTCCGTCTCATCCCTTCACCTCCGACGAGGCTGACGATGAGGGGAAACAGCCCAGCCGCAGGGCCCCCCCATTCCCCCTCCAGGTGCAACTGGGCACCGCTGCAGCGACCCGACAGGGGCAACGACGGTCGCTCTGCGCCACTGAAAAAACTCAGCCCAGCCTATCTTATCGAGAAGTGCCACTGGCGGAGCTAAACATCCCACCTGCAGTAATCTAGCATGTGTCTGGCTTGCCGCTAGTCTGCCAGTGCCTTGCTGTCGCCTTGCCGTCGCCTCTGACTAGCCGAGTTGGAGGCAACTCGAAGGCAATAGAAGTGTGCTGAGGCGATTCTGATACCTAGCCTGAAGCCTGCAGCGATGCACCAGGCATGCTCCAGCTCAAGCAAGAAGCCAATAGACGCGATCGTCAGGGCCGCTGGGGGTTTTGCTTAGCGCCCATCCACTGTATCCGCCTAGCAGGCAGCTGTAACCCCCGCCATGGCTGCGTTCTGGAGACCCCTCCCTTGCACACATGTGAGTCGGCCCCTTGTGATACCTCTGAAAGACAAGACATGGATGCCATTCACGCATCCGATCCGACGCCTTGCATTTGTCTCGTTACATGTAATCTTACAGTCCATCTATCCGTTTCTATCCAATTCCTTTGTACTCGCTTTTCATGCAGCAAACCCCGGCCCTTTGTCTCGCGTCACCTTCAGCCCTCAGTCTTGCAAAATGACCCTCCCAACCTGGCGATACTTTCGATCCGCATATGACAGCCCAAATTTGTTCACATGGCTCCCGGATATCAGTTCCACGACCTCTCCCACGACAATGACATGATCCCTCACTCTCATTAGTCCCCTCGTCGGCTCGTCAGGTAATAGTCTACACCTGAGCGCGTACATGACTCCCTCTTCCTTTAGTAGAGGAGCTCCGTCTGTCTTGTCTGTGTCGTATTCTATCCCTTTAAACACGTCGTCCGTGTTTCCTTTTGTGAATCTATCCGCTACTTCCACGCCCAATTCGTCCCCTGACATGACGTGTATATTGAAATGACGACTCGCTATTATGGCGTCTAGTGTTCGACTTGGTGTGGCAATGTTGAAAGATATTAATGGAGTTGGAGAAAGAGTGAGGGAAGTGAATGATGACATGGTCATTGCCCTTGGCGTTTCTCCGTGTGTCGATGTACAGACAACGACGGAGTGCGGTAATAGTCGCATAACAGAGCGTATTTGTTCTGGGAGATCGGCTGGAGAGGTAGGGTCTGCGGTCGGAGGTATAGGAGGCGAAGTATGCCATGAATGAGGGCCATGGCTCGTGTGTTGGAAGCTCGCCTTATTTTCACCTGTTGCGGTTGTTGTTTAGCAGAGCGGAACGTCAGTATAATCAAGTTCCGGATTCTCACGTGTAGTAGTATCTTGTGCGGCTGGGCTCGACCTTTCAGCCGTTCGAGATGGCCGCACACCCGTCGCATATTCCCCTAGGGATATCGCATGGCCCACAACATCATGAACGCCTCTCATCAGCCGTAGAGCCCAGAATCCTCTTCTTTGCACGTTCCAGGCATCTCCCAAGCCGCGGCTCACATTCCGACTTGCGCCGCAGCATCCAAGCTGCGACAGCTGTCGCACCGCCCTAGCAGCCCTCATCGAATCCCATACGGTATTGAGGCTTATTCTTCCTTTATTCAGACGTACAAATAAACCTAATTGAAGAATAAATTTTCGAGGATAAAGGAAAATATGCAAAGCTAGTAGCAGTAGCTGGTCTCTCTTTCGCTTGACGTTCCGGCACTGCAAGACCAATTCCTTATCGATAAGCACCGTTCACTGTGCCGCCACTACGGCAAGCGGGCCGGAAATTTTGCGACACCAGCACCAGCAAGATCACCACATGCGACATTGATACCAAAAAAGCTCGCGAAAAAGCCCGAAACAGCAGCACCGCCAATTCTCCTCAATTGAACGACACTATACTCTAAATCAAACAAACAAAACACAAGCACAAAGAATCAAAACCGCCAAAATGGGGAAAATCCCCACCCCCGCCGCCGCCGGCCTCCTCTCCTCCTCTCCCCTCCGCCCATCGTCCACAACCTCAAGCTTCTCAGCCCACAGCAGCTGCCTCCGCACGCAAACCCGACACGCGACCTTCATCCCCCGACCAAGAAGGCCCTACACCTTCACGCAGCTCATCCAGCTCTCCGACGGATCCACCTACACCGCCCGGACAACCTCCCCGCTGCCGCTGTACCGCGCCGCCAAGGACACGCGCAACACGCTCCTGTGGCAGCCCAGCGAGAAGAGCTTGCGAAACGTCGAGCTCGACGAGGCCGGTAAGCTGGCTGCCTTCAGAGAGAGATTCGGAAGGGCGTACGATGCTGCCGCGCAGGCTGTAGAGGGCGAGGCAAAGGGCGATGAGGCTGCTGCTGCTGCTGCGGCGGCGGCGAAGGAGCAGGCGGCGGCCAAAGCTGCCGAGGAGGATGCTGGATTGAACTTTGAGGATCTGCTGGCGGAATACTCGCCGCAGGATACGAGCGCATTGAAAGATTCAGGTCCGAAGAAGGCCCCCACGCGAAGAAAGTAATGAATGTGTTATGATATGAGGGGAAAGAAAGGAGAAAAGATGTATTATATATTTTGTACGAATGGCAGATGGAAAAGGCTAGGCGCAGACAACTTCACAAAAATGGAGAGATATGGAAAGGCAATAGACGGAGGAGAGAAACCGCATTGGATTAGAGAATCGACTCTGTTCAAATATGTACAGCACTTTGAGCCTGGCGGCCTGCAATGATATAACAAAAAAGGGATGCATCTCCGAATTTTGAAACGAATATGAATAGTAGCGCACTCCCGCTTCCTCCCTCCCGCTTTCTACCCCCCGCTTAATTTGACCATTTCTCTCATAATCGTAGTACACTCCTGGGGATAGACTATTACAATATCAAACTAGCTCTTAGTCCGAATCCTCATCTATAGTAGCCCGGGCACGATCAATGGCGGTGTTGCCGGGAGGCTTCGTCTGATAGACGGGTGGCCTGTAGAAAGCAGATTCATCATCTTGAGCATCTAGCTGCATTAGGAATGTCTCCCACTTCTCAATCAACTACACGCTTGTTAGCAAAATCTTGGAAAAAACACGTTGTAGAACAAATATCATTCACTTACTTCCTTCTGTGCTTCAACAGCGCCCTCGAGGAACGTCTCGACACCGCTCTTGAAATCCTCCACCTTCTCCTTCTCGAACCGATCCAGCTCAGCCCTCATGGAGCGGCCCATGTCCTCAAACAGCAGCCGCGCTTGATGAACCTTTCTCTCCGATTCCTGCACCTCGGCATTCATCTGGTTGAGTCGGTCTTGCTGGCTCTTACCCTGTCGAAGCAGCTTGTCTTGTGTAGTCTTCTTCTTCTGGAGCTCCGACTCAGCTGAATGCCAGGCGTAGAAGCCCTTTTGGCGCTGGCTGAATGCCTGCTTGATTGACCCGATGAGACGAATGTACTCATCAATGATGATTCCAAACGTTAGGACGTCCTGTTGGGCCTGGCGATCATACACATCGCGGATGGTAAGCTGGAGGTCAGAGAGGGCGTCCAGGGGACCAGAGAGTGAGGGCGAAAGCTCAACAGTAGACAGCGCATGGAGAGAGGCAGAAAAATCAGCCGCAGCCTCTGCCATCATCTTTCTCTGGCTAACCATGGCATCCATTGCCTTCAGCAGACCCTTTAGCTGATTCTCTAAGGCGTCAAGGTACACTTTGCGATCATGGAACCAATCGTCTTGCTCCACAAATTTGCTTCCTCCTCCGACGTTGATGCCCAAGGATCCCAATACTCCCTTACTCTCAGTGGGCAGTGGCTCTCGTCTTTCTTTGTGTTTAATGTCAACATTAAACGCCTCACTCTCCAAGAACAGCTTTAGATCAGCGTCATGCTGAAGAACAGGGTGCGCTGCAGTCTTGTTGAGCATCTTCTCCAGCGCAGCTCTTCTGCTTTCGACAAAGTTGCTGTCGAAACGGCCAACAGCCTGCTTCTCAGGAGGTGGCGGCACCACATATCCGGGGTTGTTTCCATGCAAGGTATTATAGAGCCATAAGAAGTCTCGGTATCGACGCTTGACTTCAAATTCGGGCTGCTTGTATGCTCTGGAAGTGGTCTGATAAAGAAGAGTTTATTTTAGCTGAGGCGATTCTTCGCCCGTTAAAGGAGAGACCAGGGATTACTGACCTTGGTTCTCACAGAGTACACAATATGAGAGCTCGTTAAATCTCCAATCTTCACTGGATCTCCAACCGTGATATAGAACGTTGGCTTCGATGCCTCCTCCACGCTCACGCTCGGCTGCGTGTTGCTCCGTATACTACTCGGTCTCGCAGCATCTACCGGAGGTGGTACTCTCGGGCCTCTCGGGCCGTCCAAGTCGTCATCGTCGTCAACATGGTGAGGGTCGGCAATCCTTCTCGCCGCCTGCTGTTGCTGAAGCGGCGCCATCGTCGTCCTGATCACCATCTGCTCCTTCTGAGGCGGCACCGGCGGGGCATCCAGCGCAGCGGCATCCTGGGCTGGTCCAGCGCTCAGAGGGCCGAGGGGATCGTCGACAGCTTCTAGCTTAGTAGGCTGGGCGACGATGCGGCGAGGAGCGCGCGAGGGTCGAGGCGCTGACGAGGTCGAGGCCTGTGATGTCGCTGGCGGGGAAGCAACGGGCTCGCTCTCGGCAGGCGGCTCAGGGGGGGTCTGGCTGGAATCAGCCCATGGCGATTCTTCGACGTCCATTGCGATGCGGGGATTTGTCACTACGGGTGCGACGGGCCAGGTTTTGGCGGAGCGAGTTGAGGAATTGGACGCTGGCGTGGAGCTGCGAAGAAGGACAGAGCAGCTTGCTCGACGCAGAGTGGCGTAGAGCGATTGGGGACTACCGGTGCCCGGCTAGCGCCTGTTCAACGTCAGCGGTTGCGTACCTGTACGAGGCTGCCACCAGCTGCCTGCTAGTGAGCTCCCCCACCAGCACTTCAGCAAAGGCCTCAGCCTCGAGGTATTCATTTGCTGCATTCAGCACCTACCCAGTATGTACTCTGCAACATCAGTCCCTATTTTGTGCCCTGGTGCCGCCGAATTGAAAAAGAGCTCACAGAGCAATATGAATGCTAATATATGGATATTATTATGCATGAGAAGGAAAGAAATAATAGATATTAGATTCTCATTCTATCGTTATTCCCTATAACAAACAAAACCAAGAAATTCAAACACCAATTCCAAGTCTGTCCTCATAGCACGCATTAAATCGCCCCTTCCAATAGTCCTATATCCATTTGTAAGTGCTTAGTTTCCGTGATACATTTTATTATTCCCCTAATCAGAGCTGTATGCTTGATTATCCATTTGCTGGCTATTTGCTTCACTCGTCGCGGTCAAATCGATGAAACCCCTAAACCCCTCGCGGATCTATCGGTCAGGGTCGTAGCATCCGCCAGCTATAACGAGATTCATTCGAGTGAATTTGACTTTGGTCACGGGCGTCTTCTTTGTTGGGAAAGCCGAGATTTGATCGGGAGTTATCATCACTTCCTTGCTCTTCTTCTTGGTGCCGGTGGTCGCACCTGTAGCAGCGGACTGACCCGAGGCTCCCGCGTTGATCCGTGATGCCTCACCGTTGGGACCGTTGATAGCTATATCTGTGCCCGCAGTTGCAGCCTCGAGACCGGCTTGTTGAGCTGCTTTATGAGGATCCGCCGGCGATTCGACGTCCCACAATCGAACAGTGCCATCTTGGCCGCCGGATGCGAGAACGTTGGATTCAACGCTAAAACTGAGCGACCAGATACCTCCTTTCCCGTGCCCACGAGAACGCTTGATGCGGGTTCCCTTGACCAGATCCCAGAAGAAAATGTTGCCGGCAATATCTGCACTGGCCAAGATCTTACCGTTGGGAGCACATTCTAGAGCGCTTATGTACTCTGTGTGGCCCGTGAATACTCTTACGCAGGCACCAGTAGTTACTGACCACATGCGGATTGACTTGTCCGTCTCATCTGAGGCTGAAAAGACGTACATACCGTTGGGGTGCCATACAATGGCCGAGATGGCGGTATCGTGGCCGACAAGAAGCCGCTGGGGTGACGCGTGATCCTGCATCCAAACTCGAACAACCTTGTCATAGCCACCGGTCAAGAAGTAATGTCCGTGAGGGCTCCATTGCGCCCTATAGACAGGCCCATCGTGTGACTTGTACACACATAAGCAGGTCCAGGATTCCAAGGACCAGAGCCGTATTTGTCCGTCTCCTGAACATGACAGCAGTAATTTTGGTCGCCCATCAATGGCTACATTTTGTCGACCTTCATCGCCAAAGAGTTTTTGAGGGGGTCCCGAGGCTGAGTCTGAAAACGAAATATCGTATACGGGCCCAAAGTGTCCAATAAGTTTTCGGCTGTTGAACTTAGTGCCCTTTTCGTGAGCATTTGAGCTGGGGAGGGCTTTGCCGTCGAGGGACCAAACGCGGATGTAGGATTCACTGGTACCAACAGCTGCTAGTTGTCCATCATCAGAAAATTCCATGCATGAAACGCTATCTCATGGTTAGTCTATGCGCCTTTCTTAGATGCTTGGAGAGCAAAGTTACTTACCTTCCAAAGGTGTTGTGGAACGTAAACATGCAAGCGCTTACGGGGACACCGACGCCGCCTGTTCGCCCTTCGATCTTGAATCTGTCCCTGTTCTCTCGCAGCTTTTGCATCTCAAGCATGATATCACGTGGTCGAGACGGCGGCAGAGGTAGGTCTGATCTGTTTGGAGCATCTGCACTCTCTTCCCTCTTAATCTTCCGATCAAGTTCTTCTATCAGGCTAGCCCCACCGGGGGGTGGCGGAACTCGCCGCTCCTCGTCTTCGATTTCAGCGCGGACGTCGTCGCGGAGATCTGCATCCATTGGTAGAGGGCCGAGGCTAAGGGGCGCTGCCGGATCCAAAATATCCTTGTTAGACAATCCGATGTTGACTCCAGGAATGCCTTCTCTGGCGTCGATCTCTTCGATTTCTAGACTCTTGGACTTTCTAAAAACCGCCTCAAAGCTGAAGGGGGTAATCGGTCCACGAGCAGTTGAATCGACTTGACAATACGAGACAAGAAGCTGTCGGATAACAGAGCCGCCGTGATCAGACTCTCGCTCAAGAAAGTTAAAAAGGTCGCCAGTCGCATGTTGATTCAAGGGAATGCGATACTTGTTTTCCTTGTACAATTTGGTAACAGGGTTCTCGTTTACATGCTGGGGGAGTGTAATTGTTGCGAATATTTTTAGATCATCAGCGTGTGATGCTTGAAAATGTTGGCCGATGTCTCTCAGAAATAGTTTACCCTCTTCCGTGTACCCATTTCCGACTAGCTCGATGAAGGAATATACGAATGTAGGCCAGAGAAGTTTGGATAGCTCAAACTGTATACAATGTTTTTAGTAGGTGGCAATGGGCCGCTGGTCGGGAGCATTACTGACTTTGTAGATTTCAAGATTATTTTCAACCCAATCCCTTAATAATCGGAACGCTCTGGAATACTTTTTGGGACCCAAGTTTGCTAGTTGTTGAACTGGTTTACCGTCATTGCCAAGATGTTTTGACTCTTGTCGGAAAACTTCTTCTGTCCTATTGAACCCCCTTTTGAGAAGGTAGTCCGTGACCTAGTAAGATATCGTTAGCCAAGATGTCTTGGACATTCCAGAAACACAAATAATAGGCCGAAGAAATAAAAGACGGAGATGAGGGGATGGGGGTTCAGGGGTAACGGAAAATGAACGCAGCAGCCATCTTGGAAAGCTTGTGCTAGCCAGAAAGATTCTGACCAAGTCTTAGAGGACAGTGAGTGGTGTGCCATGATGTGGCATCATCATATAGCCAGAAGCGGTGAAGGTACTGGCGACAAATGGAGGGCTACAGGCACCTCAACACAAATAAGATGAACACTGATATTAGATGGAGAGTGAAGATATGTTCGTCTCGTGCCAAGATGGCCTTGAGACCTCGAAAAGAGCAAAGGCTTGACGCTTGATAAAGCACCACGTACAATCTGGTTAAGATTCTGATTTGACATTGCCCCTCCAGTCGTGCCGGTTGTGGTGGTTGCGGCAGGCGGGCCAGCTGGCGACGTTGCTGGTTGTCCTCCATACGAGTTGGCCGCACCAGCTCCCTGGGCTGGTACTTGAGCTGCCATCGTGAGAAGAGAGAGCAGACGCCGCTGTTATATAGACAGAAATGAAGACGGTTTGGTGTGCCTTCAGAAATACCCAGTCTCAAGGTGACAGTATCATATCAGATCCTTGAAAAGCGCGAGGTGGAGCGAAGCGCAAATTGTGGCAGCACGTCCAAGTGAGATGAGCTATGCCTGATTCTCACGTTCTTGATCGTGTGGCGGTATGTTGATTGGGGTTTCTCTGGACAGGCGCTCAATGAGACACGCCAAGATCGCGAATTCCGCCTGGTATGTCGTTTACGTGGATTTTGGTGATAAATTGGACTCTGCAGACGACCAAAAAGGCACTTTCTGTGATGATTAGATTGTTGGGCTTAATGTGAAAGCATTAGAGTTTAGGTGACGGGGAGAAATCGCGAATCGCTGGTGGGAGCGGGATAGCCGATGTTTAAGCGGCGCCTCTCTCAGATGCTGCTCAGCTGCAGCAAACGGAGGGCATGACCCATTTGTTTGCATAGAATTTCTCATGAATGTGATAGATATAGCATTATTTCGAATAATCCAAGGCATTATCGCCTTTGTTGCAAACGCAGGAGTTACAGTTTGTGGAAGGTTTGTGATATGGGTTACCAGACGATTCGCGACATCTTATCGGCGCGTTGGGCTGACCCACAGCGACTTAACAGCACTCTCTTTCAAAGCGCACCTCAAGCTTCATGTTCATACCACACTACCTTCTATGGTCTTCATCAAAGTTTGAACTTGCAACTACATAGAGCTCATTCCAATTCAAAATACCACCACATACGGCATTTTTACCCCCGAGGATCCTCGCAAGGGATCGCGCAGCTCTGCCCAATTTCATCCAACCGAGCCTGTTCGCTCAATCCCACAGCCATGGCTTCACCAGAGGATATCGTTATGGGGGATGAGAGAGAAGACGCCGCTCAGCCCCAAGCCCCCTTCACCTTGGAGGAAAATATCGCTCAGCTCAATGCTATCGACAAATCTATGGTACAGCTTATGAATCACACTGCCGCTGCGCTTGGCGCCCTCACAACACCAGACTCGTCCGACGACAGCGGCCCTTCGGCATCAGTAGACTCGGCAGCGCAAAAGGAGACATTTCGACAAGCAACAGACACTTTTCTGAGCACGCTCCACAGCATTGATGTGCGAATGAAGCGGCAGATTCTCGCACTGGAGGAAGCGGGCATCGTCAACCTTTCTTCCGGCGCACCTCGTCAAGGCCCCAACCCTGGCACCAAGCCGTCTCTGAAGCCTAATGGAGTTGGGGCCATCGGGAACCTCGATGTTGGATGGCTGAATAGCCGGGGCACCAAAGTAGAGCGAGATATGGAGCTAGAGCTGTGGAAAAGGACTCGGGAGATCCTTGAAAAAGATGAAGGCAATATCAAGAAGGAGTGACGAATGATACGACGCGCTTTAACGAATATACATTTAGAGTACTTGGGTATATACACCTTACGGCATGTCAATCCCATATGTCCACAGATGCGACACTACTAACACGATTTTGCAGGTGATAGCTAGTAGAGAACCACTGTTGGTAATACTCTTTACCTGATGCCGCAACGATTCACGCCTTCTCCTCAGATACCCGCTTCCTTATCACAGAGCCTGTTATAGGCATGTGTAATTTGATCAGGACCATCGCGTGGTCGTGGTATAATATTCTCGGGTTGGATGCTAATATTGGGCGTCAGTTTAAGGACGAACCCTAGCATTTATGGATAGCATTGGCACTTACAGGGCGTCAAAGAAGTGGCAGGAAAACCCACCTGAATTAGGCGTTGAGTCTTTAGCTGGAGGAGGAGAGTTAAATTTTGGAATGGCGAAATGAACAGAATTGATTTAAAAATCTTACCCTGGTATCCGGCAAAAGAAACACAGTTTTTCCTCGCGTTGCAGCTATACTGGCACCTATTCTCGGCCCATGGGACCCACGTGGTACCCAAGGTGAAACGCTGGGTATGTTAGATGATGGCATTTCCTTTAGAATCATGAATGAGGCGGCTCTTACATCGGTATCGCCCACGGTTTGATGGCGCGCTACCCAAGCTGGATCGAGAATCAATTGGCCCGGAAACTGGGATGAAGGCTTCACCTCGTGGTAGTGAATCGTCCACTGATCATACGTTTTGGGAGATCCGAAGACACAGGCTTTCATGCGTTGTTGACCACCCGCAATGACTTCTTGGTCATGAGTCCAGGGATTACTGGCAATGGCGCCACTCAATGAGGCAGCCAATAAGATCAAGACAAGGCGAAACGCGGCGGAAAGGCTCCATGGAGGAATCATGGTGGCCGAGATGAATTAGTGGAGGAGTCGTATGGCGGCGACAGAATTGTCTCGATCAACTGGGTGTAGGGCAAAACGACTTCAAATTTATTTTGAGACAAGCTGGATGAGTGCGGCTGTTTGATCCAGCATTTTTCTTTGGCAGCGATAGTTTGTCGTTTTGGTGATTAAGAGCTGCCCCTCTCAGGCATTCGCTCCCGTGTCATAGCGTCATCATAGGCTCGTTTTGCTCCCGCCTCTAAGCACAAGGAATAGGAAGCAGCTAAGAGAGCCACTGCCGCCTAGCGAATGCTTGATTTGGTGTCCAAGTTGAACGCTCTCTCCAGGTCGATTTGACGACGGCTTCCCGAATTAAAGGGACTGGATTTTGGCAAGGTGCACCGCCCATTCCGTGCTACATTCCGGCATCTCACTTTACAGCTGCTGGATGGCAATGGCAATCGAATAGGCTACCTCGGGGCTTGGCGTTCTAGCATGGCAAGCGTGGCTCTCCCCGTGCCCACGCCTCTACATTTATAGCATTTATTGGTCACTACCAAGCACTTATCGCGCTGCATTGGGCTCTTTCGATGGGTGGAGCGATAAATATTATCCATGTCGAACTATGGAGCGCACCGCTGGCTGACACCATGTGGAGGAAACCAGATTCCCTTACTTCGGCGGCACAGTTGTGATACGATCCCGACTCTAGAACTAAGATCTAGGAGCAGTATTTGTTCTAGCATAGTAGGTAGTAAATAGTAAGCAGTACCTATCTTGGACGTGAATACCATAATAGCCGCGCTTGGCACATAGGATTTGCCGCGTCTTTTGCTGCTGGTACTACATGCTGCATGCAGTATCTCTCATGCCTCGCCCAATGGAGCTGCGGCGATTCTTTTTGCGGGGACGCATCCCGGCCGCTGGGTCTCGCCTTGGCTCTGCCACCAGTTCGTAACGGAGGTACTTTGTTTTAGTGCGTGCGCAATAGTGCATTGCAAGTCTCTTGGTTCGTCCGGAACAACGTCGGTGCCAGGCCTCCCTGCGCGTCCCCATGAATTTGGTGGCTTTTCATCTCCGATCAAGCCGCTCGACCAAATGTTTCGATCTCTGGTAAACACCTGGCCGAGGTTTCTGGCGTCCACTCGCTGCGATTGCAAGGACGTCGAAGCATAGTGCAGTCGGACTGTAAGAGGTGAGAGAAGAGAATCGCTTTTTTCTTCTCTTTCTTTTCATCTTCTTTTGTTTATTCATATCAAGATGATGCAGCCATCACGGCCAGCGGCCATGGCCCTGCTGCTGTCGATCGCATCCTTCGGGGCGCTTGTGCATGCTCACGACCACCACGGCGGCGAAAGTCACATCCCCGAGGGAGAAGCGATATCATTTGATCCCATCGTGAGTTGCCCATGGACAATACCGGAAATACAAAATCCAAAGAGAACTTAGACGGAATTAACATCAAGTACAGGACAAAATCCTCTGGGTCCACATCCTAATCCAGATGCTCGCCTATGGCATCATTTTCCCAATCGGCATGGTCTTTGGTGTAAGACTTCACGACTCTGCTGCCAGCCACTTCTCTGGAAGCAAAGTGTTTGATCTGATCTGACATGTCCATAGATTACCAAGTCACGATGGCATGTTCCCACGCAAGTCCTCGGCTCTGTTCTCGCCGTTGTCGGTTTCTTTCTCGGTCATGCGCACAAGGGACGCGAGTTTGTCGAAAACAATGTGCACTCGATATTCGCAAACATCCTGCAGCTCCTGCTTGTCGGCCAGGTGGTTCTAGGCCTATATCTGAAGCTCCACTGGGAGAAGGGCGTCCTGGGCGTGATTCGCAAGTTTGTCCGACCCTTCCACTCCATTATTGGAAAAGCAATGCCTCTTCTGGCCTGGGTGCAGATGATTTTTGGAGGCATCACGACCCTCGGCTTCTGCCAGGGCGACCACGTCGGCCAATGCGCAGCTCATTTCATCATGGGTGGCGCATTTATCGCTTACGGCATCATTTTGACTATTATCCTCCTTGCCGGACAGGCTTGGGTTCGCCGCACAGGCCGATCTCAAGAGTTTTACGACAGCTCCATTATTGCCATCTGGGGCTGTATCAATACATTCACGGAGCATCGCTGGGGTACCGCCTGGGTCAAGAATGATTGGCAACACACTACAATGGGTGTCATCTGGTGGTGTGCCGGTTTGGCCGGTATCTGGCTGAGCCGAGATCGCGACGGCAACCCGAAGCGCAACTTTATCCCGGGATTCGTCATCTTCATTACCGGCTGGGGCATGTCCGCGCACCCTCAAGAGCTGATGGTCAGCGCCATGACACATACCATGTTTGGCTATACTTTGATGGCTGCCGGTCTTACACGCATCATTGAAATTGCGTTTGTTCTGAAGGATGCTCAGTCTCTGGCTGACGATGGCCGTTCGTGGAACAGCTTCCAGTTTATCCCTGTTTTTGTAAGTACATATTGCAGTTACCACACCATACGACGCCATTTCTAATCTCTCATAGCTCTTGTACGCCGCCGGTTTCCTCTTCCAAGGTGCAACTGAGCAACAGATGGCCCTCCTCGACGGCTCCAGCATGGATGTCATTTCTTATATCCTAATTCTATACTCTCTCGCATTTTTAATGTTTTTATTCGTCAACATGCTCATCCACCTACACGATCGCCTTTCCAACCCGCCGTTAAATACTAAAGGATTCGCCAATGGCCATACCCACTTAAACGGACGAGCGGTGGAAGACGGCCAAATCCGGGCGGCAGAGGAGTTCGAGCTTGAGGGCTTAACATCCGATGACGAGGACGATGAGAGACAGGGAATGCTAGCAGGGGAAGGGAGCCACATCCCGAAGCGATCCGCTGCAACTCAGTCATAAGCTTCATGTGATAGTTGAAACTAACGCCAAAGAGAAAAGCATATTTTGGAATAATTTGTTTACATAAGGTGTAAGTGTGTTTTGGAGTCTGCCTATGCATAACGTCTGTATACTACTGGGAGGTAAAGCAATGATTAAGGTCTGGGGCTATTGTTACGGCTAGAAAAGTAACCTCATGTAATGATATAATGGTATTGAGTGTAGCAAATTTACCAGTAGATTTTGTCCTCGGCTGCGAGCTAGATTTCGTGATCAACAATTCTGATCAGCGTATCGCATCCAGGGACGAAGTACTTTCGTACCTGTATATTCCAGGGTCCGGCCAAAAAAAGCTAGGCAGGTGGCTGTTTTTTCAGGTGGGGCACAACTTTTTTTCTTTGGTAGCACTTCCAAACCTCCAAGAACTTTCTACGAAACTACACAATAAACGAATACAACGTTTGTTTCGGCCATATATCAGCATAGCTCCACATTAAAATCACAATGCCTTCCGTCAAGAACCCCAATCGCCCCTCAAAGAACAGGCTCGCCGCCCGTGCTGCCAAAGCCAAGAAAGCGAACCAGAAGCGCGCCGACCCAGCCAACCGAAGCAAGATCACCAAGGCGGACAAGACGAGAGGCGCAAGACCTGGTCTGCTGCCGACAAGCGGACCGAGGGCTCAAGTTAGCGCCAAGAAGGCGAGGAAGCTGGAGAAGAAGATGGGTTATGCGCTCAAGAGACAGATGGAGGCCGAGGGAGAGGCAGAGATGAAAGGTACGTTTGGACATGACGATTTGAAGATTTAGCGCCATGAAATGATGGAATGGGGCGAGAAAAGAGGCTAATATGAGGATAGATGCTCCGGTTGTTGAGGAAAAGGCGGCGCAAGAGGGCGAGGATGTTGAGATTCAGTGATTTGTTTTACATGGAGATACGACATATTGCACGTAAGTTATCCAGACCCTCGGGAATAGGCTCGCGTGCTGACCTGATGATGGACGTAGATTCAAAAGTTAATGGCTACCTAGTTTGGTTTCTATGGTATAATGGGACACATACACATACATGGCGCAGGTTGGGTCTAGATTTTGAACTCAGTTTATTACACTAAATGCTAAATATGAGCATTGTCGAAGGGCTGTCTGGTACGCTACAGCTATCGAATATAACGTTTTTTGTTTACCATCACGGAATTAAAAAACTCAAAACATGGCGTGAAACAAACATGGCGTGAAACAAACATGGCGTGAAACAAACATGGCGTGATTGCTCAGGACCCTCCATTTCCCGGATATTGCATTGGCTCGTGACTTCTATATCCAAAGTCCTTTCCCGGCCTTCTCCCCTCTAGTGTGGCTTCAGAATCGCTTGATTGGTCTTCAAAGCGGAAGGAGCCTGTTTCCGCAAAAGAGTCTTCTGAAGAGAGCGAAGGTGGGTACGATGTTGATGAGCCTTCGCTTTGTTGCGCCGAGAGGAAATAGGAGCTAGAAGAGGAGGAGGAATCATTGTCGTCCTCATCCAAACAGATCTCGAAGCATGCCTCTAATGAGGATTCGAGGCACGAGAGGAGGTGTTGATGATCCTGGTTGTGAAGCTGAGGATCAAAAGTGCCATAGTTTGGGGCACTGACAGAACTCGGATGAGAAGGAGGAGAAGGAGAAGCGATGTTGGATGTGTCTGTGCTAGCTTGGGAGTCTCCTCATGCGTCGCTAGCCGAACATGTTGTGCCGGAGAGCTGGGCTGTATCTTCACTGTTGGAAGGCATTTTGGAGTGAATTTGGAGTAAGGTGTAAATGTTGTATAGAGTTTGTATTGATTTGAAGGGGGAATCCAGTAGGAGTAGGGGTAGAGAGCCGACTTTATATTCACCTCACGGAGTCTAATTTTGGACCTTTTCTTAACTTTTAGGAATATATTCTTCGGTAAACTATATATTTCATGGAAACAACGGTAAACTATATATATCATGGAAATTACATTTATTTGCATGGACAAGTGCTCATGATTTCGTGTACCTGCTGCATTAACTTTGCCTACATATCGCAGCTCTACGCCACCGATCACTCGATTACTTCGCAACGTAGCAATAGTCATCGCGAGTTTTAGAGTAGCTGATGATTGGGTTTTGCCACGTCTTGACGCCGAAGACTTTGCAGAGAACACAGGCGGCCAGGATCATCAAAACCTCCTCTCGTGCCTCGAATCCTCATTAGAGGCATGCTTTGAAATCTGTTTGGATGAGGACGACAATGATTCCTCCTCCTGTTCTAGCTCCTATTTCCTCTCGGCGTTTCAGGACATGCGCTTGGGAGTAATTGGGCTGTTGGTACACTTCCGGATATTGTGAGCTGCTGGAGAAGTTAAAAGCGAGAGCATGGCTGAGGTAGGACTAAAGTGTATCTCTGGGTAAACAGGGGAAGGAAACCCAAAATTAATAATAGTAGAGGTGATAGAGGTAGTAGAGAAAGTAGAAGTAGCAGAGTGAATGTATCTCTGCAGCAAAGGTGAACCCGGAGCGAAGAATCTCTACATTGACCATACGAACCGTTGGCAATTGTCTACTTGCATACACAGCAGTTCTGCCAACTGACGACAAACTCTCCTCTTTTTATCATTTGGTGTTTTGCTTGCCATAAAGTTACTCTATGCTCTCACACTTTTGCCTTCCCGAGGCTCCCTTATTCTCATTATAATCTTTCAGGCGTTTCTAACTTTTCTCCATGGCAACCGACGCCTCCAGTGGAGGTGAGCTGAGCCTATATAATTTGCTCTTCCTCCCCTTTCTTTTCGTTATTTACTTGCTCTCAAATACACACGTGACCTTCATCATACACGCTCGCTATACACACTCGCTCGCTCACATCTTATATCACCACAAACATGAGCTCTTTTAAGACTTCCGCGCTGTTCGGGCGCAAGCGACCAAACCTGATTGCGTCCGATGTCGCCCAGTATATCCAACAACAGTCCAACGCTCGTTTGAAGAGGGCAGTTAAAGAGAGAGTCCCCCTGGATGATTTATACTTTGGAGATGATTGTTACCCAGCCTGGGTTGACATGTGCGATGGCAAAGCCGAAGAAAGCTACCATATTCAAATCCAAAAAAGGCTGCTCAATCTCGACGCCTCGCTTTTCGTCGACAGCTGCCTTCGAGAGAAGCTCAGAGACACATGCAATGCAAAGCTTGAAGAGGCACGACTACTAGGCCTTGGCCTCGCAGACATCAGGATAGGAGACGGGCTTTTACCCGAGTGGGATCAATCGGCCGTCGATATGGCAATTCCTCTCGAGGTTGAGCCTGTGAAGGATGACTGGGAGGATTCGGCTGAGCGAGACGCTCTTACTTTTGGAGCCGCTTTAGTACGCAACAAAGCCAAAGCCAAAGCCAAGTCGACAGCCCCGGAAGACAACACTGCCGCTCTGTTCAAGGACGATTCGTCAACCGCTTCATCAGACACCTGGGATAGTAGCTCCTTCTTTTACAGCGATGACAAGAACGAACATGGAGAAGCCGTTGACGAGCGCTATGCCATGTTCAGTGGGGGCGATCCTCAGCCTCTGCCCCATCGCTACTCGGAGAGCGATGATGAAGCCCCACACATTCTTTTCGATGTTGAGATGTTGGGTGGTCCTGATGGCACCTACAATGTTGATATGGAAGTTTACGAGGCTGAAAGCGATTCAGATGTGGATGAACTACCTGAAGCTGAGCTCGCAGTCGACGCTACCGCCTACGAGTTTTTCTTCCCTACCACAGACGCTGTGGACGCGAATCTCCCTGGCATGGACTTGGAGTGCTCACTCGAAGGCCCATTCACCGAGGCTGACTACCTTTCTCACGCAGCTGAATGGGGAGACGGAGGCTTTGACCTTGGCTCTACAGAGGAGGAGGAGGAACAAGATGAGGAAGGGGAAGAAGCCATGATGATGGACGGAGAGAACGAACTTGATAAAGATGTCATGATGGAGTTCTAGGAGAGTCTCAAGAATGTCATGACTCGACTCTTAAGAACGATGCGGAGGAGCAGAGGGATATGCGGGAGCAGGCTGCTGGTATTGCGGTGACTGACGATGGAGTCACTTGGCAAATTGCAACGATCAAGCAGCCAAGCCAACACAATATGTCTTTCTACTCTTGGTGCTTTTCTCAACTTTCTTTCTTACTCTTTTCTCTATTTTGGTTTCTTTCGTGCTTTATTTTGGTTGCTTTATTGCTCTGTCTCTCTTTTATTTCCTATTTCTTATAGACTATTATGGGCTTTGGTTAAAGGAGAAAAGGGAAAAAAAAACGGAGGTAGCAATTTGGAATTCTGGATATTGGAAGGTACATGCTTGGGTTAACACAAAGCGAACAAGGTAAAGCCTTGGTTCCTTTCGCTCCTTTGGCTTCTTTTGGGGAATATGGATATCTGGGCCCATGAGGACCAGCGTTTTAGTTAGTAATTGGAGTATTTGTTCAATCATTTTCTTTGGCCAACGTGAATGTCAACTGTTCTGAGCTGAGTCTCCTTGAAGTCCAGCTCCCTTCTCTTTGCCATGTGTGAATTATTCTTTTCGTGAAATCTTTTGTGCGTTCCAGACATTGGAGTGTACGATTGCTGACTAGTAGTCAAATTTGATGCATCGTGTTAGAACCTTGGATGAGGCAGGGACGAGGCGGCCGCTGACATTCTTGTTGTCCAAAGCTGGGTCATACGGAATAGAATCACATGGATGCTAACAAAGGTATTAGCTGATCAAAATTGCATTTCTCCGCTGTAAGCATCTCTTTTTCAAAACCGCATGGGAAGAAAATTTCTACATAAACTAGCGGAGTCTACTTCATACACGCAAACGTTTAGTTTCACATCTTGACATCTTATGAGCGCAATTCTCCTCTTCCATCCCCATGATACTTCATTATCAATATGCCGCCAAGATATAAGCATCTTGTAATCATTATCAATGGAGCTGGTTGGTAAGGATTTGAGGCATTAGTAGCAGATTGGCCGGATGTTTAGCGGAGCCCGATCGAAAGGAGGCAGCAATAATTTCATTATTATAACGAGGCAGCCAGCCTGCAACACAAGACAGAAGAAGATGATAGTAGCTGACATATCCAAAATATCGGGTTTGCCATGTGTCGGATATATCGATCCTCCGAAAAGGATGGAAAGCCGAAAGTGGATGCTCAGCGCCCATCGTAAACTCCGATGTGGATCATGAAGTTAGGATTGAACATAGGAGTGTTAGCAATAGGATTTGGAGTAATAGGCGGCTCTAACTAAGCTTTAATGTTGCAATATCGTGCAGCAAACAGGTATGGCATGCCATACATATATACGCATGAAGATTTTACGATGAGTCATTAGCTATTAAAAAGCTGCGAAATATGGAAATTGAAATGTACAACTGCCGTTATGCAAATTAAGATGGTGGTTGCTATCGTGAATTTGAATTGACCTGTTTCGATTCGCTTCTCTAGCTGCGGGCACATGTGAAGTGGTTAGATCCATGACTTATTGTGCAATGGTTATGGAGCTTGGGGTACATTTCTGGGATTAGCTGTAACAAACATTTCGGCATTGATGTACGGCATCTCAGTTCGTTCATTGAGTAAGCTCGCTTGCTTCGCGTGAACATACAACGCCGATGCCGGTGTACAGTTTCTTAGCGACTCTCGGAAAGAATAGCCATTGAGAAGGAAATCCAGAACTGGCTCTTTTCAAGGAAATTAGATAGTAATACTTGTGCCATTTTCGGACTTTGATACTTCCCAGTAAGAGGTGGATGCAATGGTCCCAAAGTAGTATGATGAGGTCTATATGCTTTGACGTAGTCAGGGCGAGTATGTGAAGCCAAATTGGTACAAATACCATCAATGACCTGTAGTAACAATGCTTCCGTTCGACATGATAGAGTTCATCATTCCTTGACTTTTCATACCAATATAACAACAATACCTCAAACGAACATCTTCGATATCACCCACCATGCCTTTTCTCACAGGTCCCAACGGCGAGCAAGTCGTTCCAATCCGAATCAATGGTGTCTCTGAGCCTCTAGATCCAACTCGTCTTATTCCAATTGAGTCTAATGGTCAAGACAAAATCGTCCACTACGCTCAAAGCGCAACTCCTGAGATAGCCATCAAAGCGGTCGATGCATCTCACAGAGCATATCTGAAGTGGAAGAACACTTCCTATGTTGAACGTCGGGATCTGCTCCTTCGGGTGGCTGATGTGATTGACTCTTGGGTGGAGCGTTTTGCTCAGCTGCAAGCAGAGGAGACATCTAGCACCATAGCTTGGGGCCGAGCAAACGCATTCATTTTGACTAGATTCATCCGGGAGATAGCAACTAGCATCTCAGATGCTACGACAGGAGAAATCCCGCCTTTGGAGCAGCCTGGAGCAATTGCATTGGTGTACAAAGAACCAGTTGGCGTTGTTCTCACAATCACACCATGGAATGCCAGCATGATCCTTTGTGGAAGTTCTTAGCTGCTCCCATTGCTGCTGGGTGCTCGGTTGTGCTAAAGGCTTCAGAAATGTGTCCACGAACACATCACACCATCGTCGAGGCATTTGAGGAGGCCGGTATGCCTAACGGCCTCATCAACGTAGTTCAAGCCTCGCGTGAAGATGGTCCAGCAACGACGGAAGCTTTGATTGCTCATCGAGCGATCCGCAAGGTTGCATTCACAGGCAGTGCTGCTGTGGGAAGAATCATTTGTCAGACGGCGTCCAGATATTTGAAGCCTGTCTTGATGGAACTCGGAGGGAAAGCCCCAGCTATCGTCCTCAAAGATGCTGACGTTGAGCTCGCGGCCGACAAGATCATTTATGGTGCGTTTTTACACCATGGGCAGATTTGCATGTCCACCGATCGCATTATAGTGGTTCAAGAGCTTGCAGATGAGCTCATTCAAGCGATGAAAATTGCTCTCAAGGCACGATTCCCCGACGGAGCAGGTTATGCTGGCAGCAAGAGGCTGGCTAAGAGGGCCCATGATCTCTTGCAAAAGGCTCACGCCGCAGGAGCTCATTTCGTCATTGGCGATGGAAGTCTCAATGCAGATGGATCTAACCTGACACCAACGATCGTCACAGATATAAAGCCCACGGATGAAATCTTCCACGAGGAGATATTCTCTCCTGCTGCAATTCTCACCATTGTCAAAGATGAGGCTGAGGCTGTCCTTTTTGCCAACGACACACTACATGGCCGCAACGCTTCTGTGCACAGCCGCGATATTCTCGCTGCGATCCGGGTCGCCAAGCAGATTGAGGCTGGGCAGGTTCACATTGGTAATCTGACAGAGTTTGACGAGCCGAATATTCCGTTTGGCGGAACCAAGGACAGTGGCTGGGGAAGAAACAATGGCAAATATGCTTTAAATGAGTTTTTGATTGACAAGACTATTACGATCCTTGATCCAGCCGCGGATGAGATTCGATTTGGAAAATAGCTGTCAGCATTGATGTTAGCACTAGCCAGTATTACTCAGGCCGCGAAACGCCGCAACATGTTGATTTACAATTTAGTTGAAACTTTATTCGATCATTGTATTACGCTGTGACAGGCCATTTGGCTTTGAATCCAGCAGACGAGATTAACATTATGTCGAAGTGCTAATCTAAATTACCGTGTCCGTATATGGGTCAACGTCAGTAATATGGGTATTACTGACGTTTTGTATTACCATCTGTCTGTGAAACAAAACTGCATGTAAGTGGCGTGTAATGCTTTAAAAATATAAGAAGGCGCTGTAGCTGCAGTGTAATTCTCGAGTGACGTCGATGAAAATAAACCTGTAAGAGTTACAAGTCAGTTTGAGAAGGTTTAACAAACTACCCTCTGGTTATCGCCATTATGCCTTACGTTCCAGAACCTTGGTCGTTTGACGATGTACTGAAGCTCACCAAGATCAGCCCAGCCTACTGGAGAGCAACTTTCAACGCTCCGCCGTTGAATCTCTTTACGCCGCGAACTTACAAGGCATTGCGCACGCTTGTCGAGTTGCTCGAAAATGACCAAGCTGTCAAGGTCATCGTTTTCGACAGCTCCGCCCCAGACTACTTCATGGCCCATTACGACTTGTTAGCTAGAGAAGGGAACGAAAACACAGAGGGTGCAGAGGCCTCTCCAGAATCTGAGTGGCCCGGCTTTGTACTACGCTTTGCTCGCCTTTCCGCAGTTACAATTGCTGAAGTTCGTGGTCGCGCTCGTGGTCTTGGCAGTGAATTCATTCTCGCGTGCGATATTCGCTATGCCAGCCTCGAGAAGGCAATCATCTCCCAGCCAGAAGTCGGCGCTGGCATTACTTGCGGTGGCGGCGGTATCGAATGGCTCCCCATCGTGGTAGGTCGTTCGCGGGCTTTGGAGATTCTACTGGGTAGTGAAGACTTTGATGCTGCGACTGCTGCCCAGTACGGCTACATCAATCGTGCTATTAAAGATGCGGAATTGTCCGCTTTTGTAGACGGCTTTGCCCGTCGAGTAGCTGGGTTTGATAGAAAGCCGTTGTTGGAAACCAAGCAAGCCGTTAATGATCGTGCCGGGTTGCCTCGCCTGTCAGACCTCACAGCATCATTAAATACCTTTTCTAAGTCTTGTACCTGGCCCGAGTCCACAAAGCGAATTCAGACTCTCTTTGAGATGGGTTTGCAGCAGGATGGGCCTTTGGAGAGGGATATGGGTCAGCATCTTCCTAAAGTATCAGTCAAGTTGTATGGAAAGAAGGAAGATGCTTAATGGTTTGGAGCTTCAGTGAGTAGTCTTTAGACTTTTCGCAGGTTGCTCATGGATATCTATATAAGAATACCTAAGCTGCTGTTTATTATGCGATTACGCCAACTAAATGCATTTGAAACTTGAAGTCATGAGATGCCGTTATTTAGTAATCTAAAGGCGAGACTTCATCTTCTGAAAAAATCGTCCAGTATGCCATGCTGTCAGTTATCTGAAATTAACATAAAATTATACTGCTATACAATTTTATATACGAAGGTAGAAACTGAATAGTAAACAACAAAGAAAAGAACAAGGTCGCAAAAGGTACAGTCGAAGAAGCCAGAAGAGAAATACAAATTACATATATGTAGCAACGTGAAAACAATCAGGCATTAGAGTACCGTAATTAAACCAGATATTTTTCTGATTACTCCCTTTTAAACGCCTTATACAGTAAAAGCACGCTACTCTTTTTGAACTCCCGGCGCAGCAATGACATGACTGAATGGCTCTGTCAATCGTAGCATTCTCACCCATACGCAACAAATAACAACATCAGGCTGACTAAAGTTCAAACTTTGTCACCGTCAGCTGGCTGGCAATGAAGGGAGCGTTTCACTCGTTTGAGGAAGATAAACGGAACTCGGATTTATGTATAGTAATCAACAATTTGATCTTACAAACACTCCCGGGCATCGGTCTTTTTAGCTCGGTTGATAAGTCCGCATATTCCCGCGCCGCTTTTCTATAAGGCCGCGTATTCCTAACTTGTTACACTCTACAAAGTCCGCTGCCCTCGAAACCCCGTCATCAGCACGCTTCATCATGACCAACAAAGGCAACTTGGAGAGTTTGGCGCTGAAGTGGTCGTGCTCTGCATGCCGCCAGTCGAAACGCCGATGTGATAAGATGTACCCCGAGTGTACGCTCTGTACACAGTCAGTCCACTTTATACATTTTCCGCAGTGTAGCAATTAGTGACTTGGGGGACATTGTATAGGAAAAATATTGCCTGTAACTACCCGGGCCGTCGGAAGAGAGGAAAAGCACTTCATTATGCCAAGGCATTATCGCCCTTAGAGAAACCCACCATCTCTCAGACTTTAGTTGTTGTGACTGAGAAAGGGAAAGAGAAGCCCTATCAGGCATCATTCAGTTGTTGCAATTCTAGCTTCATCGCTGAGCGCTTTCTAGATCCCGTTGTCTTCTCCCGTGCGCAGTTATCAGTAGGCAACATTGATGTGGCGGTAACAGATGAAATCGCTCAGCTGGTTGGGAGCGTATTAGACATTCAGGCTGTTTCCGATAGGTTCTTCAAATCGGTTCACATGTGGATGCCGATTATATCAAAGATTCGATTTTCCAGCACCCTGCTGAATCGATTAACTTACAAGAAGGCTGAATTATACTTACTGGTGCTGTGCATGAAACTCAGTTTCTCACGCAGGGCAACATCAAACGCCACTCTATACGAGACGGTGAAGTTGTTCCATTTTAAGCTGCAGACATCTGGGGTGCTATCTGTCCTAGTTCTGCAGGCCTCCGTCCTCATTGCACTCTACGAACTGGGACATGCAATCTACCCTGCGGCCTTTCTGTCTATCGGATCATGTGCTCGCTACGCAGTAGCGCTGGGGATTGATAAATCTATTCTCTCTTCAAGTACTGAAAAAAGTCAGTGGATTGAAGAAGAGGAATGTCGCAGAATTTGGTGGGCGATCTTGGTTCTTGATAGGTAGGCACACCGATGAGCCAGAGCACAAACTTCTTTCTCAGCTTCGCCTCCTTTTCTAATATTCATTGATTGCTCTTACATGAGGCAATGCTAATGTTGCTTCTAGGTACCTTAACTTATGTGATCCTCAACGGCATTTGATGACGCAGGACGCGAGCCTAGACAGTTATTTGCCCGTAAATGATGCGGCATGGGACAAGGGGGTAAGCTGTTTTCAGTATAATTTCAGTCTCCATCTTGTGGGGTGTCTCTAAATGGGCTATTATAGGAACCTGACCCTGATCATTTATACACTCTGGCAACAGCTAATAGCTACCACCTGGGACTGTTTGCGCGATTCGCTCAAGCAGCCCATCTGCTCAGCCAGGTTCTACGTCATGTATCTGAAAAACATTCGAGCGAAACTTCTCAGTTGCGGCGCACGATATTTGCGCTTGTACAAGTTTCCAATATTGAAGCATCAATGAGAAGGCTAGAGTACTGCAGCCAGTCAGCGGTATGCTACAGGTAAGGCTGTCGATATTTCTCTCGCTTTCAGTCAACCTGCTAACGACGCAGTGGCATTATCGCGCTTGACGATTCGTTCTGTGATAAACGACCACCGGGCTCCGGCGCACATCTTTCTAAAGAAAGCTCCCTTATTTCACAAGCAACTCTTCACATGGTCTCAATCTTCAAAACGGACGTTGCAGAGGAAGTCTGTGACGTCGCCAGCCCTTTTCTCGTGCATTTAGTGTACAAAGTGGCCTTAATGCACCTGAGAATCGCTCACGAGTCTCCAACAGCTGCTGCTTTGGAAGAGCTTCAGCTTTTAAAGCACACATTAAAGGTTGTTGGAGGTCGATGGCATTGCGCCCGTAAGTATCTGCCCAGGTAAAGATTCGTTTTGAGCTACGTTTATACTGAAATGTATGACATAGACGCCTATCTGTCGCTATTGGAGAAGCAAGAAATTCTTTTAGTTGTGCAGTAGCAGCGATGTTAACGATCATCCCATTATATATTCATGAGTTTATAATTGAAGCATGAGGATGGAAGCTACGATATATGCAATTATTTCCAGCTCATCAAATTTTAGTACCAGTAGTACAGAGCATATAAAATAGCGATTGTAAATTTTATTTCGAATTAATGAATAACTAAACTTGCTTATGCTGGTAGTGCTACTCTAACTGTGGCCGTCTATACGCAATAACATCCTCTTACACCATAATTTAATTCAATCTTGCGCAAAAGGGTCCAGTTTGCACTGTATATATATCCATCCTGCAATGTCTCATTCCTACCACATCCGTCTGCAAAGGCATTGTTGCCACATCCAGAGACAGCAGTAAACTTAGATAAAGCCTTAATTGCCAACTCGAGATATTCCGCAAGCAGCATCTGAAAACTCCCAAAACATACTGAAAGCGTACAATTGCACTCCATTTTTTTTTTCGTCAAAAAAATCTATCATTAATAGAAATATGCTGCATCTCACAAGCAAACGTCGGGAATTTCGTTCGCCAGAAGCGCCAGACAAACCGACAGCCTGAAGATTAATTAGACCCTAACAAACCATGACTATATCCGCACAGAGCAAAACTGACCCTGCAGATGGCAAGTTTAGCCATCTGCGAAGTGCTAAATCTAGCCACCGTTTGAACCAAATCGAAAAGATTAGGGCTCACGGTGTCGGAGATTTGGTAGCTTTGCCGCAGCTGGTCGTATGCGGAGACCAGTCGGCAGGGAAGAGCTCGGTCTTGGAGGGCATAACAGGCATACCGTTTCCACGACAGGAGGGACTTTGCACGAGGTTTCCTACCGAAATCACTCTTCGCCATACAGAGAGCGAGACAGTTACTATTACTGCCAGTATCAGACCTCATGGTTCACGGGCGCCAGAGGTTCAGCAGACACTTGCTGCTTACCGCAAAGAAGTCGCGGATATGTCAGAGCTCCCCGATATTATCCAAGAAGTCTCACGTTTAATGAACATTCGTGGGTACTCAGACAACAATGACGGATATGCTTTCGCACCAGACGCCCTTCGCATAGAGGTAGCCGGTTCTATTGGCTTACATCTCAGCGTGGTGGACTTGCCAGGACTGATATCCGTTGCAAACGAAGAACAAACCGAAGAAGACGTGGAAGCCGTTCATAGCATGGTTACTGGCTATCTTCAGAATTCAAGAACAATAATTCTTGCTGTTCTCCAAGCAGGTAACGATATGGCAAATCAACCCATTATCAAACTAGCTAGGAGCCATGATACTTTAGGCCAACGAACTGTTGGAATTATTACAAAACCTGATTTGATCAACCAAGGTACTGAAGCCAAACTTGCACTTGTGGCTAAAAATCAAGACAACATCAAACTCAAACTGGGATTTTTCCTATTGAAGAATCCTAGCCCTTCAGAGCTCAAAAACGGGTTGACGATGAGGGAGCGTTCTAGTCGTGAGCTGCGCTTCTTCTCAAGCGCTTCTTGGGTTGACCAAAATCTTGACATGAATAGAGTTGGGGCGGAAAAGCTTCGAATATTCCTCCAAGACCTACTCGATACACATATAGAGAGAGAGCTGCCTAAAGTACGAGAAGAAATCAAGAAGCTGTTAGTTGTGACGGAACTTGAGCTGAAATCCATGGGAGATGCTCGACCTACCATTGATCTAATCAGGACTTTCCTCACCAGCCTGAGCATGCGATTTTATGAACTTTTGCAAGCGGCCCTTGATGGCAACTATTATAGTATTGACGCAGCATTCTTCTTGGGGAGTGAAAGCTCCAGATTACGAGCCAGTATACAAAAAATGAACACGTCATTCGCAAATCATATGAGAAATTCCGGACAGAAGCGAAAGATGACAACCGATCTCGAACCTAACCGCTCGGTTCCCGAGGTAAAAGATCCAAAGAATCATGAACCGGCCTACGATATATCCCAGATTTTAGTTAGTAGGAAGGGGATGATACAGTGGGTGAAGCAGGTGCGAATGGTTCTTAATTTTCTTTTCGTCTCTTTCGATATCCCCAGTCTAAAGATAGATATAGGTCTATTCACGTACCAGAGGAAAAGAGCTCCCTGGGAATTACAATTCCGCGCTTTTGGCTGAACTCTTTCGAGAACAGTCGAGTCGGTGGCCGGATATTGCTGAGACACATATTCACAGTATTCTAAAGACAGTGACTCAGTGGATCCAGCTTGCAGTGGAACGGTTGATTCCCGATGACAACATGCGCAGCCAAATTCACATCATTTTGCAAGAATGGCTTGAGCACACAGAAAGGGTCGCATTAGAAGAGTTGGAAAAACTTATTGCAGACGAACAACGCACCCCCCTAACTTACAACCATTATTATACAGACAACGTCCAGAAATATCGACTAGACACGCAAAAACAAGCTGTACAGAAAGCAGTTCAGGCAGAGCACGATCTCCATGGGAAGCTTCACATAAGTAATGTTTCTGTTGATATAGAGAAATTTATTGCTGCAATTGGGTCTCGTATCACGGTAGATATGGATGAGCAGGCGTGTAATAACGCCATCACAGAACTACAAGCATACTACAAGGTGAAAAAACGCCGCACATTGATTCGCAATCTGTTTTATATTGACAATAATTCTCAGGTGGCAATGAAGACATTCGTTGATAACGTGGCGCGACAAGTTATTGAACGACATATAATAGCACCACTCCCAGGTGCATTCTGTCCAAATTCCGTCTCTCAGCTTTCTGATGAAGACTTGCTCCGAATCGGCTCTGAGTCAGCGAAACAAATTGCTAGGCGAGAAAAGTTGGCTGCACAGGCTCAAGGCTTGAAGAAAAGTCTAAAAGATCTACAAAAGCCCGTATGACGTTATGACTGGCGGTCTTTGAGTGTATATTTATATCCTTTTTGCTCTAAATTCGCCGTGTTTTTCTTTGTTTATGTGATGATATGGGTTCTTTTATCTGCTTGATAGTGATTTTTTTTTGGAGTTGTCGGACTGTAATATCGATTCAGTTAGGTGCCTACTTCTCAGCTCTGGTTTTCCCATTGGGTTTTCCCAAAGCTTTAACGTGAATACGGAGGAGTTGTAATAGAATATTTTCAAGAAAATTCAAGACCAATTATATTTTCGGATAGTCAATACCGTTTATTGATTCTTTAAGATGCATATTGACAGGAGTATTATGACATATATGATCTACGAATTGCAAAGCGCCACAATATCCTCTGGCACATACGTTTGAAGAATGTCAATCAACTGGTTCAGCGGGATCCAATCCATGTTACCGTGAATACTGCGCAATGTGTGGCCCGAGTATAGCACACGAGCATAGTAAGCCCTCTTATGTTGAACAGTCGTCTCCCAAACTTCAATTGCAATGTTGGACGCCATTGCAGGCCACCTCAGCTGCTCGATTCCGAGAGCACCCAAAATGGGACCAATGTCTCCGTCGTGGATGAACGTGTGCGCGTAGACGTATTTCTGCGTCTTGCCCAATACAGCCTGCAGCCGACTAACAATCTCCCCGATGAAGAGGCCCTCAGTAACCTGAATATACTTGGTCACTAGGCTATTATTGCGCCAGTAGTGATTCCATTCCCAATCACCCGCACGGAAAACCTCTTCAGCTTGTTCTTGAGAAACACATTTGGACGCATCAGTAAAGCTGCATGGAAGCTCATATCCATTGCAGAGTCGAGCCTGAAAGTTATCGGAAAAGTGATCAAATGTGCTCTGCCAAGCGCTGCTGGTGGCACCGAGGATATCTCCCAGCGATTGCCTCAGCTCGGCTGTCACGCTAAGATGCTCATTCCAATCATCGGTAGACTGAATTGATGAGAGGATGGAGCCTCTAGCATTGCATGGATACCCGTTGTTGACGGTGTCGACGCCTGCTTGCTGGTGAAGAGGCACGGAGCCCGAGTAATGCGGCCAGAGACCGCGCAACACGCCTCCAGCACTCTGCTGGGTAAGAGAAGCAGAGCTAGAACGTAGCCATACTTTCTCGTTGGGAGATCTTGGTATGAGGCCAAGCTTCTCACCATACAGAGCCCAAAGATCTTTGCCGTGCTGAATACCATCAAGAAACCCACCAGTAGTCAACTGAGGGAAAAAGCAAGTCGAATTTACGTACGGCAGAGCATCCACGAAAGGGTTGCTCGGGTCAGTGTACACGCTCGCAAAGGCTTGAACGCCATTAGCACCGTGGGCTTGGCTGCCGTACAAGTAGCCCTCAAATGTTGAGCAATCAAATGGTTGATTCTAACGCTGGGTTGTCAGTTGAATTCATCCATGATGATACCATCTCAATATGTAGTAGCTAGACAGCCTCTTACCTCTCCGCCTGGGGCTAGGTTGTACATGGTACGTCTCTGATGCCTCTGCATATACTCCAGGTACACCAGCTTGGCATGACGATCGCCGGGCAGCTCATAGCCGTTCACCCGCGGGTGCGGCATGGAGCAATAGTCGTACACGCCATACGGAGAGCCTTGAGAGGCCTTATTGGCTGGGGCCGTGTAGATGCCTCCATATGTGCCCAATCCGCTGCTGGTAATGTACCCAGTGTCATTGAGTCCAGGCGGGTAGAAAGTGTCGACGGGGGAGAGATTCGCCCCGGCAACCAAGACGCCCTGGGCTAAGACACCAGCTGCCACAGCACGAGTCAGCATGATGCGATTCCGGTGAGTCGAAGCCATTGTCGGTGATGCTCAACCAACCGTACCTTGAATCAACTGAGCCTGGGAGACATCGGATGATATAGGCCCCAGGACGTGCTGCAACGCGACCACGTGGCTGTGTCCGACCTTCATCTCATGCAGGAACAGCACGGCTAAACGGTATCATCTGCTGTTGGCGTCAACTAGCGATCCATGGATTGATGCCAGTGATTGGCGGTGGTTGCAGCAGCAGCAGTTGTGTAAGCACCTAGTTTTAGGCAATGCAACTAACACTTATCAACACTGTCTATAAGAGAAGCACCGGCGGGGTCCAAAGAGTCTTGCTGCTGCGCATTCCTTGGTTGATTGCGGTGACATGTCCCCGTGTAAATGCAAACAAGAGGCGCCAGTGACCTCCGCAAGCCACTTGTTGTAGATGCTGCATGCACGTGCCATCTGCTGGCGAAAATAAGTGGCGGGGAGAAGACACGGGAATAGCGCTGTTGCCCACTAAAAGTAGATCGCGGAATAGTCAAGACTCTCGATATCTCTAGCTCTGATTACATGTAGAGAACTTTTGGAGCTCATTACCATATCGCCTTGTATCATCTGGCGCCAATTATTGCTAATGGCATTGGATAAAACACGATCCGAGAACGGTCGGCTGAATTCTGCGCTTAAATATGTTGGGAATGATGAGAAGAAATAGCCAATGCAAACCAGCCAGAGGATGCATCTAGGCCACAGTTTACGTTCAACTCATCTCTGGCAGAATTTTGCTTTGCAATTTAAAACTCGTGCTATTGAATTTCTTTCACATATACAGACTTTCTGTGATGCAGGACATCTAACTAGTTTCTTGAGGATGGTCTCAAAATATATAAGCCTCATACTGACGGGACTTGCGTCCTTGTCATGATTCTTTCTACTGCGTAGTAGAAAACCAAAACAATTTAACTTATTTCTAGATATATTATAATTAAACCACATAGACTTGTGCCTCGTCATATTTAGACGAACAAGTGGAGTGTTAAGATTTCCTATTACTGTCAAAGATGATCATACCAGCGTGACCGTTGCCAATCACCCAGACAAGTATATCCATTGTTACCATAGTGCTTGCGGAGAGATGTGTGTTTCATTTCAACTCGATCATCCATCGATAGTAGACACGAATAGCTGCACATATTACTTATTTATCTATGCTAACCCATGTTTGACGGCTTGGCTCCCGTTACTGAATCGTCGACGGCTCGTAGTCCCCGTCCAACCTTCGTCTTTTCATCTTAAGCCACTCGCTTTAATTATTTGAGACGGTGGCTGTCCCAAGTCCCGGGGTGAGCAAGATTTGAATTTACAACTGAGACATTTGAAGATCGCTGAAAGGTAAGACATGTTATTTCCAGACCTGGGGGCTAAAGTGATATGATTCGAGAGAATACGATTTGCAGGCTGGGCTCGCATGACCATCCTCCCTGAAGGTCCGGAGCGTGACATCGCGCAGTCGGTAATGACAAATAGCATGTCTAACAATACGAAGGGCTGAATGGTAGCCAAAGCAAAGTTGGGGGTCGTGTATGCAAGGACTATCTCTCCAAAGGAATGAAACATCTCGAAACTCATCATCTTGCCAGCTCTGATGTGTGCAGTTTCTATACGTTGAAGTCAAACAGCCACGTCACCGTTGTGAACCGCTCCGATAGGATAGAATTTGGGTTTTATGAGGTTTATACAAGTCAAAATATGAAACTTGTGCCAACCTCTTGATGAAATGCTACTGCCCGTTCGCTTAGTTAGTGAGAGAGCTAGAGCTTCAGCTGCAAGGGGAGCAAGACCTCCACATCGGATCAAATCCTATACGTCGATCCTATCCACCTGCGAGGGGTTATTATATGTACCGAAATTGTGGAAAGCCAGGGATAACAAAAATATCCCAACCACCACCCACCAGCTAACCGCGTCATGTCTCTGCTGTTCCGCTCAGGGCAGCAGGTGATCGCTGATTGTGGGCAAAAGGCGGAACGAAGAGGCCTTATGTGGAGCCGCGGTTGGAGATGGGGATCGTCCAACGTACATTATTGCGGGCTAAAAGCTGAAGAGGCGAGTCTCCCAAGACATTGCTAGTATATTGGGTGGCAGTACGAGATGCTCTGTGCCATCGAGTTATTTGTCATGATGGTAAAATGTGTAGTGCATACTTCTGAGGGGCAGTTGTGTCTTTTCCTCAGACAAGTCAGCGATTGGATTATGATTTATGCATCTATCAGCCGTTTAAGGGAGCCGCTCTTAGACCAAGATCCAGCCGCTTATCCGCCCTTAGCGTTTTAACCCATACAATACTATTGGCTGGTACGTCTTCTTCACAAGATGGTTCTCATCAATTCTCCGGTTGTCGATATCGATGATTGGTCTGGTGGAGTGTGTGCATAATTTGTATATATTGTGAAGTCACTCCTTACTTACATGAGAATAAGCCAAATGAGGGCAAGGGCTGGGTTTTTGTTGGGTCTCTTCCCGAAATTGACGCTGATAGATGAGACTAGAGGTATTGATTCGCTACTAGATGGGATAACCAGAACAACTCTTACCGCTACTTTGACAAGCTACATCTTTAAGATCAAGAAACTATTTTTAGTTATTCACAGAACAAAGAGTGAGGGTTTCTCAAAGCATGACACTCCTCTCCATGACACTGTAACATCTTGTTTGCGGACTACTTGTATGCCCCTGTATTCGACACCGAACATCTTTCCCACAATTCAAATCAGCAGTACATATACATATGCCAAATCTCGCCTTGTAAAAGCGGACTAAAGATCCAACTACGGCTCGCAGAATGACAAATTCATAGCCCCAGATATTCTGGTGGGTCGTTCAGATCGGAGAAAGATACATCGGCCCAACTACCAAGTACCAGACACAGACAGAGACAAGCCGTTTTTCAGGCCAAACGGGCGCTTGGATCGAGTGGATCGCGCTACTGCACCTCTAAACCCTTGAGATTTGAGATGTAGAGACTTAAAGAAAAGTAAATTGCGTCTTTTCATACGAGATGTCTCAGGAGGGAATCCCGAGTTTGCCGCGAGGTGCAAACTGACAGAGAGACACGGGATCACGGACACTAATTGTTTTTTTCTTCTTCTTTAATGACTGTTGGGTGAGAATGCTGCTTAGAGCTTTAAAAGGGCGAGCTCTCTCTCTCTCTCCCCAAATTTGCATTGTTCCTTTGCAGATCCTCATTAACTTCACTGGCTCTGGTCTCATATATATTTATTGCCCGTTAGATCGATATCAGTATTTGTTATGATGCTTTTCTTTGCCACTATCTCGTTTGCTGCCCTTGCTACGGCATTGCCTGCCAGTGTTCAAATCCAACCATGGATACCAGCTGGGATGTACGATTCTCGAGGGCCGTGCCCGATGCTAAACACTCTAGCAAACCACGGCTACTTGTAAGACTAGCCTTTTGCTCTATCTACGGTGATCTCTTCTTGAACGTTGGAACTAACAGACTGTCTCAAAGGCCTCACAACGGGCGCAACCTCACGGCTGCGTCAATCGAAAACGCTTTTACCAAGTTCCTAAACGTTGAGGCAGGATTTGCGGCAGCCGTCAAGGAATTTACTCACGCTTTCGGCAACAACGTGTTTAATCTCGATGATCTCAATGCGCCAGACATTCTACAGCACATCGCATCCCTCACCCGAGATGATTACACATCTCATGATCCACACATCAGGCCAAATTTGTATCGAATCGAGAGTCTCTTCGATGATAGCCCCTCAACGCATATCGATATCGACTCCATTGCAAAGTCTCGGCTGCGTGTTCAGGCGGAATCGCATCCCAACACCCTTTCCAAGGCTAGATTCGACGCAGCTCTCTTTGAAGCCGCAATGGTACTGGTGATGATGTTGGATCATGCTCCCGATGCTACCAGCAATCCTCCTCTGTCGGCGTACCGAGCTCCCAAAGACCGTTTACGAACGTGGTTTGAGCAAGAGAGGTTTCCTATCGAGCTCGGATGGCAGCCATCAAAGAGGCCAATCAAGTTGGCAGATCTGGATCCTGCAATCAAGGCAATCACCGAGTCAATGGAGCGACAGGAAAAAGAGCGTTCAAAGTCCCGCATCGCGTTGAAGGTAGATGTCGAATAATTTGGCGTATTCTAAATAGTGGTACTAGTTTTATTCTGTGTATATGGTATAATGGTAAATTTATGTAATTATATTAGTCTTATTAGATGATCTTGCTTATGAGACTCTACAAGCATTTATATGAACACCGTCTTGGGACAGTAAATATTTGACCCTAGTCGCTCGTGAAACATCAACTCCCTCTATGCTTTCCATGGGCTCCGTTCGTGCGCCTTTTGCCATTTACTCATCAACTCCTGGTCAAAAGTAACAAGAACCTCAAGATCACCGTTCGGAAGTCTGGGAAATACCACCGGATACCGCTTCGCTTTCAGCGATGACAGTCTTACAGCTTCACAATGCCCCATTTCAACGCCCCAATCGAGTTCGTAAACTCCCTCATCTGCCCAAGAGACAATTGAGACATCTGCAGCCTGTTCGCATAATTTGAGAGTTGTGACATCTGCCTGAGAAGCCAAATGGTTGACGACGCGGTTCATGCTTTGCCCATTAATAACGTTGATACTTTGCCGTACAGCTGCTGCAATATTTGCGATTTCTGACGTGAAGATTTTCTGTTCGGTTGAGCTTCCAATGGCGACAAGGTCGGCTTTCTTTGCGGCTACCAGGGTCACCCCAAAGGAAGCGCCGAGATATTCCCTGGGAAGTGGTGGTTCGTAGCGACTGCGGAAATTAACAGCCGTACGCATGAAATATTTACCATCTGCAGTAGTATTATCATCATCTAGAAATTCAGAATGGATAATAGAGCCCCAGAGGATCGCAGTCAGTATATCGCTTGTAGATACCCATGCGGTTCCATTAGGTAAATGGTTGTTCACTTCGGCTTTCAAACGCTTTAAATACTCTCCAGAGAATTTGAGATATTCAGTCTCCATCTTTGCAGGTTTTGATGGTTGGCCAGAAAGGACAGCCTCTTCTTTGTGAAGAAGCAGCGGCGAATCAGCAGGCGCATCATGAGAGCCTCTCACTATCGCCGTGCGATCTAACCAACTCTGGTCGAAATCAACGCCTTCAGAAGAGCCCGTCCTACAATGGCATGCCCATATCTTCAACAATGAGCCGTATGCTGTGATATCAGCCGTCGAGTGATGTAGGCTAACAGCAAGCAGACACCCTCCCTTCACCAGCGATAAGACTGCGCGAAAAACAGGGCTAGGGGATGTATTGGCCGGACTGAGATCGGCAGAAAACCAGCTCTGGTCATCAAAAACAGACGGTCGAAAAGCACCAGACTTCAAAGCATCGTAATCAACATCCGTGTAGGTGTTGACGCGGAATAAGTCACTCAGTGAGTCACACGGCGAGCTCAGAGCAACGGATCCCTTGGGATGAGCTCGAGCCACTATCCTGGAGGCGAGATATGGGACATCTTTTAATGTGCCCGCGAGACCATCTCGGAGGACTTCGGATATTCGAGGGTTCGACGATGGGAAGCAGAGGATTTGGCTGATGTAGGACCGTGGCATAATCCACTCCAGCGGAGATAGCTGGCTGGGTCCTTGAATAAGTGCCTGTTCCCCCATCGCTGGTGATAATAAACCAGTGACTTTTTAACGTCCAAAATTCTGTGTAATATTTGAGCGGTTAAAGGTTAAAGAATGCTACAAAGGCTGCATGGAGGACAGATTTGGGGGGGTTGTGAAATATGATCGGCATTTACTGTTAGTGCCGGATGTAAGTAAACGTCAGCATCGTCTATCGCACTTGATACAACGCCGATCTAGAAGTAAAACTACCTAGGAGCCCGAGGGTGGTTTTTTGTGAGAGATATGGCAAGACGGAGGTGATGGTAAGAGAGAAAAAAGAGATCCTGTCATAGATTCAAGCTGCTGGTGACTCTTTTTGCTTGGAAAAATCCTCAGCAGAGCTCTTGCCAGAGCATACTTCTTGCCTGATCTCTTACCAGAAAACGCCCCCGCCTCGTAGGTAGTAAAAATATGACCACATTGCTATACATATATTCTATGGCTTTAATGGAAAAGTTTGTACATGACCATACAAGCTTCTATTTACGGCCCGCAGCGGCGGCAGATGGCATTAATCAGAGCAGAAGAGCAAAGCCTTATGAAACAGTTAATGTCTGTGGCAGACTAGGTCGTGGATATGAACACAAAAATTAACACAACTTTGAGAGCCCTTACTTCGGAAGAGATAACGGCTATTAATAACTTATAGCTGCTTTCATTCACCAGCGTTCCAATAACATTTCAAGGGGGGCATAGTAGAGAGCAAAATAGTTCAATATAACGAAATAGCATAGAATTGACTTTAGTCTCATAGAGATCTCAAACCTAGCGCTTCACATCCAATTGACTGCTAGTTTTTCCATCATGGCGTTTGCGGTCCGCAATAGCCGCATGAAGCATCAGGCACCAGCAAGGCTGAAGGGAAAAAAAGGAAAAAAAAAAAAAACGGAAGCCGAAGCCAAAGACCGAGCGATAGGAGATTTTAATTGGCAATATTCCGGATTGTAAGTTGCTCAACCGGACTTTTTCTCAACCGGACTTTATAACTCGGCTTCGTTTCGACGGCAGTGTTTCCGATCTAGTCGTACCTATCTATATAACAGCCTTCGCCACGGTTCTGAAGAACCATTGCCAACCTCATTCTTCATTAAAAACAGCCATTCATCATGACAGCACCCAAATCCATCGCCGTTGTCATCTGCAGCACGCGCCCTCACCGCATCAACCCCTTTGTCGCCGGTTACGTCGCCTCTGTCACCCAGTCTGTACCTCAGACTACCGCAAAGGTAGAATTACTCGATTTGGCAACTCTCAATCTCCCACTGTATAACGAGCCCGTCGTGCCAAGCTACCTACCAGCTGATGATCCCACGCCGCATTATCAGTACGAATACACTCGTGCTTGGTCAGCTCTTGTCCGCAAATACGACGGCTTCATCTTTGTTACACCACAGTACAACTGGTCTGTTCCGTCGAGTTTGAAGAATGCGCTGGACTACCTATTCCATGAATGGAGTGGGAAGCCCGCCGCAATTGTCACATATGGAGCCAGAGGGGGGATTAAAGCCGAGAATCACTTGCGAGAAATCTTGAAGGGGCTTAGGATGAATGTGGTTGAATCAACTGTGGCGCTTAAAATCCCCAGAGGAGATGCCAAGGGGGTAGAGGCAGAGGCGTTGATGAAAGAAACTTGGGAAACTGACGGGGCAGATGAGAAAATCAAGGCGTTGTTTGCCAGCACATTGGAATTTTTTAGAATAGATGCATAGAATCAAGATATACGTTAATACTATTAGCTAGACCTTTTATACTATTTACTTTTTTTTTCCCCGAGGGCTAAGCAGTGGCATAATGTGTATTCAATCCTCTAGTAGAGCCTTCACTACTACTGCTAAAACTTAGAATTTCTCTTCTTATCCACCAAGTAGTTCACTTTCATTTTCACCATAACTCTTCTTTTTAGCAACATCTTTGAGCATAAATGTTTGCTATACAAATTTAAATCCAGCCACTCATGTTGCTGCCATGGATGCGGCGTTCCATTTTGTCCACCTTGTGATGCCCATAAACCCACCCTCTATCAACTACGCACCAAATTCGGCAATGTCCAACAATTTCATTACTACCGTAATATCAACACCCATCTCAATATTCTCTTAGAATATCTCGTTTATAATCCATTGTTTAGCCCGCTTCTATGTTTCAATCTCGAAATCCGTCTTAAAATCGATATATATCCACCTTATAAAAAAGAAACAAACACAAATAAATCGCTCTCTCTGGTATCTCATACGCCCTCAAGACTCTCCCTCTTCCGTCCCTTCGCCATCATCATCGTCTCAATCACATCGCTCGGCACCAGCTGCGGCTGCGCCTCTCCATACCGCTGATGCTCCATCTCCTCCGCATCGATTTCCCCCTCTGCACTTCCTCGCCGGCCGTTTCCAGACGTTAAGCCATGCTGCTGCTGCTGCTGCTGCTGCTGCTGTCTTGAATCCGTCTCTGGTCGCTGCAGCGGTCGCAGCATAGACTTCTCCTCTGGCATTGCCGGCATCGAGGCCTTGGCGTGACGAGTCGCGTCTTCAAGGCGATGGCCGTCTCGGAAAGCAAAGACTCTGATAGAGTGGAATCGATCAAATAACTGGCGCAGCCACCTGTATTATTATTAGCGTCAGCTTTGCTGCAATCCCGAATTGCCATGCCGCCAGCCTCTTACACGGTATTGGTCATTATTATGTAGAAGCACTATCATAAATAGCAATCTGTAGGAAACAACCCGAGGCGCATCTGCATTATACTATATAACCATGAAGAGAATGGAAGCTGAAAAATCAATCCCCCCCCCCCCCCCCCCCCCCCTCCCTGTCTTTTTGCGTCGTCGTCAAGGAAGGCTCGGCAAAGCTGGAAATGCTGGTGCCTAGCTGCCCGTTTCACGATTCGCCGTCAGTGGCGGGAACTTGCATACACTAACACAAAGTTCGCTGATCAGGCAGCAAGTAAGGGCCATATGCCAGACATGTAATTAAAAATATGTTTAATATGCAGATAATGCCTAATAAGCACTTTGGTTGGCCATCAACTCTGCGATACCTGCTGTAAACAGGAGTCACACACGCAATTAATCCATCCACCCATTCATACTCGTGCTCTTGTCACTACCAGTCATAGACAATCTTCCACTTCAAAACACACTTTTGTCACCAGTCATGCACAATATCCAAGTCGTCGTGCACAACACTCCAGCATCCCAGCAACTCACAAAGAAACCTCATTGTCCAACGCATCATACATCGTCTCTCCCGCCAACTCCCCCTGCCTGGGCCCAGCTCCTCTCGCCCCCAGACTCTGCCTCTGCAGCATCTGCCTCTCCGCCAACCTGCTCGGATCATCCTCACTCCCCGGCTCAGCCCTCAGAGCCCTCGCAAGCCCATCGTTCTTCTCATCAGTCTTGTCGCTCATCCCTTCCTTGACCTTCTTCCCATGATGGCCCTTTGCGCCAGTGCTGTGCTGGTCTGCCGCGGAACTGGGCGCCTCGCCCGCAACACCACCTTTTCCTTGTCGACCGCTGGCTTTCTGCTGACCACTGGCTTCTTTTCGACCACCAACTTCGCTCTGGCTGGACCCCGAGACGCCTTCGGGCTGGGCGTTGCGGTTCTCGGAAAATTCGCCTTCGTGTTCGTATGATTCAGCGGCGAGCGATTCCGATTCGACGAGCCCTGCGGCTTCCTGGCTGACTGGAGCCTTTTTACCCAAATCGACCTTTTGAGAGACATGTATTAGCGGGAATTCCTGCTCCGAGGTAGGAAGAGATGCGCATACCTTGGTGCCAGCACCGGGATTCTTGCGTTCTCGCAGAGTAGGCATGTTTGCTTTATTTATCACAGCTTTGCTTCGTTGGACAGGCTATTGATTGCGGATGTATGCGTTGAATTGAGATACCATTCCAAATAGCCATCTTCCAGCCGCTGTGGCTTAAATAACCATTCCGTTGATATACTCGAAGCGCGACCGCGGATGACATCACGACAGCGGCTTCGTTACACCCACGCAATAGCCACGTCAATCAAAGCTTGAGGGTCAATAGCATCTATGAGACAAAGCATAAAATCTCCACCAAAAAGGCGGCGCTTTGCTTCACATTACAGCATTGCATCATAGAAGCCACCCGTCTGGTCTGGTCCTCGCTGATCTCCATCCGGCAATATATGCAAACTCAAGACACGCACATTTCATCAGCTGAGGGAAAAAAGAGCGGCGCGCAAAATTCCATATCTGTGAGCCCAGAAACTTGTATAAAAAATGGCGCAAATTTCATCAACCAGCTTTTTCGTAAAATTCATGCCCTTTAACCATATATACCCTTCCTTATGATATCAATTCCTCACAAGACCCTTCGCAAGCCATTCCAAACACGCCGCCGAACCCTGGTATAAATGTAGAACTCCCTAAAGGGCAAATGCAAAAATGCCCACAAAAGCCAAAAATAACCCGTGTTTTCCACTGTATGAAACTAGTTTACAACCTTTGGACCCATGCTTTTCTTTCACGGCTCTCCCTTAATCTTTTTTGTTGCTTTTGCGGTGCCAATGTGTGTATTGTGTACCTTGACGATGATTAGTTAAACAGTCTAGATATGGAATAAATGATGAGTTCAACTCTTACCTTTGTAGCAAATCTTAAGCTAGTGAGAGTCTCCTTTAGATGAGTCTCTAGAGGTGATACCATGACGAACATGAGTGTCTTGCTGTTTCCACCAAGGCTGTACTGCAGCAGGTGTGTCAGCTTAGAGTTTCGATATGGAATATGGCCTGAGCCTCTTCCCAGTGCCTCAATTACGTCTCCAAGACAGCTCAAACTCTTGTTGATATTCTGCGTCTCCTTCATCCTGTCGCCCTCGACTTGCGAATGCTTTAAGCGCTCTGAACCAGCCAGATCGACCAAGTTGAGCGTGCCCTCGCACCGCTCGCCTGTCGCTGAGTTTTCACCAATGAGCTTCAAAATGAAGACACTATGAGACCGTGAAGATCGCTCATTGGCCTTGGTAGCCGCTACCGATCGATTCTTTTGTGCTTCTTCTAGCATCAACTCCACAGTATCGGCAGAGTTTAGTCGAACGGACTTGCAGTTCAAGATAGTAGTCTGCTTCCGGATTTCGTCATGTCGAATTTCTAATTTCCTTGATGATCGACCATTTGTGGTATGGTCATTGGGGGTCAAGAGATCGTTTAGATCTTCGTTGTAAACTTCGACAAAGGAGCCTTCCATGGTGTACTCCCACGACTTCTCTTTCAATTTCGTTACGGTATCGTAAATCATGTGCGTGGCTCGAGGGATCATGCCATCAGGAGACGACATTGTGTATGTCTTGCCTGATCCTGTCTGGCCGTAACAGAAAATGCACACGTTATAACCGTCCAAGGCGCTCTGCACCAGCTGGGAGATTTCGTCGAATATCTCATCGTTTCGTATCTCTGGCGTAAATACTCGATCAAATTCGAAAGGGTAATTCTTCCTCGAAACGACTCCAAAGCTAGACTTTTCCTCTGGCCCAGCCACCATGATCTCGGCAGAGGTCTTGTCATCTGGATAGGAGAGTTGGGCAACCTCGCCTTCGCCATCTCCAAGAGGCGGTCGCACTCGGCACATGACACGGATATTGCCCTTGAGCTCCTGGTATTTGTTGAAAAGAATGCGTCGCTCAGTTTCTTCCTTCATCAGCCTTTGTCGTGCCTCCTCAGCGACTCGCAGTGCGTCTTGAAGCCTAGACTCCATGGCAGAGAAAGCATCGGATTGTGCCTTGGTATCGGATTCGAGAAATTCGACCTGGGATCGTAGGGAGTTGATCTTCGCTTCGAGTGTTGTGTTTGAAGCTGAAAGCTCGGATATGCTCGTTTGTAGACTGCTGGTAAGCGCCTTCTCACGCTGGAGTTCTGACCTTGTGCCTTGTGCCTCTGTTCGCATCTCTCGCATCTCTCGATCTTTCCTTTGCAGAACAATCTCCATCTCCTGTTGGTCGTTTCCTACTTTGCTTCGTAAACTTTGGAGTTCTTGCTCTCTTTTTCGCTGCTCATCTTGTAGCTCTTCTTGGTGCTGCTTTGTCAACAGTTCGATCTTTTGCTGATGTTCGTTTGCCTCTTGTGTTTTTAAACGTTCTAGCTCCCGAGTCAAGTCATCCATTGCCGTACAATGCTGGCGTAAAAGATCTTCGAGTTCGGTCTTGTGTTTTCTGGTAAGGTCGTCGATTTGTCGAGAGTGGTCCCATTCCAATTTCTCTATCTCATGCTCAAGCTTTCGATTGACTTCCTTTGAAACATCAAGATCTGTCCTCAGTGAGTCGGCCTTGCCCTCTAATCTAGATTTTTCTCCTTCCAGCTCCGAAACTGAATTAAATATTAGCGCCGTTATAAAGCTATGAGGGATCACTGCGTTCGTACCTCGCTTCTTGGCTAATTCAAGAGCATCGTCCATGCCTTTTCTGTCGAGCAGCGTGGTATCCACCATTGCTTTTAGCTCTTTAAACTGCGACTCGATATCGCCGACTCGACCGTCCACATCAAAGGCTACAAATCCAGTCAAATTAGAATCCTTAGTCAGATAATTAGAGCGCATGGGTGATTTGGCAGGGGACTTGTTGGGAGAGTTGGCTTTGAAAAGAGCAATGCATCCTTGAAGCTTTTCAACCTGACGCTTCACCTGCTTGTCGCTTGGCGTCATCAAGGGGCCTCCCTAGGTTCCCTGTACAGCAGCCAAAGCGGATGATATTTGCTTGTTGCTTCTCTTCTCATTGCCGGGACGGTGAATAGTGATGTTGTTTAAAGCAGATGCAATATTCGGGGGCGAAGTTGTCACTTGACTTGTGCTGCGAAAAGAGTCTTTCTCCTCAATACAAAGATTGTTGAATCTCGTTGTCAGAGAGCTATCTCTTGAGGAAGACAAGGTCGATGTAGATTTTGTAGTTCTAATTTTGCGGTGGGAAATGGTGTCGAAAGTGAAACTGGTAAGTTGCTCGGATATGGCCGTACCATTATTGGGTTTCGCATCTTTGTCCTGTTCCTCCTCCTCTCGATGTCCGTATGCCGAACGAGGCCGAGCGACTTGGCTTGCTGATCTCGCATGGTTCGCACGTGTGTTCGGTCTGGGGACGGATGATTTATCTGCGGCGCTGTGCCCGATGCTCTTAGCAAAGCTGCTGATTGGTGTAGGGTTTGCGAGGGCTGAAGCTGGGCGTGGTCGCTTGAGCTATTGGAGATCAGCATTAGAATCACCCAGGATGATTGCTTTGATCTTGGTCTGGGAGTTCCTCACTTGTGATATGCTGGCCAAAGTCTGACCCTTGACTGTGGATCGCGGTATCTTTGGCGTGGCTATTAAAGAAGGCTTCGATGGGTATTCGAGCGCACGTTCGGAAAGAGGTCTGCGCTTCGGTTCGGGTTGAGTTGCTGGGAGGTGTTAGCATGCCGTAGCACTTTGGTGATGATCGTCTCTTTTTGTACCGGACTGGGGCAGCTCGCGCTTCAGGTTCTTCATCCCGGTGGGCGCTGGGATTGAAGATTGAGTGCGAGCATTTTGTTGTGACTCGCTCCATTCGGTCAAACTCCCAACGTTCGTCGTCGGTCCTGGCAAGCGACTAATCTTGGAGACCCGCGTGGTCTGTAGGGCGAGCAACAGTTAGCCTCTGCGATATTTTTCCCTACATTCATAGTGATCCGTGTTTATGCGGAATGGCGAACCTGGTTCTCTGTAGTATCCATCGTAACGATGCCAAAAAATGAAACCTTGGCGTATCAAATCGTCGCAAAAACAGTAGAGCCCGAAAAAGTCGGGAGTCGCGTCAAAGCAATGGGAGCATGCGCCCCAACGATCACAGTTCGCACCGCAGGGTAGGAATATTCAAACGCTGATGGAGGATAGGAGCTTGCAGGAGCGAAATGGTAGGTCTCAGTCTTGACTTTGCCGTTGACCCCCCTGGCACGAATGTTGACCATGTAGATTATGTATTTGCATGGAGCCACTTCTCTGCGTTGGCTTTGTGTTAACGGTGTGGAGAAGGCTGTCAAAATACAATTGTTTACTGCAAGACGCGTGGGCCAGGCAACAGTGGCTGAGGCGCTGTGGCTTGCCTGTCCTAATTAGAGGCGTGTGGCGCAGGCGTCTTACATGTACAGACTCTCTTTAGCAGCCATCGCCAGCGTCATGCGACACTACTGCTACTATTCTACTGCTGGAATAATTACTGCGGTAGCTCACACTAGTGAATGCCCCGTTAGGCAATGATCGAAGCTTGCATCGTATTTTAGCGACGCCGAGTAGTATAATACCTGGTAATGGTATAAAAAGGTTCTCTAAGCAGGCTCACTTCACACCCGTGTATCGACCTGTCAATTTCAGGGGGGTCAAGCAAGAACGGAGAATTGGCTGAATAAAGCCGTTGACAGCTCACTAATTGACATTATATCCGCTGATTTCACATGCTAAAAGACAATGACGTCTCCGACTCGCCGACCTCAGAAGTAAAGACATGTACTGAATACAAGGTTCAGCTGGGTAGATGGTGCCAAGGCGGCTTAGTGCCAGCGCCGCTATAAAGAGATGCTACAGCAGTATATGAATACTATCACATGCCAGCTTGCCTCCCCCTTTCTATAGATTTATAATGTGCATATCCAAAGAAAGATATAGCCTATCAAAATCATTCAATATACTTTTTGTATTCAACAATTCGAGATATTATCATTTCTGGAGATAACACCCATAAATTGTACTGGCAAAGTATCAATCGCAGCGCATGTCAGCTGCCCTCACCAGACACCGTGTTCAATAGCTTGCACTACTACAGATAGATAGGTATTTGAATACGAAGTCCATACCACTAAATGCCAGCGTGTTTCACATATGAAACTCTCTGATTCATGCAACTGGCAAAAGCGTCCAAGTCGTCTCTTCCAAGACACTGCAAAATGCGGCCCCCCACTACTTCCCAGCTCTAAAAGCAGCGCTGCTGATGTAATCCCACCCCTCCAAACCTTCACAGGTCAGCCCCAGGTTATGGAGACCTCTACCCAAGTAGCTCTCCGTCCCACACAAAACCGCATCTCTGGCGATGCTCCACCTAGCCTCGCTGTCTCTTGCCCCCTCCTCTTTATTCTCCCCGACGCGATTCTACTTTGTATTCTCTGTTGAGTGAAGAGGAGAGAAGAGGGTTCCATCCTCTTCGGCTTTGGGCAAAAACTTCAATGCCTCGATAGCGAAACGCCACGTCTTTTATCCACATCCAGACAAAGTCGCTTCTTCTTCTTCTACACCAACAATCGAAGCACATCTCAGAGGATCCAGCAAAGGACAACATTCAGCTGCACCCATCATGGAGAAATACAGCCAGTATCGTGATAGAGGTAACCTCCCTCCCTTTTTATCTTCTCATTCTTTTGCCCAGGATACCCACGCTACAGTCAATAAGACCAAGCAATAACTGACTTATACGCAAAAAGCAACCGGCATCGCGCCCTTCCTCCCCGTCACGTCCGCCAGCTCCGCCATCTCGACTCTCACCCACAGCCTCCTCTTCCTCGTCCGCCTGCCCTTCTTCCTCACCTACGCCTTCACCTACTTCCTCATCTTCCACCCGCTGCCGATCCTCCCCGTCTTCCTTCGCAAAATCGCATTATGGGGCCTCATGGCCATACCGGGAATATGGTGGATCGATCTCCAGCTCGACGGCGTGAAGCGCGGCACGTTGTCTGAGCAGCCGCGCGAGAGGGTGCCTCATCCCGGATCGATTATAGCTGCGAATTTCACGAGTCCGATTGATGCCATCTACCTGGCGGCTATATTCGACCCGGTCTTTACAGTCTCGTACCCGAGAGAGCGCAAGGTCAGAAGGATTGGATTGCTGTCAGCCGTCATGATGGCGCTTGCGCCAGTGGCAACCGGCCCCCCAGCAGGAGCCAAACTGGTCGATTTGAAGGATCTGGTCAAAGAATTCCCAAACCGTGTCATCGCCGTGTTCCCCGAAGGCGGCACCACCAACGGCAAAGCGATCCTACCTTTCAGCCCCAGCATTCTTCAAACTCCCGCCGACGTCCACATCTTCCCAGTCAGCATCCGCTATACGCCTTCCGATATCACGACTCCCATCCCGGGCCAGTGGTTGCGCTTTCTCTGGACCTTGCTCTCTCGCCCCACGACCTGCATCCGCGTGCGCATCGCTGAGGGCCAGACGAATAAGGCTGCTGCGAAGACCAACGGCGACAGCCCTGCCAGTGGATCTGGAGACTTGACCTACAGAGGTGGAACAAGCACTGGCCTTACTGGCGAAGAGCAGAAATTACTGGACTGGATTGGAGAGGCTCTGGCAAGATTGAGCAGAGTCAAAAGGGTAGGCTTGACGCTGGATGACAAGGCTGCATTTGTGAAGGCATGGAGCGGGAAAAGGGCATAAAACATCTTGTACTTGGATGGTTCAAACATTTGTAGGCTAATAGGGCATTGTACATTGTATTTACATCGCGCTGTGGAACGGCCTGCAGCATAGCATCAAAATCTCATTCGCATTCAAGTCGCGCCTGTCTCATGGTCTTCCGCTGCATGTATTGTTTAAGAAGCAACCCATCTTGGATAGCAAACAAAGTATCATCTGCTACTTCTATGAGCATTACCCATTTAATACGTATCAATTATTTTGACATCTCATTCATGAATGAAAACTATTTTGGGCTCTCTCAATCCAATGCATCCAAATATCATGACAAAAACTCCTCAGGCATCCAAATAACCAAACATCATACCCAACACATTCCGCCTTTTTTTCTTCTGATTTCTCGGTTCTCCTGCTTTACGCAATTGGACCATCCGTAACACATCCTGTGCTAGCATCGCTAACCACTCTAGCATACTTGGCCAACGTTCCCTTGGTATATCTCGGCTCGGGGCGCTTCCACTCCTTTCTTCGCTTCTCCATCTCAGCCTCGGAAATCTCTAAGTCGATGATGCGCTGCTCAGCGTCAATAGTAATTGTGTCACCGTCTTTGACAAGAGCAATGGGGCCGCCCTCTATAGCCTCAGGAACAATATGTCCAATGATGAAGCCGTGAGAGCCACCAGAGAATCGTCCATCAGTCAGTAAAGCGACATCCTTGCCCAGGCCAGCGCCCATGATGGCTGAAGAGGGCTTCAACATCTCAGGCATGCCAGGGCCACCCTTGGGGCCGTCATAGCGGATAATGACGACAGTCTTCTCGCCCTTTTTGATCTCGCCCCGTTCTAGGCTGGCAATAAAGTCAGGCTCGGAATCATAGGCACGAGCTTTGCCGACGAATCGAAGGCCTTCCTTGCCAGTGATCTTTCCGACACAGCCGCCAGGGGCCAAAGAGCCACGCAGAATCTGGATGTGACCAGTAGGCTTGATAGGGTTGGTGAGAGGCCGAATAATCTCCTGGTCAGCAGGGAAATCGGGAGCGCTCTCAACGTTCTGCTTCATGGTCTTTCCAGTCACGGTGACACCAGAGCCATCAATGAGGCCCTCCTTGATGAGGTACTTGAGAAGGCCAGGGGTACCACCAATCTTGTGCATATCGGCCATGACATACTTGCCGGAAGGCTTCAGATCGGCAAGGAAGGGCATACGGTCAGAGACGGCCTGGAAGTCATCAATGGTCAACTTAACGCCAACAGAGTCAGCAATAGCAATCAAGTGCAGAACGGCATTGGTGCTTCCACCGAGAATAGTGGTAACAATCATGGCATTCTCAAAGGCCTGTCGCGTTAAGATATCGCGTGGTCGGATATCTTCCTTCAAGAGGTTCCGGATAGCATCACCAACGCTTTCACACTCAGCCTTCTTCAAGGGGCTCTCAGCAGGACTGCTGCTGCTGCCTGGTAGAGTCAAGCCCATGGTTTCAATAGCTGTCGCCATGGTGTTGGCAGTGTACATGCCACCACAGGCACCGCTGCCGGGGCAGGCGTGACGGATGATGTCATATCGCTGGTCCTCGGTGATTTCTCCAGAGATGTATTGGCCATAAGCTTGGAAGGCAGATACAATATCGATGGATTCACCAGATTTTGTGCAGCCGGGCTTGATGGTACCACCGTAGACCATGATGCTGGGTCGGTTGACACGGCCCATGGCCATTACAACTCCAGGCATGTTCTTGTCACATCCAGGCAAGCTGACATTTGCGTCGTACCACTGTCCATTCATGACAGTCTCGATACTGTCGGCAATGATTTCTCTGCTCTGCAGCGAGTATCGCATGCCAGTAGTGCCCATAGAAATACCATCACTGACACCAATGGTGTTGAATCTGTAGGGCACAAGTCCGGCTTTGGCCACTGACTCCCTGACAAGAGCAGAGAGGTCCATCAGGTGCATATTGCAAGGGTTTCCCTCGTACCAAACGGAGGAGATACCGACCTGCGCCTTGCTCAAATCGGCGTCTGTGAGGCCAGTGGCGTACAGCATAGCCTGGGAAGCGCCCTGAGACTTAGGCTGTGTGATGTTTGCGGAGACCTTGTTGAGTTTCTCGTCCGCATATCGGGCTGATGAAGTCGAGAGGAGGCGACTGTATGAGCACGGCGGATTGTTAGCGGATGCGCCTGGCTAATTTGCATTGGCTCCTGTGCTTGGGGGTTTACTTACGCTTGATTCCTCGTAGAGAGGGTGCTGGCCCTTGACAGGGCATTGAAAGCCCTTGATGGGTTCTTGAGCATCGATCTGGCGAGCATCGTGACAACTGCAGGGAGCGACGATTGGTCCTATTATCGGAGCAAGAGTTAGACGCCTGCTGACAGCCTAGCGATGGTTGTATTTGGCATTGAACGAAGCAACTTTGCAAAACTCTCCTGGTGAATTGGACAAAGAGAATGGCAGCTCCCCAACACCAATGTATCGTGACACGAAGAGGGAGCAAAGAAAGTGTGCAAAAATCAACAATGCCTTGGGCGAGCTGCCAGACGTATGTACGTACCTATTCCCAAGCCCAATAAATATCCCAAACTCTCGCGCGCCAATCTCTGCGCCGCGATGCTGCTGCTTTTCCAGAAAATAGGAAGCAGGATAGAGTTGGCGAATTGGTATGACTCGACGCCAAATTGATGTCCAAGTGGCCGGACCGCAATGGCTGACGTGAGTCTCCGATTTTTAGGTCTCTGTCCCTGTGATCTTCCCTGTGATCCGGACAGCTCGCGCGGGAAGCTCTCACTAAAGTGATGGCATGTGGGAAAAAAGTTGCCCCGCACTGGAGCTGGAACTGGCAGCGAGCGTCTGCCAGCAGGTAATTGGCGCCACTCTATTGGCTGGGTCAGAACTTTAGAGGAGATGCTCCCCTGCTAGACTTGGAGCAGCCCAGATTTCTAGTGGCTGCATCTCGCTGTGCTATGGTGGGCTGTTTCGTGCGCCTACAGGAACCAACTTTTCGTGCGCTCCAACTCGTTCCTGGGCCACGCTGAACACCACAAAGGGCTTTTCACTAGTTATTGTTATAGCCTTGATGCTTGTATTTCGTATGACATAAATTTTTTTAGAAGAGAGCCAAATTGATATAAAAACCCTCCAAAAAAATCGCTTTCGGCCTTACTACCGCTGTCCCACTCGAGCAGAGCTGTCTGTGGAGATGCCCAATTTGAAGCCTGCCGATATCGGCATGGCAGGATCTCGGGAGAGGATACATAGTAGTTTAGCACGAATCTTTGTTTGCGATAGAGCATGAGAACATTACAATATTTTAAATCGCCATTCAAAGTTCACTTCTTACTCAGCAGGAGACGACCGAGGCAGACCACTGATTGATATCGTACAGGTAGGTGTTGGTAGATTGGCATAATATCAACCGATATCTTAAAGATGGTGGTTTGCATATAATGGGAATAGCATCACCAATGCTTGAGCAATCAGTCTCGATTAACACCAGCATTCATTGAAAATTGGGATACAGATATGCTAGAGGCTCTCCTCGAAAATCACTGTTGCTCTCACCTCATTAAGAAGGAATTTCATGTAAAACATTATCACCTTTGCGTAATTAGTATTTCTTCTCTTCTCCTTCCTCTTTCTTTGGCTGATCCTGATCTTTCCTCGTTGAAAATATCTCGTCAATGACTCCGAGCTCCAATGCTTCTGTCACGCTTAGATATTTGTCTCTCTCCATAAGATCGTTAATCTCTTCTAGGCTATACTTGTCGAATCCCTTCGCCTTGTTCAGATGATATTGCATGATTTGGTTCGACTGCTCTCTTATCCTTTGGATCTGGTTTGCGTAAATCAAAATATCCGACGCCTGCCCTCTAGTGCCGCCCAATGGCTGGTGAATCATTATGGAGCTGTGCGGAAGAGCACAGCGCTTGCCTGGCGCACCTCCAGCAAGCAGGATAGCTGCCATAGACGCCGCACCTCCGACACATACAGTTGCGACGGGAGACTTGATATAAGACATCGTATCATATATCGCCATGCCTAAGGCCACTGTGAACTTTGATGGCCGTACTGCGGAGGGGAGGAAACGCACCTGACGTGACAGAGCCACCCGGTGAATTAATGTACATCGTAATCGGCTTCTCCGGGGAGTCTGATTCTAGCCATAGAAGCTGTGCCACTATAGAGGCTGACATGTAGTCGTCGATTTCGCCGTTTAGACATATTATTCGTTGCTACGCACGTCAGTCCTTGTGTCTGTAGAAGCTTGTGATGGATGGACATGGCCAAACCTGTAGTAGCTTTGAAAAGATGTCCCCTCGAAGATGTAAGTTCCCTACTCATCCGGCGCAAAATGAAAGATGCAGCGTACATGTTTTTCTGCCAGTTGCCTGTTCCTTTTTAGCCAATTGCCATGGCGCCAGAGCTGATGCCGCCGCTTACTGATGTCTCCTCGATATACGGCATTGGGATGTTCATTGACGGCGCACTGTTGGCAGGAGTAGCAGTGCTGGAGAAACCAAAGGATCTGGCATGTCGCATTGGCAGTGCCCGTAGGGCTGGTAGCAATCTGGATCGTAGCATGTTTGGTAAATGGGCTGATGTCTTGAGCAGAGAGAAGCTTGGAGCTTAGAGGTGGTGACAGCTTAAGCATCGGTAATACCCTGGTACTAAAGCTTATCGCTATCGCGCGTCATCGAAAATTGGTTGCATGCAACATCTGTCACTTAAACACCACACAATACACAACATGATTCTTTGGAAATCGGCTGCCAGGCGATGAAACGATGTACTGCGCTCCGCCCGAGCAGCCTTGGGGCTTTGAATCCGCATCTGGGCCAAAGATGGCACTCCTACGATAAGGCGTCTTTGACACGAGAGGCCCTTGCACAGAAGGTCGAAGCTGGGCTTGGACACGATGCGGACGGCAAATCACTAAAAATCAATCCTGAGGCGAAGACGGTCTCTACTGCCGCAGGAGATCTTCCCATCTCACCCATATTTGATCCAGCATGGATGCAAGCCAGGCGAAAGACTGCAAAGTCTGCTCCTGGTCCACCACTAGGCAGATTTCGACGAAAGCTCGCAAACAATCCCTTTGGTACAGCAAGCTTTGAGCCACGGCGTATCTAATGGAGACAAGCTAATTGGGAAACAGCACAGGCTCTTGCTACGCCGATCCGCAGATGTCCAAACAGCGCCACCAGCCTGCCGCGGTATTTCTTACAGGACTTTGAGATGATAAGACACCCGGAAACAGGTGCTGCATGGTGGGCTCCCGGCCCGCTGGCCTTTGAACATGTTCTGCCTACGAAGCGACCAGACGAGCCACAAGCCGACAGGAATGGCGGACGCGACAGAGCTGCTGCGGCTGCGGCTGGACTCGTGTCAGCATCTGCACCAGCCTCGAACGATACCATAACGGGCCCGGCCCGGCCACGGAGGTCGCCAATAACAAGTTACACGCTGAGTCGCAAGTCGCTGGTTGATATGATTGGCGGACCAAACAAAAAATATCTCGCCCTTTTGTCAGCGATCCGAACCGGCATGGCCGTAGCTCCGGATAATAGAGATGCGGTATGGAGAGAAGATATGGGGAGTTTGCTGCTGGGGATGATGCGCAAATACGTAGTAGATGCGCTGATTGTTCGCGGCAATCGACCACACGGGCCCAAGGACAGATTCATCCAACCTTGTATCAGTTGGAAGGATGTCGAAGGAGTCAGAATGCGGGGTTGCGTTATTTGGCTGCCAGAGAAAAGTGATGGTCCGAAACAATACGCTACACTAGACGTGGAAGGGGCCCGATATGGAAGGAAGATGGTGGTACACAACCTACGATACCTCCTCGGCGACGAAGAGCTGCAGCGGCTAAGAGACTCGGCTGAGGTGTTTCGAGAGGGAGAGATATTCGTGCTTAAGCAGTGGGCGAGCACGAGCATGATGAAACTGCATCTCTTACTGTGGAAGCTGCAAGGATATCTGGCGGCGGAATCAGATACAGGCAGCAGTTTAGAGAGGCGATAGCGGGACGAAGATTGCCAGTTTAGGCAAGTAAAGTTAGCCCGGCGTGATCAAGTACCTGCATTACATGATCTTCTCCCGCCGTAGCAGTGGCAGCGGTTCAACGTGGATGGGCGAGGCGTGCAAACCATGTGTCACGTAGTGCAAAGTGCTAGGTACCTAGCAGCACTACTGCAGACACTTGTGTGCCTTTCCTCTATTCAGACAAATACCTACCTTGTCCTGCCGTTGACCAAATGAAGATGATCCGGGGTGTTCCCCGCGGCGACGCCGAAGCCAGAGCCAAGATGGATTTTCAGAAGGACGGCAGAAATACGCCTCTCCGCAGCCAAAGAATAGCACTATAGATTTCTTTCTTGAAACGGCGATGTCTCTCATCCTGGTGCATGACACTCCGGGGAAGCCTGATGCCTCTGTTCCTAATGCCCGACTCCTGATGCCTCTATTCCCAATGCCCGACTCCTAATGCCCGACACTCGGGGTAGTGTGGCCTCTAATCCTAATACATGGCACTCCGGGAAGACTGATACCTCCAACACTAGTACTTCAGACTTCTGTATTATTAGGTATGCAATAGCAGGTAATACGGATTCCAAATCCCCGTATGTAGCACAGCGTAATGGCCCTACTACTCCATACCCAAGTAAAGTACGTAATGGAATTCAAATTTGCATGTGTCACGGCCGTTCTACATCATACAAGAATCCAAATTGTTATTTCCGTACATTCTGCCACATGTACAGTTACCTGTTTTACCAGCCTTCTTGCAAATGGGCTCATGGATTTGGACACATTAGGGTCAGCTGGCGCCTTGCAAACACAGGATGGTATGCTTGATAACTCTTTGAGACCACCAGAAGGGCCTATTTCAGGTAGCCACCTATAACAGAGTTGTAAAACACGATATTCACTATTTGTGCCTTTTTGAAGGACTTGTTCTTTTCCTCTAAAGGATTACAAGCATGCTCTATTATTTCATACAGCAAGGTACTGAATGCTAATCCTTGCTTGTACCCCGTAAACTGGGGAAACTCAACTACTAAATAAAGCAGATGATCGTGGCATGTATATACGAGATGCTCATCGGAGACTTCTCACAGCAGCAAAGAATAGGTACACTTGGTAAGCGCCGAAATTGCCAGGCACAGAATGTATTCGGAGGGTTGAGTGGCTGACAATGACAACCCTCCGAGTGCAGTTGCCCGGGTATGCATCTATTTACGTGCGCTATTCCGCTTCCAGCCACGAGCATTCCAGAATCCTGCATCAGTAGTGCGGACTCCACCGCTGCAGAGCGGCATGTCTCGGGGCCCACCCGGATTTTGTTGGGCGAATTACATTCCATTGTATAATGGCACCTTGGCCAATGTTATGCATGCGGATTCGAAGAGGTGACAACCTCTGCAAAGGTGCAATACAATCCCTATCAACATCCACCATCATCCACGCAGGAGCAGCACAAGGCGTCATGAAGTAAAGAGGTGCAGCGCTAGCAGCAAGCCCGACGTGTAGACGTGGCTGTTTGGCTGCGTGAAGAGGATCCGCAAAGGACCGATTGCGTGCGATAGAGATTCACTCACTTACACGTTCCTCTCGTGCAGACAGCAGACAGCAGGCTCGTCGACTCATATCCCGGCCCGGCCTCGTTCGTACAGGCCCCTCTGGCCATCTGCAGATTCGTGCACGGGTCATTCCCTCCCTGCCATTCCATCCTCGGCGTGCCAATGGCACATGGAGTCCCGTCAGCCGGATCCCTGAGCGTCCATCAGAGACAGGCAAAGCACTCCTCCGTCAGCCCGATCCCTGGCCCTCTGCGGTCATTTGTCAGAGATGGGCGGAATGCTCCTCCCGGCCCAGGCCTTGGTTGGCATCTCTCGATATACCTATATATGCCCTCATTCTCCCTTGATCGTGTTTCTCCCCTCTCTTGGGCCTGATCGATCTTATCGGCCTGTGTGTGCGGAGAAGGAAGCTCATCTTGCATGCCGAAATCGTAACGCGGCAGTGGGCCCAACAAAAAGCATCGCGGCTTAGAGTTTGACATAATTGTTATCACCGATCCAGACGGCTATGAAATCATCGACTGCCAGGTTCTGATTTCTTCTCCTCGCATCTGGAATCTAATTCCCCAGATATTTACTTAAGAATTTCACCATATCTCTCCGCCTTTGGGCAACTTATTCGCTTAGACCGTGGTTGTTGATCCTTTTCCCCGGCCTAAAAGTCCAATGGGCGAATGAGAAATCCGTTGGGTAGTCGCTTCGAGTAACTTTTTTTTTTCACCCCAACAACGTCAGGGCGGAGCTCCACTGATAAGCGAAGCTAATTGCTGGAGAGCTTGGGGAACCCGCGGGAACGTTTGCAGCTAAATAACGATCCCTTGTATCCCGAAGCTTCCAGCTGGACGGGGTTACTTGGTTCTCTTCTCTTTTCTATTTATTGTTATTCTCTCCGACAACCTGCTACTTCGTCGAGCCATGTTATACGCAAGCAAACGCAGCTTCGGCGCTGAATCACCGACCTTACACGACGCGCCGCAGAGAACAAGCCACCCGTCACATCGCCAGCCACTCACAATGCGGTCTCCAAGCCTCCAGCTCATCCAGCCTGAGAACTGGGCTCAGCCAAATATGCCCACCTACAACACTCCCATCTTCCTGATCCACGACGGCAGCGGCACCACCTTGGCCTACCAATTCCTGGAGATCCTGGGCCGCTACACCTATGGCATCCGCAACCCCTACTACTACTCCGGCCAGGTCTTCGAGGGCGGCATCTCCGAGATGGCCTTTTTATACGCGTCATGGATCCGAAAGACGGTGCAGGACAAGGATTTCCCTGCCAAGAAGAGGAATATGGACGGCAGCACAAGCATCTTCCTGGGCGGCTGGAGCTTGGGCGGCCTGCTCAGCATGGAGATTGCGCGACAGCTGGCGATGGACGACGTCGTGAGGGTCTCGGGCATCCTCATGATCGACAGCGTCTTTCCTGGCGGGTCAGGGTCTCTGCCTGCACGCTCGGCCCCTCTTGCTCCCACATTTGGAGTGCCTATGGCAAACAGGTTCTCCGGCGTTAGATTCCCTGATGTTTCTGCACGCGGGATGATTTGTGATGACGACGTGTCCAGCGATGACGAATCGCTGCCAGATGATGTCTTGACCGATGACGCTTCAAGAGATGGCTCATCGGAGGATGAGTCGTCAACCGACGAAGAGGAGGCCATCATGAACAAGATTCGCTCCAAGAACTGCATGGCAGAGGCTGTGCGTATGGTCCGGCAGTGGCGTCTTCCCCAGTGGTCAGGCAGACTCTACGACCGCCGACCAAAAGTGGTTCTACTGCGCGCGAAAAACTACGTGCCGGCAAAGGAAGGCCGCACTGTCGGCCTGGATCTAAACAGAGATGATCCTCTGCTCGGCTGGGGCGATTACGACGAGGAGATGTTTAGCCATGTCTATGATGTTGACGGACACCACTTTAATCTGTTTGAGTATGAGAAGATATCCAACATGACGAGGACGATCAAGAAGGGCTTGGATAGGCTGGAGGAGGCCTCCCAGATGATGATGTTTGGCGAGGGCTGGTAGTGGAGTTGCGCTTTTTTTTTCTTCGCATTGGCTAGGGCGTTGGAAGTCTTTTCTCTTTTTGTTCTTTTTTTTTTTTTTTTTGGCAAGCTTGGGAAATTACGGGATTTGTTTTATCACTGCATGGCTGGGAGCGAGCTGCATTGGTTTGGGTCTATTGTTCTATTCTAGTTTCACACTGCCCACTGGCAGAGGTTGCGTCTACTGAGGACTTGGGAATTGTTATAGCGTTCTTTTATACGATACCAATAACACACAAACATCGCACAATTTATTTTATACCCTCAGTTTTGATGTCCGACGCGTGAAAATCTAACAGCATCTTTTCAACAAGGGGCATGTCATGAGAGTGTCGCCATTACTCTACACCTCCCCTGCGCATATGATACCCAAGGCAGCCAACAATACGGAAACTTTTTATCAAGACAAAGCCCCAGACTCAAATTTAGGCAACCATCTCGCATGCACAAACAACATCATATCGTCTCCAAGTTGTGATCGTTCCTTAAAAGGGCTTTTATAGCCTCCATGCCTTTATTCGGTGCTGCAAAGTCGACCCAGTACCCTCCCTCGCCCTTTGACATGATTGTCGCGCTCACTAATAGTCGTAAAGTCAGAATAATTAGTACTAGTCATATAAATAATGGTTGGAATGAAAACCGACCACCTACATCGATTTGGATGATTCCTCTCAAGTGCATGCCCAAACACAAGCGGCGCTGGAACAGCTCCATCGCCCTCCTCCATCTTTTCAACACCTTGCTCAGCTCTCCTAATGCTAGCAGCAGAAAAGTCAATCCCATGCCACGCATTGCACCAGTTCGTCACGCCATAGCTAAACTCCCACGGCTCGCAGATGTGCATCAGGATGTTGTGCAGGTAGAGCTCCCGCGCCACTGCGAGGCCGCGCTCCATGTTGGCCGGCTGCAAGCTCTGCACTATCGCGAGCCGGGTTCTGTATGCAATCTCGGAGGCTGGTGGCTTGGACCGGCTGATGGCTGCGTGGGTAGGGGCGAAGACGAGGGCGTTGTGTAGATATTTGTGGGATTTGGGGAGGGAAGGGTGAGATCCGCGGACTGGGAAGACGTTTTAGCCATGTAGATGTGATTGCAGTCAGGTGATGAAACTAAATTTACCGTTTACTGCGCTTGTAAAGAGTTGTTTCTTGGGATGTTTGCGATGCAGGTTGGCGAACTAAGTTGCCAATAGTAATTAGCATAAGATTATCGTGGTGTATCGGGAAACGAAGAAGGAGCATATATATATATATATATATATATACCTTGATAACAATTCCAGCAATCGCATCTCCATTTGTAATAGTCACTGCCTCAGTGCCGAATTTTGCCTGTATCTCATTCTGCCATCGATCACGTATCCCATTAATCACTTCCACAGGGAAATAAAGAGTGCATCTCGTCTCTTTCGAGCGGGTTACTAGCTCTGGAATAATCCCCATCACAACTCCCACCCGGTCTGCCTTTGTCTTGAGCCGAAATTCGTATTTCTTATGCAATTCTTTTTTGGACATTGTTTTGTCACCCTCGAGAGCACCCTCTGGAAGGTCAATAAATGGCACAAGTTCTTTGTTTTGCATGAGGTCTGTCCAGGAGCTGATGACACTACCAAGACCCAATTGATCGCTCACGCAGTGCGGCAAGCTAACAGCAACTATTGTGGCATCGGTGTAGTATGTGAGATGAACCAGCAAGAGCGGCGTTTCTGGCTTGTCTTGGTTGCGGAGAATGGGCCAGTCGGTGGGTGTCCAGCACGATTCTAAGACTGTCACATCTGGAAGGATGGCGATGCCCCTTTGGGAGTTTTGTTCTGGTACAAGCTTTGATTCTCCGATGGTTGTCCCAACATTGCTAACAGACCAGCCAAATATGTCATAATTGTCGGGCAAGGGAGACGTTAGATGGTATTGGAGCCAGCCGTCTGTTCCGCTGGGTTTTATTCGCGAGCTTAGAAGAGGGATATGCTCTGTGATCAACTTGTCCAGAGATTCTTTCATGAGTTCTCCATCGAGGATGTCACGGACGACAATAAAAGCTAGAGAGCGGATGTTGCTAATGGGCCGCCATTGGTCTTTCGCGGAAAGGGGAATGACTTTCTCATTGGAGGGTTTCGTTTGGACACTCATGGTGTCGCTCGTCCGGATACTCAGCAAAAACAACAAATTTATCAAAAAGAAGACGAATCAACACTGGAAAGAAGTAAATTATCTTAAATCTCTGTTGGTGGCTTGCTGTATATATGCTAATTCCGTAGCTGCCATCAACCCGAACAACTCACGAAGAGAGTTTCATGTTAATCCCGTCTTCACAGTTAGCGCTTAGGAGGCTTGGCTGAATACCACTAACAACGCTCCGAAGACGTCTAATCGGGCTTTAGTATTCTAAATGATAATGCCAGCGTGAGAACTAACAACTTTTTAATTGTTGCTGGAAATGGTGCCTAATATGTTCCAAGAATCGTTACTGTACAAGTATGCTATTGGTGACATCCAAAGGGTACTGGTGAGACCCTATCAATTAGCCTATCCCAGGCCCCTTTCAGCTAAAGAAGTGATGGGTCAACCTTATAATTAAGCAACTAACAAGTCGAAAAAACAGTCAACAGAGCCTCTTATCCTTGATACACCATGTTAGCAAGTTCTCTAGTGCTGTCTTACCGGAATGCCGGGTTTTCGGATGGTAATCAGTATCCCTGGTTACCTTTGCCAGAACGACAGGGATCTCGGGATTCTTGTCAATAGTCTTATATTGTGAAACCAGCAATTTCCGTTACTCGAATTATTGATCTCGCACGGGCATTGGTGAGCGCAACAAGGGTCAAAGCCGACATTACCATCGTTACATAACCGCTGTCGGTTAGAAAACAGATTTTCGGCTCAGAGTTGCCAAGATATAGGTATGGCACCAGACTTTCTCAACTTCCTCGGTTGAAATGCTGCAAAAGACTTGTACGATCTCGATGAACCACGACAATCGCCACTTGTACCATCAAGCCTTAGCTTTCGTTGCGGGGAAAAGCCCAAAGAGATTCACACATCTTCGTTTCGAAATAGATTAGAGAAATAGTGCTACAGTAGGCTTACATCGGAGGGTTTTTGAGCACTAGGGACGGTAATGCGCACTATTAGCTGTGGCAGCTGGTATTTGCCGTTGAACCTTGCTCAGCAAAATGTCAGCTTCATATGAAGGAACTAGAAATACGTGTATATTAAGACTACAAAGGATGCCCAGCTGCAATTGAATTTGGAAAGCATTAAAACATAATCTTGACTTGATATTCAGGAATTAATCGCGTACCGCACTTATAAAGTTCAAGATATAACAATATTACCTATTATAGGTATATATTTCCAGCTTAAAACATTCAGCATCTGCGCTTTTCCTCTTCACCTGAAAGAGCAGAGAATGCCACTCAAGTAGAAGACTGGTCCTTCCAGAGTTTAACCAGAGACTTGGGGTTTCCGATTTCAAAAGCTACATCTGTTTCATTGTCAGATAACGCCAAGCGCCTTGCTGATGCGTCCCGAGTGATTTTCAAGTTATTCACGGAAGCGAATGAACCACCTTCAAACTACTGTTCAGCAGTCCCAATATAATCAATTATAACTTGGTGGCAGCGAGACCCCCTATGGGGAAAAGGGCCATTCGTTTAGCCAGATCCCTGCTTATAGGGCTGCGGCCTCAGCAAAGTAAATGTAGGTAGGCCGTCAGGTTGCTCATGAAGGCGTTAACAAAGGCAATAGTGATTTACACTGATGATTCTTAATTCATAAATATGACCACCTGTAAACGGAAGGTAACCATTTGTCCTCGTCGTTTAGTGTGGCTTCATCGGTCAACTAGGACAAGCTGGCTGTCAACAGCTGCAGTTTTCATATGCTTGAAAGAAAAAAAAAAGATGTGCAGCCAAACTCATTTTCCCATTTTTCTCAACAGCTGTCAATCTTACTAACAGCACAAGCAATACACCTCAAATAAAGCCACTTACCTTTCTACTCATCTCGCACATGCATACACTCACACAAATATTTCCCGTTCCTACATAATAAGTCAACATCCAATCAGGTGGATCACTCGGCGCCGATCAGGGATTCGAGCGGCGACGCTAACGGTCCGTCGCCGCCGCTAAGACCAAAGCGCCGATGCCATTTCCACCCATTGCACGTATGAAGCAGCATCGAATATATAGATTCCTACAGTTAAGAAAAAGTATATAGAGGGAGAAAACACCCGGTCATTGTAAAGCTGATATTCTCATCAATAAATACACTCTTCTTTCGATATAAAACATTGAGTCACTACAAGTCCCATCAAGTTCAAAAAATACACCAGCCCTCACCACAATGTCTGCTCTCAAGTACACCAACAAGCTCCAGGGCCATCGCGTCCTCGTCGTTGGCGGCTCTTCCGGTGTAGGCTTCTGCGTTGCCGAAGCAGCCCTCGAGCACGGCGCTCAAGTCATCATCAGCAGTTCCAACCAGACCAAGTTGGACGGCGCCCTTGCCCGTCTACGAGAGCACATCAAGGCGGCCAACCTCGGAGACGCCAGCAAGCTGATATCGGCCAAGACGTGCGATCTTGCAAACATCGAAAAGATTGATGAAAACGTTGTCGAGCTCTTCGAATTCGCCACTAAAGACGGAAAACTCGACCATGTCGTCTTCACGGCGGGAGATGCTCTTCGCGCTCCTGGTCTTGCCCATGTGACAGTCCAGGACATCCACGCCTCTTTCCAGGTTCGCAACACAGGCGCCATCATCATTGCAAAACACTTGTCAAAGTACATCAACTCCAGGGTCCAAAGCTCGCTCACCCTGACGGGAGGAACAAACACTCATCGCCCACTGCCCAACTGGTCCATCGTTGCCGCTGGAGGAGGCGCCGGCGAAGGTCTGACTCGTGGGCTCGCCGTCGACCTCCGGCCTGTGAGATGCAACAGCGTCATGCTAGGTGCCATTCATACCGAACTGTTTGGAATGTTTCCTCCGGAGCAACTCGAGCCGATATTGCAGAAGTTTAGAGAGGAGGTCATTACTAGCACCGTCGCGACGCCTGAGGAAGCGGCAGAGGCTTACATCTACTCTATGAAGGACTCTTTTGCTACTGGAGCAATTATTAAGACTGATGGAGGTCGTCTTGTTGGTGATAGCAGGCCCCTTGTCTTGTGAGACGGTCAAGCCGCGATAAAGAGCGAACAGCATGGCGGAATGATATTTAGTGTTATAGAATTAAAGGCCGTATAAGAAATGATGCTGTCCTAATGTTTATCCCATTATCCATTCCTTGGTATTCAAATTGAAAATTTCCCCAATTCAATCCATCAAGAATTCTTTTCTTGTCACTTTACTCAGGTTGGAATATCCAGCTTATAGTCATCAGGAATAGTCCCCCAGTTGTCGCATACTCCAACTAGACTTCGAACGCCGGCAACCTTTGACTTTCGCGCAAATTCTGCTCCTTGATGCAGATAAAAGTACATTCCTTTACCAAACTTTTTACCCAGAGCGGGCCACTCCTCCTTCATTCTCGCATACGCCGAAGCAATAACTTCTAGGTCCTCTCGCACCTTGGGATCGCGACCCATGGGTGGCTGGACACCGTCTGCGCCTCTAGCTTCTCTCTGGCGCTTCGAGGGGCAAAAGTATTCATTCGTCAGAATCCTGCAGCTGGGGAAGAGCAGGCATGGAATATGTGCATTGCCCACGAAATCTATGGATACGCGAGAAGCATCTCGAAGGACAGCTATTGAGGCTCGAGCGGCCGCGACGCAGTGTGGCCAATTTATAGCTAATTCCGTTCCAGCATCGTCGAGGGACTCGCCTTCGTTAAGAGGCCTCTGGTGTAAAAGGATAGTGCAGGTATTCAAGGCCATATTCAGCCAAAGAACCTGTGTAAATTCGTCATAACTGGCAAATGAAAGCTCTGTAGCAGAGCGCGGAAGCATCAGGCGAATTTTAATAAGATCACTGCAAAGCGATTCTATTCGCTCTTTACGCTCTTCTTCATCGTCGGCAAAGTCAAGCGCTTCGCTTATGCGCCCTATAAAGGTATATATCAGAATGATATACTGCAGTTGATTTGCCGCGCCCTGCAAGTTGTTTTCTCGAACGGTTGAGATCAGTTTACTTAGGTTATGTGTAAAGCGGCTGGTATGTTTAGAAACGGGTTCATTGACGCTTTGAAAGTCATGCTCCGACATTGGAAGCTCAATCGTCATCCTCCGGTCGTCTATTGCATGCATCAGTCCGATCGGAAAACACATGGCTCGATCCATGATAAACAGCATCCATGAGATTCGTATAGTCTCCTCTCTCTCTATCCACGTCGCTTTTTCTTGGGTACCTAGCGATTCTACAATCATCTTTCTCAAACTATCGCCATAGCTGTGGCCAATAGCAACAGTTTTTCTCCAAGCCTCGCCAAGAACCACAATACAAGGCGAATAATCCACAAGTGCAAGCCCTAGATAGACCACCAGGACTGCAGCCTGCAAGGTTTGCAGAACATGGTGCGACAGTTGTATATCTTTTGAAACCCGGTTCTTTGCCTCTTCGTACCAGATTCTCTGAGATTGTCGGATCCGGGAGTCGGGATGGCCACTGGTTGAAACTGCGATGATGGCGAATAACAAGACCGGCGGTACTCCCTGGGGACCTTGAGACTCAATGGCAGACATCAAGGTTTGTCGGTGGATTATGGGTATGTAGCGATAGAACTTCTCAAAGAACAAGTCGATCAACTGCAGTAGCTGGGGCAGCTCTGGTAGTTCTGGCGGTGCCTTTAGAGGCGTGGGTAGCGTTGGTGAACCAGTATTTTGAGGTATGGCGAGGGTCTGATTAATGCCAGGACAAGAAGCTTGAATAGCAGTCCCTAACAGCTCATTGTTGGGCATTATCCACTCGTAAGAATCCTCCAACTGAGGCCCAGCCATAAATGATGGGATAGTTTCAGTGGGCTCCAATCCTAGTAACGCGTCGACCTCGTCCACCGGCCATGAAGTCCAGTCTTGGAGGGCGGGGTTTCTGGTAGTCCCTCCATTTACATGGCCAGAAACTCGATCACGACAAAGATTCCGCCTGTTACTCCTTTCATAGTAGCAGAGCTCACCTCTCACGGTGCACGATGAGCAAGACGGTCGATTACCCTATGAAGCATTAGGTAAGCAGGCCAACGAGTCTGTCTTAGTTCATCTCACATCGCATCTCTTCTTTCTTGACCTGCACCCTTTGCACACGTTTTGAGGTTTCGCAGGGGTAGACATTTTGCATCTACCCTATTAGAAGTCGATTTCAAAAGGTCAAAGCCCAGCCGAAGCCTTTTGGACGGTCTGCAGCTTTACCCCGTAGGATGGATCACGTAATGCTCGCAGCCCGGATTATTTAGCTCCTAACTCCGTCTGGCAGAAGTGAAATAACACGGCCATACTGTACAAAGCATGAGTCTATAGGTGAATAAGCAGATGTTGCAACTTGTTTTTCAAAACGAGTAATTCTATATAAACATACGCCGCAAGTGAATACCAAAATGAATAAAATAACAGTAATGGCAATGGTTGAATTCACACGTAAAGGCGCACGATAATGCTGGTTTCAACGCTATCCTGGCGAAGGATTTCGGACATGAAATGGTCCGACCCGGGTTCTCGGACTCGTTCGAGCCTTTGCTTGGTGCAATTACCATCATCATCATCCTCACGCATTTAAAAAGACATCATTGAAGATAATTCGCATTTATTCGCTGCTGTGGCTAAGCCAATATACGCTCCAAATTCACGCAAATTCAAAGTTCCCATTGCCCGTTAGTGCTCCAGTGCCCCTTGCTCGAATTGAAGCCTGTCCTAATAACCATCCCAAAGCCACGTTGCCGGGCCCGTTCCGTGTATGCCTGTACTCCAGATTCCTGCCAAAATTTGCCATCGCTAAAATAAATATCCTTCTCGCATTAGGTAAGAAATTCCGCTTTCGGCTTCTTCTCCTCTGGATCCTGTGTTTCCAGGGATACGCATCATGTCTTTACCCCTGTTATCCATCAGGGTGCAAGTGCCCGCCTTGCACGATGCGCTTTCGCAGGTGTCGCCATCAGAACCTTGATGGCTCTGACGTGCGTGTTTCTGTCTGCTGGTAGTGAAATGATTTGTCACGATGCATCGCCTACAAGCACGGCTGGGCCCTGCTGAGAAAGTTGAATCCCACGATGCCTTCGGCTACCAGCCGAGTAGGGGCAGAACGAGAGTAAAGTGACACTCGCCGGCCGATGATTCCATCGTTTCCGACTTCTAGTGAAAGCGGCTTATCGAGAGGAAGCTCAATAAATGACTTGTTGCATGAGGTTGGCACTGCAGGAAATCGAAACTGCTGAAACGTGCCGCACTCCTCTGGTGTTCTTGACAAATCTCCGCTGGAACTATATTACACTATTAGCTGTGAGTCTTGATTATGAAGGGCACCTCAAGCCACCACGCACTGGATGACAATATGAAGATCTGATAATATGCTGGAATCATAATCAGCATCTGGCGTCAGTCTCGCATGTGTCGCTTCGTTGCTCTCCGGGTGGCCCGGGGTGTGAAATGCGAGATCTGCGCAGATGGATCGTAGTCGATCGGCATCAATTGGTGAGCTGAGGGCAGCAAGTGCGCCGCCACGAGGCTTGTTGGTGAACTCTGGTCCGCACATGGTGATTTTTTTTATCAATATTCTTATTAAGAAGGTAAATGATATAGTGTGATGGATGCTGTTATTTTTTTCCCCCTCTTAGTTGATGGGTAGAAGAAGAAGGATTGATGGAGAAGAGGTGTAAAGGGGCGATTGCGATGCTGCTTTTCGTTTGTGTGTCTGTGTTGTGGCTTTGTTGAAATCCCAAAGACTTTATATACGCAAGTGCCGGCCCTGTTCAGCTTATATGAGAGGCTCTGAGCTTGTTTGGCAGTGCTGAGCGTGTTTCATCGGCTCTGCCTGTCATCCACCGATGTTTGAGTCGTGGCTCGCCGGGGCCAAGCAGTCCGCGTCAAGCTACCTGAAACGGCCCAATCACGGCGCCGCAAAAGTCGCCCCCTTTCCCCATCCGGCAACCTCAGGTGAGCAAGTTTGAGAGGGAATGCTCACGAAACTCCAGAGCATCAGGAACCTTGATAGCGAGCCACTTGCGAGGTTGCTGCACTACACACATTAGTCGGTTTTTGTCATTCGCGTTCTGACTGCGCTGCGTTAAAGTAGAAATGGCGTCTCGGCTCGTTCTTCTGGCGGCGCTCTCCCTGCTGCCCCTGCCTTGTCATTCTTCATCCCCGGACCCCTCGAAGCCGGAATTTGCCAGCATCGAGATCAACGCAGCTTACGACTCTGAATCACCCCTCGGCCAAGCACGCTTTGTCGACTCATTCGAGCCCACGATGTCTGTTGGCACCTTCTCACTGCCGGCGCTGCCATACGCCTACGATGTGAGTCTTGCCCTGGCCCACCGATGTTCTACAGCAGCTAATCATCCCCCATCCAAGGCTCTCGAGCCCAGCATCTCCGCACAGATCATGGAGCTTCATCACAGCAAGCATCACCAGGCCTATGTCACCAACCTGAACAGTGCTCTCAAGACCTACGCCACCGCCATTGCTGCCAACGACGTGCCTTCGCAGATTGCGCTGCAGGCTGCTATCAAGTTCAATGGTGGCGGCCACATCAACCACTCTCTGTTTTGGGAGAATCTGTCGCCATCCTCATCGCCGGATGCAGATTCTGCCAGCGCCCCTGCTCTAACTGCTGAGATTGCCAATACATGGGGCAGCTTGGAGAAATTCCAGGAGGCCATGGTCAAGGCTCTTCTGGGCATTCAGGGTAGTGGCTGGGGCTGGCTGGTCAAGGATGGTAATGCCTTGCGAATTGTCACTACAAAGGATCAAGACCCCGTGGTTGGCGGAGAGGTTCCCATCTTTGGCATCGACATGTGGGAGCATGCATACTACTTGCAGGCGAGTCTTCTCCTCCGCTATCCTATTGTCGATTATCCTTAGCTAACTCTGTGATTAGTACCTTAATGGCAAGGCTGCATATGTCGAGAATATCTGGAAGGTCATCAACTGGAAGACTGCTGAGCAGCGCTTCAAGGGGGACAGAGATGACGCTTTCAAGATCCTCAAGGCCTCATTGTAGAGATGATTTAAATGAGTAACTAGAATGAATTATGACACACACACAGGATGCAGGCCCTTGATGGGGGAAAAAAAATTCGAATATCCGTTCCTCTGTTAGTGCCATCGCTTCCACTTATGCATGTGTTGCCAGAGCATTTCGTAACCCCTTCGCAGTCCCTGCTGCTTGACAGCGGGTGCCGAATACGCATAAATGAGTATCATGAGCTCATACCTCATTTCGCAACGTGACCAAATCTGAGATGTCAATCCATAATTACCCTTCAAACACACATGTACATAAAATTGTTTCTTCAGCTGGAATCTCATCATTGTATCTAGGTAAAGTAGCACAAGTACACCCATAGATTTACTCGAACCGTATTATGAATCTGAACCAGTGTTGATTCACTGCGCCACCAAGGCACTTGCAAATCTCTCTGAGACTTTCCCATGTGTCTATCCGTCCCAGCCATCTCTGGTTACAGAACAGGGTCGTACTTTGTGGTGCCAAGATGATACCCAAGTTTAATCCTATGATGACACTTTTTTGTCCGCGGGTGCGCAAAATTGATACCGCTATTTTATACTCAATGAGGTTGTTCGACATCATGGGAATTCCAGAGAGTGGCAAAGCAAACATGCTCTCTATGCTGAAAAAGAGGCTGGAATTCCCAAAATACTAAAATTCTCCAAGTTGTGCATAATGTTTCGAAATCTCATCGACCCGGAGTTAGTTCTCGAGGACTGAGCAACCCAATCATGCAGGTACCCAGAATAAGAATCCTTGTGCAAGCAACAAACGGGAACAGGCATATCATTCGCCAAGTTTCCCGACAAGCTAGCCAGCTGTTTACCCATGCATGCAATTCACGATCCGATCGACTATATCTTGTCACGAACTAACATAATAGGCCATGAAAAAACCGTGGCTGAGATGTCCATCGTACAAAGCACGCACAACATGACTTTCCGCTCCACAGCAGCTGAGAAAATAATTCAAATCCTGAGTACTTTGCGGATCATGGCATTATGTGTATGTGTGCCACCAGCCAACATGTGCCGGAATGAAACAATAGCTTTAGGTACACAGCAGCAGCAGAGGTTCTACCAATGAACGAAGCTGGAGGTGAACGCCCAACTTAATTGCTCAGCAGCAGAGCATATATCCGTTCAGGGGGATGCGGAGGAAAATCTTTGAGCAGTACTCGTATGAGAGAAACTTGATGAGGAAAGACTAGATCCATTGGGGTAACCTGTAGCGGAAATGAAGGAGCGGTGCGAATCCCGTCGCGGCGGGAACACGCAGCACAGCAACACGCAATACAGACTCAAACGGGAGGATCTTATTGTTCAATCTTGTGTATGGTTAAAAAAAAAAAAATGGGAGGCCTTACGCATAGCTCTTTAGACAGTCACGTATAAAGACGGCAGAATCTCAGCATCTTTGAACGCAGAATTCTGGTTTCAGCACAGCAATCGCAGACCGAAGCCCAGTCTCTCACTTACAGTCATTCGTTTCCATCACCCTCGTTGAAATTTATACTTTTTATTGTGTTTGTTAAAAAAAAAAAAAAAAAGCTCCCATCAAAATGGTAAATAAAGCAGTTACCTTTACCCTATTGGGAATTGGGTAAGTTGAGCAGAAAATTGCGGCGAGTGAGAATAAAAGAAGCTGAATGTTTATAAACTAACATGAGAGTAAATAGGGCTGCTCTTGTTGGCGCAACTGACCATACTGTGACCGTCACGACGACTAAGACGGAGACGGTCACTGCTTGTGCTTCGTCGTGCTATTCGATCTTGACTAGCTGTGCCTCGACTGTGTCCTTGACTTCGTCTTCTTTGACTATTATATCAAGTGAGACTACGCCTACTGCTACTTCCACTCCAGGCTCTAGCTCGTCTGGAACAATCTCCACCTCGTCTGGAATAAACTCCTCTCAGCCAACATACTCTGTGCCGTCGACATCTTTGAGCACGTATCAAACTAGCACAGCTACAGCCTCAGCTGGGACCTCTAAATACACCCAGAGCACCACTTCTACGGCTTCTGCTATCACTGATAGTCTCGTCTCGAGTCAGCGTCACAGCAGTTCCTCAAGCACTGTTGCTACTTCAACGCCAACAGAGACCTACGTATCCACAGAAAGCGTTGTTTCTTCATCTACTATCACTCCATCTACCACTACCAGTGCTGAATCGAGTCAAATCCTCAATACCTCCTCCATCTCTACCACAAAATCATGTTCTCATCCCTATAGCTGTGAATCTTCCACCACCGTCGGAAGCACAGAATCGTCTGCTCTTGCCGGTACTGCATCATCATCATCTTCGCCGTATTCTACTCCTGTTTCCTCGTCTACGACTTCATATTCTGGCCGAGAGACCACGTTCGTCTTCCCAACCACAACCCAGGCTCGAGCTCCTCCAGAATCATCTGAGAGCACGACAGAGACTACAGTCAAGTCGACTATTTCTCAGACTGTAACTCTCACTAAAAGCTCACAATCTCGAGCATCAAGCCAAATTTCAACAGAAACTGCTTCCAGATCCACAGCGACTCTTTATAGTACTGCATCCATCACAAGTACTTCTTCCACCACGTCCAGTGCAGAGACTTTATCCTCATCTATCTCAAAGACCGCATCCAAATCTTCGAGTGAATCTGGATCTAAGTCCTCTACAGTGACTGTTTACTCCACTGGTTCTCTTACAAAGAGCAGTACCATACTTTCTACACAATCTTCATCCAAACCCACTTCAGCAACAACTGCCACGCCATCATCACAAACAACATCCACAACACCGTCAGGTTCACAATCTACCACTTCAAATACCTTCGCTAATTATACAACTACCCCATCTGGAACTCCTTCATCTTCATCCGCCGTCGTAGTGTCAACAGAATCCTCAGCCGTGGCCACTACCACTACCCGGAGCAGCTACAGCTCCGTATACACACCCTGTTCAGAGTCATCACTGAGCCATTCCCGGATTTATACACTCACCAATTCTTCAACTTTTGCGACAAGTCACTACTCAGGCACTGGAACGGGATATTCTACCACTCAGCCGACTTCCTCCAACACTGGCTCCACTACAATCCAGACATCAAGTATCACAATCGATTCTACTGCTGCGCCGATTACTGCTTCATCTTCGACGAGCAGTTCATACTACTCTCTTCCAACTAGCCAGGCATCCACTCCATCATCTTTCTCTCCACTGCCTTCTTCAGCATCTTCTTCCTCGCCTTCTTCAACCACTCCAACCCCATCGGGCTCTTCCACAGTCTCATACGCGTCCTCCGCCAACGCTGCCACCCAGCCCGCAACCACATCTTCATCCTTCACGTCCACCACTTTCTACACAGCCACCACAAGCAAATCAACTTCACAAACGGCTACTTCAACTGCATCTATCACTTCCACTACCGCCTACCCTCCTCCTACTCCACCTTCATACGGACCACCGTCTTACGATCTCCCATCGTATGGACCGCCACCGTCGTACGGTTTCAAGGGTCGAAGGATATGGTAGGCGATGGATGAATAGCAGTAAAGAAGGGGCATGGAAAGAAGAGAAAAGGAGGAAGGAAAGCAATCGGCTGGCATACAAGATGATGGACAGTTTCTTGTTTTCTAAACGCTTGAGAAACAGACTTGATTACCTAGTATACTGTTTAAATTGTATGAGTTGAAACTTCGTAGTATAGCTTGCAATAATACATGTTCAATCACTTCGCAGTTATTCTACAGACATATTTTTTTCATTGACAACCCCTCATATCGTATAAAAGGTATAAAGCAGATATTCTATAACATATAATCCATCCTGGGTAGGCTCTATAATTTCTAAAAATCTATGAGTCCTCTTTCCCTTCTTATTTTTTTTTTTTCCCCTTTAAACTCTTCCATAAGAAATCACAATCACGCTTAAATTTCACATTGCTTTTATTTACCCTCAGACAAGCACACCACCGCCCACTTACCGTGCCAAGCCCATCGCCTGGCACCGGAATCACCACCACCTCCCTCAGTGGCTCTTAGCTCTTCGTCTTTGCCAGCGGGAAGACCGACAACAACATCAGCCTTACATGTTCGCAGAGACATAACGTTGACGCCAGAGCCGGCACCCATGGGGCCAAGAGCCTCGGCGAAAGGAGTTGTAGCATCCCACCAAGCCTAAAAAAAGTTAGCAAAATAAAGTAGATAACCCCCATTTTTAATCGCGTCACTTACATCGCCAACCAGCTTTCGGTAGTTCAAGTCACCCTTGAAGATGACGAGCTCGGCCTGCTTCAGATCCTCATGCAGTTCAGGAGCTTCATGAGGTAACCTCCAGAAGGAACCACCAGCGGTCCAGTATCTGTTGGGTCGGATAGCCAACTGGCCTTCACCGTGCAGGGTCGCCCAATCCTGAAAGACGTAAAGCAAATCTTCGACCTCCTTGGGCGCCAGAGGCGCGGGTGTCTTTTCAGTGACCTTCTCCTCCTCGGTCGGGCTCTCGAAGAAGCCCTTGGGGTTGGCGAGGGCACTGAGAAGGGCAGCAAAGTCTGCCGGAAGAACATCGGAGACAAACCAAGGAATTGACTTGGGGCGAAGAACAACATGGGTGGCAAGACCAGTGTTGAGGAGGAAACCAGCCAGGACCAGGTCGACGTAGAGCTCGAAACCGGCATTATCGAGGACAAAGTCTACGCGGCGCTCTTTCTTGCCTTCTGCCTGAGCCTTCTTGAGCAAAGCGTACGCTTCGGGAAGGTTGTTGACGAGGATATTCTTCTCGGCGGCCTTTCTGGCCTCGCTGCCCTGCAGCTTCTGAATGTCCTCGTAGGTCATGTTGGTAAGCAGCGACAGGTCAGTCGCGTTACCCCACAGGCAGACCTCGCACATCTCAGCGAACAGGATCTTTTCGGCCTCAGGATCATGTGTCACATCCGTATCAGCGCGAATCTTCTTGATGATGTCTGCGTATCGGGCGGCAAGCTCTACGACAGCGTTACGAGAGGTTCGGAAAGTATCAGTCTTCTGGCGGGCGAAGAGATCGTAGCCCTTCCAGTGGTTGGTCAGGGTGAAGAAGGTGCTAAGGCGTCTGCAGCACGCGGAATCAGTATGGAATATTCAGAGTATGGATGATCAATTGGGTTTGTAGCGTACCGATACATGTAGCACTCAGCAAAGAGCCAGGGGACTTGGAACCAGGTGGGATTGCCTAGCTGCTCCAGCTCCTTGTTGTAAGCGGCGGTCTCGTCAGGGAATCCATCCTCAGGAATAGGTCTGTATGAGATTAGCCTCGCCTTGACTCTAATAAAAAAACCAAAGATTGGACACCATACGTCAGCTGGCGATCGTGCAGCATCTCATACTTGAGGCTGCCGAGCTGCTCGATAATCTTCTTGCCCTCAGCCTGCTTCTCAGCATCATCGGTGCTGGAAATAGCCTTGTAGATGTCGTCGACGGCGCCGGTCTTTGAGATAAAAGCCAATTAGACAGACAAATTCTTGAAGAGACAGATCGAAGTGCGGCGAAAGGGGCATCTCACAAGAATGACAGGCCATCGCATGCGAACGGATTCGCTAGCGAAGGACTTGGGGTCGCTGGTGACCGATTTGGCTGCGTCGCGAGTTAGCCAGCGCTTGGTTACATGAGGTAGAGCAGCAATTGGACATTTGCTTACGAGTCTTGGTATCGTATTCCATTTTGCCTTTCGTGATGGCAGTGGATTTGGTTTGCGACTGGTATTCTGGCGGACTGTCGAGACAAAATACTGGAACCAACTTTTGGAGGGGCTCAATAATGCTTAAGAAAAGACACAGCGGGATTGGCGGGGCATTTGGCGGGGTTGCTTGGGGTACCTTGAGGGCGCGCAAGACTTGGCGGCGCAACGAGGTATACCGGGTGTTGCTTAGCGGCGTAATTAATACCGCCGCCGTAAGGGGCAATTCCGAGCTCGCGGATCCATATCTGCGTCATACTGGAGGCGCCGATACTCGAGCTTTCTAACTCGCTCGGGCGTGATCTGCTTGTTATCGCGTCTCTGTGGTGGATCGAGGCATTAATGATGGCGAATGAGTTTGCGACCCGCAGTGCTGGCGCTGCTCTGCAGTGCCTGAATATCATAAAGCACAGCCGCAAAGAGGTGGTTAAGCCGAGAAAAGATTAGTGAAAACGGCGAATGGTAACTCGAATCTCGCAGGTGAAGCTGCAATCGCTACCAAGAAAGGCATAGGTAGATTTCTCAATATGCGTGTTTGTGTATGAGAAGAGCAGCCAAGACTGTTACTACTGGGGCCATGTTTCCCATGCTGACTGCACCGTTAGATGATTGGACGAATAGAGAGCAATGAGGCCTGATTTTCCTCAGCTCACTGATAGCCAGTCTCTAACTTGTAGAGGCGGTGAATGTGGTTCCAGCCGGCATACCGTTTTCGTTGTCTGGGCATATTACAGGGTACAATTTACCGATATGTGACATTTCACTTTCTCGTAGCGGTCGATACAATTATAACATGTGAAAAGAAGGATGACGAGCTTTTCTTTTTTTCTCTTTTTTTTTAATACTTTTATCAGTGCATACCAATTCACCAAATAACACATGACCAATGCAAATACAATATAATGCAACTACTAGAGATGGTAGATCTGCCAGAGTAGCTGCGAGGAGCCTCCAAGCAAGCAGGCGCTGTGATTGCGTGCCGCGTCTCTAATATTCCAGACGCTCATGCTCCCTAAAAGTATTGGCAGAATTTCACCTATGCAAATTAACTTTTCATAACGAATCATGGGACTAGAAATAAGGCAATAGCACCGGGTATGCTTTACCAGAGTATGGATTACGAGATACAAAGTACAGCACGTGTAACTGCTGTAAGTCGCTGCTGCTGCATGTACCTACTAATCTCGTGAGTTCCCCTAGCAAACATCTAAGGTCAGCACACGTACAGTGAGTTGCCAAAAATAACAGAAACTACCTAGTGCTTCCCTTAGTATGCACTTATAATTATGCTGCGGTCAATTATCTGTATAGTAGGCATCTACATAGCATGTACAAACCAGAGCTCTGCACCCCTGGCCCCTAAAACGACGTCTGGTAATATTACTGGGGTCCCAGATACCTGCAAACACAGCACATCGCCATACCGTCGGCAGTACCCTCACCAGGCTCATGCCGCTTACCGGCTCCTCCATATTTCCCCATTAATTATTCCACGTCCTCCCTCATCCAGCATGCCAACCATCTTCCACCCACGTGGCCAAGCGTCACCCCATATAGCAACGAAATACACGCCATCCCAGCCCCCTTTCTCAGGACTCCCATTCTCAAACTGCAAGAAATAGAAATTCCATCTCGCACTTCCACTTCCACCTTGCTCTCTTTGCCAAACCTCTCCATCTCCACCTCCGCATTTCTCCCTCCTGCAGCTGCAGCCGCTGCCGCAGCCGCTTCCCTAGCTGCCCCCACTCGCCCGCCCATCAGATCTCATTTCTGCCCATCTTTATTGCCATCCCAACCTCTTGCATCATATCTTCGCAATCGCCACGATCGATTATATAGCGGCAGAACAAGCTTCAAATTCTACAAAAACAAATACCGGCTGCCATCACCTAATCCGAAGCAATGGCCACTACAATGGCGCTCACCAAAAACGACGATTCCCAAGCTGAAGAAGATGCACGCCAGACAGCAACAAGTCTCCTATCCAGCGCATCCTCTTATGCGCATCGCGCCCTCGACTCCATCATCCCTTCCTCATCTCGCCAAAGCGCTTACGACAGAACCTCCTCATTTGCTTCCAGCCAGCCCATACTCTTCGTATGTGCCCCCCTTTTGACCTCAAGTATTCTCCCGTTAGCTAACAAACTGCTGTGCAGTCATTCATCGCCTTTCAAATCCTCTTCTCGCTGCTCCCTATCCTCCTTTTCCTCTCCTTTGCCCTCTCCACCTTCTTTCTTACTCTTGGTGCTGCCGTCATCTTTACGCTCTTCTGGGTTGGTGTCGCAAGTCTCTTCTTAATTCCTACGCTATTCATCACATCGTCTCTTGCGGTGCTGTGCTGGGGATCTTCGTTAGGGAGTTTTATCGTCGCTAGATGGTTGTATCACCATGCGCCTGCGAGTGTTTTCTCAGGCAGCAGTGATACGTCGTCAACAGGAACTGAAGTCACGTCTGATGGAGCATGGAAAGATGTCCAAGTCAAGCAATTTGACGATGTCAAGAGCTTGGAGTGATAGCTAAGCGGGGAAGATATGGTCTTGCTAGGACTATGATGTGTATTAATTGATATCCTTGCGTAATTTGGTCGTTGGTAGGCACACTTTATGGCATAATTACTATTTGCTGTGTGATTGGGTCATGGTTTGGATTATGATTGCATTAACAGTAGTTGAATAATGTTCCCCATAGCCTCAACCACACCTAATGTTTCTATAAAAAAAGATACGGGCTACAGGCACCTCTCGCTTCATAAAGCGCTGCTACTAACACCGCCAATATAGTTCCACGCATTATAGATATAGACCCTCCGGCTCACCCTCCTGCTTAGTACGCAATACCCGCTCTCGAGCAGACCTGAAATCTGCCATCTGAACGCGCATACGCCGTTCACGGAGGGCCATCATACCAGCTTCTGAGCAGATGGCCTTAATGTCGGCACCAGATAGATCATCCTTTTGTGAAATAAACTCGTCCAGGTCAACATCGTCGTTCAGGTTCATCTTGGACGTGTGTAGAGTGAAAATCTTGCGCTTCGTGTTCTGATCGGGATTCTCAAACAAAATCTTTCGATCGATTCGGCCAGGTCGGATCAAGGCAGGATCTAGCGTATCAATCTTGTTTGTTGCCATGATAACCTTGACGTCACCGCGGTCGTCGAAACCATCAAGCTGGTTGAGAAGCTCCAACATTGTTCGCTGAACCTCTCGCTCTCCTCCAGATGTAGAATCGTATCGCTTTGTGCCAATAGCATCAATTTCGTCAATAAACACGATTGAAGGTGCGTTCTCTCCAGCAACCTAGCCTTTTTGTTAGCGCCACATGCTCATGAATTGCTCTAATCAGGAAATAAGGGGTTAACCAACCTGGAACAATTGTCGTACCAACCGGGGACCATCTCCCAGGTACTTCTGAATTAGCTCACTGCCCACAATACGCAAGAATGTAGCAGATGTCTGGTTGGCAACAGCCTTTGCCAAAAGCGTCTTTCCAGTACCCGGGGCACCATACAGAATGACACCCTTGGGGGGCTTGATGCCCATCTCCTCATACAGCTCGGGATGCAGTAGGGGCAACTCCACTGACTCTCGAACTTCTTGGATCTGCTGCTCCAGACCACCAATATCGGCATACGATTCCGTTGGGGCCTTGTCGAGTTTCATCACGCTAACTATCGGATCCGCATCGTCGGTCAGAACTCCGACAATGCTAACGCTCTTGTGGTGCAGAAGGACGCTGGCACCGGGCTCGAGAAGGTCTTTGTCCACAAAGCTCATGATGCTAACATAGTACTCAGGACCAGTCGTGCTGCTCACGATGGCATGGTCGTCGTCAATGAGCTCTTCTAGCGTACCGACGCTCATTGGGCTTCCTCTCATATCGTCCACCCGTCCACGTTCGTCAGCTAGGCGATCAGCATCGACATCGGGGCCAGCCGTTTGTCCTTCCTTGGCAGCCTTGGCCTTTCGTAGACGCTCTTGGTTCTCGACGTATTCTTCTTCGAGCAGCAGGTGATCGTGGATTCTCTGCATACGAAGCAGTCGAAGCTTGCATCGGCTCGTGGGGTAGACTGCTGGGAGCTTGGCAGCAGCGCTGCTACCGCCAGCCTTTCTCTTCTTGCGGCCTACTCGGGTTGTTGGCCTTGGCGGGGGCTCGTACTTGGGCTTGTCCTTCTGCGCTGGCTCTTAGTTTCTGTCCTTTTCCATCGAGTTCAAACAAAGAGGCGATTGCATACCTTCTTGTCTTTCTCATTCCTTCCCCCTTCACCTCCCATGCCAGATGGTCCTTGACCCTAGAATAGCAAATGTCAGCACTACGCAATCACAGTAAGGTCAAGGATGATGCAATAGAGCTCACCATTGTGACGAGTCAAGCTCTGGAAAGCTATTCTTCGGAGCTTTTGTTGATTCGCTGTTCTGCTCCAAGATGCACGCCTATATGAAAGAAGTACCGTTGGAGAAGAGGCGGAATTGCTGATGTGATGAAGAGGTTAGTCGCTACTTGACTAAGGCGATACGGCTCAGAGCATCCCAGGCTGCTCCGGCTAGGCGCCAGAAGAGACACGACAGCTCCCACCTAATCACGTGCGGAGCTGGCCGTGTGTGTCACGTGACTATGATGGTGACGACAAGAGAACGTACAATTGTCAGCTTCTTTTGATAGGCACCTAATCTGATTCTAAATTTGTTCTAAAAGTAGCCTTCAGCTCTACTAAACCATAACAGGACTAGAGCTGTGGAATTCCAAGTTGTCTGCCATGGTTGTCTGCGTTGGAATCCATGGAACTACTGCCTGGTAAATAGCACTACAAGCAGCTGAGAGCTCACATAAGCAGCAGCAGCTATGCTAGACGTCAACGTAGCCTGTGTGTTTGGCTTGGCTGCTGCAGCGTACATACATACTTGCATGGGTTGAATCTTCCCGTGCTGGCTACCACTTTACCTTTTCGCCGTAGAAAGCGCCTACATTTGCTACGCTACTTTATGTCAACCAGCCACCTCGGCCGCGTCCGTTTCAGAGCGCTACGAGACTTCCCGACCCATGCTTGATTCAGAAGCCAAGGCCACTTTGTCTGCTCTTACACGCGAGCACAGACGCCGATGCTGGGGGCACCTCAAGATGGGCACCGCCGCCAGCTACCCACCGCGCTCCAGAGTGCGCCGGAGAGTTTGCACCAGATTCTTTGGTGACGATGCCCACGTCTGATTCGGCGCAAGTCCCTCTCCCTGCGCATGCCCACAGACGCACAGCCCGGCCAATGCCAGCTCCCAGGGCACACTAGGCACCATCCGGACACGCTGCTCGTGGATTTGGAGGCGATTGCAAGGTGCTGTTGCTGTTGCTGTTGCTGTTGCTGGACATGCTTCAGTGAAATTAAGTCGCACCCCGCTAAAGCGGTGGTGTCCCGCAGTGGGAGACCCGGTCTGGCCTGACGTCGATAGCCGCTGCCGCCCCTCATCCTCAGCCATGCGCCACTGAGATACTGCTGGCCTTGGTGCCTTTTCTGCTTCTGCTTCTGCATTCTCCCGTCTGTCCGCCGGCGTCTTGACAGCGACTCGACCTGCTCCTCTCGCTCCCTCCCCCCAGAAACGACTCTCAAACGACTCTCTCCGCTGCCCCGACAAGCTCCATTAGCGTTGTATTATCCGGCAGCACGCTCTCTGCATCGACCACGTTCTTTCGCTCTCTTGTCCAACTGGAACCACCCGCTGCGTCCGCGATAAACTCCGGCCACAATGTCCAATAGCAGGGATCGCCGCATCATCAAGGAGCTGCAGGACTTGACAGAGGACAAGGACAACTCCGGCATCCACGCCGCTCCCGTCCAAGAGTCGTCGCTCACAACTCTCAAGGGCTGGTTCCTTGGCCCCGGAAACACGCCGTATGAGGGTGGCAAATACGTAATTAAGATTGTTCTCGACAACCAGTATCCCTTCAAGCCTCCGCGGATGCAGTTTGAAACAAAAATCTGGCATCCAAATGTCAGCAGCCAAACCGTACGTCCTCTCATCCCTGGATTCCCAGCTAGCTCAACCCAAATCCCCCCCCCTTATATGGCGTGTGGTGTGGGGGAGAGTGCAGAGCGATGATGTGACTTTCGATCACAAAGTCTTTTCTTTTCTTTTCCTCTCTTTCTTTTATTTTCACTTTTACTAATATTTGCTCCAAGGGCGCAATTTGTCTCGATATTCTCAAAACCAACTGGTCACCTGTCCAGACTATCAAGACGGCTCTGCTTTCTATTAGAATGCTCCTCGAAAACCCAAACCCGTCGGATCCACAGGACGCCGAAGTCGCCAATATGCTTTTGACCGAACCGGATTCATTCGTTGTCATGGCTCACGAGTGGGCTGTAAGACATGCTGGTGCTCCCCGCCAACCAAACCTTGATACGACTAGATTTAGGAGTTTGGCTAGGCTACCGGTCGAAAATGAGGATGAGCGCCGGTATGTCCGGAGTAATGATTTGCGATGTTGAAAATTAGAAAAGAAAAACTAACTCGACATGCGTTATAGATACCTCGGGTACAACCGCCAGCTAGTTGACAGATTCACGAGTATGGGATTTGAAATTGACCGCGTAACGGAAACGTTACTCTACTTCGGCATTGACCGCAATAACGGCAGAGACTATCATTTGACAGAAGGCCAAGTGGGTGATATCACTGCGCGACTTCTTGGCGAGCAGTAGATGCAAATATAAACGCCTCATCTATCGAGGTAGCGAGAGGGCGGTTGTGGACTGGAGTTTCTTTGATCTGCTGATTGGACTTTGGTTTTCAATTTTGTTTTTGCCATATTTTTATATCTCGGAGGTGTTGCTTCCCTTTAGGACTATCGATCTGCTAAACAGGTCCGTAGTTAGCTTGAAATCTCCAAAAGGTGTTTGGTTTCGAGGGTTAAGCATGAATGGCCCCAGAGAAGCGCATTCAAATCGGGTATATCATTCATAACAATGGAGTTATGCGGTCGGAAATAGCATATTACATTCAATAAAGCGTCTGATACTTTTAGTTATACACTGTCTTTGGAATTGCCACATCCTATTACTGCTCTCCCTATTAGGTTTACTTTCCCAACTTTTGCGCTCTTGGATGTAAAGTCTCGGCCTTTTCCATGTAGGTACTCTAAGCTACGACCTATCTAGCATGATTTTACAAGATAAACTGGAACAGACTCTTGAGAACGCGCAAATGGTACAATTGCTCTCCCATGGCACCTATTCTATCACGTATCTACGACAATAGAATTAAATGAAAACAAAAATAGCCCCTTTCTATGGAAAAGGAGCTTATTCTTCCGTTTCCCTCCTATCCCCATGCTCCAGAAACCTATCACCAGCCATTTTCTACAGCCTCCACTCCCTCCGTGTATGAATTTTTTTTTTTTTTTTCATTTATTTAATGGATTTAAATTATGAATATGATTAAGTCAAAGTCCACTGTCTTACTTTTTTTTACCGTAAATCATCTCATTTCGCCAAGAAAGAGGAGAAAGAAAAAGAGAGACTTGGGATTTACAGCAGGTCGCGGCGGACAAACTCGTTGTAGAGGGCCTTGCCCAGACCAGCGGGCGAGCGCTCCACAATAACACCGGCGTTCTCCAGAGCAGCGATCTTGGAGTCAGCACCACCCTTGCCGCCGGAGACGATGGCACCGGCGTGACCCATTCGGCGGCCGGGGGGAGCAGAGATACCGGCGATGAAGCTGACGACGGGCTTGCCGCCGTTGACGGTGTTAGCCTGCTTGAGGAACTCGGCGGCGTCCTCCTCGGCGGAGCCACCAATCTCGCCGATCATGATGATACCGTCAGTCTCCTCGTCCTCGATGAAGACCTTGAGGCAGTCGATGAAGTTGGTGCCGCTGAAGGGGTCACCGCCAATGCCGACGACGAGAGACTGGCCAAGGCCGGCCTGGGTGGTCTGGTTGACGGCCTCGTAGGTCAGAGTGCCGGAACGAGAGACGATACCGATGCGGCCGCGCTTGTGGATGAAGCCGGGCATGATGCCGATCTTGCACTGGCCAGGGGCGATGATGCCGGGGCAGTTGGGGCCGACCAGACGGGTCTTGGACTGGGTCTTGAGCATCTGGGTGATGCGGACCATGTCTAATATCCGGGAAATTTCGCCATGGTTAGCTTTCGGGACTGGGAGAAGACATATGGTGGGGCTAAGCTCTGACCATGTTGAGGAATTCCCTCGGTGATGCAGACGGCGAGAGGGATCTCAGCCTCGAGAGCCTCCTCGATACCGGCGGCGGCCAGAGGGGGGCTTGGAACAGTTGGTCAGTATCTAGCGGCGGCATTATAGTTGGGATATATGAGGGTCGCATACGGGACGAAAAGAGCAGTGGCGGTGGCTCCAGTCTCCTTGACGGCGTCGGAGACGTTCTTGAAGACAGGCAGGTCGAGATGTGTCTGGCCAGCCTTCTTGGGGTTTGTGCCACCAACAACCTTGGTTCCTAGACGAGCGGCGGTGTGAGCATTCGCATCCAACTTTTGTGCGCGGCGATATTCCGAGGCTTTATCGTACCGTACTCAATGGCCTGCTGGGCGTGGAAACTGCGCATTTGTACAATCAGCATCCACATTGCGACGACGTTTTCTGCTCAGACGCTCTTGTCCCAAGGCCGGGGCAAAACATACGTTCCCTGCTTTCCGGTGAAGCCCTGGAAGATAACCTTGGTCTCGCTGTTGATGCGCAGGTTCTCGATGGTCTTGGAGTAGGGCGAGCTGGCCGAGCTGTAGCCACGGCGGGCAGCGTTGCGCAGCGCCGCAGAGCGCGCGGCGGTTCTGGGGATGGCCTGCATGGCTGTGAGGGGGGGGAGGGAAAAGAGAGGAGAGCTTCTAGGGGAGACAGAGTCTTGAAAAGAAAGCGCCGCGAATGCAACCCTGGGAGAGATACAGGGAAGAGCGAATTGGAGAGGTTTTGAGCTACGTCGATACGGCAGCAAATTACCGGCTCTGGCAGCTCTGAATTCGGGTGCTGCCGGGGACCCGGCAGTTTGCTTTTTCCGAAGCGGCACGTCTTTTTTTTCCTTTCTGTGGTCCAATCAGAAGCAAATTTTGGCGCAAAGGGGAAGAAAACGGAGAGGGGCAGCGTGTATGGAAGAAAACGGGACCAGGCGTTTTAGACTCCGCAGTATCAAACGGATATGCTTTGAGCCTCCGTTTTCAAATCTTGAAAAATTGCCCCCACTACAGCGATAGTCCACCAAAAGTTCTTATCGAACATCAACGAGAGGGGCACTAAATATCAGCATTCTATCGCTCTGGAGACGCATAAGTCGACCTTTTCAAAGCTGATTTGTCGCCATAAGCAACGAGTTCACGGCTAGTTGGAAGAAGATCAACGAAAATGGCGACTGCCACAATTACGGCGACGGCTACGTCGCAGAAGAAAACCATCGAACTGGCGCCAGAGAGCGAGCGCTTCCTGCGATGCTGCGCAGATCTCGCCAACGCTTTAATTGAGGATCATGAGGCTACCAAGAATGGCCGGCCGGGAAGGGATATTAACCTGAACTCTCTGCGAGCGAAGCTGGCAAAGAAGCACAAGTTGGCCAACATTCCTCCTCTTACGGCCATCATTGCTGCAATCCCCGAACACTACAAGAAATATATCCTCCCTAAGCTGATCGCAAAACCTATCCGTAAGGCTTGGACATACACAAGGACAATACAGAACTCTAAGCTAATCTTGTGATAGGAACATCTTCCGGTATTGCCGTTGTTGCTGTCATGTGCAAACCTCATCGATGCCCACACATTGCATACACTGGAAACATTTGCGTCTACTGCCCTGGAGGACCCGATTCGGATTTCGAGTACAGCACACAGTCCTATACCGGCTACGAGCCGACCTCAATGAGAGCTATCCGCGCTCGCTACGACCCTTTCGAGCAGGCCCGAGGCCGAGTGGACCAGCTCAAGTCTCTGGGACACTCTGTGGACAAAGTTGAATATATCATCATGGGAGGAACCTTCATGTCACTACCTGAGTCATACCGAGAAGACTTCATCGCTCAACTACATAATGCTCTGAGCGGATATCAGACATCCAAAGTTGACGAGGCAGTCGAGGCCGGAGAAATGAGCAACATCAAATGCGTTGGCATCACCATTGAGACACGGCCGGATTACTGCTTGCAGCCCCATCTCACAGACATGCTGAGATATGGTTGCACGAGATTGGAAATTGGAGTGCAGTCTCTGTATGAAGATGTTGCGCGAGACACAAACCGAGGCCATACGGTGGCGGCCGTGGCAGAGACATTCTGTTTGGCTAAGGATGCAGGCTACAAGGTAGTCAGCCACATGATGCCTGATCTGCCCAACGTGGGAATGGAGCGTGATCTTGACCAATTCAGAGAATATTTTGAAAATCCTGCTTTCAGAACTGATGGTTTGAAAATTTATCCTACTCTGGTCATTCGAGGCACCGGTCTTTATGAGCTGTGGCGGACAGGAAGATATCAAAATTACACACCCAACGAACTCATTGATCTGGTGGCACGGATAATGGCACTCATCCCTCCATGGACCCGTATCTACCGTGTCCAACGAGATATTCCCATGCCTCTGGTTACCTCTGGTGTCGAAAACGGAAACCTCCGAGAGCTGGCCTTGGCTAGGATGAAGGATTTCGGCACGACATGCCGAGACGTAAGAACCAGAGAAGTTGGAGTCAATGAAGTCAAGCACAAGATTAGACCGAACCAGATCGAATTGGTCCGCCGAGACTATGCCGCCAATGGTGGTTGGGAGACATTCCTCGCCTATGAAGATCCGAAGCAAGACATCTTGGTCGCTCTCCTACGACTTCGAAAGTGCACCGAAAAGTATACTTACCGAGAAGAGCTTATTGGCCAGCCTACTAGTATGATCCGAGAGCTCCACGTCTATGGTACTGCAGTGCCTATTCATGCGCGTGACCCTCGCAAGTTCCAACACCAAGGATTCGGTACCCTACTGATGGAAGAGGCCGAGCGGATAGCCAGAGAGGAGCATGGCAGTGACAAGATCAGTGTCATCTCTGGTGTCGGTGTAAGAAGCTACTACAAGAAACTCGGGTACTGGCTAGATGGACCGTACATGAGCAAGTGGCTCGACGGACGCGAGCAGAAACCATGAGCGATGTGCAGCTACGGTAAATTTGGGATGCAGGTGCAATATCAAAATGTGCAGGTTATTGGCGCAATGGGTAGGATACTTAGAGTCATGTTTGGAATTTTTTTTCTAGAACACAGTTAGCATATTTATGGTATGATGGGAATTGAAACTTGTATGAATGGAATATCCCAGTTCCTAATTTATCCTTTACAACGTCGAAGCGTCTATCTGCTAATTGTTTTGCAAAAGAAATGCGAAACTGCTCGTTGTTACATGATAAAGAATTGAATGCTCAAATTATACGAGAATACACACCAAAAAGTATGTAAGAAGAAACAAAACAATATAAGAGGATGAAGTTAAGCAAGCCTCTCCCTCTTCCCTCTGTCTGCATGTTAAAAAAAGGGGTAAAAAATTTGCTCACGGCAGGGCTTGAACCTGCGGCCTCCGCATCACTAAGATTTCAACAGAAGTTGAAGTATTAGTACGAAGCTCTAACCAACTGAGCTACGCGAGCTGACTAAGCGACTTGTCCAAGCGTCTGAGAGGCACTTGGTTTGAGCCATTGGTGAAAGGGTTGTTTCTATTAAGCTATATATAATTACTTATCTCCCAAAAGACCACGCATGTAGAGGTAGAACCGTATTGGCAGCTGCGCACAGTGGTGTGTTGATTTCCTATTTACTAGAGCAGGCATATGTTTAAAAAATAAGTATCTTCATTTGTTAAAATAAATGTATAAATAGATAATTAAACTGCTGTTAAAACGCCTCGTCAAACTAAGTTTAATGTTACTGAGGAAACACATAAGGCAATGCCTAGCCGACCCAGTCTAATTCTCAAATATAAAATAGCAGGATATAAATAAAGCTATTTATTATAATTTTTTTTTTTTTAATTTTAAATTTATAATTAATATTTAATTATTTAAATTGAGAAGTTAAAGATAAAAATTGTTCAAAGAAAGCTGTAATATCTTTAATATTATCTAAAGAGCAGATCTTTGCAACATCTATCTATAGTTAGTGTACTCCGTACCTGTGCATAAATATAGAATTTAATAGCTTACATTGGTCTGGGCGGATAACAACCACACAGCCTTCAGGGTGAATGCCGTAGGTTTTGTATGCTTGTCCATGCCCCGCATTGTAACTAGCATCGTCCACAAAGATCTTTTGGAGATCTACTTATGTTAATGCTGGTCTGGAAATATACGGATTAATATGAAGACCTACTTTTGATCTTCCACTCTCCTGTCTCCGGTGTAAAGACGTCAGGGATCACTTTTTGCTCCACCTCGATGCGCTTTGAAGCAAGCACGAGGACGCCCTGGATAACAGTGTCGGCATCCTGGCCAGTCGGTGTAAACATATAAATCATGTTGTGCAGTTCTGCTGCGACCTATGTGAACATAGCCTTTGTCAGTGCGGCTCGCTACGCTGGGGACTCTGACGGACCTTGGCAAGCCGGACGGCTGCAGCCTGTTGCAAGATATCTCCTGCAAATACAACAACATGCCACCGAGAATCGGCAGGGAGCGCCGTCATTAGCTGCATCGGGCGAGCGTCGCAGAAGCGTACAACCTGGGCGCTGGGGAAGCGCATCCCAACAACGACGTTGCGAGCTAGGTCCTTGTCCGTCGTGCTGGGGGATATAAAGATGGATTCCTCGTATTGCACGCCCTGGCCGGCTGTGTATCGCCCCGCCTTGACAAAGTGGTCTTTGAAATCTTGCGCAGTGATTCCATTCTCCTGTCGGTAGGAGGACGAGAAGAGTTTTGTGAAGAAACGATCAAAATCGATAAGCTGTGCGGCCGTCTTCTGACGCTCCGAGACATATGTCTCAAGAATCTTGGCCGAGCACTGGCCCCGTAGGACGGCTGCCAGCTTCCAACCAATGTTGAAGCCGTCCTGCAGGCTTACATTCATGCCCTGCCCAGCTTTTGGAGAGTGAGTGTGGCACGCGTCGCCGGTCAAGAAGACACGCCCTGCCTTCTCAAAGTTGTCAGCGAGGCGCTGGCCGATGGAGTACGCTGACCACCAGATAGTTTTCATGAACTCGATAGAATAAGGGTGCAAGATGTGGCTCGCTCGTTCTTGGAGGTCGGCCAGGGTGACGTCCTTGACCGCTGCTCCGCCGAGTTCAATGTAGAAACGGACCATGGAATCGCCTTCACGAGGGATGATCATAAGGTTCCCAGCATGTGATTGGATGATGACCTTCTTGCGGATGTCAGGGAAGTTAGTTTTGGCATGAATGTCCATAACACCCCAGACGGCATTGGTGGAATCGCCGACCATAGCAAATCCTAGGGATTTCCGAATCGCGCTATGCGCCCCATCACAGGCCTTGCCCATTGTTAGCATTAACGGAGAGATGTGATCAAGGGGGGGCTTTCTAGCTAACCAGCACATATTTAGATTGAAAGATCTTTTGTTGCCCGTTTGAACTAGCTGTTGTGGTAACGCAGTACGCAGCTGGGTCTTTGTGCGCAGTATCGTCAACTTCTACACTCTGGACCTCACAACCGTACTCGATCATGGTTTTTTTGGACACCCGCTTCATCTCTTTAATCAGCATGCCATTTACTCTCGCTTGGTTGAGAATGACATGAGGCTGGTGGCTTAAACCCGGCTCCGTGTCCGCTGTATAGTGCGTTCGCTTGATGCCCTCGCCCTCTGCCGCCCAGAAAGCAACCTCGAGCACATGATATGACTCCTTGAGGAGGTCTTCGGCTATACCAAAACTTTCGAAAATTTCCACAGTTCGAGTCTGAACGCCGTCCGCTTGGCCATTTTCGAGCGGGCCAGCTCGGCGCTCCAGAATCTTATAGTTTATGCCACATCGTGCGAGCCAGACTGCTGCACAAAGCCCGGCAGACCCACTGCCACAGATGAGCACATCGACCTGCTCAGCCATAACGTTGTATCGCGGTTGTGATCGGTTGATAAAGGTGCACAGGATTAGAAGCAGCCATCCGATTCATTCGATTCAATTTCCAAGGACCAGACACGTCTAGTTATAAGAATAGCCTTGGTCGAGTCTTCTAAATACTTGCTGTAGGATATCTTCAGTACCCAGGTTATAAGCAGGGCCCCATTGCATCAGGGTCCCATACTGAATTAGCGTCTGAGCTTGCAGCTGAATCGGTATTTGAATCGGCATTTGAATTGGCGGGGTTAAAATAGTTGAGCAAACTACAATAAATAGTATAGTATACTGGCAATGGCAATACGTGACGAACCGTACACTAGATAGTAGGTGAAGTTCTAGGTTTATGTGAGCGGACAGGTTAGAGAGATCTATGGGCAATGTGTCATATAACGAATAAGTGTCACCGGCAGGTAAGAGTTAGAAGTCATCACTGACTAATGTCTAGCTGGCACAAGATCGGAATGAGACAAAGATGCAGCAGCACCATTTTGAGGTTAGCAGTTTCTGGGGAAGCGTAAAATCCCCTCCCCCAATTATCCCCAGCCGTACTATTGACCCTAAATTAATTTACGGGTAATTGATCTAACGACTTGAATAGGGTGCAAAAACGACACACTATCTAAACGTTCATTTTCTTTGGACCAGATGGAGATGCCTAATAGCCGCTTTCTACTACCGAACCATTTAAGGTTCGTAGTTTCTGGCGAGGCGTAAAAAACTCCCGCCTCCAGTATCTCGGGCCGTATTAGTGACCCTAAATTAGTCTAAGCATTGTTGATCTAAGGACTTGAGCGAGGTGCGAAGATCATACATACTTTCTAAAAAAATTGTTTTCTTTGAAGGAGATGGGGATACCCAACAGCCGCTTTCTACTGTAGAACTATTTTAAAGGGTCCGTATTTACTGGGGAAGCATAAAATTCCCGGCCCCCAGTTGCCTCTTGGACCGCAATAGCGACCCCAGATTTATCTAAGGATGGTTGATCCAATGATTTGAATGAGATGAGAAGATGACACATGCTTTGTGAAAGGTCCCTTTCTTTGGAGATGGCCAATAGCTGCTTTCTACTTCCGAGCCTCACAGACTTGTGGGTAGCAAATGGTACAGATTCCAGATGCATCTCATTCCTCGCGACTCCACTAGGTTACATTCAGCCACCCACGTGGAAATCTATCTTCTCAGGGTGGCATTCCCTCCCTAGGTAGCTAGAGATGGGAAGTGGCAGGAAGATGCCTATCACGGTCGTATTTTAACGGAGTGACTTATGGCACAACTTTATGACCGACTCTGAGAGCTGCTCGTACCATTAAATAAATAGGTGGCCCCTGGCAACATATCGTATTCGTGTGACATCAGGTATGGAACTTATAATTTGGAGGCGCTCGCTCCCGGCTTAAAGACTGACCGAAACTGTTCTCCAGAGAATATATATAAAAGTAAACTTTCATTATACCATTCAAAAAGTTCCTTAATGCTGGGAAGGTTTTATACTTGAGATAACTACCTAGGCATTCGCCTAGTCCTGGAGAATGTTGACTGACGCTATGTAATTACGCGATGCCTATGTTCAAAGATCGCGACTGTATAAAAAGATAGCTGTAATAAGCGCCTACCTCGCTGTATATGTCATAATAGCTGCCAATTTATTGGTTGATTATACCAATGTTGTGGTTTCAAAAATTCAACGTTTCTGACACATTCACTGGACTGTTCTACGTCGTGGCGCAAACAAACGTTGATGGCGTGCCGCAACGCCTATTTATCCTTTATTTTCTCATTAGCGAGTCTCTTCAAAAGATGGTTTGGTCAACAGAAAAAGCTCCAAAACATAGAAAGCAAGCCAGAGCGAGAATCGTTATGAAACAAGCCCTTGAACTCGCGGCGCGCCGAATTAGCCTTGATGACGCTACATATCTAGCTTTGACGACGTGTATAAAGAAGCGCTGACTAGTCTACATGCATATGTTCTTGAAATCCCGCACAATGCTTCAATTTTTTTGAAACAATCTTTATACGCAGCGCTCAATATGCAGTCCAGCACACAGCTCTTTCGAAGGAGCATCAGTTGCCCGCCCAACGTAAGCAGAGACAACAACAATACCACCATTCTTCAACTGCCGCTGGACGTGATACTGCTAGTTGGAAATTACCTATCTTTACACGACAAGTTCTTTCTTTCGCAAACTTGTCGAGCTTTTAGAAACATCATGGGGCAGGACTGGGAGTCGAAGATCTTGAGAATCTCTCCAGCCGATGAGCTGACATTTTGGGCAGGCCTGGCATTTGTTTTCGTGGACTATTGGGCTTGTCCGAAATGCTACAAGCTGCATCATTTCATTCCTTTAGACTTACTAGACGAGAGTCTGTCCAGGCACCCTCCTCTCTGCGGGGTCGATCTCTCTCGAGGGGCGTTTGCAGAAGAGAGTTATCGTCTCCAGTATCACCACATACAGCTCGCGCTAAAGTTCTCCCGCCTGGGCAACAGCTACTACTCGAAATACCTGGCAGCATTGATGAAGAAGCATACGTATACGGACGCGTCAACGAGAGACCTCTTTTCAAAATCCTACACGGCCGAGCCCAGGATTATAGACAGCCGATTCTTCCTGCGAGAAGAGTGGAAGATCAGCAACTCCATATTTTCCTTGGTCGACACCATCGACATCCACCGCTTTCTCATCCCCGTATGCCCACACTTACGCATCATCTGCGGCGGAGTCTGGCTTTCCCGCAGGTGCAAGGAGGCATTCGGCAGGATATCTAAACACGCACGTGCCATCACCGGACTCGAAGACGGGATCGAGTCGGCTTTGGCACACCCAGGGCAGTGGATATCTGTTTCTTGTCCGCGTTGCCCTACCGACTGCGATATCAAAGTCTCCAAGGGACTGAATAAGGTGAAGGTTATGGCTTGGCACGATTTTGGGATAGAAGGGTCGCCGTTGGATGGCGGCTGGGAGGCCCATGTTGAATCTGGGTCTTACACCGACTGGCTTACGCCAGGGCCTACTTTGGCCGATCGAAACAACAGTGTTCGAAACATATGGTCGGATATTACGCGTAATAGGTGAGTGGCTCTAGAGAGTGAAATTAAAAACCACAGTCGCTGCTCAGAAACGTTGAAATATTAATTGCAACACAGGCGTAAACTGGCGTTGCAGCGTCCGAATTGACAAATGTCTTAAGAGAGGGTTTTACCATGCGAATTCTGAAAAAAGTTTATCTCTTTATTATTTTTTGTTTAATTTGTGCATCAGCCCCGATAGACTTAGATTGAAATAGATAGCGAGTTAGCCGCCTCACTATTTCTCATATTCGGCAACCAACCGATATAATACGCCCCCCTATTGCATCTCCAACATGGATATATCTCTTTTCAAAGTTCATTTAGGCCATTTGCTCCAAAGATTTCCAAAGGCTCCTCTCAACTCTCAAGGCCTCTGAAGATTCCGCCGCTGCACCCAGCCCTGCCAGGATAACGACCATATCTTCCGAGCCGGACACATTGCAATCGGGCCATTCTTCAGCTACGCCGCTGCCTCCGACCCTGTCAGATTAACGACCATGCTAGAAGAACGCGCCAATTGCATGTGAGCCGTTAGTCGAACAAAAAGGCTGCCCGCTGCCCCCGGCCCTGCCAGGTTAACGGGTATGCTTCCAAGTCGACTAGCACTTGGCGCTGGAGTCCATTATATTTTGCTTTGAATTTCATGTTATCACCAATAGAGACGAAAGCTATGTCCGCTTTGTACTCGTGACGGCGCAAGCCACGGAATTATCACCAAGAAACCATAGCTCCTGTCCGGGGTCTCTTCTAGACGACCGCGTGGAGCGTAAAAGCCGTTGTGTGGAAGGCGAGGGCTTTCGCTCTTGGGGTTTGTTCCGACGAGATTGTTTCTTCGGCGCAGATGAGCTCTGTTCTTTGATTGAGCGTCTCTTATCGACTCGTTGCCGGCTCGGGGCTCGGGGCGTTCTTGGAGGCTTTCTTTGAAGCTTCTTTTTGGGCTTTTTCGTCTCTGTTGCTGCAGTAGATATCTCAGGAGTAAGTCCATGCACAAGCCTATCCTCATCGGCTTGTAGAATCTCTTGGCTGGCATCAACGACCTCAGAACTTGTCCCTGATGCTGGCTGGCTGGACTCTTCTATGTAGAAGGCTCTGTTTGGGTCTATGATTTGGTCGTCCGTCTGTACCCATACATGTTCTCCACCATGCTCTTGCACGGGTAGCTGCGTTGTATCATTGATCTCAGATAAAGGAGACGGGCTAGGATCCCCTGTATCAACAATACTAGGATTTCTCTCCGAGGGTGATTGCGTGCGCTCTTCTATATAGAAGGCTTTGTTTGGGTCGAGTATTGAGGGGACCCTTTGTATGCGCTCCTCGTCTACCGTATCTGGATCGTAGTTGGAAGGCACCGCAGTAGAGGGAATACTAGAGTCTCTCTCGGCCGATGATGGAGCCCTACCTGGTTGGTCCTGATTAGCTGATCGTCTTGGAGACTGCGTTGACCTGTTGTGTAGACTGTCGGTTGTTTTAGTCCTCTTCTTTCTTGCTTCGCCCAGGGAATCATCTAATGATTTCCGTTTCTTGGAATGCGCAAAAGTCGGCGCACCCTCGGCACCTCTTGATTCGTCTTGCTTGGCAGCACGTCTCCCTGGATCGACATCTTCGCCACCAGTGTCCTCGCTTGCCATGCGCCGTCTCTTCCTAGTCGATCTATGCGCATCTTCGTTACTTCTCCTCTTTCCGGCTCTTGAGCTCTCGGTCGTTTGTCCAGGGGATAACCCGTCGGCGCGGCGCGGCGGGCCGGGCCGCTTCGAGGACGATGGTGGCCGTGACTTTTCGCCAGCAGCTGCTGAAGCCGAAGCCGAAGCCGCTGAGCTTCCTGAAGCCGGGACATTGCGAGACGATTTTAGCTTGTTGCGTGCTATTCTGGGAGAGGTCCTGCGAGGTGAGTCTGGAATTGCTGCTTCGATGGCTCCAGAAGCGGCGGCTACGCGCTTAGCGGCTCGCGCCCTCCGCATGCTCTCCAGACCTTCGTCTGCCCAGCGCCTGATCTTCTCCTGTTCCTCTCTTTCATCTCTCACAAAACCGTCAAAAAACCTCACTAGATTATCAAAAGACATGTAGCGCGCATATTGTAGAAAGGCAAACCGCCGCTGGCCCATCGAGTCATTTTTGGTGCCTGGCTTCATCTTCACATCACGGGTCTCTGGATCGTAGCATAACTGGCAAGATAGTAGAGTTGGAAACGATACAAGTAAAGTACTAACTTCATCCCATCCCTCCGACATTTCTTCTATCCGTTGAGCCTTACGTTCTTCTAGTCGAGAATAAAACTCGTCTATTGTGTCAGAGCTGTCAGCACATTCATAGACATCCCGGTGGAATGCAACTGGGTCTTGTAAAGGAAATGGTCTGGTATTAAAGCGATCATGAAGAGTGGTGAAGAGATCATTGGGATCGAGAGGAAATTTTTCAAAAGGCCAGTACCACTCCAGATCATGTCGGTAATCTGGCTTGGGAAGTGCAGGATCCATCTGAAATAGAATGGCGATAATCAATCATCCCATGTGTACGGCTTATAGAAGACCAGAAATGATTGGGGCGGTGGAAGCATCAAGACAGTCCACCCCCATAACTCACGTGATGGAAGCGCGCACATATCAAAAAGAATGCGCAAAAACTCGGAAATGCTGAAAGAGGGGAGACGAAATAGGAAGTTGGGCACAACTAGGAACCACCTGATTAAACTGCTCAATTGGGTATGAATCGGGCAATTCAGACAAGGAGAAAGATGTGAAATCGTTTCTAGGGAGCATCATACAAAATGAAATTCAAATTCAAATGTAAAATTAAAGGCTATTATGCGAAACCAGAAAACCTCGAGCCACTATATCAGCTACTAATCAAAATGTTTATAGGGACAAACAAAAAAAAAAAAAAAAAAAAGAGTAAATGATCAAGCACATAGGAAAGTATGTCTAATTAATACCAATACACCGTACTCAATGACATATTTCAAGCGTTACCCAGTGTATGAATTATTACCTCAGTACGTATTTTTGAATTATACGAATACTATCAATCAATCTATTATCACAACTTGCCGTTATAGTGAATGAATGTCTGCTCAACTAGTTAGCATCGTTAGTTACCTGGAAGCATTCAAGAACAAGTCTTATGGAGCACTGGAGTCTGGTGCTAAAGCTAGAATCTAGGGGCTCCATGTCATCAATGCTCGCTAGTACTGCCCGCATCCCCGTGTATCAAAATGGCCAATGCAGCAAGTGTATGGTTATATCTACAGAGAACGGACACTAGCAGAAATAGTCGAATTTCGTAGATGTAACCTTTTGTGCCACGTCAGAGAGGCTCCTGCAGTCATGAGCTGTTATGCAGCCACGGCTGTACATATTGGTCCAGCTGCATTAGAATAGCTACCGCGATCGGCATCGTTGCCACTAAATCCACTCATTCAGCTGTTGCAATTGATCATGCAATCCCCCTCAGTCTCTTCACCCATGCTGACTGCATCCATTCATACACTTGCAACTCCTCAGACCCCTCTGTGGCCAATGGCTATGAGCGGGATGAGCCAGGGCTTCTGCTCTGTACAGGAAATGGCGTAGCTCACGTTAGGCGATGGCTTGCTACTGTAACTGATATGGCGCTATGTATTTTGTAGCACTGTCTGTTAAACGCAGGTGCACTTGGAAAGCATTTGAAGTTGATATGCCGAGTAGTAGGCAGTCAGGTGCTAAGTCTAACGGTGATTTCTGTGGAGAGAGCGAAAATGCAACTAACACGACACTGTACGATTACAGCATTTCAAAAGTTGTCCTATCTTTCGTAGATTTAGATACACTTATTTCTCTAAAATCCTCTGTAACAATGCCCGAGAAGTAATAGTGCCAATTCCTCTATTCCATCCGAGATTATATTCAACATTATCAATGGAGCAAGCCGTGCAACAAGCACCCGACGAGCACTACCAGCTAGCATCCGAGCATACAAACCCCTTCACTTCTTCCGAATTGAAAGCAAATGCTGAACATAATGGCTGGTGTAATGCTCAGTCAAAGATAGCACAGTCGTCGACTATTAGCACCAATCCTTATACAAGTAGCGAGATAAACGCGAACACAACACACAACGAAGAGTGCAACACTCCAATAACGAATATTCAGTCATCTAATGATACCAACCCCTTTACCGCCTCCGAATTAAAAGCAAACATCCACCATAATAGAGATTGCACTACTCAGCCAAAACATATTCCACCATCCAACAATACCAACCCTTTTACCGCAAGCGAATTCGATGCGATTCTCAAGCAAGCGAACCCTCAACCAGAGAGGGGGTCTTCGTCTGGCGCCACGAATCCCATCGCTTCGACCGAGCTTAAGTCAATGGTTAAGCATCATAAAGAATCAAACTCTCGATCGGAGAGGAGCGCGACGAATAATGAGAGCAAAGGGACAACGAAGTCGCACAATAATATTGCCGATGACAAAGACAGCGACAAGAAGCAAGTGGGCAATCAAAAGACATGCCGGAAATGCATTAGAAGAGCCATGCTTAAATTCAATATGAATAGTGTGGTTAATATCAATACCCAAGCGATGGGAATGGCCGGAACGCATATCCCCCACACCGCTGGCGAACTGGTTCTCATTCAATCGCAGCACGAAGTTGGTTATAGCATACAGATTGCAGTATTACCAAAGGACCAGAGACGTACTCGCCATAACAGTCGGGGCAAAATTGTCTGTCTAGACTTCATGTTCGACCCGAGCAGCGACTTTATACTGTTGTGCAACATGACCCAAGTCACTACGGAGCCGATTGTTATCAGGCCGCTACCGCTATCTCGTCGGAACGAACCATTGAAACTCGGGTCTCTCGGGAAAGTCCCCCTTAACTCCTCATACGGTATCTACGCTTGGGGCGAGCATCTCTTCGATGTTACTGTCTTCCCACGCTGCTATATTTCCGTTGCAGAGCCTCCCAGCCACATGATGAGGATTAATAAAAGAGCGTTTGAGCCATCATCTTCACAGCCGGGCCCATCGAAAGCCAAGAGGGCGAAATTAAGGGAGACAATCGACGAGTCAAATGCCACTACCATCATCCAGACAACAGCACAACCACCTCCACCACCGGCCAAGGAGCTGGTTGCCGCAAACACAATTTCAAACACAGACAGGACAGATATAGGCACCGTTTTAAGTATATGTCATCCGCTGGAACACCTTCGTATTGGCGATACTGTGAAGATAGCCGGCGCTACTGAGCAAGAAGACTATACACTTACTCGCAAGGATGATATATCGGTTCAAACAAACTCGACTGTTTTCAAAGCAGACCACTCAAGCTTTTCGGAGAAGTCAATAGCGGTCAAAGTATGGCGAAGTAAGTTGGATCACGACCCTATTTCAAAGCAAGGAGTGAATATCTCTACCGTCGGTAAACATTGGTTGAATGAGGTGAAGAATCACACCAAAGTAAGCCAGCATGTGAGTTGAGACTTATTGTTAACCAACATTGACATTCAACGCTAATGTAACTCTAGCCCGCCATTGCTACTGTTTTTGGCTTTGACGCAAGATTGCTATCGCTATATATGGAACATGTAAACGCACCTAGCTTACAATGTTATCGCGAACGAGGAAGAAACCCTTATTGCACTTTGAACAGTTTCGACGCAAAGCGAGTGCTCTATAGTATAACTGATGCACTCCAGTTCATCCACAGTAAGGGAATCACGCACGATGATATTAAGCCAGCGAATATTCTTTACTCCAAAGAGAGGGGACCGGTTCTTATCGATTTTGGGTGGTCATCTAATGGATATGTGCACACCGCGGGATCACCATGGTACATACCGCCTGAATATGAGAAGAAAGGACAACGTGGAGCCGCGGGTGACATATTTGCACTCGGCGTCGTTATGCTCTTTCTCTTGGGCATGATTCCCCTCCCAGAATTACAGTCGCCACCCTTGATATGGCATATTTCTCGCCTAAGGGGTGGAGGCCCGGAGACTTTTGCGGCTGTAGAAGCAATGAAGCGGTGGTTGATAATTGTTCAAGAAGCTGCAAAGGAGCTTCTCGTGGATTTGGATGACTCTCTTATGGGTGTTGGACGCATTGTTGCTAAGATGGTAGATAAAGATGTCAAGAGGCGGATTACGGGGCCTGAGATAATCCAAGCATTTGATGGGCACATGTAGATGAATATTATTTCTAGATGTCATTAGATCTTCATTGGTATAAAATCAAAATGATCCCAACAAAGATATTGGGGTAAATGGTCACAAAATATGTGGATTTAAGTATAGGGTAAGGCGGTTGAATATATATGCACCCAAATGCGTTTCTCTTTTGAAGGCAAAATCTAACCTTGCTCAAATGAATAAATAGGTAAATTAAACATTCAATTTGCAAACATTCTACTACAGGTGTATTGAAGCATAAAAGACGGAAATTTCAAATCCGTCGTTTTTGCTTACTCATTTATCCGGAGACAAGATATTTAATTGCTGCAGCAAATAGATGATGGATGCTTGCGTATCCTATTTTGGTGATTCGACGTGCATAATGCGCTGCCTTTTCTAACACGCCGTATTCTATTATTTCAGGCTGCTAACAACACATGGGAAGACCATACAGGAAAGATAGGCTAACAAAATGATGAAGCGTCTTCTACGATCAACGCTACGCTCATCTCCCTGCGTTAATATCCAGACCCCTGCGCTTCGAACCAGCCCCTCACTTTGCCCTTGGCGCTTCATCATCTATTACTCATATTAGTCTCTCATTAAGCTTTACACAATACACAATCGCTTACGTCTTCGTTGCTCCTTATCTACGAGGTCAATAGCAATGACTCTGCGCAAGATTCCTGTCACAAGCGAGGCAAAGCTTCAGACGCGCGCTCCGGAACTCGGCATCACAGATGCAGGTTCTGAGCCGGATCTCATCAAGCCGTGGAAACTTCCCCCTCCAAAGATATACGTATTTAAAAATGCGAATGTCGTGGATGCAGCAAATGGACATATTGTCCCATACCAGACTGTCCGGATATCAGATGGACTCATCCAGAAGGTTGACGATGGTAATAGCGCGCACTTATTTTCTGGCGACGCCATTGAGATAGACTTGGCAGGCAAATATCTCTGCCCTGGGCTCATCGACTGCCATGCCCATCTATCTTCTGTGCCTGGGGAGGAGGGTCTTGCAGCGGCTGCTAATCATGCCGACGCTGCTGTATCTTTACTGCGCCAGCCATACATGGCCGCTCAAGTCCTATACCGAGGCTTCACTACAATGAGAGATACCGGAGGTGCAACGCTGGCTCTTAAAGAGGCTATAGCGGATGACGTGTTCCATGGGCCGCGGCTTTTTATTGCTAATAGAGCGCTCTCGCAGACTGGAGGCCACGGTGATTCGAGATCTGCCCATGAGAGCTGCTGCGGAGCAATAGCTTCGCTTTCCACTCTCGTCGATGGTGTCCCAGCCGCGATATATGCTGCTCGAGAGCAGATTCGCACGGGAGCAGATTTCATCAAGATCATGGCGAGTGGAGGCGTTGCATCCCCTACAGATAGAATTGATCACATCCAGTTTACTGCTGCTGAGATCCGGGCGATTACCGAGGTTGCGGACACTTACAATACCTACGTGACTGCTCATGCTTACACTCCTCGATCGATCAGACATGCCGTCGACAACGGTGTCAAGGGAATCGAGCATGGCAATCTGATTGACAAAGAGACTGCAGAATACATGGCCAAGAACAATGTATGGTTCACTCCGACGCTTGTCACCTACCACGCCATGGGCTCTGACAAGTATGCCGGCTTCCTACCTCCTGCAAACCGCGAGAAGAACCGCCAGGTGCTGGAGCAGGGACTTCAATCTCTGCGCTTGGCAGACGAAGCTGGAGTTACTATATGCCACGGCTCCGACCTCCTCGGACCTCTGTGGGCCGAACAGAGCAAAGAATTCGGTATTCGAGCACAGGCTCTTAGTGCCACGAAGATTCTCCAGGGGGCCACCGTAAATGCGGCGAGAATGCTGAAGCAAGAAAACTTCTTGGGCCAGATAAAGGAGGGATTTGCGGCAGATGTATTGGTGCTGAATGGCAATCCGCTTGAGGATATCACAATTCTAGATGAGCCGGAGAAGAATATTCTGGCCGTGTTGAAGAATGGACGGGTGTATAAGAGCAGGTGGACGAAGCTGCCGGATGACGTTACTCGGGCCCAGACGCTGATTGAGTGATTCATGCATGGTTAAAAAAGAAATCCAATACATGATTAATCGTAGAAATGATTTATGAGTTGTAACTACATATGTATGTATCTTGGGCAAGCGGGTTACAGTACGATCACCGTGTGGAGATGGCAGATCTGACTAGATCGATGGCCGTCTTAGTCAGCAAGATCCGATATCTAGTTCCCGGTATTAGGCTTCGACATCTTCCTTTTCTTCTTCTTTCTTTTCAAAACTCGCATCCTCTCATACCCAAGCTGCGCATCTCCTAACGGACCCCGACAAGCGCTCGCTCACCCACAATGAGCCGCAAAAGCCATGATCTCCGGCCGCTCTAATGCTCTCCCGTTGGATCCCCCCCTGCCGGACTCCACCACCGGCGTCCTCCCCGTGCTTCCTCCAGGCGTCGAGCTTCCCGATCGCCAGCCGCGCAATAATGCAGCCACAGCAGCTTCGGCGGCCGGCGTGAGAGCTCTCAGCGCGCAGCTGGTTGCTTTTTACTTTCGCGCCCCCGCCAAGTCCTTCTTCCGAACGAGAGTCGACTATTTGGCTTATGCCCGGACGATACACCACCAGCAGACAAAGAGGCTAATGCAGGCCGTTGCCGAAGACGCCTCCCCGACGAAACTGGTTGCAGCGCTGAGACAGACATGGCTATGGATGCGGAGCACAACGCCTGGAGTGCTGACGTCGGCGATCAAGCACGAGGGCTGGGGCATTGTGCCGCATCAGATCATGCCGCCGCTGATTGCCAACATTGGCGTCAATGCTGTGCTGTACACGGGCTACCTGCACATCCTGGGCCATCTACACGAGGAGAGCTCCAAGGCTACCAAGAGGGTATACCCGCCGCCGCCGCCGCAGGCCACTTTTGCGGCTGGGTTCCTTGCGGGTGGACTACAGAGTGTCTTGGCTGCGCCACTGGACGCATTGCAGGCGCGGTACGACCATCGCGATATGATGCCCAACGATGGCAGTAACCGGCCTCGAAGCATGTGGACCTTTAGCGCCGAGAAGTTGAGAGAAATCGGACTACGGGGAATCTTTGCCGGATGGGGCGTATCGTTTGTAAAGGACAGCGTGGGATGCGCCATCTTTTTCAGCACATTCGAGTACATCAAAGCCCAGTCGTACTATCGCTTTGTGGCATGGTATTACGGAGGCCTAGAAGAGAATATCGTCGATCTTCTTGCGACAAAACGCCCTACAGACAAACCTACGGATGGCGGCATTCAGCTTATTCGACCACACTACGCTATTGAGCCCGCCTTCCTCCTAGCCGCTGGTATAAGCGCCTCTTTCTCTCAGCAGCTTCTGCTCCACCCCCTCACTCACTTCCAAGTCAAACACTGGGACCATCTGGAAGATCTCGACGCGAAAGCAGCCCGGCTACGCGCTTCCCGTGCTGCTAATCCAGACAAGCCTCAGCGCCGATGGAAGATGCTGCGCGCTTACTATCACGCTTATCAGGAGACTTTCGCAGCTTGTACAGCCGAGGCTTCAGCGGAAGGACTGAGTCTGGGGAAGTGGCTGTATCGGAGATTCTGGTGGAATACGATTCGGCAGGTGCCGAGTACAAGCGCCGGCTTGATCATCTTTGAGCTTATCCGGCGAAAGTATGGGTTTGGGATGGATGAAGTGCGGATTACCAAGGATGGATACGACATCTTGCTGCATTAGAAGGCAATACAAGGATTCATGACGCATATAATGTTTTGTATTAGAGTACATGTATATAGTATACGCTTCTCCTCCCATTAGATATTGGACATGATAGATCTACGGCAAATGAAACTGCCGATTTGACTATAGTTGCTTGAAGGATTAGCCAATAGTCTGATAATCTGCTATATCAAATACGCTCCTCTGTTGATAGCTCTGTTGATAGAACTAATCCGTCCTTACGCAACATAATCTTACTTCTCAGCTTGCAAGAAGTGCTCAAGCGAATCCTTCATGCTGGCTTCCAAGGTAATACACTTGATTCCCACAATCCTCTCTGTCTTGCTTCCTTTTCCATCAAGCCGGTATACACTCTATTTGGCCAACACACGGGGCATCGTTCCGCGCAGCCTATCTACTACGCTCTGCAAATCGAAATACTGGCCGCAGAGAAACGGATACAAGTCAGTGTGAGAGAGGCTTTCCAGCTTCCAACCAGTCCCACACGGCTCTCCTTGGAAGCGTAGGATGCCGCCGCACCGCCCATCCGAATGGCTTCTTTCGCGCGTCGTAGGATTCCAGTCTTTCTCTGTGAAGGTGTACCTGAGGCGTAATCCATAGCTGAGATCACGAATAGCGAGAAAGGACGAGGTGTAGACGAATCAGCAGACACTAGATCCATATTGACGAGTCGCCTCGAGCGTACTAATAGTGCCTGTAAGTGCCGGATCCAACACCTCCCTGACAACATCTGTGGCTGCTACTTTGAAGAGACTAGCGACATGTATGACGCATGTGATGGGCCTAGGAGTAGAGTTCTCTCCTGAATAATTCAGAGATGACGGCCCCTGAGAACTGAGAGCCGTAGTCGTCAAACGTGCTGTGAGCCTTGTGTGCGAGCTCTTTAGACCGCGCTGCTCCTTGAATGTTGTATCCTCTGTCTGAAGCTTGATTGATAGTGCTAACCGACGAAGCCATCGGCTCCGGTGATGATTAAAGTTTGCTCGGATGGAGTTGACATTGTAGTATCAGTGAGGTTGCGGTTTATTTTGATGATTTTGTAGGACTCAGGAGAGATGGTTACAAGTGCTTGCGTGGAATGGTGGCCGGGATTATGAGCCGAAGGCAGATTCGAGTGAAGCAGAGAAGCTGCTCACTATGCTTATAGTCACCGGCCAAGGGCACACCAGGCGGTGGTTCTAAATGGGATTTTGGCGTATAACTCGTGCAGAGTCTGAAATGTGCGGGCGCTCTTGGAGACTATTACGGTAGCTTGGCCAAAAGCTAGGCTATAAGCACGACGTTTAAGGTGGATTCCACATTGTACTATTCCCGACATACGTTGAACCCACAGTTCTACTAACTGAATTGACCCTCGCAGTATCTTCGATTTACATATGGAGCGTTATTACTGCCGTGTAGCTCAAGTGTATGCTGTCGTTTTGCTCTGCTGGCTGGATGGTTGGAAAGAAGTTGTAGACACAACCATGCTCGTACGTAATCGATCTTAGTTATGGCGATTGAAGTACTGTAGCCTTATATGAAATATATTTTATATATTTAACGATCGAGGGCGTTCAGTAAGCCATGACATATGATAAAGCTTCAGATATAGTTGGCTGGAATTGGAACACCGCCACGGGACAAGATAGTGAGTAGTAGATATACCTAGAGCTACAAGCAAGGAGAGACATTTGTAGGGAGAAATGTGTAGGTGCTTTTTTAGTGACGTGTAATTCATACTCGCTCATATCTCTAATATGCTGTTTTGCCTCCTTTTTATCCAGCTTCTGCTGGCACTGGAGACTGAGCTTACATGGTGCGGAACCAGCATTTTTTGAAGTATTTGTGAAAAAAATCTTTAAATTTTCCATTTTAGCAATTAGGATATTCTCATCTACAGCCATATTCCTAACATACGTGCGCGGCAAAGAGCGGATCTTGCTAGGGTGACATATCGAGAGAAGAATACATGTAGCCCCTTACAATATAGGGCGTATTTGATAGAGAAAAGCGGAAATTCTACAGAGTTTTCGACACAACAGCGATCTAGAGTCCCTACAGTTTTTATTTCTTTTCTTTTCTTTTCTTTTCTTTTCTTTTCTTTTCTTTTCTTTTCTTTTCTTTTCTTTTCTTTTCTTTTCTTTTCTTTTCTTTTCTTTTCTTTTCTTTTCTTTTCTTTTCTTTTCTTTTCTTTTCTTTTCTTTTCTCCCTTAAGTATCATACATAGAAACCAGGTCATGACGATACGTTCAACTTCATACGTAGCAACTCAACTCAGTTAGTAACGGGAATGATATTTTCACAACGTTGATGAACCAGCTAAAGGTCAAATAAAATGAATTCATGGAAGTTTTTTTGTTGACAATTTGTCTTGTATATACACATGGTCACGGTGAAAACACCCTGAATATCATCAGAGAAACTCATTTTCAAACTTTCGTATTTAATCCAATCATGCCCAAGCTTATATCCCAAAGGCGCGCTGCACTCTCACCATCATGAATATGTGGTGCATGCCCTGGTGCAAGAACCGTCCCATCTCCACTCCACAGCTCGCTCTCCTGGCAATCCTCCAAGAAAACACCGCCCTTTGCTTCCCAATCGCGAGATATCGCCGCCCATACAGTCGTGGCAGCGCCTTGTTCGGCATTCTTCATCCTTCTCGCAACAACAGGATCGCCCGTGAGCGCTTTGAGTTCCGACTCTGGCGTCATTCTGTTGAGCCTCGTACCGCTGATGCCTCCCGGATGGGCCGCCAAGCCGTGCAGGCCGCTGGCACTGTAGCGCCTTTCGATCTCGAATGCCATGTAGATGTTGGCTGTCTTGGATTGCGCGTACGCTAGTAGAGGCTGGTATTCACCTTCACGGTCAAGGTTGAGGTCGTCGAAACGTATGCCCGATTGGCGATGACCGGACGCCGATAGACAGACTACACGGGATTGGAAAGAGGGCGTGCTCGATGCTATTAGAGCATCTTTAAGAGCTTGGAAAAGAGCAAAATGCCCGAGGTGGTTAGTTCCAAAATGTAGCTCAAAGCCATCTTCGGTCTTTCCTTTCGGATATCCACGAATCCCTTCAATGTTAATGTTAGATATGGAGTAGATATGGAAAAAAACATATCCCAAGAGAGGATGGGACAAATCGTCAACTCACCAGCATTGCAGATTAAAATATTAAGCTTGCCCGATGTTCGGCTTAAGAAATCGGCAGCGAATTCTCTTATACTTTTAAGAGAGTCCAACCTCATTTCCATATACTCCAGTTTTCCTGGCTTATTATCGTATCGGAGCTCTTCTTCAGCTCTCTTGCCCTTTTCAACATCACGGCCGGTGAAATACACATCGGCACCAGTGGCATGCAGAGCACGCACTGTCTCAAATCCGATCCCAGAGGTGCCTCCAGTTACGAGGATTACTTTTCCCCTTAACTGGCCATCCAAGGACTGGCCTCGTACGATCTTGAGGGCAGTTGGACGAGCATCTCCAGGGCCATTGGTGTTCTTGTGTTCTTTTGCGTATGGGGCAATGAGCGACATGATTGTTTTGTTGCACAGCTGATATTTAGTCAGTTGATGAATTGCAAGATTATCGGCCAAGATTTATGGTGAAACTTGAGCTCGGGTTTTTTTTAAAATGCTTGTACCTCGGATAGGCCAGCACCTCAATCTATATGTACTACATCTTGATATATCCCCTGCGGCGGCGGAGAGTTTAACAACTACACACATGTGCCTCGGCTATCCTTTAGTCAGACTAGCTCAACAAGTATTCCTAATCACGGATTTTTACGGATATAAATCAACAAAGTCGCAAGACCATCAGTACTAACAGGAAGTTACCCGAAGCAATAGATATTTTAGAATATAAAAGACAGAAGCCCCGGTCGAGATCCATTGCTCGCCGGCAAAAGTGGGGCCGTGGAAAACGGATTTACCGGCAATAGGCCTCTTAAATAACGAAGTAGACGGCATCTCCCACATATAAAACTTGAGATTTGTATCTTGCGTATTGGATTTCTTGAAGAAAAGAGCATATAGTGGCTTCAATTTTAGTATAAAAGACGTATTAAATAAAGGGCCAAAAAAAAAAAAAAAAATACTTAGCTCGAAACAGGCATAATGGCTTCAGCAACGACGCACGCAGAGTTTGGCATTCGTACAACAGCCTTGACTGTTGCCGCTGCTTTCCCCTCTGTTATCGCAAACAAGACGATTCTAATTACAGGCGTCAACATCAAGGGGCTTGGCTTTGCCACCGCTCAGGCTTTTGCCTCGCAAAAAGCCGAGCTCCTCATCCTCGCGGGCCGTACTCCGGCCAAGCTGCAAGAATCCGCCGATACCTTGGCCAAGGAATATCCCGGCACCAAGTTTCGCATACTAGAGCTAGATCTCAGCTCTCAAAAGGGCGCCAGGGCAGCCGCTGCTACGCTAAATGGGTGGACTGACATAGCCGCCATCGACATCCTTGTCAACAACGCCGGCATCATGAATATACCCACACGCCAGCTCAACGAAGATGGCATTGAGCGGCATTTTGCAACAAACCACGTTGGCCACTTTCTCTTTACGAACTTGATCATGGGGAAGCTGATTGCGGCCGCACAAAAGCCCGATGCTGTTAAGGGTGCCACCCGAATCATCAACGTATCTTCCACGGGCGCCAACTTTAGCCCGATCCGCCATAGCGATATCAACTGGGAAAAAGTAAACGAAACGATACCTCCAGTTGAACAGCCTGACTATCAGCGGTTTTCACAAATGCTGGGCATTGACCAAGATGTCATCAAGGCGGACAGTTACATCTCCTTGGGAGCCTACGGACAGTCCAAGACAGCCAATGTGTTGTTCAGCCTTGGTCTCAACGAGCGTCTATACCACAAGTATGGCATCCTAAGCTTCAGTGTGCACCCTGGCACAATCATCACTGAGCTTGGGCGAGAGATGGACCCCGAGGTATGGAGGCAGAGAACAGAAAAGTTCAAAAAGGCAGGCATGGCGTTTAAGGATCAGTACCAAGGTACTAGCACAACTTTGGTAGCTGCTGTGGATCCAGCACTGACGCTGCCTACAAAGAGGCCTCTTGCAAGCGAGGACGATTTAGCAAAAACTGGCAAGGATTTGAAAGGGGAAGATGGGGAGTGGGAAGGCAGGGGCGTGTTCTTGAGTGATTGTCAGATTTATGAAGATTCAAAGGTGTGGTTTACGAGCTGGAGCCAAGGAGAGAAGCTTTGGGCAAAGAGCGAGGAGCTTGTTGGCGAGCAATTTGCCTTTTAAGACTATTTAGATATTGACGCATGGTGCTGGCAATAACGCTCCAACAACTAAATCTTGCATCAAATTCTTGACAAGGTCTGTTGGTAAAATATTTTAATTTTTACTTATATGGAACGGTAGACATTTTATAGTATTTAGGAATAATACGATGGCACAGCTTGTTGTTTGCGGCAAGGCCCTTTTTTTTTTTTTTTTTTTTTTTTTTTTTTTTGGAAGCCGCATACGGCTCCCTGGACGCATCCCTTATACTCCATTAGTGTATATCATAGCTTATTTCCGTGACTTCATCTAAATTCGGACGTAAGCGGCCGCTTGGAGTGTGCATCAGCATCCGGAGTTAATTCACAGGCGAAGCGAAACTGCGACGAAGTGGCGGGGTCATGCATGCTTTAATGAACCGTCATCATGGCGGATTGTCATGGATGTGGTTCTTGAATAGCGAGGATAGCACTTGATAAGCGTTTTATATATTGGCGTTGAGCTAGTAGAATCATCGAAAAAAAAAAGAGTAATAAAGAAATAATCTTCAGATGATTCTTCTTGGTACATGCTCCAAATCAACCTTCTTTCCGCATGGCACGGTGTATCTAGAGATGGCTGCTTGTAAAAGACGTCCCAAGATCAGCCACCCACTTCGCAACACTTATGTCGCAACACTACGTACCATGAACTTCAGCCACTCATAAAGCACTAATAAGCAATCCTCGTGCATAAATTCAGAAATAGTAGTAGTTTCAACTACGTCAACAAAGATCTTCATCCACGCTCGCTTGTCCATCCGAAGTGGACCTGTCTGACGTGCTTACTTTAGCCTCTCACTAGGCAGATCCGCGCAGCCAATCAAGCAGCGCCTAAACAAGCCTCGCATCCGAATCGGGCCACTCAACGCGTGCCACCTGGACCCCAAGAAAAGCAAAGGATTCTGCGAACGAGGCGCGCATCTCCAACTCGGCAATCACCAGACCGCCACGTCATAATTGCCAGCGTAACATGGGGGTTTTCTCGGCATATAATCTGTTGGAGAAATGGAAACTGGCTCATTGAATGTTGGCCAGCACTGCCTGCCCTGGGGAGAAACGGACTCCATTAGCCAAGTGTAAAATACATGTAGGCGGAGAGGAACATCTGCTTCATCTCGCGGCGAGTAAATACATCAGATTCCGCCATGTAGACCACGGACAAATAGAATGAACCAACTAATAGAATACAACTCAATCACAAATCCTTATCTAAATTCCAAAACATGGCTCTATTTTCACCATCACTAACCAACTGTCTACCACAACCGCAGATATCCTGCATCGTACAAACAACACATTAGGCATAAATGATGCCCAACTCACAATCGCATATGCCCCAACTCAGCATTCTTCCCAACCCAGTCTCTACCACACTAAAACTTCATTCTTCATCTTGAAGAAAAAAGAAAAGAAGAAGAAAAAAAAAAGGGACAATTCCGCATAGACACGCCTCAAACATGCTCCCTCCCAAATCACACACATCCCAATCCACCGAAAACCTCCTCCTCAAGTGCCAAAAAGAAGTCTGTCCTCCCTCCCCTTCTCTCTACAACCCACCAAATCTCCATGTACAACGACAAACAACTAACACCTCTCCCTCCAGACTCACAAAAAATGCCTCCCCCCAGAATGGTCCATCCACCCCCCCAACAAGGAAATCCTTCCTCCGCCAGAAACCCTAGCCCTAGCCATCCAGATCGAATCCTCGTCCCCAAACCGCGTCAATTTCTTCGAGGCCGACTCCAACCGCCCCGTCGGGTCCATCGGCGCCGAATACCGCGGCTCCATCGTCGTCGTGCCGTGGCGGCCCGGGCTCAAGTTTGTCTGCGTCGCAACGTGCCGCCGGAGAAGCGGCTGCCGCGTCGGGGTCGTGAGGGAGGCTAAAGGGATTATTAGAGCAGCGAGGATGAGCAAGGACGCTGCTGTGGTTGCTGATGCCGTTGCCGCGCAAAATGCTGGTGTCGTCAAAAACACTAGCAGTAACAGTTGCCTTGACGTCCATAATAACCGTCATAGTACGACTGTCTCTTCTGCTAATGGTGGCAGTTCGACAAGGAGTCGTATTCCCACTCTTAAAGGGCAACGCATGAGTATCAAGAGATGTGAAAATAGCAGACACGTGAGCGTCAACGCTTCCAAGATCAATGGGAAGAAATCAAGAATTCCAACGAGGCGAGCAGCAGTAGAACAAAGCTGTTAGAAGGTTATAATGGCGAGCAGCCAACCGAAGGATACGTCAAGATATCACAGGCTATCTGATACAGAATGAGAGATATCAATCATTAATGAGTTACGAATACTTATATACCAAACATCTATATCCATTAACATACCACAAGAATCGCCATTTCGCACCAGATGAATATATATAATAATGGTCATATTATCTCGCTGCTCTCAGCAGCTAATCTTTACTAGCCAAGTCGCTCATCGCTATTCTAAAGCCACAATGAGATATATCCATGTAAAGAATGAAAACATCAAAGGAAAATGGCCAACAAACTCAAAAGTAATCCGTCCCTCCACCCAATTCCCCCACGCCCTGCTCGTCCATCAAGCGCAGATATTCCAAAGAGTGTTCCCACAGGCCCTTCCACGCACAAGATCGAAACTCCAAGAACCACTGGTACGTCTCATTGTATAGTTCGGGGTGCAAGTAGTACATCAAGAAACAGTGTATTGCATCACACATATTCTTGATCTCGCCTTTGCTCGCCCGAATCGGCATATGCATGGCAAGGCTAACGTAGAAGCGGATGCCGAGAGCCTTCCCCAGAGACCAGCTCGATCCATTCATTTCTGCCCACACTAAGCTGTCGTTACTATTCCAGCATTTGGCAATGGTGTGTACGCTGCAGCACCAGATGAGCTCGAGGAAGCTTTGCACACCGTCACCAGGGCCCTCTGCAAACATCCAGTCGGGAATGGGATGCCCAAGCTCGGCTACTCTGTCGCAACGCAGCTTCAGCTCCGCGGCAAACATCTCGCGCTGAAATAGCGCCATGACCTCTTCGTCGTGTTTGCTTGTGGGCTCTGCGCCAGGATACTTGTCCAGAGATGCGTCTCGTATATCACAGAGGCGCCGGGCTACCTCGTGCAGCCTCTCCTTTGTCCACGGACAGATGTACACGGGGCCAGAAGGAATGAAGCCGTCCGGCCAGCGGTCCGCGTATTTTTGCAAAGCATGTCGCCAAAACGAATCCGGGTGCTTTGCGTAAGCGTATACCGTGACCAGGTAGTGAATATGGACGGCCAGGTCGAGCATGTTGCTGAGTGTCTCGGCATCACGGATCGTTGCCAGCGTTGGCTGTCGCGAAATTGCATACAGACACCTCCAAACGCCACTCTTTTGGCGAGTTACTTGCAGAATGCCCATAGTCAACAGACAAATGCCCAAGTTCGAAGGGTGGATGATATTCTTGATGATGCTTTTGAGAATGGGAACCTTGTAGGCCTTGAGGACGCCGGCAAAGTAGGGCGAACTCGCAGCAAAATTTCTCAAATCATGCTTAGTAGGGAGGTAACCCATGATCTCCCCGATCATCTCAGGAGGCAGACTTTCTATGGACGCGTTCGATGTTCTGCTTTGTCGTTCTAGAGCGAGACGAGGCGTCGGCAAGGACGTGAGTTTGTTTGGCAATTCCATTGTGTGTCTCTAGGATAGTTTCGTAAACGACAGACAAATTTTCCATAGTGATATTCAGTAGCAATGTTGGCGAGTCTGGATCTTTCTATCGATGCTGATGGGGTTGGAGAGTGAGGAGAGCAAACATTGCTCCTGGTGTCTGCTGCTTTGGGCTGGAGAGGGAGAGGGAGAGGAAGAGAGAAAGATGTATGGCTCCTGCTCAACGTTGATGCCTGACACACTGCAATTCTGGAGGTAAAGAGCCACCATTAGACCAATACGTTATATGTCAACATTTTGTGTGATGAGTTCCATTCGGTGTGCTGTTCAGTGCAGAAGCACGTAGAAATCTTCATCGTTTGTACAGGTAGAAGTGATATCTGCCACTTTCATCATTGTCGAGGTAGTTTACGCGCAAATGAAATACTAAGATTACACACAACATGCGCTGTTCTATCACGCAGTCCAATTACTGTATCTATAGTAGAGTCGTCATTCGGGTGCAACTCTTCAATATAAACGGCATCATATTAATAACTCCATGTCAGCTACGCCTAAAGAGAACAATACCATCTAACAATGGATCTTTTATCAACCATGGAGTAGCTATATCCCAACAACATCTTTGCCAGTATCGTGGATATGCCTCGCCAGGCATAATTCTATTAATCCACAGTCACCATTACAGTGAGCAGGGTTATATTAACAATCGCCAGCAACATGTCCGAGACCTGTTTGACAGCTGGTTACCTTGCTGTTTTTACTTGTCTTCTCTTGTGCTTGATTCAGCATTTGGATGATTTCCTTGACCTTGGTATCCTTCATTAGGTGCGCCAATAAACTTCTAGCTCTTGCCGCTTGACTCATATCAGTATTGTTATTTTGGTTCAAATGTTCATTAAAACTGCTTGGGTTTTCGTTGTCGTCTGCACCTTGGATTGGTTCATGAGTTTTTGGTCGTTTCACTGCCGGACATGCTTCCTCTATCTCGGCATAATCCACGGGAAAGCCTGCTTGTTCATAGCGTCTCTTGTAGCCAACCTTGAAACCGCTTGCAAATCCTGCTTCGTAGGCATCCTGATAGCCACCCAGGTATTCATCATCATCATAGGCAGCCACAGGGCCGTTATCGTGCAGTACAGGCTTATTTCTCCTACTCAAGACGGGGTTAGTGAGATTAGTAAGAGGGTGAACAGCTGAGGAGTCAACGGAATTGATCCTCTTGACAAGCCTCCTGAAGTTCTTCTCCTCCTGGCCCCTCCAATAGCTAGTTCTCGTTTCCTTGGCCCATACATGTAGATCTTTTGGTCGTCGAATGCAATGCAGCACAATTTCCCTCGCCGCCAGTGCATTTTCCAAAGGACATGGTGCACCTTGTTTGATTTTGATGCCAACAAATTCTGCGCAAACCTTCTCCAAAGACGGTCTATAACGATGCCGACTTGTTGACGGCCTGTAGATGGCAGATGTAGTAAGTATTTGCGAATCAACAATCTGCTTGTGGAGCAAACGCAGCATCTCCAAATTAATTTGTGCTTTGTGTCCGACAATGACGGTATCTTGGTCAATAAAGTCGAAAAGATTCGCTCGCGCCTCTCTCCAGCCATGAAGGCTCTCGCTGCGAGAGGAGCCGTTCCAGCCTAGATTTGGCATGACGCGCGAGTTTATCAAAACTTCCCCAGAGAAAAAGTCGACTGCAACAAAGGCTGATAACTCAACCGGGCAATGTTTGGGTTGGTGTCGAACGCAATGAAGGGACACGGCCTTTCGTTTCTGACTGAAGGGGTGTGTCTGTGGCGCCCACACAAAATCCTCGATGTGAAGCCCTTTTCTGATCTTGTGTGCGGGAAGCGGCTCATGGCCAAGAGGGAAACGCTCCCGTAGAAGCACATCCATTGAATGGCGCTGCACCAAAAGGGCCTTGTAGACGGCAGCTTGCTGGTTGCTTTCGAGCTTTGTGTACAAATTGCCTTCGTGCTGCAGCATCGGCGGCGGTTCTTGTACAGGCGGATGCTGCATTGACGCGATCTGGGCGTGTTGATGCATCCGTGAAAGATGGAGCAGCGAAATGCTATGACAAGAAATGTGCGTTTGGTTGTCGTGTAGTAGACACCCGCTGGGAATGAGAGAAACGGAGGAGAGGAGCAAAACATTGAAGACTGATGGAAAAAAGAAGGAGGAAAGCTGGGAAGGCGGTGATGGCGGATAATTCGCTGCCGAGGACCGCAACATACAAGTGTCTGCGCTGGCCCTGCCATGGCACTGGCGCCGAGAGTATCTGGTTCAAGGCACCTGCACCTAGACAACAGCTTTTCAGCCTCTTCTTTCGTACGAGCTTCGTCGGCCATGGTGTTTCTGAGCTTTTTGAGATCGATGGCGCCGCTGTTCGCATTAATGACGCATCACCTATCGGTATATCCATCTGCAGCATCAAAAGCATATGACGCCGTACAATGGATTCCCAGCAAACAGATTGTCTTATAGCTGATTATAGCTATTCAAATTAGCTGGCACTGTTCAGACGTCTAGTGCCTCTGTTGACACACACACACGCCCACATTTTGTCTCGGGTCCAAACTTAGACGCTGGAAAACAACATAATCTAGATTTCATCTCTTTTTTATAGCTTTTGAACATTATTTATACAACAATTTCTAAAGAAGAAAAAAGAGCGACATTCGACCACAGCAGGTTCATATGCAATTTCGTATCCAATATCACGGGGCACTGCTACGGGATACCTTTGTAAATAACTTTTCAAGCGGAAATCCCCATTTTTTTCCTTTCTTGTGATACAATCTCAACCATAAGCTCTCAATCTGGTATACAGCCTAACTTCCACACTCTGGTTCCAACTACACCACTCTCCTTGTGGCTTTATCGAATTCACGCTCCAAACTGCTACTGCCACTGAGATTAGCACACGCCTGAGACACCACGAGAGGGAAGAAAACGGAAGTCGTACAATAAAGATTTGCCCAACCATACTACCATTTTCACAAATCATTGCTCGGCAGAAACCATCGTCGTACATATAAGAGAGCGAAAAAGTACCGCTAGGAATGGCGAGTGCATTCAGGGGGCAGAGCTGGAGCACATGAAATCAGTTACAACGTGCCAGACGCCAGTCCGTTATACTTCTCCACTTGCTTTTTTTTCCCCTATGAACGAGTACAAAGAGAGGCATAGCTGGATTGGTGATCCGGCACACATGGTTCGAGCTAGACTGGCCGAACCATGTGTGCCGGATCACCAATCCAGCTATGCCTCTCTTTGTACTCGCTGCAAACTTCAATTCTTCGATTTTTGACTCCATCAAACCACCTTTCAACAGCGCATTTATTTTCTGCGTCTTTTTAAAAAGGGGGAAAAAAATTGTCGTTCTTGATTTGTTACCCCATGATTGGAGGTTACGTCCTCCTGCAAACTTGTGCAGTTTTCTTCATGGTGGGAATAATTCATTTCCCATTCGTCTCCCGCATAATTGCGCAACCTGGCCATTCGTTCCACCTAATGCTCTCTTTTTTGTTTGACTTTGATGGATATGTCTTTGTAATTGTCTCTTCATGTCGTATCTGAATGTATCTATACATGTATTAATAGATACTAGCGGCTCCAAGCAGCATTCATACTTCAGTTTCCAGCCATATGGGGCACTCATCGAACATGTTATCCCCAAAACGAAACATGGTCCCTTTGGTTGCCGATCGAGCGCTCCAATTTATTCGAATTAATTCCGGATTCACCTTCTACCTATATATTCCTGTTGCGCAGACACCAACCAACGCAAGAGCAAGGCAGTTGGGCGAATCCGGAACTACGCTTCACGCTTGGTTGCAATGGATTATTTCCATCACCCAATGGTGAAGTCTTCCCGAACACAATGGCTGTCGTACTTTTTGCAATAGCCTAGTTAGTTAGCCACCCTAGACTATCACCTTCCCCCCCCCCCTCTCTCTGCCAAGTATAAACTCGTTTTCTGAGAGCGCAGAGAGTAGTGTGCTTCAACTGGGCAAACGCATACCGTTCACCTAGATCCACCAAAAGGCAGGCAGCAGCCTAGCTAAAGCAATAATAGTAGCAAGAAGAGGTCATCTTCGGTACATCTGCACATGTTTGATAGATCCGCATCCCGTGCCGGCCAATACCGGTGTTGGCCGGCGGAAAGCAGATTTCTTTACCAACGTAGTGCTTGAGCAATCTCAGGGAGGTATATCCGGGTTGAAAGGCGACAAACTCAACCCGGACAATGGGGATAAGAGGACCTACCTCCCTCGGCCCCCGCAGTCGGATCGATTGGACGATATATAGTTAACTCTAGACACGGGCATTTCAGCTCTCGTAACGCACACACAATCCATGTATTCATCTCCATCTCGGCCTCTGGTCCCTTCCGCCTGCAAGCTCCAGCTTTTATCCAGGGACCCCTAGGCTTGGTGTGCGTGAATTGTCAAGAAATGCCAGCCGACAAACGCCTGTGCAAACTTGGCTGCATCTTCGCGAGTCTGGACGGCTGTTAGCGCATTTTTCCTGCTCGAAATGGCCTCACTAACCTGTCGGAGAGTTTCAAGAAGCTTTTGGAGTGTATCATCCAACTGTGTGTCTGCGTCGGGATCACCAATCGATCCGACTGCGGGGGCCGAGGGAGGTAGGTCCTCTTATCCCCATGAAACCGTTCCTGTAAAGTGCCCAAGATGCACCGAGAGTCATAAAAGAAAAAAAAAAAAATAGAACAATTGCGGGGGGCCACAGTTCCATGATCTCTCGCATTGCGCGTAGATGGACCAAACAGCCTTGGGTGTGGCTGAGGATGGGGGATGGGTTTTGTTTGAGCTTGGAAGCAAATAACATGTCAGCAATCATGAGTTATAGCAGAGGATGAAGTGGAAATAGAGTTGAATATATAGAAGGAAGACTAAGTAATCTCCCAAAGCTATATTCTACCTACATCACGCCCTATAGAAAAAGAAGGTGAAGTCACATACCTCTGTATTATAACCCATTTCACAGCCACTCATAATTGTAAACCAATATAAGTGGTTCTTCAACTGGATCCCCAAACGGCTATGGCGAGTCCTATAGTAGCCGCAGATATACCCCATGATGTTATATGGGGCTGTATTAGGTAGACGTGACATTTAGAAGATGCTTCAGTACAAGTGAATTTGTCGACAGTCGACCGTGTTTCGGGGGGTACTGGCAGATCATACAGCACCAGCCTCGCCACCCACAGTTGGGTAGGCAGATACCCCGACGGCTAGAGACGCAAGGCTGGTCCAGAGTGCATATTCTCGATGGAGAATGTTTCGTTTGCCTCTCTATTTGTACTTAATATTGATATCCTCGTAAGCAACAAGCATTCTCTGCTGGTCCCTGATCTTTCCGTTGATCTGACCCTCCGCTGCCAGGATGTTGGCGTGCTTATGTAGGAGCTTGGATTTCTGTTGGGAATCGTAGGTACCTCTCGTGATTAATATATCCCAATAGACGGTGGCAGGGGACCCCAGGCGCTATAGCCGACCAATTGCCTGCGAGATGGTGTTTGAGTTGCGGGGAGCTCCAAGATAATGCCGTGGCTGCAACGAGTATGGCAGTTCACTCCGAATGTCGACAAAGCCATTGACGTAACTAGGCAGTCAACTCCACTGTTCTTGTCTCTGAATTCTCGCTGCACAATACTGGCCAAGGCGGCTCAACAGTGGCTGATGATCTCCTCTGCGGACGTCGGGGCGTGTAGTTTGCTTTGTACCTCCATCTGCTAGTAACAGGTGAGGTTGGTCATGACTTTTTTTTTTTTTTTTTTTTTTTTTTTTTAATAATGATATTAATGAAACGAAATATTTGTGGTTTGTAATTGGCCATCAGGGGCCAAGTCCGGGTGTTATGCCATAGTATTATAACGCGAGAATGCGTTGAAAAAAAGAGACACACGGCCTATAATCCCGATAATATTTTGGCATTATGAAGCCGGATTGCCAGGGAGATGGATATAACGCTCATCCATGAATTCTCCATAGCGTATGAATAAAAAGGTGGTTATAAAGCAATCACCGCGCTGATATCATGCGGCAAGATGGAATGTTGCGCGGTAGTATATTGGTGAATGTGGGTTTCCATATTACGTATTATACGCCCATATTCTGTAATAAAGTCGGGCACTAGATACGCCGCTCATATGTAACGGCTTTGGTACGTTCATGGCGTAGATGCAACTGCAAAGACGAATGCCCCAGAGCCGATATATATGGTGCTGTGAGCTCAGGCTCTGAAAACAGAGTAAAAGGATCACTGAAGTAATTCTGGGAGAGAGAGCGATTCTCTGCTCCAAAATCATCAGTCTGTAGGCGAAGCCGTCTTTGCACGTATATGGTCAAGGGCTATGTGCAAGATTGATCAAGAGAGTTCTATTCCTTAATACGGCGAGGGATGGCTCAGTGCTAGTCGAAGAAATCAAGTCAACAATAGTTCATAACAAAACCTTAAGCCCATTCAACATACTTAGCAACCAGAGGGTCGACATGGCAAGGATAATTGGCCGCGCCCCCACCAGCCTCAACTAATAATTGAACTGGTCAGCCAGATACACACCATTATCACATCAATACAACCAAGAGGAAGACATCATACTTGGTAGAATGGATGGATTACAGAGAGACAGCCGTAGCCATAGGCTCAGCTAAAAAGGCTGGTCCATAGTCCACGTGCAACCCTTCGTAACCCATGGCTGGCAATTTATTTAGATAGAAAGGGAGGAGTTGAAAGAAAGAAAATGGTTGAGGAATTTCCTAGAGACTAACCTGGGAGAAACGACAGTTTATATATCCACGTAGTTCAACTTATAATAGACACCACTGGCAGCAATATATCCCCCTCCTCGCACAGGAAACTCTGGGTAACCGCACTCATCAACACCTCACGACGAAAACGAAAATGAGTATTACGCACTTCCAACGTCACAAATACACCCTCGCGTCTTTCCCCCGCAGATAGACGCGATATCAAGCGTCAAATGAAATTGCAAACTCATGAAACCACCCTCAACAATGCTGCACCCAGCAGGGTTGCCCGCTCTTGTGTAACCCCAAATCATCCGACAAAAAGAGGGGGAAAACATGTTCACCAATCACGCCAATACGATAAAGGGACACATGGCATAGTACAGAAGTGTAGAGCCTAAAAGCCAGTAATTTTACATTTGCAAGGGGGAAAAAAGAGCATAAACTCCTACCAAATCCTACCACACACCGCTTCAATCCCACCCTTCCGCTTGTTTGTTACACCATACATTTGTTTACATGCACTTGACTTTGGCCGCTTCTTCCCTCCTTACTCCCCCTTTTCCCGCTGGGCCTGTGGCCAACCGCGTTCAAATCCACGCGAAACAAACAAAGAAAAAGTTTGAGAGAAAGAGAGAGAAAAACACACACAAAAAAAAAGAAGAAACTTAGAAAAAGATAAAGAGATTTCCGCGTACTCCATTTACAAAACCCAAAACTACATCCAGATTTGAGGCATAAGAGGTTTTCCATTCGTTCAATCACTAACGGTTTCGTCCTACCCTTTGTATCCCTCTACCCACGCGACACCACCCACTTTGAAACAACCAAAAATGAAGAGAGAAAATGAAAAGATAGAGACGAGAGTAAAAGGAAAAAGTAGAGGTGGAGGTAGAAGAGATCAGTGCTACTGTTCGCGTTCTGACGCCTGTTTCTTATCTTTTCGGCTCTTGATGACGAATTCGGACATGATCTGAATATGATCGGCCGGGAAGTGCCAGTTGGGGAACGCTGGGATTCGCTTCATATAAGTCGGGTCAGGAGGGCCCAGCAATTCAACGACTTCCAACGTATTGGCTGAATACCAGATGTAATCAATGACGTCGGCAAATCCAGGAGTGTAATTAGTAAAGGGTAGCTCATCGGGCGTGTTTTGTATGGGTGCGTAGGCGTCTCGTAAGCTGAAGGGATGCTCGATACCGTCGCGCGTGAAGCTTCCGTAGTGAAAGTTGTTCAGCTCCAGGTGGTCTGGTGGCACACGACCCATAGACATGAGCTCCCATACCGAAGAGTCCCTGGTTGAGTTGAAATCGCCGCAGACTAACAGAGGAATCTCGGTATTGGATCGATATTCTTGACTCGGGCCTGGCTCGACTGGAGGCGGCGGCGGTGGCTCATCTGCATCGTCGGATCTCGGCAACGTAATCATCTTCTTATCCTTGACGGCTGGCCACCTTGCATACTTCTCCGCCAGCTTGGTCACATGTTCCATAAGAATACCCGTCTGGATCAGTTTGACGTCTGCAAGAGCTGAGTCCCAGGTGAGATGGGCATTGACTAGGATAATGCGAGCACCTGTCAACCGGGACTCAAAGAAGCAAATAACAGCAATGTTGTCCTTGGGCATGACCCGATTAAAAACGTCGTGCTGGTTCTTCATATCGGGTCGGTTGATGGCAATCGTAGCGAATTCAATTAGCTGCTTGTCCAGCAGAATAAACTTGCTCTGCTTGTAGAAGACTGCGCAGCCGTCGACGGTTTGCGCATCCTTTTCAGACATTGTCTTAGCACGGGACTTGGGCCAATGCACGCCCTTGTAATCCATTTGCGCCAATTCTGGGCTAAGATCTTCCTTGAAGGCGTCGGTGGAGACTTCCTGGAGAGCGAGGAAGTCGGCATCACGTATCCGGAGCTCCTCCAAGATGCAATTTTTGCGATACTCCCAGCTCAATGCCCCAGTGGGTGTGTATCCGTAGGTCTGCGTTGTCGCATACTTGTCGCACAGAATATTCCAAGAAAAGACCTTGATTCTCTCCAAAGCTTCGGGGACGTCCTCCTGAATGATGATTTCTTTACGTGGTGTAGGGGGTAAGGGAACTATACAAGGAAACAAAATTAGCCATCATCATTGCAAAATCAGAGCATTAGGAATTGCAGTAAAGGTGGGAAACATACTAGGAGCTCCTTCCATTAACGCATTAATCAGACTCTTGGTGCCCTTTTCCATGATTTCCTGTTTTATGCTGGGCTCTAATGGATTGCCTTCAATGCCGAGCATTTCCAGTTGATGGAGAGAGCCCAGCTCAAAGGGAAGTTCTTGGAGGTTGTTGTTGAAGAGGAGTAGCTGTTTCAGGAAAGTGCACATGCCCAATTCCGGCGGCAGCTCATTGATTTGATTGTAGGAGGCATCGAGGTGTCGGAGTTGGCGCAGCTCTCCAATGGAGTTGGGAATGCGCGTAAGCTTGTTGGAAGCAATGTAGAGTTCGTTGAGGAACTGATACCGGAACAGTTCGGGGGCGAGATTTCGAAGTCCCTGGCCGCTCATGTCCATGTTGTGCCAGTCTTGGCGAGTCGTACCCTTCTCCACGTTCAAAGGCCTTCTCCTATCTGCGGGGTCGTTCTCGCTGTCTGCTTGTGTTTTGCCGTTGGAGGGAGGAGGGCCGCCTATGCCTCTATTTTCTGACGCTTTGAGCCTGGCGTAGTAGTGCGGTTGCTGCTGTTCGGTCATGGCAGCATGTGCCCTCTCAGCCTCCTTGTGTAGCCGCAATTGTTCCTGCCACATTTCGTTCTGCGGGGCTTGGCCGGCCCTTGTGTTGGTCGCGTGTCCATTAGAGAGGGCACTGGAGTTGAATGTGGCAGAATTCTGGAGAATGCCAGCAGTGAAGGACGAATGATGGCCCAGTCCGTTGGCATTGGGGATGATATGCTCATGCTGCAGGCCTTGGTGATGCTGGGGCTGGGCGGGGTGCTGATGTTGTGTGTGTTGCTGAAAATTATACATCATGTTGGGCATCCCCCGCCCCGCCCCATTCAGCCGGGCATTGTGTCCCTGCTGGTGGCTTTGTGAGTACATGCCGCAGGAGTGGTATTTGACTTGGATGTCGGCTTTGGAGCCGCGGCTTTTCACGAACCGCGCCGACGACGGTTCTACGGAGGGCCTAGGCTAGAGGACAGAGAGTATCGGTGAAGGAAGGTGGTTGGTGGATTCGTCGTGGCAAGCCAGTCGGAAGCAGATGGCATCTGTTTGTCTAGTACGTGCTGGGAAAGAGTTGGAGGAGAGTCCGAATAGGACGGGTGGCGGAAGGTAGCTGTCCGCTAGACGCGCTGTTCAAAACGAGGGACGTAGGTCGTATATCGTGTTTGCGCATGGGGCCAGCGAGATACGAGCCACAGCATGTGCAATGGAAGAGATGCTGCGCAATCGAATCGATATAGAGCTGAGGCCGACCTCAATTGTCCATTGGCAGCTGAGCTCGAGGAGGGTCGAGGAGGCGAATTACGTCGGGGAGCTGGGAGCCTACGTGAGGAGTAGCAAGCCGCGGGGTTCGTTCGGTTCGGGGGGCGTATAGCTCGGAACGTTCGAGTGAGGGTGCAGAAAAAAAAAAGGGCAGAAAGAAAGAGGGGAGGCGGGTTAAAAAAAATTTTTCCTTGAGTTTTGGATATAACAAGTGCAAACGGTTCGCTCGGAGCTGAAACGGCGACTGGACAGGGAGATATCAGTCAATGTCTTTCAAGGCCAGGACACGCGAACGAAAGCGGGAATTGGCGAGGTCCCACAGCAAAAAATGGAGGGGCCACGTTCTCCTGAGGGCGATGGCGACTCACAGGAAGAGGAATATAATGAACAAGCGAGCGCAGTATGGAGATGCTATCACCAGATAAAATTCAACTAATATTTTGAGTGGAATAATAGTGGCTGTCGATATCGCGAGTGAAAAAATCCGGGCCGCCTTGGAGTTGACGATGTGCATTTGCGATGACAAACTGCGACGAGAGGCTGGAAAGGCTGAATCACGTGCTGCTATCCGCTCCGCCTGGACCGAGTGGCGGAGGGGAAAAATCATGTGACTTTATCAATGGCGCCGATAAGAGCTGCAGAGAGGGAAGGCTGAACGACAGCACATAGTCCATTGAAGCCATGCTGACTCGGAGCAAGGTCAGATTTGCAATAACTGCACGTGAATGAATCATCTATAATGTACAGCTAAGGACTGAGAGTTCTAACCAAGGCATCAAGATGTCAAGTCTTCATGTACATGTAGTTATGCGACAGCCATTGATGTTGACTAGGTACCTTTTCCCAGGTAGGATGCAGTTGCTCAATACGACTTTATAGGTCTTGGCTCGCTATTTCTCACAAAAGCTCTTTTGTCCCTTAGAAATAACTATAAACAACTACAAGCAGAAAAGTGCAAGCTATAAATAAACTAGATTACTTGGAAGTCCCCCATGAATTGAATGTTGCTGTTTCGTTCCAATTGATATTAAATGTGCGCGGCTGGAACCATGGTAAAGACCTCTTTTATACGAGAAACGGTGCAATGCGATCAGAATTGATATGTTGCTGCTAGTAGTACATAACATTATAAAACCAATCTGCGGCAAATTTAACCAAAACAAATGCTACTCATTAAGCGATATGCATCTTTTTATAGACCCTTGGATTATATAAAATTGCATTGCATTGCTCATAACCATCATCGGACTTGTTAAGCCGTATAATCGGTCTATTTCGCATGACGGACGCAAGCGAGAACGGGAAGTAAGCGCACATTGCATTGTTTTCAACGCTTAAAAAAGTCTATCTTATTTCGCATGAAATAGTCTTGCCGCGTGCAATCAAAATAGGTGGCATCAACAAGTGAACAGATTGGCTACGGGGCTTATTCCGCATCCGGGAGCGCAGCCGAGTCTCAGTTGAGATTAGCATCATCGCCTCCATACAAGTATGGAAATCTGTTTTTTGGGGGGTCAACGGACGCGTCTCAAGCACGGACCTGCCACTGAGCGGTAATGATGGCGAGTGGAAATTGTTATGTAAAGCGAAGGGATACATGCATGTACTGTATGTTCATGTACTTTAGGTTCCGCGTCGTCAAGTCTATCAAAGTCTCAAAGGCCCAATTGACTCCAGTTAAACAATCTAATGCTGGTTAGCGACTCGGCTGGCTCTCGATTTCAGGATTAGACAGACCGGGCCGCACTCCGTAAATGTCCTTTTCTTGGCATGCACATGTGATCATCGGTTAGATATCCGTAACAAATTGTCACTAACGCTCCGGGCCTGCCTTTTCCTGAAACATGTCCGACGCCTAGAATCGATAGAAGTTGATCGAATAGAGCTGGAGACAGCCACCGTAGATGTAGTTTATCCTACATAAACAAAGTATGTCAAGGAAGCACCTGATGCCAGCGGGGCTCGTTGTGGTTGGTTGAACAAGGCCAGGACGCTTATCGGCGACGGTGAGACGGCTTGCAAGGTGTCACGCGGCCACCGACTCGGTGAGCTCCCTTGGCAGAGCTGATCTGCGGCCAATGGGATCCGACATTGGGTTGCTTTTGATCATCTGTTGGGGGACAGCAGATGTGCCTGTTCATAAAGCTGCCGTAACGTTCCCTATGCCTACTCCTACCCATCCACCTGCCAGGCAGCATGTCCGGTACAGACGGCTCCGACTGCGAGAACAATCCACGAGAGGTACTCTGTAGGAATAAACAAAGAGTGCTTGGTTAAAGGCGTGCTCGCGTGTGAGCTCCATAAGTCCAATAAATCCCCCACTTGGATCCAGCCGCGGATCCTGCGCAGGGCCAGTAGCAGCCAAAGAGAAGAGCCAGCCAAGGCTCCAAAGGCAGCGGACTAGAGCTGCAGCCAGCCAAAAGGGCGAAGGCGCGCGAGTAGCACGGGCCTTGTCCAATTTGGCAAATCAACAATGATCCATGATGCCCAGCAGAGCTGCGAAAGAACTTGAGCCCTCAGCACGGACGCCAGCAGAGCTCCAGCGAACGCGGGGAAGCCCATGGACCTGCTCCACATCTCCACCGACCGGACAAAAGCAGCGACTTGGTCCAGCAAGAGGAAGAAAAGACGGTCTGGTTTTACTGCTGGCAGAAGGGCCCAATCCAGGCAGTGGTGATTCCGGCCAGCGAGATGGCCAGCACTGGACAGATCAAATGTGTCTGAGAATGGCGGTAGTGCAGTGCCTAGACAGAGTAGTGGGATTAGCAGTCCCAGCAGCAGCGCATGTATGGAGTGCATGGAAGGTTCTGCAGCCAATTGAGACGACCACTCCGAGCTAGCACAGCGCTGGTGAGGGAGCTGTAGAGTAGCTAGAGAGCGCCCTCGGGCCTATCAACGATCGCGAAGCAGCCCTGTCATGCAGCGAAATTGTGCCATTTGATATAGCTCCGGGAGCGCTGCATGGAGGGTGGGCGGCGCAAAAATAGGACGGGGCTTGGGCTGAGCAAAAGTCCAAGAAGTGCCGAGATAAGACGGCCATTCATTTCAATGCGGGAAACGGCCTGGTCGGCATCAGGGAACTTTTTCCCTCTCTTCTTACCTCTTCTCTCGTTTCTCTCTCGATAACAGCACGGCAGGCCGCCCAAAGATCAAAGATCGGTGTGACGTCCGTCCTGCGCTGCAGTTGCGCCTTGCACCACTTCGTCCCTCGCCACCGTCAACCGCCTGCGCTCGCTGCTATTCCTGGCACTATATACAGGCATTAATCTCCATCACCTGCCACGCTTGTCAAGTGCATAACGGCCGAACGACGATCAAACTCTCGCGCAGGCTCGCTTACAGGAGACCATCAGATACGAATCCCTCCCAAGTCTCCACACGGAGCTGCTTGGTTCGGCCAGAAGGGGCCCAGGCAAGATTTCCCGCTTGTCGCAGCCTTGTGTGTATATGCCAGAGTTGAATTTGGCAGCGCGCGAAGCCAGCCCCGAAAGAGGTGCGCTGGACGTTTAAAGCAAAGGACATCCCCAAGCCCATAAGCACGACGCAATCGCACACAGCGTCGAAGGGCCGAAGCCGTGTGGTTCAAAGGTCAAAGGAAGGCGAAGAGACATACGAAAGCCGGCACCGGTGGCGACTTTTGCCGGATTGTTGCATCGTTGCATCGACAAAAGCACACCGTACATCCATACACGCGCACACGCGCACAGACTCATCGAGACAGTCGCGCTTCTTACATGTACCCTTTTTTTTTCTCTTTCACGGCATCCAGGAGGATTGACTGTCAATCCGCGACACATCTAAGGAGGCGGGTCTCTCTATGATTGGGTCGTCTTGCACGGAGTATCATTACGACGACCGATCCAGCATTGCTCAAGGCAAGAGAACCAGGAACTCCATCCTCCGTGTGGCTTGCACAAGGTCTGAAGTGCCGTTTCTGTACATAACTTACGCGACTCCGGAGATTGTGACCGAAAAGCCTGCTGCGTAGGCCGGGAATAGTGTCTTGAACGTTGAAACGGCTGTGCTCAGCCTGCTTGGCAGTTGGTTTCAGCATCCTCAGCCTGCTATTGGCTTGATTCATCACCTCGCTTCAACCCGTGTCTCTGCTGCTGCTGGGAACGGGCAGCAACGCCACTGAATCTGGGGAATCCCCAAAAGGCGCGGAGCGACAGGGAGTTTGGATGAGTGAGAGGTAGAAGGATCGGAGAAAAAGAAGCACAAGGAGCCAATCACCACACCCTTTTCTGCAGCTTGGAAGGATAGCACCAGGGGTTGCGAGGGTGCTTCTCCTTACTGACGACGAGCCAACTGCCGCATCCAGACACCCATTCTTGTTGCTGCCAGTACGAGTAGCGCATTCATACACTCATCCGGGTGCTACGATCTGTATACGAGCAAATACCGTCCAAGTCCGGAATACGGACCAGCGAAACACTCAGGGTAAACTCGCGCAGTGCAAAAAGGCGCGAAAAACAACCAAACAAGCCACGCTCTCTGGTCCGGCGTGTTTCAAACGGCCGGGGCGAAATCTCATTCCGACGGATCAGGCAAGGCGACAAGAACCAACTTTTTTTTTTTTTTTTTTTTTTTTTCGTTTCTTCAGGTTTTTTTGCCGGTCTGGCTTGCCGGGCGCTTGCCGGCGCAAAACGCGAGCGCCAGAGCAGGGCAGATTTTTTTTTCCAGCACCTCGACAGGCTGCCGGAATTGAGGACCCCTGGTTCCGCGGTCTCAGATTTTGTTCTAGAAGGACGGATCAGCGGCCTTGGAGGGGATTCGCCGACGCTGGTGAGTCGCTCTGACAGCAGCTAGCGGGCGGGCTGCATACGCTGCAGAATCCGGCGAGACCGTTGGCTGGTTGACTGATTGACCGATTAACTAATTGATACCGGCGTAGACGCATTGCTGCTCATTGGAGAGCGACCTATTATCCGAACTGGTAGCGGTGGACAAACCGCCGTATGCTGCGTTAAACGACTCCTGCCAGGAACAAACACTAAACTCGAAACGCGGGCTTGGAGAAAACAGCAGAGGAATAAGAGGCGCGCCGAGAGCCCTGCCTCTGACTGTCGTCGAAGAGTCTGTCTGAGCTAAACGTGCCAGCCCGTGGTCCGCGATCCGGCCGGAGACGCACCGCTTGCGGCCCTTTGCCAAGACGGGCTGCGCTGCTGCAGCGTTTTTTTTTTCTGAACTCTGCCCCTGGACGGGCGCCACAGCGGACGAAACCCCCCCTTGGGAGTGCAGCAAACAAGGGGCTAGCTGGGGGAGGAGAGGCGAGAGAAACGTTTGATTGAATCAACCAGCCAGCCAGAGTCAGGCAATCCATTCGGCCACCCAGTCTCCCAGCTGGGCCGTGCCGCCTGGCAGCACTGCCAGCGATCCGCCGCTGGAGCCCCGGCGGCGCGCAGTCCCACCGCTGCGCTGCCCTCTGCAACACCTACCATGTCCGACTACAGCGCCATCTACCTGTACGCCAGCACAATTGGCGCGCCCATGCCCCTCGACAGGGCCTCGCGGCGAGAGAAGCAGGCCCGGCGCCCCAATTCCACGCCCGACGGGTCCCTGGCGGCGCGGCGACATTCGCGCAGCTCCAGCAGCGACCAGGCGTCCATGAGCAGCCGCTCGTCGCACTACACGGCGCGCCAGCTGTCGCTGTCCAGCTCGTACTCGCAGGGCCCCGCCGCGCCTGCTCCCGTGGGGCAGCCCCAGGGCAGCGCCAACGCCGCAGCTTCTAATACTGCCGGCACCACGACCTCTTCTCCTAATCTTACAAGTAGCATCAGCAACAACAGCAGCAGCAGCGGCGGCAGCTCCAACAAGCACGGCAGCAATCAGCAGCACAACCCGCCTCCCCTCGCTCCCCTCGCCTCGACTCACGCATCGGCGCAGCTCCCGCCGCAGCCTCCCACGCCAGGAAGGGCCGCCAGGACCCTCTCCCGCCTGCATCGCGCCAGGCTCAGCGGCTCGCTCCTCGATGCGGGCGCGGCGAGAAATGCACAGGATCCCGACCCGACAAAGTTTGTGCGACAAATGACGGGCTTTCCGGCCAGCCGCGCCGAGTCCGTCTCGTCCGCCAGCGGCCAAACCTCAACCTCGTCGCGCACTGTCCTCTCTACCGATCCCTCGGCCAGCCTCGTCGCCGCACGGCCCTTTGTGCAACGCAATGGCCGCACCTTTCTCAACGATGAAACCCTCCCGTATCCCCTCCCCTCCGACCTCACCGAGCTGCATAGACAGGCGCTGCGGACGATGCTGCTGATCCAGGTCATTGGCGCACCGGTTCTGTCGCCGGGCCTGATCAAGAAGCCGCCGCAGCGCGTGCTGGAGATTGGGTGCGGGTCTGGCTTCTGGAGCACCATGTGCCACCAGTACTTCAAGAGTCGCGGCCATGGTGGTTTGTCCTTCACGGGCATCGACATTGCGCCCCTGGGGCCCGACAGCAGCTCCAGCGCCTCCGACGACGCCATGAAGCCCAGCGGCGACATGCAGTGGAAGTTTATCCAGCACGACCTCCGCCAGATCCCGTGGCCGATCCCCTCGGAAGAATACGACCTTGTCATGGTAAAGGACGTAAGCTACGCGGTGACGAACAAGATGATGCCGACCTTTATCGAGGAGTGCGTCCGCATGGTCAGACCTGGGGGAACGTTTGAGATGTGGGATTCAGATCATCTTATCCGAAGCTTGCGGCCTCACGTTCCCACGTCCACAGTCTCGGCTGAAGATGCCGAACAGCAGGCAGCCGCTGCCAGCCTCGGCGCCTATGTCATCAACCCTCAGACCCCCCTTACAGCCCCGTCGAACGACTACATCAATGAATACAACTCTTGGCTATCAAAAGCACTGGAAGCCCTTGACATCCACCCTCTCCCGTGCACCGTCATTGGCCCTACCCTCTTACAGGAGTACGAGACCTTGGGTGATGTCCGCTCGCGGCGGATAGCCCTCCCCCTTAGCGAGTTCCGCTGGGAGAAGGAGGGCATCGGCGGTGTCATCACCACCGACGCCAAGACCGAGTCCAAGGGCAAGGAACCGCCGCCAACGCCGAGAGCAGACAAGAAGACGTTGACGGCGGGGCAGATTGCCCTGCGGCAGACGGCCTTGCTGACTCAAGTGCAAGAGATTCAGGCTCTCGAGCCCATCTTGCGCGAGGTCAGCGGCAAGAGCCAGGACGAGTGGGACATGTGGCTGGGTAAGATGATGAGCGACCTGATGGATGACAACAGGACGTCCTTGAGCGAATGTCTCGAGTTTGGGGCCTGGTATGCGAAGAAGAAGAAGGTGACGGGATGAGAGAGATATTTGCGCGATGAAAAGGGAAATAAAAAAAGTTTATATATATATATACATATATATATGTGTGCTGCGACGGAATACCTCTGGATATTTTGGCTTTTCTTTTCTTCCCTCTCTGCTGTTTCTCTTTTTACTGCGATAGTGGTACGAAGAAAGAAACAAGACATTACCTGGATATGAATGTTTTTGTACATCCTTGATATGCATTTATGGCCGCGAGCTTACTTAGCGAGAGATGTTCTCTCTTTTATGTTGGTTTTGTTTCGTTACTTATCTATATATTACGCCCCATTTTTTTCTTTAACATCAACATTATTTATTCTTACAATCCTCACTGCCAATTTCCTTTAAGATCAAACGATAATCTTGCTTCCTCCGTTCTTTCTTTTCTCTCTTTTTTTTCACTCAAGCATCGCCATCATATCGTTTTCTCAATGTTCGATATCGTTTCAAATAATACCTATTATACCCCAACGGCAAGGAGGAGAGATGTGGGTTAGTGGATGGAATGCTGCGGAATGGGAGAATGAGTGCATATTTTTGTGGTGCGGATGTGGAAGGCGGGTTTTATGGCTGTGAACAGGGTGTTTTAAGTAAACAGATTGTTACTTTATGCTCATGAAGCTCCTTTTTTTTAGATGTGGTGTGATGTGACTGTGTACGGTATTTTTTTATGATGTCTTTCATAAAATGAATCTTCACAATGGATGCACTCGGGAATAAATCTTACAGAGCTTCGATTTCTACACACAGTTGTCAATCCCTAAGCTTCACACATGCCCAGGCGAGAAATGAAGTAAAACTGAAGACGCACCTTTCTTTACAAATTCAGCTTGCTTGATGCCAGAGCGAATCTTGTCCTCGTCTCGTTCAGCCGCACGCGACATGAAGGCTTTGTGAAGGCGGGGGCGGAAGAAGGAGTAGCCGAGGGGGTATTCACGGCCGAGATAGAGGAGCTCTAAAGGGAAGATGGTTAATGATATGCTTATAAAAGAAGGTGTGTTTTTTTTTTTTTTTGTATTCGTTGGTGCAAATAATAATGGGGTCAAGGCAGTGGCTATGGGGGATGAGATGCAGAGTTTCTTTCTCTTTCGATGCATGATGCGACGATGAAGGCGAGGCCGACTGTGATTCGGCAAGGAAGAAGACAGAGAGAGAGAGAGAGAGAGCTGTGCAACAAACCTTTATAGATGGCAATGACTTGCCTTCTGAGCTCAGGATTAAAACTCGACATGTTGTCATTTAAGAATTCATGGTTCAAGCACGTCAAGTGCTTCCAAGCAAAGAATGATATGCAATGTGTAGGTCAGTAGATGAAGCTCCGCCATTGATCATCGTTTGACGCGCGCCCCGCCCATTCGAAGCTTCAGCTAATAGCAAGTATTACTACTATGTAATACGGCTACTGCTAGTACTTAGCACGAGACCCTATCAAATGCAGGCTCTAATGCAAGGCTGACGAAACGCCACAATTGAGTAGGTGGTGCAACTCCATCGGCTGAATTTCATCACCTCCCTCTGAAATCGATATCGATTGTAACAAAAAAGAGGAAGAAGAAAAGATCATGATTGCGCAAACTTCGCCTTGACGAGCCATTGCTTCTTAATACAGCACCCTAAAAAAAGAAAAATATTCAAAATCTAAATACCTCATAATCCGCACAAACACACACACACACACAGAGAGAGAGACAATCCACCCCCCCTCAGCCGTCATGCCTCGCCTCGCTCCAGCCCTCGACGTCTTCCCCACGCTCGTCCGCTTCCAGACCATCCGCCCACGGCGCCTCTTCGAAGTCCCCATCGGCGGCCCCTCGAGCAACGTCTCGGCAAAGGCCCTGCAGCAGAGCGCCATCCACCTGTACCACGACCTCGGGGTGATTGTCTTTGCGGGGTGCTCCGTCGCGGAGGTGCGTAGGATAGGCGACGTGCTCAAGGAGGTTGTCGCCTGGGGCGGGCAGGGCGGCGTGGTGGCGAGGCTGGATGCGTGGGAGGGGGAGGTTGTGAGGAGGAGGGAGAGGAGTTTGAAGGGGAAGGGGGAGCTGTATAAGGATTTAGATGAGAAGAGGGTGAGTTTTTTTCTTCGTTGGGGAGGGAATTCCTTTTTTTTTTTGGAAAGTTTTGTTGAGCTGACGATGTTGGTTTTGGGGTGGTAGACTGGTATTATCAAACCCGAGGTGCTGCTACAGCTGGCGACAACACGATTCGAAGAGACGCTCAAGGAGAGAATACCGGAGCTGAAGACGGCAAAGGACATTGACATTCGAGAAACACAAGTCATCCTCCCCGGATCACCTCCCCCAAGAGGGGTCATTAATGTAAATAGCCTACGATATAACCCCCCCCCCCCTTTTAAACTTCCATGGATGCGTACAACTTACACAAAGACGTCTATAGAAAACGGTCAATGGCCCGCGCCGCCTCCCAATCGAATCATTTACAACAATGGGTGTCAACCGCGTCAGCGGCTACACCATTGGCGAGACGCGCTTCTTTACAGTCGGTTCGGGCAATTACGTTGGCGGAGCACGAGTCGATTACCTGATGTTGAAATACGAAGAGGAGAAGCGGAAGAAGACAGACGAAAACGCGCAAAAGAGCACGGGCATTATTAGCGTAAAGCCATACTGGGGACACGGGAAGCTCAAGCAGCGACGGAGGGCCAGCGATGAGACGCAGAGTGCCATCTTTGACGAGGTTGTCAGCAAGGTGATGCAGCCGCTGTGGGATCTGGAGCGCAGCGTGTGGGCTGTTAAGGCGGAGGAGCTGGAGAAGCGGAGGGAGAAGAAGAAATGGGGAGGCGACGATACCCAGGTGAATGCTGCTTAGGCGCTTGTAGCAGAATATACATGTAGTACCTACTAGTCGCGTCGTGAAAGCGCCCTTTCCGCAGCACAAAGGGGGCTTTGGTGATGGCTTCACGCACAGCGACTGGATGAGAAGCTTCCAGCCTTCCATCAAGTGCCACGCTTACACCTTGATCCGGGTATAGACTTGAGATGTGGCCGTCTCTTACCCTCCATCTGCACCCTCGACATGTTCGAGTCAAGCGATAAGTACTCTGTAAAAGAGAGGGGGGGCAGGAGGATTTGGTCCTTGCCAAATATGTGCTCTGTACTACCACTCAAGGTAGCAGCCGGTAAAGCCTATTGGCATTTCAGAGTCAAACTGCCGAGCCCACCTAGTCGCAAATTTGTTTCGCTCTAGGTACACCTAGTTTCTTTCTGTTGTCTAATTTGTAAACCAAACACTCGACTACAAAGGACGCAAATACTCAAGATCATGGCGAATATCGCGGTAATCGGAGCCTTTAGATTAGCCCATATCCCTCAAACGCTCATCGGCGCCGCATGCTCTTAATGCCGCCTTCTCTGCTAGCCCACAAGCGAATGACACCACCCGTCGTCTAGGATGAGTATGGAGGTCACGTTGGTCGTCCTGAAAATCCCTAGTCGGCGACGATCAGTTTCCATGCTCAAAATGTCTATCGCGGGGTATCGCGGCCCGAGGAGAAACAATTCTGGGCCAGCCAGAAACCCTGCTGCCAGCATGATTAGCACGCTGTACGGAGTATGCATCCTTCGCTCCGGGCAGATGTGACTCGAAGAATCGTCCGTTAGGGGATCCATGGCTGGCTGTGCGTGCTCCTCTTTCCACGGGGCAGCACGTGTACGGAGTATGTTGATGGTGCTACGCGCCGCTCTCTCTGTATGCCGTAAGCTCAATTTGCTAGCTTCGCAAGCCCCGTTTAGCGTTTTGGCGGCTGAGAGGCTGGATCGGAGATTTCTACCTCTTCTTCGATTAGTATACTATACTGTATTTGCTGTAACCCTGACACGGCAGCGTTAGCGGCCGCGCCACAAGGGAAACAGAACAGGCCATCGCGATACCCAGCCATGGAGCGGTCAGAAGCGGACAACTGCATATGGATAGAGTACCATGTAGGCCTAGAGTCATCAATAGGTACCTACGAGGCGGGGGCGTTTTCTGGTAAGAGATCAGGCAAGAAGTATGCTCTGGCAAGAGCTCTGCTGAGGATTTTTCCAAGCAAAAAGAGTCACCAGCAGCTTGAATCTATGACAGGATCTCTTTTTTTTCTCTTACCATCACCTCCGTCTTGCCATATCTCTCACAAAAAACCACCCTCGGGCTCCTAGGTAGGTATTATTGCTAGCAGTGGTATTAGTGGAGTGGCACCAGCATGCTACAGTATGTAACAGCTCTGCTCACGCTGATTCTCACGCGCCCTGCTTGTCCTCTGATTCGACGCCTCCTGTAGCCTCCTTTAGTGGGATTCGAAGCCCATGCGGCGGTGGGCAGTCAAACATCAAAGCTGCATCGGCAGTCAGTGATGAGCAGTGGGGGTGGGATTCAACTGGCAGAAGTGCTCAGAGGCGAGCCAACCAGCGGTAGCGGCAGCAAGTTTAACCAGCGTCTGGTTGTGCCTCCACTTCTAGTCTTGGTGATCGCTGTTTAGACAAGAAAAAAAGGTGAGAGCTACTATCGTACTATCTTGAGCCGGGAAATTGGAGGCTCCATCAGATTTTTTTTTGTCCCCTCTTTTAGCGCATAAAAGCGAGGCAACAAGAAATCAGAGAGAGAAGCTCGTGTGTGAGTGGGACGAAAATGGCCGTTTCTCTGTGAAGCATCTGAAAGCGGGCGGGGCACTGGAAAAAAAAATGCTTGCACGTGCAAACAAGGCGATGCACAAGTACCAAGTACATGGACGCAAGCAGCACTTTTTCGAAACACGGAGCGCGTGCCCTCATTCTTCTCTTTTCCCCAGGCCTTGATTGGGGGCTCTTGGATTTTTGGTCCGTGGAATGCATGGAGCGTTAAACCCGCTCTCTCTTCTGCTTGATGCATTCATTTTTCTGCTTCATGATGCAGCACAGGATATTCCCCTCTTCATTTCGGTACGTGGTAGCACTGACAGCCACAGCCAACAGCACTGAACTGGGGTAATCGACGTCAGATCCCTTGCCGCTGGCCCTCCTTTCCGTGGGCAAAAAGCTTAACCTGCCCTAGCAGCGGCCCAGCCTATCGAGAGTTTTTCCGGCGGCCAACAGCCGACAGCCTCAATCCAAGTCCCGACGCGTGGCCGTGGCCAGACATCAGATTCAGCTGCTGCGCTAAATTGGCTTGAGGATTCAGTGCTTGTTGGCCCGCTGATCCGGCGGCTCCGGGAGCGACAAGCGCAGCTTGCGGCGCTGTGCTGTGCTGTGTGCTGTCTTTCCGGGGCTGTTTGTCCCCCCTAAGTGGTTTCAGGCGCCGCTTGAGTTGGAAACCAGCATACAAATACACACAGCTGTAGGATGTGCTACTGCTAACACTACATCGAAGGTACTCGGTAACAAAATACTTATCGCGCAGATCCATAGGTACTGGGTCGGGCTTGCTCGGTGGATTTCGCTCGGCATTTGCTAGCAATACTGACCTTGGGCTAGAGCATGAATGAGTCTCTCCCCCTGTCTACTTTAGCTGCCGCGCTTGCAGCACGATATGGCCTTTCTGCCGTGATTGAATCCTGCCAACTGTATGAACCTCGCCAGCTAGCCCTTGTTCTAGTGTTATGACATGCGTGCTGGAGTGGACTTGCATATTCTGCCTAGCGCTGTTAATGCTACAGGTATTGCTCTGCACGGCATGCGAGACTCTGAAAGAGACGGGAGCCTCGAGGTTGACAATAGTGTCTCTGTTAACAGCTTCCATATTCTTGTTACTGGCTGGATATAGGGTGCTAATCCATTTGGCCGACCCTAGCAGTGCCCAATGACAATATTCCGTGCAAGTACTCCATACTTCAGTGGCTGGCAAATAGGCAGTATTACTCCAAGGCGTCCTCGCAGCATCCGCGTAATTGATTGCTTCGGCCTGAGAAAAAATGCAGTTAAAAGAAGAGGAAATTATATCAGCAAAGCCTCGTGCAACAGCGTCTTCCTGGCACCGTCTCTCCTATCTCCCCCCTTCGCCGAATCTTGGCTTTGTCCTCTGTACTTGTGACGCTCTCCACAAGTCTCCTAGTTAGCGTCTGTAAACGGTAGATCCAGGGCCCGCCCTAGCGCCTCCTGTGCCCTGGAAGCCGCCCAAAGGCCCTACAAGTTTCTAAGTTGCACGTCCGCTACCGCCTAGCAATAATCCCCGGTTCGTGGGTAGTCGGCTTTTCTCTTTTTTTCGCTTCCTCCACCACCTCCAACATCTTCTACTTGATCAAAATCTCACTCCTTCAACAACGCAATTTGTCACCACCACCGGCCGCGACTGCTGACGGCCGGCAACTCGTTACGCACCGGACGGTCAACAGGCGCTCGCCTCTGTGCCGCGGCCAGACCGCACTGCGCTCGTATGACGACAAAATCTTGGAATTAGCAGCCTTTTGATCCCTTTTTTGTTCCATCTGCCTTGCAGACCTGTTCTTATTCCCCCCCACCATACATCTTCTCGGACACGCACGCACGCACGCACCAGCGTCGAGGGCCGCAGACCGCACGCAAAGACCGGATACTCCTCCCATCCCGCTGCTGCTGCCCCTGGCCTTGGAAGAGGTTCCCAGGGTTGCTCGGCAGTCAGTGGGGGAGAGCACACGCCGCGCATGCCTCGCGCATCAGGATCGGGCAAGCGACATACAGGTGGCGCCGGTCATCGCGACACGAAGCACGAGAATGGGCTCGTAGGCCCGGCGAAACGAACCACTGGCAGGAAGAGCCTCAATCATTCGGAAGGCCCTGCGAGGCCCGCCGACCATGGCGCCGGCCACGCAGGGCCGCAGCTTGTGACGCAGGGCGTGCCCAACAGCAGCTCCAAGTCCAGCATCGACTTCGCCAGCCACGACCACCGCACCGCCGATACCCGCAGGTCCTCTGTCGGCAACGATTCTGAGACGTCCACCTCCGAGTCGTGCACCTCCCACATGGCATCTGGCGGCGCCGTCGATGGCGGCCATCGCCAGATCGACGTTAATGCCTTGAAGAACACCGATGTGCACCGCGACTCGAGCCCCCTCGACATGGTGGCCACTGTCCTCAAGTCCCTGCCAATGCAGGATACGCTCGCCATCCTCATCATCCTCATGCAACTCCCGACTCTTTCCCTCTCCATCATCTACGGCATCTTTACCTGCTTGACCTTCGTTCCCACCGTGACGACGAGCTCGGGCATCAATCTCAACTTTGCCGAAATCTTTGATGGCCACTCAACCATGCCTTCCTTCGTCACCATGTTTTGCATGGATTTCTTTTTCCTCCTCATCTGGCTTTTTCTCTGGCAGCCAATCCAGGACGCTATTCTGGATCTTGCCAAGCCCATCATTGCCATCACTCTCGGCGGCGGTGCTACCTATCGGAATGGCAGCTCGAGAGGAATCACAACCTGTGTTGTCTGGATTGCGGGAAACCAGTTCATCCGCAGTACGCGAAGCCATTGGTCCCGCTTTGCCAGGCACATCCCCGAAGACTGGCCGGTCCCTTCTGCCCTGAGAGGCACGCTGGAGTCCACATCGCTCATGCACGATAAGAGAAGTGCATTTGCGTGGGTGCGAAGTGGATTAGCCATTCATATTCTAACTCAGGGGCTCGTCAGATACATCCGTGAATGGTATCTAAGGAGGGAAAAAGCCAGCGCGGCAGCTGGCCAGCATGACCCCGAGGCTGGGAAATCTGTGGCTACCATATCCATTAATGGCGAAGTTCCGCACGATACTGGCTTCAACACTCCGGACACGGAGGCTGGATGTGCTCAGCTCCCACCTCCACCCCCCACCAATAAGAAAAGAAGAAAGCAGGGTACGCAAGTCAGACTGCAGCAGCCGCTGTGGGCAGCGCTGGCCAGTACCAAGATTGTTGTCATGAAGGAATACGAATCGTCCCACGTGTCCTCGAAGTCACTTGGCGTCAACACGACAGACATACACAATCTGGGAAATGCACCTTTCAACACTCAACCAAAGCAAATATGGATATCGTATATTGGCTGCGACGAAGCATGCTTTAACACCAGCAATTTCCCCGATGTCGATGACGTGCCGTTGCCCCTTACTACCGCCAACGGACAACCCATCACGCGACCTGCTGGCATCGACACGTCCAAACCTTTCTACGTCAAGGTCAATAATGCGTTTTGGCAGCCCACTCGCATATTTCCAGTTGTTGATGAAGACGATAGCGGCCGAGGAGGTGAAACTCGCTGGACGGGAGACATTTATGGCCTCCGGCCGTCATCAAAATACGTGTGTGAGTTTGTGGACACGAGGACTGACAAAGTCATCTTCTCGACGAATATCCGCACTGTTAAAGAGCCAGCACGCGAAAATGACAGTGCGCCTGTCGCTGTGTCTGGGAGCCAGCAATCCCTCCAGCCCGATTCCCCAGCTACCACTCTTCGTATTTCCATTGCGGCCGCTGAAGCAAAGCTCAACGACGAGAAAAATCGCCTCAAGACCTGGCGTAAGGAATGGAAGTCGCGAATCAACGCTCTCAAGAAGGAGAACGAACTCCTGGACAACCAGATAGGCTCGGCCGGCCACAACGACGACAAGTATAGACAAAAAGTCCGCCAGCAAGAGATACAAAAAGCACAGGCCGAACGCGAAACGGAAACCATAATCGAGCAGCTTAAGAAGTTTGACAGCTCTCCTGAACTAGCCGAGAAGAAGCAAGGAATGGAACGGACCTACACCAATGAGAAGAAGTTATATGATGCAGCTCAGAAGAGTTTCCGGGAATACAAGGCGAAGCTAGAGGCTGAAGTTCACACAAAGGAAAACGAGAACAGCAACCTAATCACCAAGCGCAACAAGATCGCCACTCGCATCGCCAAAGTCGAAAACGAGCTTGCCAACATTGCTGATGCAAACAATCGAGGCCTCAACGAGGTGGAGCGGCGAAGGCGTGAGCGCGCGAACTGGCAGGAGCAGGTCATTAATACGGAAAAGGCCTACCATGATCAGCTCGGGCAGATTTATGCAGCGAACAATGCAAAGGTCGAGCATATCCGCAGCCTCCAGAATCAGATACAAGGAATTCAAAACTTCTTGAGCCAGGCTAGTAGCATGCCCGTTGAGATGGCCCCTCTCGATCCCACCGCCGTGGCTGCGCATCCTGCGTTTCAGTCACCGCGGCCGCCACAGCAGCAACTTCCCCCGCCTCAGGGCCAACCGCAACCCCCCTGGCATCCCAACCCGATTGGTTTTCCGCCCAACATGTTCGTGCCACTGCCAAACGGCGAGAATCACTCAACCTCGTCTCTCCCTTTTACTCTGCCCGGGATTGCTGCATGGCAGTCGCCGCCCATGACCACCTTCGAGAATCGCGGCATCAAGTCGCGAGGTCGTAGCTCTAGTATGCTCAGCGATGTCAGTGGTTTCACTCAGCCGAGCGATGAGGAGCCCCGGTCTCCCGTTGGCATGGCTATGAACATGGCGCGACGGCCCATGTATACGAAGCGATTCGGCGTTCATGACAGCAGAGGGAGCTCCGGTAGTGGCGGTAGCGGCGGTAGCGGCGGCAGTGGCAGTATGGGTGATCCGTCAAGCCCTGCTTGATCTTGCTTTTGGTTCTTCTCTTCTAATTGTATCTTTTGTTCCCGGCTGACTTGCTTCCTTTGAGATTTGAAAGATGGGAAACGAAGTGGTTCGACGAGGCTGGCAGTGTGTGTTTCTGTCTCTCTCTAGACTATTTCTCTCTCTCTCTCTCTCTGTTTTTGTCTTTCCTATTGGCTTGAGGGGGATGGGGCTACAGCAACGCTGGCCCTGTGTCTAACTGGAGGAGCAAAAATGTACGTAGTTTGGCTATAGTCAGATCGGCTTTTGGTTCGATGAATGAAGCAGCGCTTTTATAAATCCTTTGTGTGTCTTTGTCTTGTGTCTTATGTAATAAATGTGTCTTTGTAAGGATTATTTATCTGCCTGTGCACCATAATGTTCAACTACTAGCGCAATAACCGCCAAAATATAGCATGTGAAGGATCATCAGGACTGTGGAATCAATATCCTAATGATAGCACTGACTACAGTGGCACAGGCGCTATAATGAGAATTTCTCCTCTCAGCTTAGCAGAGTGGATAAAGGGCAGCACAATGGCGGGTCTTTTAGTAGGTATAACCGGTCTCTCATTTAGTGAGTGATAAATTTAAAGATTGTAAATAAGCTTAAGTTAAAGATACACATATAGTTTAAATTTTCGATTTCCCCCTCTGTAGTTCCATGGAATGTAACTGAAAATGTGTGCTATTTATATTGGCTCGCAGGTTCTCTGCTCCTTACACGCATCATATTAACAAAGACTCGCCGTCAGTAATAGGATAGTATGAGCCGCTAAATGATATATAGAGATATGTAGCGGTTTGTTTCTGTCAAAGACTGGGCTACTTATGGCCTTAATTACAGTCTGGGTATATACCAATTCTTTGGAATAAGCACGCTAATACTGATGATTTGGCCAACTATATGAGATGACGAATGGAGGTGATGAAGAGCAATATGCAGAGTTTCAATCAAATTGCTTAAGTTCGTCTGAGAGCGAAGTAACGGTCTATAGAACGCGATCAAGTATTTCTGTGGGTCAACTATGGAAGGGTAACAAAGAAAACACGACCTTGGGACATCTAGTAAAGGCAACTTTGTTATACACGAGACAGAGGAAAGTTCCAAACTTTAAGGCGAGTATGAGGGATTGTATTGCAAAGTATCTGTTTGAAACACTGACTTTGAACTGCTTCGGCGCCTCCAATAGATCACCCCATCTCACCATTTGGTACCTACACTTTTTTCTTGTCCTAAAACTGCCCATCTATACGTGGTCCATCTCACCCTGGATACCTACACATCCGCCATATCGAGGTGTATCCCCTCATACCTAGGGAGCTAGGGGATCGGCATGGTACCCTTGCCCAAAGTCGTGCTAGCTGGCTGAGAGATGTTTCGTAACCCTGGAAGAGTAAATGACTCTGTGTTGCTTAGGCTCTTCACTCTTCCCAGCAACTTCTCTATGTGGCGGAACGCAGCCGCAGGTGCGAATTCGGGTCCTTGGTGTCCGGCCAGTTTTGTCGCTACGAGTGTGAGACCTCGTTCATGATGGGTTGTGCCCAGAACGCCATGCGATGCTGGTAGGTTGGAGCCATATCCAGTGAAACCACCCGGAATGCGTGTGATTCCGTAGTCTGGTACGTAGAATGGGTCCTGCGGTTGATATTGGAAGCCCAGCCTGCCACCCCACGTCATGTTTTGAATCCCCAGCACTATTCCGTTCAAGGGAACCAATATATCGACACCACCTGCGGCGAGGATGACATTTTGGGTTGTGTCGATGACATTCGGGAGCTGCTTGAGTCCTGGGGGGACAGAAGATTGTTCCTTGCTGTCGTTGGTCAAGAAGACAGACTTAGTGGCGCACGGGACCCAATCTGTTGAAGGAGAGGCATGAATGGCAATCTTGACTTCGCGGCGGTCAAAATAGGGGACACTTCCGTTGGTGTTGTTGACAGGATTAGCACCTACGCTGTTAACAAAGGGGCAGTAGTCGATGATATTGTACGTGTTGAAACAAGGGTTCGCCATCCAAGCCATATTACGCACTGTATCCCATAAATTAGAGCAGGTTTCGTTGTTGGCGCCCGGAATGAGGCCAGGCTGTATTCCCGAGGGGGGGAAGACAAGATATTTGTCAAAGTAATCGGTGAAGCCGCAATCTTCATGGATACCACGGAACTTAGACAACTGAAGGTCATCAAAAGGAAGTATATCCTGATAGCGGTTGATGAACGGCAGGATTGGGATGCTGCTCTGCGCAATCGAGTCAAACATGACTCCATCGTAAACAAGCAACCCCCGCATGTTGTAATATTCTGGGTCCTTTGCGTCGATAAAATGGCTGGAGATGTATGGGCCGTACATGCCGGCATACGATTCTCCTGCGATGTAGACTTTCCAACCGTGCATGCCAAAGGTGTCAACAAAATTGCGCCAGAAACCCATGAATTGCTCGGCCAGCTCGTCTTCGTCTTTGATGCTGGGCTCGCCCTTGGAATAACCCGTGCCGACAGGCTGATCGATCCAAACGACGTTGGAGAGGAGGTGCCAACTGAAGGGATTGGGGGTGGGTTTCAATGTCCCGGGTTGCCATGAGAAGGGGCCATTTTCCTGAAGTATAGCCAACATGGACGAGCATCCGGGCTATAATGAATTCGTTTCTTGGTTAGCATACTGAATGAGCAAAAGGTTGAAGCTTGTAGACGCAGATGAACTTACGCCGCCACTGAGCCAGATGACAATTTCTTTGTCATTCTGGTGCTCCTTGTTGGCTGTCGGAAAGAACCAAAAGAAGAGCTCATCACTCTCGCCGGGCTTGGTGCTAACAGGGAGATTACCAGCGTACGATTCGCCCACATCAAAGTTGATCTCAGGGAGAGTGGTGCCGTTGACATAGAAACCTACACAGGTTGCAGTTCAGCATTTATTAGCAAAGTCTGCGGCAATGTTGTGAAGCCCAAGGACAGCGGTTTCACTAACCTTTCGTGACAGAGTTGTAAAATCGCGGCTCAGGCTGTGGCTGGGAATCACACCCATCGCCGCTATCCGGGAGGGAAGGGATGGCAGGACCAATGGCACGATTGTCAAGACCAAGAGGGGGAATACCGAGGGAATGATTAGCAGAGGGGGCTGCGACGACGGTGCAGGCGGTTGCCAAGAGGCCCAAAATCCATTGGAGCTTCATGGTATTGGACCGAACCAGACAAAGGATTTGGGCACAGGTATGCAAAAGTAAATCAAGCTAATAAAACAGAAAGAGTAGCAGGAGAACAGAATGGTAAGTGAAACAAAATCCAAGATGTAGAAAATAATATGATATTCCGAGATGGAATGCATACAGATGGTGTAGGTGGGAAAAGTGAAGATAGACTAGAAAGAAGATTGACTGAGAACAGGTAGCTGTTGTGATGATAGTTGGCGTGAGTTGTTGTTTTCTCTGTTCAATCTACCAGAATCTGGTTTCTCTTCGCTCCTTATATAATTTTCCAGACAGGCATGTCACCAGCAAAGCCACTTCCAACTTCTTCCTCTTCCCTACATGTTTCTATTCCTTCTCCTCAGGCTAGACGAAGGGATTCCTACCAAGATACAAGTTGACGTCCTCTTTGTAAAGTACGCGAGTAAGGAGATGCGGCTGCTTCAATGGAATACTCGTATTGAGGCCAATTACAGGAGAGGATGAAACCGCGCTTTTCCGTATTTCGCGCACGACATGTCCATTTACAAGTTTGTATAATGCGAGGAGCCGTTTAATCGTGAGCGGTGAGTCCGACAATGCTTCAGCTCCCTTCTCATTTCTATTGTCATTCTGCTTGCTCCCGCTTGTTGTTTGTTCATGCCCACATCATGTGTAACAGCGATTCAGGAGAAAGATTTGGGATGTAAAAGTTGACGCCAAATACCAATAGGCCGCCACGTTTCAGGAGAAGCGCGGCGAAGGATGAAGCGCAAAGACCTAATTCTGTGGAGGAGATGGCGGAAGCTGTGTCATCTGTGCTACGGCAGCTTCCCGTGCAGGGCTAGAGATTTCCCAAAGGTCTAGAGATGCTTACCAGCTAGATATGCAGTCATATGTAATATAGTGCTGTAATGGAACATCATGATGCTTGACGTGATTGAACCAAACTCAGCCTCAGCCACGATCTATGCTTTTATCGCTCAATTATGCAACGCTAAAGCCCAGGGTTGGGACTGTATGTAGATTTATTCTCTCCATTTGAGGATATAAGTGCTTATTAAGTCCATGTGTATCGAGTATAATTCTCTTGTGGAAGCTTTGTGGCCTATGTCTTCATAACACGGGGCGGGGGGGATAGAGCGGAGTGTCAACTACACCGGTACGTGTATATAATCGTCACTAAATACTTCGCAGCGCTCTTTATATTTTTCAGGCTGTCTCGCTAGGTACCTTTCTCTTTCTTTATGCTGCCTTTTTCTACTGGCTTCCATGATAGCCTTGTAAAAGCAAAATGAGTGCATGACCAACCCCCCTCATCTACTCAGCTACAGAGGCTAGATGGCCAAACACCAAGACAAACTGTGGCCAAAGGCGATCTTTTCCCAACTTCGTTCAGTCGTAGGGCTCTCAGACGCACGTCATGAATTTTGTTTGACTCCGTATTCCCGTACGCACCATGAATTCCTGTTACACAATGCCGCACCGGCCACATTCTAATTAAACTGGGCTGCAGCCGTCGGACTCGCAAAAGTCCTATTCGGCCTCGGCGTTGTTTAGTAAACAGCAGCACTCAATAATGATCTCTTTATGCAAAAGAACGGTGTACATACTCTAGGAAATTTTGAGGAAGATGGGCAAGTCTAATGTAGGTTTCCGTCAAGGTTGAAGGATGTTGTTGTGTGTAATCTTGAAGTAATAGAAGCAAAATGAGATGAACACTTGGACTGTATTTTGTGTAATATAATATAATTCCCCTTGGACTCAGATGGACGCTATCCTAGCTCAGGCAGCTATCCGCAAAGCTGGAGGAGCTGTGTGTTGGTGTCAAGGGAGGGAAAGGATCCCTGTCAATAGACTCACTAGCTGTCAGCTAGGTGTATAAAAATTATTCAGGAACACAAGCCCTTTCATAGATGCAGCATCACATTATATCTTTGTCACCGACTCTACGCTGATTTCTGTGAAAATATGGTTTTTGTAGAGTATAGCGACTGGGGTCTTGGGACTACATGTACTTATTGCTAAGTATAGTGTACACTGGATACATTCTTCAGGGCAATGTGAATCGCTGGGATAAGAAAGCGACTTGAGTTGGTAGATAATTGGCCTTGAAATAGGTATGTATAATATTCATCACCATAGGTAAGGTACCTATCAACTATTCACATGTGCCCAGCATGCAACTTCGCACTCATGGTTCTGCGTTGAGCCATGTTGATTGGCTATCGGGCAGCCGTTTACCCGGACCGATACTCCAATAGAACAGAGGCACTTACTAAGCCATAGACGCGCGACACTGCTCTGCACTGCGTTTTACTCTTCACAAGTACACAGCTTTGCCAATCACGCGCACTACGGCAATAATATTATTGCAACCATAGTATTGATACTTCTTACTAGGTGTATCTCTTCGCTTAGAGATCGCTATTCTCAGATACCTATTAAGTCGCTTAGGAAACTCGCTGTACCAAAGCAGAGAAAACTCTGATACAGCGTGTCTGATAATGGCTGACCCACTAAGGCAAGTTGTGACGTCAAGCTGCTTAAGAGTGCTACGTACAAGTACTATTCTTTGCATACCTGAGTACTACCTTATAAGCCGAAAGAAAAGGGAAGGGGGGAAGTGATACATTTGGATACAGGCGGCGTCTATAAAATTTAAGAGGCAAGGAGAAGCAAATAGAACTAGCGTTGAACTTTTCTTGAACTTTTCTTTTTTCCTCATGAGCTACGAGGATAGTAGCAATTGGCGCACTGCTAGTGGTACTTGGTGCTACCACTGTTAATGCTGCTGCCGTAAGAGTACAGCTGTTCATGCCTTAGTTTGATGCCTGATTGTGGCTCCCCTAAGCCCCCTTATCAGAAAGCCAAAATTTTGATACCGCGCCCCACCATTCAAAAAAAAAATTCACCCCGCCCATGTCGAAGAATTTCAAGCCTCTTTGCCTGCAGACCAGCAACCACCGCCACCATCCTGGTCAGCCCGTAGTTTCGCCTCCCGGATTTTTTCTTTTTTCCTCTTCTTCTCTATTGTACAAAAGTGGTATTCAGCGACGTTGAATACTACGCCTGGGAAATCGGGACTTCCTTTTTTTGGTGTATTTTTCTCTCCTTTTTCTTTTTACAACTCTCCCGCTCTTTGGTTCCATCTTTCTTTTTCTCCTTCAATCCCAACATCAAACCAAAAGTTGGAATAGAAATCCCCAAGTCACACCGCCACAATGCCTTCAGCTTCCAAGGAAAAGAGACTCGCGAAGAAGGCTGCCGAGGGCAAGCTGGACAAGAAGGGCGGAAAGGCTAGCAAGAAGCAGCAGGAGCCTGAGCTCGATGCCTTTGGAAACCCCGTCAAGGATACTGATAGCCCCGCCACTACTGACGACAAGCTGGACGAAGTGAAGCGCCTTGCCGAGCAGATGGACAAGCACGGCATCTCAGACCGAGTCACCACTGGTGTGTTGTCGTCCACCCAGCAGAGCAAGGACGTCAAGATCACCAGTGCCTCCCTCGTGTTCCACGGCCGAGTCCTCATCACCGATTCGACTCTTGAACTGTCTTTCGCCCGCCGATACGGTCTCCTTGGTGAGAACGGCTGCGGAAAGTCCACTCTCCTCAAGGCCATCGCTGCCAGAGAGTACCCTATCCCTAGCCACGTCGACATTTATCTGCTGAACGAGGGTGCTCCCCCCAGTGACCTCGGTGCCCTGGAATGGGTTGTCACAGAGGCCGAGAACGAAATGGAGCGTCTTGACAAGTTGGCAGAGCAACTTTTGGAAGACGAAGGCCCTGAAAGCCCCGTCTTGATTGACCTTTATGACGTATGTGCTCCAACCCGATTTGCCTGCAGCAGTTCAATACTTGTCGAACAAAGTACTAACTTTTTTTCTTCTCACGACAGCACATGGACAAGATGGACCCCTCTACCTTCTCCACCCGCGCGTCCCTCATTCTGACTGGTCTCGGTTTCAACAAGAAGACCATCCACAAGAAGACCAAGGACATGTCTGGTGGTTGGAGAATGCGTGTTGCCTTGGCCAAGGCGCTGTTTGTCAAGCCCTCACTACTCCTGCTTGACGACCCCACCGCTCACTTGGATCTTGAGGCCTGTGTGTGGCTGGAAGAGTATCTGAAGAAGTGGGATCGTACCCTGGTTTTGGTTTCCCACTCCATGGACTTCTTGAACGGAGTGTGCAGCAACATGATTGACATGCGAGAGAAGCAGCTGCTCTACTATGGTGGTAACTACGACTCTTACGCCAAGACTCGCGAGGAGAACGAGACCAACCAGATGAAGGCCTACCACAAGCAGCAGGAGGAAATTGCTCACATCAAGAAGTTCATTGCCAGCGCCGGTACCTATGCCAACCTGGTCCGTCAGGCCAAGTCCCGTCAGAAGATTCTGGACAAGATGGAGGCAGACGGCTTCATCCAGCCCGTTGTCGCCGACAAAGTCTTCACCTTCCGGTTCGCCGATGTCGAGAAGCTGCCCCCTCCCGTCTTGTCCTTTGACAACGTCACTTTCTCCTACTCTGGCAACCCCGAGGATGATCTCTACCGCAACTTGGATCTCGGTTTCGACATGGACTCCCGAACCGCCCTGGTCGGCCCCAACGGTGTTGGCAAGTCAACGCTGCTTCGATTAATGACTGGCAAGCTCTCTCCTACTGGCGGATCTGTTACCCGTCACACTCACTTAAAGCTTGGCTTGTACTCTCAGCACAGTGCCGAGCAGCTCGACCTGACCAAGTCTGCCCTGGACTTTGTCCGTGATAAATACAAGGAGAAGTCTCAAGACTACCAGTACTGGCGCCAGCAGCTTGGCCGCTACGGTCTCACTGGTGATTCTCAGACCGCCCTGATGGGAACGCTGTCTGAGGGTCAGAAGAGCCGTATCGTCTTCGCCCTGCTCGCCATTGACGGCCCCAACATGCTGCTGCTTGACGAGCCTACCAACGGTCTCGATATCCCCACTATTGATAGTTTGGCCGATGCCATCAACGCCTTTAGCGGCGGTGTTATTGTCGTGTCCCACGACTTCAGGTGAGTCTCATCACGTTGACTTATTTTATTGTTTGATAACCGTTGCTAATACATTCCCTCAAAGATTGCTTGACAAGATTGCGAAGCAGATTTTGGTGTGCGAGAACCAGACTATCCGCCAATGGGACAGCACTATTGGCGATTACAAGAACTACCTTCGCAAGAAGATGATTTCCGCTGGTGCCGTGTAAAAGCGGAAAATGCAAGACGAGCAGAAAAAAGGTTTTGACAAAATTTTGCAATTGGAATCGCAGTTGAAATTCATATAGAACGGATGATCAATGACAGGGAATTGAACGGCGGTATATGGGATAGATTGTCACACGCGGCAAAATAAAAAAGAGAGGCAATCAGGGATGAGCCGCGCAAAAAGTGCACATGAGCTCGGCCGCGATACCCTAGAGATGCAGGATGCATGCATTCATGATCAATGTTTTTTTGTTTCAAATTACGGCATAGACTCGGTAGTGTCATGAGTTTTTCTTGGGGGTTACTACTACTGCTGCTATTTACTATGGAGGATATGGGGAGAATCTTAAACCAGAATGAAATGAATCCAGAATGGCATACGATAATGAATCGAATTTGATAGTGATGTATGTATTGAGAGTGAGTGAAGGCCATGGTCAGGATTCTCTCTCTCTTTCTCTCTCTAAACGTAAATTAGTATATATATATATATATATAATTACACGTTATATACAACGTATAAGTGTGTGGGTTTGTTTTATTTATTCTTTGCTCTCTTTTTTTCTCCTGTCCAAGTTTTTTTTTTCTTGGAGCGGCTAGTGGGATTTGTTACCAGATTTGGCGCCGGTTGACTCACTCCGGGGAGAATAGTCGGCAATTTTAAAGCATCTAAGCCTACCTAGTGTCTGGTTGTATCAAGGCCCCTAGTCTTTTAGGGTAGCCCGCCGCTACTCAGCACAGGTTACGAGTAGTATATATACCTGATATCAATATCTGCAACATCAAAGTTTACAAGCACACAAACTTCTCGCCAAACCTAAGGCCTATCAGTGTGGTGAAAGCTTTAGGGGAGATTTAAAAAGACACGTTCATAATGGCTTCAGTTAAACTACGGCCAGCTCAGCCAGCGGATGCGGCCGCCATCGCAGATACTCACTATAGAGCCCTGGATCGGTATCACGAGTTCTACGGTGCATTTTTCGTCTTGGATCCGAGAGAAATTTTGGCAAAATCGACACCTGTGGCGTTATCAAAGCCAGAAAACATCATGTTGGTCGCGGTAGATGAGGAGTCAAGCGATATTATTGGGATTGTGAAGTACACTGTTGAGGCAGAGAAAGTGGCGTCTACTACTACTACTACTACTACTACTACTACTACTACTGCTGCTGCTGCTGCTGCTGAGGACTCTACTTCTGTCCCTGCCGGGCCTTCGTTTACCGCGATCAAGGAGCATTTGAAAGAATTGTGGACAGAGTTTGGGAAGAGGAGGGACGAAATGGATGAGTGTTACGAGAAGGCTGCGGATGGGAAGAGGCATATCTGTAGGTTTTCTCAGCCCAACAGGAATTTTATTGAAAGTTGGGTGAACAAGGATGATGGCTAATGTGACTTTTTTTTTTATAAAGATATTCATACTTTGATGATCAGCCCAGATTATCAGCGTAGAGGTGTTGGGGGCAAGCTGCTCGCTGCAGTGCTGAAACAGGGTGACGAGGAAGGCATTCCGACATTTTTGGCGTCAACGGCAGAGTCAATCGGGCTGTATGGCCGGGTGGGGTTTGAGAGCCTGGGGACATGGCCGATTGATAATGAGTATTGGGCCGGGAGGGTAGTTGATCTGGAGAAGGAGCTCGGAATTGCTGGTCATGAGGGGCTGCAAGAGACATTTAAGGGGGTGAGAGAGGTTGAGGACGTGATGGTGAGGTGGCCGAAGAAGCAATGAGTGCGTATGTATGGAGACAAGTTATTCGGAGGCAAAGCCAGTTGTCAAATGCAGCTGCGAAGTGTATTTGCAGTAGCAAGGGCGTGCTTAGCTACGTAGAAGATCTATTAAGCGAATGAAATATACGCAATACCTACCACTAGATATGTATTATTGTACCACAATCAAGGTATTACCCTATACTGTACCTGCTAGGAACTTATATGGATCGCGACAATATGGGGCTTATGTAGCATGGAGAGATATTTAGGTATACAGCACCAAAAATGCATATTCACTGTTTTGCGGAGGGGAAGAGACGCTGTCAGATTGGACGGCACTAACAGGTACACGTACAGTGCAAAGTAGCCGGCACGCAGGGGTTTGGCGGGTGAGACTAGCGGCTGAAGTATGGGGAGCTGCTGCAGAAAGAGAACAGCGATTTCGTCCTTCTTTTGACGCTGGAACGTCGCTTTTGGAATTCAATGGCATCTGTATCCATCTCTGATGTTGCTGCTCCGTATATAGGTACGTAGCGAAATCAACGCTCTCGGTTCTTCCATTCCGTGGCTTTACCGGGCCAAGGGGCTGAAGCCCCATCCTGCGGCAAATACTGTACGCTGCAATCTACTGCTAGTGATACTCTGTATGTCGCCGCCGTGATTGGCCCACGATGCTGGCTGGGAGAGGCACAAAGCACAAGAAGGGATGAGATGATGGCTCCCCACCTGCTGCACCGTCCAATCACCACTGCGGGCGCTGCTGGGCCCAATTTCCTTGGCCCGCCACCGGCAACGTCCAGGCCCCAGACGAAAATGTACTGTGCTCGCCTTGTAGATCCCAGATCTCCAGACAAGCAACAAGGCCCAGGGCGCGCGGCCTGACCGGCTCCAGAACTCGGTTTGAGCCAACGCATCAGTCCACCATCGCCGTGCTGGCTATGCTCTGCGACTCCGCCTGACCTCCATTTGCAGCCGTAGCCCGTCGTGAACAATGAAAGCATCTGTAGCGGTGCTAGTGGTGTCAACCCGGAGCCTGTGATTTTGCTGCCTCGTGCCCGTCGTCATCCTGGAGCAAAGCTCGATCTGGGGTGTTTTTGAAGCCATCGCCATCACCTTCATTATCGCCCACACCACTGGCTGGTCTTGGCGTCCATCCCGCATTGTCCCTGCCCTCGCCGACGCACAATCAGCCACCTTGATTCATGAATTGACACGACGTGTATTCTCTCTTCCGGACTCTGTATACCTGCCTGCTATCGAGTACACGACCTGTTTTGCGCATTTGCTCGACAAGCCGCAGCGCAGTCGGCAAAGCACGGCTCGGCGCTCATTTGCTGCTGCGTCGTCACCAAAGCCTCGCATCGCTTTTGGCGAGGCTTTTCCTGCCAGCTTCTAGCTCCGGCTTTTGTCATCCACCCGCCCATCCAACGCGATCCTTGGCCGCCCTCTTAGTTCTCACCATCTGCCAACCTGATTCTCGTTGCTGCTCGAGCGGTCCAAGAAATAAAAAGCTCTCTTGGTCGCCAGCGCGCGCGTGTGCGGAAAGACAATAGAGAAGGTACATGAGCTCGTAATATATTGGCCACAACCACCGCCGGCCATCTCTTCTGTCTTCGTGTTCTAATCTTTATTTTTTTTGTCTCCCCGTCAGCCTCGCCTCGCCTCGACTCGACTCAACTTGCCTCGCCTGGCAGTTGGGCGGACACCGACACCAGCGCTATGGACTCGAGTTTCCGATCGACGGTGCTGCACCGACACGGCGACGACGACCGAGATCGTGAGCGGGATCGAGACCGAGAGCGAGACAGAGATCGAGAGCGCGAACGACGCGACGTGATGAACCCGGCCAGCTCGCACCGTCACTCCACCTTCAGCCTGCGGTCTCCCTCGACCGAGTTCCATCCGCCGCTGCCCTACGCGGCCACGGCAAATCCGCATCACCAGTCGCCTCCTCGACTGCACCAGAGCCGCAGCCCATACATGCCCTCGTCGACGCCGGCATCATCCGGCGCAGCTGCTGGCCATCACTACGGCCCGGTCTCTTCAGCATCGCCGCTGCATCCTCCCAGCGCCTACTACCCGCCCCCGGCATCGACGCAGCAACAGCCATCTGCTTCCTCAATCTCGACGCAATCGCCTTCTGCTGACAGCCACCATCACCATCTGCGCGACAAGCAGCCGCAGCCGGCCAGCGGTAGAGTCTACGACCCAACAACCGACACGACCAAAGAGCGCCCCATCGCCGACTCGAGGCATAACGCGCCGCCGGTGGCTACGCCAAAGGTAAGCAGCTCAACTCTAGCCATAGTGCACTTCCACTTTTCGGCCCTTAAGCCCACCACGGCATGCACTTTGCCTGTGTGTGCTCGTTGGATTGAACTATCCATCCTTTACTTTTTTTTTTTTTTACCACCGTTTCTACAAAGCAAACCACGAAGGCAAAAAAAAAAAAAAAAAAAAAAAAAAGAAAGAGAGAACACGACTTCTTCTCCCCGCCCTGAATGCATTTTCCCGAAAACCTCCCATTCACCACCCTTGCCATGCTACATTATCGCCATCCCTGATTTTCCAACGCGTCTTCTAACGTGATTTTCCTTTTCTTCTTCTTCCGCTCTCCAGCCATACCACCCCCGCGAGCCATACCAATACCCGCAGTCAATTGACCAGCAACACCAGTCGTCTTACCGCAACGGCGACAATTATCCATCGCCTCGACCGAGGACCTCTTCCTTCAGCAGCCGTCGACCGGCAAGCCCTCTCTCGCACTCTCACCCAACCCTTCCGACCGGCTCCCACAGTCCGCCGAGTCGGCCTTCGCACATGACCTCACCAGGTCCGAGGCACGCAGCCGCGACAGCGCCTACCTCCTCCACAAACGGCACGTCGCTGCCCTCCATGATGAAGACCGAGATCACTCACTCACCGCCAAAGCCGGCTCCTGTAAGTGCAAATCAGTCAATTGTTTTCGACTTCTTCGTTTAAGCATTGCAGTCTTCCTGCACCTCTCGCCCTCCTTTCTGCCTAAAAACTTCCTCAGCTATTCTTCAGCTATTCTGCTTCCGTCAACCTCTCTTCCTACCGGGTTTTCTGCTCTCGCTTTCCACACTTTTTAACTTGTTAACTATTTCATCACTTCCATCTTTTTTTTTTTTTTGAGAATCTTTTGACTTCCGTGATCCAATCTTTCGCGCAAAAATCAATAGTGCTGACAGTATCATTCAAAGACCCCGAGTCGCGCTGCGGATCCAATGTCTTTCTCCAACATCCTCTCCAGCTCAGAACCCGCCCCTAAGCCTGCGGAAAAAGTGCCAACGCCCAAGAAGGAATCAGAACCACCTACACTTGAGATGCGAGAGCCCGACAACGATGGCGATACCGAGATGGAGAAGGAGGTTGATACCGAGCCTGAGCCTGTCCCCGTCAAAAGGGCAGAAATCGTCATAAAGAAAAAGATTTCCAAGAAGCCTGCCAAGGGCCGTGCGTCTGAAATTAGAGAAGATGGCCTAAAAAAGAGCCGTCGATCATCGATCAAGAAGGAGTCTCCCACACCTCGGATAACCTCAAAACGGCAAGCAAACGGCCAGCCCAAGCCCAAGACCTGGTCTACCGAAATGGAAAAGTCAATCCAGAGCTATGAGGCACAGCTCGACAAGCAGGCCGAGTCTCTCGACGATACCGAATTTAGCGACAGAGCTTACAAAGAGCGTGCCTTCAAGCGCCAGCGCCTCATGGCTGAACTGGACTCGGATAGAGGCCATGTCCGGCGCGAGCAATTTGTTGGCTCTACGGGAAAGCGACTCGCCGAGCACTCCGACCTAGGCAAACGACGATACGACGACGTGTTTTACGACGAAGCTTTGCATGAAGTCCGCGAACAAGAGCTGTATGCCGAGAAGGAGCGCAAGAAGGACATGCAACGCAAGCGACGACGCGAAAAATCCATGGCCGTCACCATAGAACAGAAAGAAGCTGCTCTTGCTCGGGCCGAAGCTGCCGAAGACGAAGAGGAGCGCCAAAAGCACCTGCGCGATGCTGAAAGGGCAAATAAAAAGGCGCAGCAAACGAAGCTTATTCTGCAAAAGGGCATCAAGGGTCCTGCCCGCAACATCGAGCTCAACCTCGAAGGTGGCACCATGTCGAGCTTCCTGGCGTCCGATGCCGAAACTCCCAAGAAGAAGGGCCGCGGCGGCGCACGACCCAAGAAATCCAAGGAGCAGAAACAGGCCGAGAAGGATTCTGCAGAGGCTGCCCAGGCGGCCTTGGATGCTGGCGAGGAGCTGCCGCCCAAGGAAGAAGGCAGAGTTCGCATCAAGATCAAGGGCAGCAAAGCCAAGGCTGACGGAGAAAAGGCCGGCAAAGAGAAGGCTGAATCTTCCAAGGACAAGGAGAAGGTCGATGACGTGCCGGATCTGGAAAAGAGGTTCATCTCCAAGGGCTACAACCAAATTTACGATCAGATTTGGCGTGACATGGCCCGCAAAGATGTTAGCAAAACTTTCAAGCTCGCTGTCGACTCTTATGCCACCCGAGGCTCCAATCTCAAGAAGACAGCCATCCTGGCGTCGAAGGAGGCCAAGCGCTGGCAGCTACGAACGAATAAAGGCGCTAAAGATCTCCAGGCTCGCGCCAAGCGAGTTATGCGTGACATGATGGGATTCTGGAAGCGTAACGAACGTGAAGAGCGAGATCTACGCAAGGCTGCCGAGAAGCAAGAGATTGAGAATGCCCGAAAGGAAGAAGCCGATCGCGAAGCCGCTCGCCAGAAGAGAAAGCTCAATTTCCTCATTTCTCAGACCGAGTTGTATTCACACTTTATTGGCAAGAAGATCAAGACGGACGAGGTAGAGCGCAGCACCGACAACCCCGACATTGCGCCAGATGCGCGCCAAATCTCTGAGAACAAGCTGTCTATTCAGGAGCCGACCGGGCCTCTAAGTTCCAAGATTACCAACTTCGAGAACCTAGACTTTGACAACGAAGACGAGACTGCCCTGCAGGCCGCCGCCATGGCAAACGCTCAAAACGCCATTGCCGAGGCCCAAAAGAAGGCTCGCGATTTCAATAACCAGGGCCTGGACATGGATGACGAGGGAGAGATGAACTTTCAGAATCCTACAGGTCTCGGTGACGTCGAGATTGAGCAGCCCAAGCTCATTAATGCCCAGCTCAAGGAATACCAACTCAAAGGTCTCAATTGGCTTGTCAATCTTTACGAGCAAGGTATCAACGGTATCCTGGCAGACGAAATGGGTCTTGGCAAAACTGTCCAGTCCATATCTGTCATGGCCTACCTTGCCGAGAAGCATGACATTTGGGGCCCCTTTTTGGTAGTGGCACCCGCATCTACTCTTCACAACTGGCAGCAGGAAATCGCCAAATTTGTCCCCGAATTCAAAATCCTCCCCTACTGGGGTAGCGCTGGAGACCGCAAGGTGCTGAGAAAGTTTTGGGACCGGAAGCACACCACGTACCGAAAAGACGCGCCTTTCCACGTCTGTGTTACATCTTACCAACTAGTCGTGTCCGATGTAGCATACTTCCAGAAAATGCGATGGCAGTATATGATTCTCGATGAAGCGCAAGCCATCAAGAGCTCGTCTAGTTCCCGTTGGAAGTGCCTGCTGGGCTTCCACTGCCGAAACCGTTTGTTGTTGACTGGTACCCCTATCCAGAACAATATGCAGGAACTGTGGGCTTTGCTGCATTTCATCATGCCGTCGCTCTTCGATTCCCACGACGAGTTCAGTGAATGGTTTTCTAAAGACATTGAGTCCCACGCCCAAAGTAACACAAAGCTTAACGAGGATCAGCTGAAGCGTCTGCACATGATTTTAAAGCCGTTTATGCTGCGTCGTGTGAAGAAGCACGTCCAGAAGGAGCTTGGCGACAAGATCGAGTTGGATGTCTTCTGCGACCTCACATACAGACAGAGAGCCTATTATGGCAACTTGCGCAATCAGATCAACATCATGGATCTTGTTGAAAAGGCGACGATGGGTGACGACCAGGACTCAGGAACCTTGATGAATCTGGTTATGCAGTTCAGAAAAGTCTGCAATCACCCGGATTTATTCGAACGCGCCGAAGTCACTGCACCATATTCCTTTGGATACTTTGCTGAAACCGCTTCCTTTGTCAGGGAAGGCAGCACTGTTTCCGTGGGCTATTCTAGCCGAAGCTTGCTGGACTATGAGCTGCCGTCTCTTGTTTGGACCGAGGGCGGCCGACTTGACAAAGCCGGAAGTGACAACCAGACAGCTGGCTGGCGCGGCAAAGCATTAAATCACATGTTGAACATCTGGACACCAGAACACGTTCGAGCCAACGCAGACAGTGACAAGGCATTTTCATGGCTTAGGTTCGCTGACACGTCAGTGGGTGATGTTTACGATGCTACGCACAGTGACTTATTTGACCGCGCGGTAAAGGAGCTTAAGAAGCGTGACAGGCTTGGCCACATGAATGTTGTCTATGATGAGGAAGATGAGAGTTTTACCCCCACTCACTGCTTGTTCAAGATCCAGGAGCGCCGCAATCGGCAGCCCCTGGCAGAGATTACCGGCGAAGGCATTTTGAACAGCTTGATGAACGTCGCAAAGGTGGCATACCAGAACTCTGGCATCAACCGGCTAGAGCCTGCGGGAAGACCTCGCGCGTCGGCCCCTCCCATCGAGGTTTCTTGCAACAAGCTGAGCGCAGTTGCTGAGCGTCAACGCATCATGTTCAACACCCATATCCGCCAAACGTTATACGGACCCACGATTTACGATGAGCGAGCCCTAGTTGAGAAGAAGGTACCATTGGAGCTGTACCCTATCAACAAGATCTTCCCTCAGCCCGATCATGACAAGAAGCGGTTCACCAACATCGCCGTTCCCTCCATGCAGCGCTTCGTCACTGACAGCGGCAAACTGGCGAAGCTGGATGAGCTTCTATTTAAGCTCAAGGCAGAGGGCCATCGTGTCCTGCTTTACTTCCAGATGACCCGCATGATTGATATGATGGAGGAGTATCTCACGTACCGCAATTACAAATACTGCCGACTGGATGGTTCTACAAAGTTGGAAGATCGTCGTGACACTGTGCATGACTTCCAGACTCGACCTGATATTTTCATCTTTTTGCTATCTACTCGTGCAGGTGGTCTTGGTATCAATCTTACATCCGCCGACACTGTCATTTTCTACGATTCAGATTGGAATCCAACCATTGATTCGCAAGCCATGGACCGAGCTCACAGATTAGGTCAGACGAGGCAAGTCACTGTCTACCGGCTAATCACTCGTGGCACAATCGAGGAACGTATTCGAAAACGTGCTCTTCAAAAGGAAGAAGTCCAGCGTGTCGTCATCCAAGGTGGAGGTGCCAGTGTCGACTTTTCTGGTCGCCGTGCTCCGGAGAACCGTAACCGCGATATTGCCATGTGGCTGGCTGACGACGAGCAAGCTGAGATGATTGAGCGTCGTGAGAAGGAGCTACTCGAATCTGGTGAATACGAGAAGCAAAAGAAGAAGCCCGGCAAACGGAAGAGGATGGATGCTCCCGCCAGCTTGGACGAGATGTATCACGAAGGTAAGCATATACCTATAGCCGTTTCAATATTGCATGGTGATGGGTAGTATAGATGCTAATCATTGTTTCACAGGAGAGGGTAACTTTGATGACGGGAGCAAACCCGGTGCGTCTGGCACTGCCACCCCAGCGGAAAGTGAACCAATGGGCAAAAAGACTAAAGGAAAATTAATCGGCAAGCGAGCGAAGACGGCTAAGCAGCGCCTCGCCATTGCCGATGGTATTGTTGATGCCTAAACGGAGCGTATTAGAGATGGTGAAAGCACTGGATTTCTTTCATGTTAAGCCGGCACATTATGTGGCCCTGTGACACAACCTCGCGGTTCACATCAGTAATAACTTAGTTTTTTTTTTCGCGACTTTCTCTCTTTGCTTTAGGGGCTGATATTAGATGCAAATGGCAACCATGGGAGGTGCATGGCGCAGAACACAGAAAAAAGACTAAAACTCACGCTTTTGAGAAGAAAAAAAAAACCCCCCTTTCTGAGAGGGTATGGGACAGGAATCTATTAGTGGTGAGAAGGGAGAAATATAAAGAGGGCCAGATATGCTGAGGAACTCAGACGGCGGGTATAAGGCGTGGAATAGCGAGGATTCGGAATAATGTATGACTATTATTTGTAGAGAGGGAATGTATTAAAGTACCAGCAGCAGCTACTTGGAATTTGGCGTTTGATGTAAAAGTATAAGTGCTGTAGGTTTGGCTTATGTGTGAGCAAGCACTATCTATGCATTTGTAAAGAGTCCTCCTATTTGGACCGTAGAGGATTCCTATTTGGACTGTAGTGGCCCGTGCACCGCGCTAAGTGGCCCGTGCACTGCAATTTTCTAAAACCACTAAGGTTTTTATATAGGTATATTATAGTTAAATAAATTATAAAAATTTTTTTAAAAATTATATATAAATAAAGCTTTTTTCAATTTATATAATTCTTTTTTTTATATTAATTTTAATTAATTATTAAGCTAATAAACTTATAAAAACTTTAACTATAGATTTTAATAGCTATATATAAGTTAAAATAAATGCATTAAAACTTTTTATATAATTTATATAAATAAAAACCTTATATAAAAAATTCAGTTTATAAAATTAAAAAACTATTAAAAAAATCCTATTTTAAAATTTAATTTTTTAAGCTTAAATAGTATAGCTATTTTTAATTATATAAATATAAAAAAAATATATTATATAGTTTATTTAATAAAGGATATTATACTATTTTTTAAAATATTTTTTAAAATTTTTATTGTTATTAAATTAATTCTTAAAATTAATTAATACTATAGAAAATTCTAACGCACGGGCCACTACGGTTCAAATAGGAATCTTCTACGGTCCAAATAGTAGGACTCTTTGTAAAAGTGCACTGACATCCAACCGACAAGTCACAGAGACTGCATAATGGTACAGCAAATAACATACGTTGACATACTGGTGCATGGATATTGATTAGTGCATAGGTATTGGCCAAGGTTTTGGAAAAAGCTTTGACATCTAGGTAATATTATAATCGAATACGGCGTTGGACTGTTTGACGGGAAGAAAGGGTTTTAGTAGAGCTGGTAAAGAATGTTAGTAGAATTAGATTACAATCAGCGGTATAACGAGATATTTAAGAAAACAAGGGCGCATAAGTAGCTGTTAGTACAATTGATAATATTGAATAAATGTAAATTTATGCGTATATTAAGCTGTAGCTACATATAGTATAAATCTTATTCTAGCTAAGGATAAAGACCATGCCCTAGCATTTAATCAAAAGATTACCAGGCATTTCTTAGCTCACAAGCCCACGTAGTAGGGTTGCATATGCAAGTGTCGCAGTATTCGTCGCCCTTTTCTTCAATGCAGGCATACTAAGTTTTAAAGTACAGTATTAATAGTTTTCCTTTTTACTCTTTTAAAGAGCGAGAATTTTAACTTACGTATGCAGGGCAGGGCTTGGGGTAGTTAAGTCTGGCGGCGAGATCGGAAGCAGGAGCCTCGGGGGAGGCAGCGGCAATAGGGGAGGCCATGGCCATAGGGAGGAGGGTGAGAAGGATGGAAAACTTCATTTTGTTGTTTTTTGGTAAGTGCAGTTATTGGTATTGTAAGTGTAGTTATTGGTGGTAGAAGATTGTAGATAATATAAAGGAAATATAGGGCTTTTTATAAAAGCTAATGAGGGGATTTATTGTTATTGTAATTATATATTATGTAATTTGTCTTTACTTTCTTACATTGAGTTCTATTGTATTCTAAAAATTACATGCACGGCCCTTGTGTGAAGCTGTGTTTGTGTAAAATGTTTCTGCACAGACCGCGATGCGGTTCATATTGCGTGAATAAAATTTCTGCAGAGGACAATGAGAACAATATAAAATCTATACAGTATTACTTAGCCTGTTTGTGTTAAATACAGTCACGGAAGATTCTAAAGCTTAGACCAGTGAGAATGAATTTTACCTTTTACTATAGGAGTTTAAATATAAGTAAATTCTGTAATTAAGGGGAAGAACAGCATCTGTAAATAGTGCTATTACCCCGGATATGTAGAATAGATGGTCATGAAATTAAGAATTTATAAAAATAGACAGTATATAAAGTAATATTTACTTAACTCCCTTGAGGAACTATTTGTAAGGTTATAGCTCCTGTACTATACTATTTAGAATACAGGAGAAGCAGGGGGATTTAAAAAAATTATAACTAGAAAGCTGTAGTATAAAACTATTATATAAAAATTTAATATATTATATAATATTCTATAATATTCTATAATATAATTATATATATGTACATATATATATATTTGGTAGTAAGTATATATAATATATATATAATTTAAAATAAATACTATATTTCTAGTATTTAATAAATTCCCTGAATTAACATACAAACAAATAATTTAGGGTTGCACATGCAAATGTTGCAGTTGCTCTGTCCCTTTTGTTTAACACAGGTATCCTAAGTTTTATATATATATTAATAGTTTTCCTTTTTACTTTTAAAAAGAAATAATTCTTACATATTCAGGGCAGGGGCGAGGGAATTCATAGCCTCTGGCGGCGATAGAAGCAGGAGCCTCAGGGGAGGCAACGGCAATGGGGGTGGCAAGAGTGTTACGACCCGCCTCTTATAGTCGCAACAATGGGCCTACAGGGTAGGCCAAACCGGATTAACATAAGACCGACCTACTAATTACAACAGGATCATTAGATTATTATAATAATCTAATAATCTATAAGTAAATTATTAATTTTATAAAATAATCTATAATAGATTATTAAAATCTATAAATAATCTAGCTTAACTAACTAAATATATAAGTTTACTTTTTATATTTATTTAAATAACTTAAATAGCTAATTATTAATATAGTTCTATATTTATAAATTAAAAAGCACTTTTAATCTTTATTAGTAATTATTATTATAATATTATTGCCTATAGGTTTTTTAATTTATTTACTAATATAAACCTAAAGAACTTATTTTAGGTTTATTCTTTAAAAATTTACTCTATACTAACTATTTAATATATAATTTATTATATATTAATAACTCTTGTTTAAACAGTTACTAGACCTATAGATAATATTAAAATAAATAACTTCTAAGACTTTATTAAGCCTATAGATTAATCTAATATAAAAAAATAAATGCAATAATAAGCGCCTCTACTAAACCCACTAAATCTATAAAACTCTATAAGCTATTTAACTATTTTTAAATAATTAATTTAATAATTAAAAGCATAAAGAATTAATAATATATAAAATATTAATGCTTTATAGCAATAACTTACTAAACTTTATAACCTACTAATAATACTATTAACTATAGCACCTACTGTAATTATACTTATTATATAACCTATTAAAGTAATTAAAAAATAACCTAAAGAAATTCTTAGGCCTTTTTACTTTAATAAATTTAATAAAAACCTAGCTAAGCTATATAAGTTCTTTAATAACCTTTAAACTTATTTTAAATATTATTTTTTAAACTCCTTTATATTTATTAAATTATTTAAATATATTTAATATATAAAAACTTAAATAAATAAAGCAGTAGAAAATTAAATTAAAGTAATTTTAAAAGATTATTAAAAAAATACTTTTAATAAATAAAAAGCTTAAACTATAGCTATTTTTATTAATTATAATAATTTTAAAAAAAAATTAAAGAAGTTTTTTAAAATTATAAATAAAACTTAAAAAATTAAAAAAAAATTTAAAAACCTTAAATAAAAAAAACTATATTATTAATATACTTTAATATTTCTTTAGTTATTTACTAAAGTAAATTAAACTAAAGACTTAAAAAAAGAAATTTATTATTATAGCTTAAAACCTAAAGTTAAAAATAAAATCTATAAAATAAATTAATAAAAAATTAATTTTATTAATTTTATTTAAAAAGCTATTAAAATTAATAATTAATAATAAAAAAGGAAGTAAAAATAAAAAGTTAAAAGAAATAGCACTATAATTAAGCCTTATCTATAGGTTAACTAAAGAAAAAAAAAATAAATATATTATTAAAGATAATAAAACTTAATTAAATAAAATAAACTTTAATACTATTAAAGCCATTAAGTTTAAAGGAAAATATAACTTCTATAGTAAGCCAGGCTATAAAAAAGTTTATTATTATTTTAAAAAAAAATAAAAAAAAAATAAAAAAAGTCTTAAATAAAAAAATAAAATAATAATTAATATTATAAAAGAAAATACATAAGTAAATACTATTATTAAAATACCTTATGCTAGCCTTAATTAAACTGCCTGCTATAATAATATATATTTTATATATAGAAGTAATAAAAATAAATTAAAGCATTACTTAAAAAAGCTAAGAAAAATAAAACCTTAAAAAGATATTAAAATTAATACTTTAACTTTTTATAAACTATTTAATAAAAGTTTAAACTTTAATATAAAATTAATTTATAAATATTATAAATTTATTAATATTATTTATAAATATAATAAAAAATAAATAGTAATTTAAAAAAAAAACTATAACTGCAATAACTATTATTTATAAAACCTTAATTATAAATATTAAAAATACTTAAACTATAGATTTATAGAAGAATATTAATATAGTTATAAAAGTAAATAATAATAAAATATAAAAGCTATATATAAACTCTTTAAAAAAAAAAATAAATTAACTAAAAAGTACTTTAAAGAATAAAAATAGAAACTCCTAGATAAAAAAACTAGTGAAAATAAAATTATTTATAATAAAACTAAAAGAATTTATAAATATAGCTTTTATAAAATAAATAAAAAATATTAATAATAAATTAATGCCTTCTTAAATATATATCCTTTTATAAAATATAAAGTTACTTTTAGAAGTATATATAATAGTAATAATATTAATTATAATAAATATTATTAATATAGTTTTTAAAAACTATAATATAATAAAACTTACCTAAAGTTTAATAAAAGAATATATAAATACCTATGCTATTATTTATAAAATATAAATTACTATTATAAAAAACTATAAAAGTTAAATAAATTAATTTTATTTTATATATATTAATATAACCTTTATTACTTTTAAAACTTTAATTATAACTATAAAAGATATAATATTTATAATTTAATAAATAAATAATATAATTATATATATATTTTAAAAGTATAAATAAAAAAAAAAAAATAAAAAAAAAAATAATAATATTTTAAAAAATATTTACTATAAAAAATAAATTTAAAATAAATATAAAAATAAATAAAAATTATTAAATTAAATTTTAAAAATATTTATATTTATATTTTAATTTATAATATTTTTAATACTTTTAATAAAAATTATAAAAAATACTATTAAAAAGAATATAATAATATATATTATTAAATATATATATTTAATAAATTAATAAATTAATAAAGTAAATAATTAAAAAAAGTTAAAGTATAAAATTATTTTATAAACTATTTTTTAAACTATAATATATAATACTATAAAAAATATTATAAAAAAAAATATTAATTTTATTAAATAATTTAAAAACTTTTATAAAAAAACTATAATTTTAATAATTACTTTAATAAAAAATAAAGAAATAAAACCTTAATTAAAAAATATTATTAAATAATTAAAAAATAAAATAATTAAATTAAATATTAATAATATAAAAAGTATTAATTTAAAATATAATAAAAAAGCCCTTTAAATATAATTATTATTAATTTAATTAAAATATTTAAAAAGAAATTAATAATTAATAAATATTTAAATTAATAATTAATTAAAATTTATATAAATAATAGTTTAAATTATAACTTAATTACTAATAGTTTAGTAAACTAGCTTAAAATATTATATATTATTAAAAAGATATTATTAATTATTTAGTATTATAAGCATAAATATAAAAATAATTATTACCTATAAAACTAATTATCTCCTTATAATAATTATTAATTAAACTAAAGATATTAAGTTTAATATATTAAACCTATAAAACTACAATATTTTATTAAAATATTTATAATTAAAAAAATATAACCTTATAATTAATTAAAAAATAAAAAAAATAACTTAAGAAAAAGATATTTTTTTAAAGTTATAATTAAGCTAAAAAAAAGGTAAGGTAAGTAAAAATATATTTATAGATCTATAATTAAAACCTTTTATATAATTAAAAAAAAAAAATAAAATAAAAAAAATAAAATTAAAAAAATAAAAATATATAAAAAAATTAAATTTAACTTTAAAAAATTATTAATATTATTATAATATAATAATTAATAATAAAAATAAAAATTATATAAATTAATAAAATTATTATTAAATATTATATAAAACTAGCTAAATTTAATATAATATTAATAAAAGTAAAAAAATAAATTAAAGTTAATAAAAATAAACCTTTAGCTAAAATATTATAATAATATTAAAAATATAAAAAATTATATTAATAAATATTTAAAAAAAAACTATTATTTTATTTAAAATAAAATTATAAAATTATTTTTAAAAATAAAACTTTATTAAAGCTTTATAAAATTTATAATTTTAATAAAATTAAGCTTAAAATATTTAAAGAATAATTATAAATATAATTAAATAAAAAATATATTAAAATATTAAATTCTTTAATAAAATATTTTATTATTTTTATATTAAAAAAAAATAAAAAGCTTTATTTAATTATTAACTATAAATAATTTAATAAAATAATTATTAAAAATAAAATACTTTTATTATTAATTATTAAAATTAAAAAAAGATTATAAAATATAAATTAATTTATAGCCTTAGATTTTATAAAAGTTTATAAATTTATAAAAATAAAAAAAAAATATAAATAAATAACTGCTTTTAAAATAAAATATAAATTATTTAAATATTTAATTATATTATAAAGATTTATAAATATATTAATATTATTTTAAAAAAAAATTAACTTTATTTTTAAAAAATACTTAAATAACTTTATAATAGTTTATATTAATAATATTTTAATTTTTTTAAAAATATTAAAAAAATATAAAAAATATATTTATAAAGTATTATAAAAATTATAAAATATTAAACTTTTTATTAACTTAAATAAATATTAGTTTTATATATAATATTATAATAAACCATATACTAGCTAGTTAATATAGGGTAAATTCCTAAGGGATAAACCTAAAATAAGTTTTTTAGGTTTATATTAGAGAATAAGTTAAAAAACCTATAAATAATAATATTATAATAATAATTATTAATAAAGATTAAAAATGCTTTTTAATCTATAGGTATAAAATTATATTAATAATTAATTATTTAAGTTATTTAAATAAGTATAAAAAGTAAACTTATATATTTAATTAATATTTTTAAATTATAATAAATTAATATTAATTTTTATTAATTTTAAATATATATTAAAATAAATTAACTATAATTTATATTAATTTATTATTAATTAATACACTAGGCTTAAGTTAATTTAGTAATATTTATTTAATAGGCCTATAGTTATAACTATAAAAGTTAAATTATAATATAATACTTCTTTTTTATTAATTTTATTTTTAAAATTTAATTATTTAATATATAAATATTTATATTTTTCTTTAGTAAATTATTTTTTTTTTTATACTTTTTTTTTAATATTTATTATATTTTACTATATTTAAAAATTTAAAATTTTTAATTTTTAAAAATAAAAAAAAATTAATAAAAATATAGTATTTATTATATTTATTTTTTTTTATTTTATTAAAATAAAACTTTATTATTTATATAAAAAAAAAAATATTTAATACTTTATTTTAATAAAAGATTTAAGTTATTATTTTAAATATATAAAAAATTATAAGTTTTATTATAAAGCTTTTTTTATTATTTAATAATTATTATAAATTTTTTATTATTAAAATTAATTAAATAATAAAGTTAAAGTTATTAAAAAAAAGTAATATATTTAATAATTAAAATTATTTATTTTTATAAACAGTATAAAGATTAAAAAAAAAAAGTAATATAAGTTATTTTTTATAATATTAATAATTTAAAGGAATTAAAGTATATTAAGTATAAGAAAAGAGAGGCTATAAAGGCTGCTTATTAAGCTGCTTTAGTAATACTTAATTCTACTAGCTTATTTTAATTTATTAATATTATTAATTAATTTATATTTAACCTAGACCTATTACTATTTTTATTTTTAAAAATTAATAATATTTTTATAAAATTACTTAAGTATTCTTTTTAAATTTTTTTTTAAAAATTTATAAGTTTTTAAATAAATTATACCTTTTTTATTTTATAAAGTATTTTTATTTATTTATTTCTTTATTTATTTATATATAAATTATTTTATTAATTTTATATTTTTTTTTTTATTTTAAATAATAATTTTATTTATAATTAATTTATTTATTTTTTTATTTATTAATATTTTTTTTAATAATAAAATATAAAAAACAGCTATTTTTAACTTTATATTATTAAATAGGTTTAATTTATAGTTAACTTTTTTAATTTTCTTTAAGATTTTAAATAATTTAAGTTTTTTAAAATTTAATTTATTATTTAATTAATTTATTTTAATATTTAGCAGCTTTTTATTATATAAATATTATAATAAATAAGCTATATTTTCTTTTTAAAAGGTTAGTTTTTTAATTTTTATATAATTAATTTATTATTTTATATAATTTTAAATAAACTTAAGTTATTTTTTAAATTTTTTTTATAATTTAATTATATCTTTAGCTAATATTTAAGCATTTTTTATATTTAAATTATTATAAAGTAGTCTATAAGCTTTTAGTATAAATCTATAGTTAATATAAAATAAAGTAACTTCTATAGATTTTAAAATAAAACTATTATATTAATTTTATACTATAAAGAGTTTTTTTATTTAATTATTTTATATAAGGTTAATATAATATTATAAATATACTTTAATAATTTAATTTATTTTTTTTATTTAATTATTTATTTATAAATAATATATAGTATTTAACTTATAATAAGTTTTAAATTTAATTATTAATTTTTATTAAAATTTAAAAATAAAGATATTTTTTTTATTTAATATAATTTCTATTAATAATTTATATTTTATAAATATATATTATATATAAAAATATATTAAGTTTTTTATAATATAAGATTTTTTATATAGTAAAAAATAAACTTACTTAAAGAATTTATTTACTACTATAAAAATACTATTATAAATTATATTAATTAATAGTTTCTTTAACTTTAATAAATTAATAATATAGTTAAATATAATAATATATTAATTTTATTTAAAAACTAAAATAAATTATAATTTTTTATATAGCTAATATTATTTATTTTTTATTTTTTTATATATATTATATTTTTTAATAATTTTTTTAATTTTTTATTTAAGTCCTTTAAAGTAATAGTAATATAATATATAGTTATAAATAATTTATATACTTTAATATACTACTATAATTATACTATAATAAATATCTTATATTATTTTTATTTATAATTTTTTTAATACTTAAATTTATTTACTTTATTTTAGAAGTTTATTAATTATAATTACTTTCTTAAAGAATTATTTTAATTATTAATTTTTAATTTAATTTTTAATTTTATTAAAAATAAAATTATATTTTTTTATAATAAATAAAATATTAATTTTAATTTATTAATAATTCTTTTAATTATTTTTATATAAAATTTATACTTTAAACTTAAGAATTTCTTTAAAATATTTTTTTTTTAGCTTAAAGTATTAGCTTTTTTATTTTTTATTCCTTTATAATAAATAATTTTATAATTAAAGTTTATTAAAAACTTAAAGTAATAAATTTATTATATAAAGAATTATTATATAGTTATAAAGTAAAATATATTTTAATAGTTAATATAAACTTTAATTTTATATTTATTTTTTAAATAATAATATTATTATTTTTTAAATACTTTAATAATTATTAAAAATTTTTTATTATAAATAAAATACTTTAGTTTTAAATTATATAGTTTTTTAAAAAAAAAAGCTATTAGCTTAAGTTTTTTATTTTTATTTTATTATCTTAAGGTTTTTTTTAAAATAAAGTTAAAAGTATTTATTTTTATTTTAATAGGCTTATTTAAATTATATATAGTAAATATTAATTTATTTATAATAATATTCTTAAGTTTTTAAAATATTAATTTTATTTTATTAATTTAAAATAATTTTTTATTTTTTTATTTTTTTTTACTTTTTTTATTTTTTTTAAGTTAAATAGCATTAATTAATAGTTTTATAATTTTACTATATTTTTAAATAAATCTTTAATAATAATTAATAAGTTTTAAAAAACTTTATAATCTTTTATATATTTTTAAAAGTTTTTAATTTTAAATAGCAGTAATTTTATTTAAATTTATTTAAATTTCTTTTAATATAATAATATATTTAAAGAATTTAATTTATTATATATAAAATTAATATTTATTTAAATTAATAAAGAGTTTAATATTTTATAATTTTTATAATACTTTATAAATATATTTTTTATATTTTTTTAATATCTTTAAAAAAATTAAAATATTATTAATATAAGCTACTATAAAGTTATTTAAGTATTTTTTAAAAATAAAGTTAATTTTTTTTTAAAATAATATTAATATATTTATAAGTTTTTATAATATAATTAAATATTTAAATAGTCTATATTTTATTTTAAAGATAATTATTTATTTATATTTTTTTTTTATTTTTATAAGTTTATAGGCTTTTATAAAATCTAAAGCTATAAATTAATTTATGCTTTATAACTTTTTTTTAATTTTAATAATTAATAATAAAAGCATTTTATTTTTAATTATTATTTTATTAAACTATTAATAATTAATAATTAAATAAAGCTTTTTATTTTTTTTTAATATAAAGATAATAAAATACTTTATTAAAGAGTTTAATACTTTAATATATTTTTTATTTAATTATATTTATAGCTATTTTTTAAATATTTTAAGCTTAATTTTATTAAAATTATAGATTTTATAAAGCTTTAGTAAAGTTTTATTTTTAAAAATAATTTTATAATTTTATTTTAAATAAAATAATAGTTTTTTTTTAAATATTTATTAATATAATTTCTTATACTTTTAATATTATTATAGTATTTTAACTAAAGGCTTATTTTTATTAATTTTAATTTATTTTTTTACTTTTATTAATATTATATTAAATTTAGCTAGTTTTATATAATATTTAATAATAATTTTATTAATTTATATAATTTTTACTTTTTATTATTAATTATTATATTATAATAATATTAATAATTTTTTAAAGTTAAATTTAACTTTTTTATATATTTTTATTTTTTTAGCTTTATTTTTTTTATTTTATTTCTTTTTTTTTAATTATATAAAAGGTTTTAATTATAGGTCTATAAATATATTTTTATTTTCTTTACTTTCTTTTTAGCTTAATTATAACTTTAAAAAAATATTTTTTTTTAAATTATTTTTTTTATCTTTTAATTAATTATAAAGTTATATTTTTTTAACTATAAGTATTTTAATAAAATATTATAGTCTTTTAAATTTAATATATTAAATTTAATATCTTTAGTTTAATTAATAACTATTATAAAAAAATAATTAATTTTATAAATAATAGTTATTTTTATATTTATATTTATAATACTAAAGATAATTAATAATATCTTTTTAATAATATATAATATTTTAAGCTAGTTTATTAAATTATTAATAATTAAGTTATAATTTAAACTATTATTTATATAAATTTTAATTAATTATTAATTTAAATATTTATTAATTACTAGCTTTTTTTAAATATTTTAATTAAGTTAATAATAATTATATTTAAAAAGCTTTTTTATTATATTTTAAATTAATATTTTTTATATTATTAATATTTAATTTAATTATTTTATTTTTTAATTATTTAATAATATTTTTTAATTAAGGTTTTATTTTTTTATTTTTTATTAAAGTAATTATTAAAGTTATAGTTTTTTTATAAAAGTTTTTAAATTATTTAATAAAACTAGTATTTTTTTTTATAATACTTTTTATAATATTATATATTATAGTTTAAAAAGTAATTTATTAAATAATTTTATATTTTAACTTTCTTTAATTATTTACTTTATTAATTTATTAATTTATTAAATATATATATTTAATAATATATATTATTATATTTTTTTAATAATATTTTTTATAATTTTTATTAAAAGTATTAAAAATATTATAAATTAAAATATAGATATAAATATCTTTAAGGTTTAATTTAATAGCCTTTATTTACTTTTATATTTATTTTAAATTTATTTTTTATAGTAAATATTCTTTAAAATATTATTATCTTTTTTTTTATTTTTCTTCTTCTTCTGCTTATACTTTTAAAATATATATATAGTTATATTTTTTATTTATTAATTTATAAATATTATATTTTTTATAGTTATAATTAAAGTCTTAAGAATAATAAAGGTTATATTAATATATATAAAATAAAATTAATTTATTTAATTTTTATAGTTTTTTATAATAATAATTTATATTTTATAAATAATATTATAGGCATTTATATATTTTTTTATTAAACTTTAAGTAAGTTTTATTATATTATAGCTTTTAAGAACTATATTAATAATATTTATAATTATTAATATTATTACTATTATATATATTTTTAAAGGTATTTTTATATTTTATAAAAGAATATATATTTAAAAGAATATTAATTTATTATTAATATTTTTTATTAATTTTATAAAAACTATATTTATAGATTTTTTTATTTTTATTATAAATAATTTTATTTTTATTAATTTTTTTATTTAAGAGTTTTTATTTCTTTATAAATTATACTTTTTTTTATTTTTTAAAATATTCTTTAATTAATTTATTTTTTTTTTTAAAAAATTTATATATAGCTTTTATATTTTATTACTATTTGCTTTTATAACTATATTAATATTCTTCTATAAATTTATAATTTAAATATCTTTAGTATTTATAATTAAAGTTTTTTAAATAATAATTATTATAATTATAGTTTTTTTTTTAAATTATAGCTTATTTTTTATTATATTTATAAATAATATTAATAAATTTATAGTATTTATAAATTAATTTTATATTAAAGTTTAAACTTTTATTAAATAATTTATAAAAGATTAAAGTATTAATTTTAACTTTTTTTTAAAGCTTTACTTTTTTTAACTTCTTTAAATAATATTTTAATTTATTTTTATTACTTTTATATATTAAATATATATTATTATAGCAAATAATTTAACTAAAGTTAATATAAAATATTTTAATAATAATATTTACCTATATATATTTCTTTATAATATTAATTATTACTTTATTTTTTTATTTAAGGCTTTTTTTATTTTTTTTTTATTTTTTTTTAAAATAGTAATAAGCTTTTTTATAATTTAACTTATTATAAAAATTATATTTTTCTTTAAATTTAATAGTTTTAATAATATTAAAGTTTATTTTACTTAATTAAATTTTATTATCTTTAATAATATATTTATTTTTTTTCTTTCTTTAATTAACTTATAAATAAAGCTTAATTATAGTATTATTTTTTTTAGCTTTTTATTTTTATTTTTTTTTTATTATTAATTATTAATTTTAATAATTTCTTAAGTAAAGTTAATAAAATTAATTTTTTATTAATTTATTTTATAAATTTTATTTTTAACTTTAAATTTTAAGCTATAATAATAGATTTTTTTTTAAAGTCTTTAATTTAATTTATTTTAATAAATAATTAAAGAAATATTAAAGTATATTAATAATATAGTCTTTTTTATTTAAGGTTTTTAAATTTTTTTTTAATTTTTTAGGTTTTATTTATAATTTTAAAAAACTTTTTTAATTTTTTTTTAAAATTATTATAATTAATAAAAATAACTATAATTTAAGCTTTTTATTTATTAAAAATATTTTTTAATAATTTTTTAAAATTACTTTAATTTAATTTTCTATTGTTTTATTTATTTAAGTTTTTATATATTAAATATATTTAAATAATTTAATAAATATAAAAGAGTTTAAAAAATAATATTTAAAATAAATTTAAAAATTATTAAAAAATTTATATAGTTTAATTAAATTTTTATTAAATTTATTAAAGTAAAAAGGCTTAAGAATTTCTTTAAGTTATTTTTTAATTACTTTAATAAATTATATAATAAATATAATTATAGCAGGTGCTATAGCTAGTAATATTATTAATAAGTTATAAAATATAATAAGCTATTGCTATAAAATATTAATATTTTATATATTATTAATTCTTTATACTTTTAATTATTAAATTAATTATTTAAAAATAGTTAAATAATTTATAAAGTTTTATAAATTTAATAGGTTTAATAAAAGCATTTATTATTATATTTATTTTTTTATATTAAATTAATTTATAAACTTAATAAAGTTTTAAAAGTTATTTATTTTAATATTATCTATAGGTTTAATAATTATTTAAATAAAAATTATTAATATATAATAAACTATATATTAATTAATTAATATAAAGTAAATTCCTAAAAAATAAACCTAAAATAAATTCTTTAAGTTTATATTAAAGAATAGGTTAAAAAACCTATAGATAATAATATTATAATTATAGTTATTAATAAAAATTAAAAATATTTTTTAATTTATAGATATAAAACTATATTAATAATTAATTATTTAAGTTATTTAAATAAATATAAAAAGTAAACTTATATATTTAATTAATATTTTTAAATTATAATAAATTAATATTAATTTTTATTAATTTTAAATATATATTAAAATAAATTAACTATAATTTATATTAACCTATTATTAATTAATATACTAGGCCTAAGTTAATCTAGCAATGCCTACCCAGTAGGCCTATAGTTATAATTATAAGAGTTAGGTTATAATAAATATATTAAATTCTTTAAATATATTATTATATTAAAAAAAATTTAAATAAATTTAAATAAAGTTACTATTATTTAAAATTAAAAACTTTTAAAAATTTATAAAACATTATAAAGTTTTTTAAAATTTATTAACTACTATTAAAGATTTATTTAAAAATATAATAAAATTATAAAATTATTAACTAATACTATTTAACTTAAGGAAAATAAAAAAGGTAAAAAAAAATAAAAAAATAGGAAATTATTTTAAATTAATAAAATAAAATTAATATTTTAAAAACTTAAGGATATTATTATTAATAAATTAATATTTACTATATATAACTTAAATAAGCTTATTAAAATTAAAATAAATACTTTTAATTTTACTTTAAAAAAAACTTTAAGATAATAAAATAAAAATAAAAAACTTAAGCTAATAGCTTTTTTTTTTAAAAAATTATATAATTTAAAATTAAAATATTTTATTTATAATAAAAAATTTTTAATAATTATTAAAGTATTTAAAAAATAATAATACTATTATTTAAAAAATAAATATAAACTTAAAGTTTATATAAACTATAAAAATATATTTTACTTTATAACTATATAATAACTTTTAGTATAATAAATTTATTATTTTAAATTTTTAATAAATTATAATTATAAAATTATTTACTATAAAGAAATAAAGAATAAAAAAGTTAATATATTAAGCTAAAAAAAAAAATACTTTAAAGAAATTTTTAAATTTAAAGTATAAATTCTATATAAAAATAATTAAAAAAATTATAAATAAATTAAAATTAATATTTTATTTATTATAAAAAAATATAATTTTATTTTTAATAAAATTAAAAATTAAATTAAAAATTAATAATTAAAATAGTTTTTTAAAAAAATAACTATAATTAATAAACTTTTAAAATAAAGTAAATAAATTTAAATACTAAAGGAATTATAAATAAAAGTAATTTAAAATATTTACTATAATATAATTATAGCAGTATATTAAAGTATATAAACTACTTATAATTATATATTATATTATTATTATTTTAAAAGACTTAAATAAAAAATTAAAGAAGTTATTAAAAAATATAATATATATAAAAAAATAAAAAATAAATAATATTAGCTATATAAAAAATTATAATTTATTTTAATTCTTAAATAAAATTAATATACTATTATATTTAATTATATTATTAATTTACTAAAGTTAAAAGAATTATTAATTAATATAGTTTATAATAGTATTTTTATAATAGTAAATAAGCTCTTTAAGCAAGCTTACTTTTTACTATATAAAAAGTCTTATACTATAAAAGATTTAATATACTTTTATATATAATATATTTTTATAAAATATAAATTATTAATAAAAATTATATTAAATAAAAAAAATACTTTTATTTTTAAGTTTTAATAAAAACTAATAGTTAAATATAAAATTTATTATAAATTAAATATTATATATTATCTATAAATAAATAGCTAAATAAAAAAAATAAATTAAGTTATTAAAGTATATTTATAATATTATATTAACTTTATATAAAATAATTAAATAAAAAAACTCCCTATAGTATAAAATTAATATAATAATTTTATTTTAAAATCTATAGAAGTTATATTATTTTATATTAATTATAGATTTATATTAAAAGCTTATAAACTATTTTATAATAATTTAAATATAAAAAATATTTAAATTTTAATTAAAAATATAATTTAATTATAAAAAAAACTTAAGGAATAACTTAAGTTTATTTAAAATTATATAAAATACTAAGTTAATTATATAAAAATTAAAAAACTAACCCTTTAAAAAGAAAATATAGCTTACTTATTATAATATTTATATAATAAAAAACTATTAAATATTAAAATAAATTAATTAAATAATAAACTAGATTTTAAAAAACTTAAATTATTTAAAATTTTAAAGAAAATTAAAAAAGTTAATTATAAGTTAAACTTATTTAATAATATAAAATTAAAAATAGCTGTTTTTTATATTTTATTATTAAAAAAAGTATTAATAAATAAAAAAATAAATAAGTTAATTATAAATAAAATTATTATTTAAAATAAAAAAAAGAAATATAAAATTAATAAAATAATTTATATATAATATTATAACCTAACTTTTATAGTTATAACTATAAGCCTACCGGGTAGGCATTGCTAGATTAATTTAAGCCTGATGTATTAATTAACAATAGGTTAATATAAATTATAGTTAATTTATTTTAATATATACTTAAGATTAATAAAAATTAATATTAATTTATTATAATTTAAAAATATTAATTAAATATATAAGTTTACTTCTTATATTTATTTAAATAACTTAAATAGCTAGTTATTAATATAGTTTTATATTTATAAATTAAAAAATACTTTTAATTTTTATTAATAATTATTATTATAATATTATTACCTATAGGTTTTTTAATTTATTTTTTAATATAAACTTAAAGAATTTATTTTAAGTTTATTTTTTAAAAATTTATTTTATATTAATTAATTAATATATAATTTATTATATATTAATAACTTTTATTTAAATAATTATTAAATCTATAGGCAATATTAAAATAAATAACTTTTAAAACTTTATTAAGTTTATAAATTAATTTAATATAAAAGAATAAATATAATAATAAATGCCTTTATTAAATTTATTAAATTTATAAAACTTTATAAGCTATTTAGCTATTTTTAAATAATTAATTTAATAATTAAAAGTATAAAAAATTAATAATATATAAAATATTAATACTTTATAATAATAGTTTACTATATTTTATAATTTATTAATAATACTACTAGTTATAATACCTACTATAGTTATATTTATTATATAATTTATTAAAGTAATTAAAAAATAATTTAAAGAGATTCTTAAGCTTTTTTACTTTAATAAGTTTAATAAAGACTTAGCTAAACTATATAAGTTTTTTAATAATCTTTAAATTTATTTTAAATATTATTTTTTAAATTCTTTTATATTTATTAAATTATTTAAATATATTTAATATATAAAAACTTAAATAAATAAAGCAGTAGAAAATTAAATTAAGGCAATTTTAAAGAATTATTAAGAAAATATCTTTAATAAATAAAAAGCTTAAACTATAGCTATTTTTATTAATTATAGTAATTTTAAAAAAAAATTAAAAAAGTTTTTTAAAATTATAAATAAAACTTAAAAAGCTAAAAAAAAACTTAAAGACTTTAAATAAAAAAAACTATATTATTAATATACTTTAATATTTTTTTAATTATTTATTAAAGTAAATTAAATTAAAGACTTTAAAAAAAAAATCTATTACTATAGTCTAAAACTTAAAGTTAAAAATAAAATCTATAAAATAAATTAATAAAAAATTAATTTTATTAACTTTACTTAAGAAGCTATTAAAATTAATAATTAATAATAAAAAAGAAAATAAAAATAAAAAGCTAAAAAAAATAATATTATAATTAAGCTTTATTTATAAATTAATTAAAAAAAGAAAAAAAATAAATATATTATTAAAGATAATAAAATTTAATTAAGTAAAATAAACTTTAATATTATTAAAGCTATTAAATTTAAAGGAAAATATAATTTTTATAATAAACTAGGCTATAAAAAAGTTTATTATTATTTTAAAAAAAAATAAAAAAAAAATAAAAAAAGCCTTAAATAAAAAAATAAAGTAATAATTAATATTATAAAGAAAAATATATAAATAAATACTATTATTAAAATACCTTATGCTAGCTTTAGCTAAATTATTTACTATAATAATATATATTTAATATATAAAAGTAATAAAAATAAATTAAAATATTATTTAAAGAAGCTAAAGAAAGTAAAGCTTTAAAAAAAAGTTAAAATTAATACTTTAACCTTTTATAAACTATTTAATAAAAGTTTAAACTTTAATATAAAATTAATTTATAAATACTATAAATTTATTAATATTATTTATAAATATAATAAAAAATAAACTATAATTTAAAAAAAAAACTATAATTATAATAATTTATCACAAACCAACCACATAAGATCCCTCTGGTATATACCTCCGGGTAAACCACAGACAAGACAACCAATTATAATAAAGAAAATATATTTTCAGCAAAATATATACCTATTCATAAGATAAAACTACAACTCTAAAAAAGCATTTTCATTAAGTACAATATAACTTACATAAATAATAACTACAGAATAACTTACTATATAAAACCATTTAATACACTTATTAAATATAGCTTAAATAGTCAGTCATTAACATAGCATTTATATAACAATTAAATTAAACTTACATCTAAAGTTATTAGCTACATAACTAAAACTGCTTATAAAATCCCTTACATCTCTCTGCCAACATAAACCTAACATTAAAGGTTTATCCCTTAAAAATTAATTACCCTATACTAGGTATAGAATTAAAACATTATACATTAACAACTTTTATTTAAAAAAATACTTTAGATCTTTTAAGCAATTTAAACCACTATAGCAACCTCAGGCAACTTCAACACCCCTACCTTTAATCCTATTAAAGATATAAATAAAGACATTAACCTCACTAGCAAACCTAACTAAAATAAGCTTACTACTAAGCAGCTTAAAAAATTTATTAAAAAACTATATAAAAAATAAAAAACACCAGCCCCAGGAAAGGACATTAAAGTTACCTTTAAGCTTTAACCTCCACCAGCATACAATAGCAAGCCTACTAAACTTTAATTATTTATTATACAACTTAAGGCTTATTTTCAGAACTTCCCTACTATCCTTAAAAAAAAAGAAAATAAAGTATCCTTTACAGCATCTCATCTTTCAAGACTTACTCTTAAATAGTTTAAACCAATTTAAGACAATTATATAGAATATAACTTCACTGCTAAAGACACTACTAAAGCTATTTTTAAAAGTTTCAACAAATTTAAAAAAAAACTTAAAAAAGCCTTTAAAGATATTAAAGAAATCAAAATAGTTAAAAACAAACTTACTACCATTTATTAAAAAAGGAAGTATTTAGACTATACTATAATATTTCAAGATCTAGCAACACACATTAATTAAGGAGAATCAGCACTTATTAAACAATTCTATAATAAACTTAAACCTAAAATTAAAAAAGAAGTCTATTAAATTAATTAAGAATAATATAATCTTTTATCCTTTATAGAGAAATATATAGAAGTAGATAATTTACTATAGGAATTAAAAATAGATCTCTTTAAATAAAAAGGGAAACATTATTTAAGATTTTAAGCAAATTAAAGTAAAAAACAACAGAAACCAATTACTAAAGATAATAGTAGCACAGCTGGACCTATAGACCTCAACATAATGCAAAAGAAAAAAAAGAAATTTAAATATTACAATTACAGAAAGCTAAACTATATAGCTAAAAACTGCAAATCCCCAAAAAAGAAATAATCCACTATTCCTAAGCTAAAAGCAACATATATCATAAACAAAGGCAATAAAACTATCTATTTATTAAAATAATTAAAATCTCTTAAAAATAATAATAACTACAACTTCTATAAATCTACATCTAAACTCTTAAACTACTCCCAGACAATAGATATAGAAGCAAACAATAAAATCCCTAACCAACAACCTATCCCTTAAGTTAATTTTATAAACTTAGCAAACCTAGTTAAAGGCATCATCCTAAAAATAAATAAAAACAATAAACAATACAATTATAGACATTACTTTAAAAAAACTAAAGATATTATACAACATCATAAAAATTTCACCCCTAAAATTATAGCACTTAACTTATTCTAATGCAACATTATAGAAAAGGCAAATGCAGATGTAGAAAATACTCCAATAATATTATACACTTACTTAAATAACCTACAGAAGTAAACTTTAAAAATATAATATATTATTAAAGCTATTACTATTAATTAAACACTCATCCAAGGCCTTAATTATAAAAAAGTAGTCAGAGAATATAACTACATTAACCCAGTATATCCACTGCATCATTAGATCAGTTAAACTAATTGCATTACTTATAAATACATAAAGCATTTTAAATAAAAAACCAAAAAGAATGTTTTTCTAACATACATCCCTTAATGCACAATATTAAAGCCTCACAACAATTTATACTACCTTATATAAAAAGCTACCCAACAATACTAATCCCTTAAGACAATTATTTTAAAACCCCTTAAATATCCAGACAAAACAAACCTTTTCAAATACACTAATCAATCCTACAAAATACATAAATTAAAAAAACTATAAAATTAACATAAGCAAGAAAAAATTAAAAAAGTAAAACTAGATTACCAACAAAAAGAATTTAAAAACTGCAATAAAATAAAATATTTACAACATACAGATAAAAAAATCAAAAACTAACACTATTTAAAAAACTACTAAAGTCCTCTACAAAAAGGCAGCAAAAGGACTTACAACACTTAGATATTATTAACTTAAAATACAATAATAAAAAAGAAAAAAAGCACCCTAACAAAAGAATTATCTTAACAGTATTACTAAATAGGAATTCACTTAGTATTTTAATAGACAGTAGGTCAGGAAGCAACTATATATCTGCTATAACTATAATACACCTGCAGTTACTAGCATATAAGAAAAAAAAACTATATTAACTTTTCCATGCCAAAGGATAAACCTTTAAATATAATAAAAAATAAATAAAGCAATAGACTAATCCCCTGCCGCTATAAATTAACAACTGCACTATAAATATAATATATAATATAGCTAATATCCTAAAATATAACCTTATCTTAAGAATACCCTAATTATACAAATATAAACCCAACATAAAATAAAAAACAGGCCAAATCTATTGGCGCAATAACAGAAGTACTCTAAATAAAACTAATGCAGAAACATTAAAAAAGGAACTAAGTCGCCAAAAGCCTAAGGTTTTCCTCAGCCCTTTAGATATCCCTCCTCAGTACTATTAAAAAAAAGAAAAAACAAAATAAATTTATACACAAAGGCATATTACTATCCTACGCCAAAAACTAATAAAACTTAATAAAAAATTACATAAGTTAAAAATAAAGAAACTTACTCCTAAAAAACAATTAGCATTAATCCTAGAATAATATCAGAAATATCAAAAACTCTTTAACAACCAGTTAAAAAAAAAATTACCACTGCACTTAAAATAAAACCATAAAATAATATTAAAAAAAAAAAAATCACTAAAGTTCTATAAAATATATAACTTAAGTAAAAAAAAATTAAAAACACTTAAAGAATAGATTAAAATACAACTATAAAAAAAATATATCTATATATTAAAATCACCTATTAAATATTCTATTATCTTCATTCTAAAAAAAAACAATAAACTTTAATTAATTATTAACTATTATAAATTAAATCAAATTACTATTAAAAATAAAACCCCCTTGCCATTAATCTTATAAATTAAAAATAAATTACATAAAAAAAAGTAGTTTATAACTCTTAACCTTACAGAAGCCTATAAGCTTACATAAATAAAAAAAGAAAATAAATAAAAAACAGCATTCACTATAAGATATAAATTATACAAATACATAGTTATACTATAAAGGCTTACTAATACACCTACATCTTTCCAGAAAAAAATAAATTATATATTAGAACTATACTTAAACAACTTTACAATAGCTTACATTAACAACATCCTTATCTTCTCAAAGACCCTTAAAGAACATAAAAAATACATCCATCTTATACTACAAAAACTTAAAGAAGTAAAACTCCTTATTAATCCTAAAAAATATATTTTTTATTCTTAACAAATAAAATTTCTTAAATATATTATCACCCTAAAAGAAATCTACATAAACCCCAAGAAAGTTACTGCAATTAAAAAATAGCCAACGCCTACAATACTTAAAGAAATACAAGCATTCTTTAAACTCACCAACTATTATCAAAAATTCATTAAAGACTTTACACAAAAAGCTACTCCATTAATAAATATAATAAAAAAAGATATTCTTTTTAAATAAAGGGAAGAATAGCAGAAAACCCTTAAAAAACTTAAAACAGCAATAACATTAGAACCTATCCTTACTATATTTAACCCAGAAAAACCCATCATAATTAAAACAGATGCATTAATATTTACAATAAAAGAAATATTAAGTCAACCTAAAGAAAACAGCAAGCTACAACCCATTGCATTTTTCTTACATAAACTCCATAGGCCAGCGATACAATACGCTACATACAATAAAAAAATATTAGCTATTATTAAAGCACTTAAAAAATAAAGATATTACTGCTATAAAAGCAAGCATAAGGTTACAATCCTTATAGACTACAAGAACCTTACTTACTTCACCACCACATAAAAACTATCAAGCCAACAAATTAAATACTTTAAATTCCTTTTACAATTCAACTTCAAACTTATTTATTACAAAAAATTAAAAAATAAATAAGCTAATACATTAAGCAAAAGAATTAATTATAAGCAAGAAGTACTTAAGTATACAGCACAAGCACTACAATTTAACAATAATAAAAACATTAAACAAGTATAAATTCATGCAATATTTAAAGTCTTAAAAAGCAACCCCATGCTTAAAGAAATTAAAGAATTTATTAAAAACTAGAAAAATAAATAATACCTAGAAAATGTCACTATAAACTTAAAATACCCTAAATAACATAAAAAAATTTAAATACCTAAAGAACTATAAAAAAAAGTAGTTAAATATATTCACAAACATCCACTGCATAAACATAAAGATATAATAAAAACATATAACCAAGTTCTAATATACTATAACATTAAAAAGCTTAAAGAATATATAAAGTATATTATATTACACTGCAATATATACTAACAAATAAAAGACAAAAGACATAAACCTTATAGAAAACTACAATCATTACCTATTATAGAACAACCTTAAGAATCAATCACTTTTAACTATATTACTAATCTACCCTTATTAAAAGAACTATTTACAGGAATATAATATAACAGTATTTTTATAGTAGTCTACTAACTTACAAAGCAAGCCTACTTTTTACTATATAAAAAGTTACACTTATTAAAAGACCTTACTTATACCTACATAAAAATAATCACCGCTAATTATAGACTACCTAAAGAAATTATTTTAAACTAAAGACAAACATTCGCTTTTAAATTTTAGCAAGAATTTATAGCTAAACTAGAAATAAACTATAAACTTAGCACTACATACCACCCTCAGACAGACAGATAAACCAAATACATAAATTAAATTATTAAAGCTTACCTATAAGCCTATATTAATTTTACATAAAATAATTAAGTTAAAAAACTACTAATAGCTTAATTATACTATAATAATACACTATTAGAATCCATAAAAATAATACCTTTTTATATAAATTATAGATTTACGCCTAAAGCATTTAAACCACTACAAGATAGACCTAACTTAAAAAAAGCATAACTACAAGCTAAATTAATAATTAACCTATACAAAGAAATATATACATAGCTTAAATTTATTAATAAGTGCATAAAGAAATATACAGATAAAGATAAAATTACAGAATTAATTCTCCAGAAAGAAAATATAGTTTACCTACTACAACATTTACAAGGCCATAAACTACCAAACATCAAAACAAACAGGCCAAGTAATAAACTTAACATTAAAAAAATAAAACCTTATAAAATTCTAAAACAAATCAGAGAAGTTAACTACAAGCTAGCCTTACCAAACACAATAAAAATACAAAATCCAGTCTTTTACATATCACAACTTAAAAAAGCATAGATTAACAAAGAAACCAAAAGGCCTATTTTAGATAAAATTATTATAGAAAATCAAAAAAAAAAATACAAAATTAAAAACATTATCGCTATACGCCAAAACTCCAAAACCTAAAACATTAAATACCTCATTAAATAAAAAAAATACTTAAAACTTAAGAACTTATAAAAGCCCATTAAGCACTTCAGCTCTCAGGCACTAATAAAGAAATTTCTTTAAACACTAGGCCTAAATCAGCAAGCACTGCGTTCTAATTAATTATATTAACACCACTATTAAGCTATATATCCACTACTACCTTTAACTTAATACACTTTAAATTATTTAATTTATTAAAAAACTAAGCCCTGCAATAAAGTATTTACTTACCCCGCACATTAATCTATTAATACTGCTCCTAAAGATATAATAATTACATAAAACTCTCATTTATTTATTAAAATAATAACATTAACTATTATTAATACTCTATTAATTTCTATTACTGCTTAAAAAACTTACACTCAGCCTAACACTTAGCAGCATTCAAACACTCCTTTTCAGCTGCTAAATACTATACTAAAAATATAAATTAACAAAATACACACTTATTAAAAGCCAAAAAAAAACACTCACCTACAGCCAGAGAAATACCATTTCCATTATACATCCAACCTCTATAAATATATTCTAAACATTTATTATACCCTATCGCCATTTTACAGAGCAAGCCATAAAAATTATAAAAAAAATAAAGCATAATAAAAACCTTAATAATCTTAATAACTATTATTACTGCTTTACAATAATTAATCAAGCTCTTAAAAACTAAAAAACATTATTTAAAAATACTATAAGGCATTATAAAAAAATACAGTTACTTACTACCAAAAGAAAGAAAAACAAAATCTTATATAGTCTTAGGCCTTAAAGACAAGATTAACAGAAGGAGGGCATCATATTACAAACCAACTACATAAAATCCCTCTAATACATACCTCTAAGTAAACCACAGACAAGACAACCAATTATAATAAAAAAAATATATTTTCAGCAAAATATATACCTACTCATAAAATAAAACTACAACTTTAAAGAAGCATTCTCATTAAGTATAATACAACTTATACAAGTAATAACCATAAAACAACTTACTATATAAGACCATTTAATATACTTATTAAATATAGCTTAAATAATCAATTATTAATATAGCATTTATATAAAAATTAAATTAAACTCACATCTAAAGTTATCAGCTATATAATTAAAACTGCTTATAAAATCCCTTACATCTTTCTGCCAATATAAACCTAACATTAAAGGTTTATCCTTTAAGAACTAATTACCCTATACTAGGTATAGGATTAGAATGTTACATAATTATTATTTAAAAAACTTTAACTATAAATACTAAAAATACTTAAACTATAGATTTATAAAAAAATATTAATATAGTTATAAAGGTAAATAATAATAAAATATAAAAGCTATATATAAACTTTTTAAAAAAAAAAATAAATTAGCTAAAAAATATTTTAAAAAATAAAAAAAAGTATAATTTATAAAAAAATAAAAATTTTTAAATAAAAAAATTAATAAAAATAAAATTATTTATAATAAAAATAAAAAAATCTATAAATATAGTTTTTATAAAATTAATAAAAAATATTAATAATAAATTAATACTTTTTTAAATATATACTTTTTTATAAAATATAAAAATACTTTTAAAAATATATATAATAATAATAATATTAATAATTATAAATATTATTAATATAGTTTTTAAAAGCTATAATATAATAAAACTTACTTAAAGTTTAATAAAAAAATATATAAATATTTATAATATTATTTATAAAATATAAACTATTATTATAAAAAACTATAAAAATTAAATAAATTAATTTTATTTTATATATATTAATATAACCTTTATTATTTTTAAAACTTTAATTATAACTATAAAGAATATAATATTTATAAATTAATAAATAAAGAATATAATTATATATATATTTTAAAAGTATAAGTAAAAAAAAAAGAAAAATAAAAAAAAAAATAATAATATTTTAAAGAATATTTATTATAAAAAATAAATTTAAAATAAATATAAAAGTAAATAAAGGCTATTAAATTAAACCTTAAAGATACCTATATTTATATTTTAATTTATAATATTTTTAATACTTTTAATAAAAATTATAAAAAATATTATTAAAAAGAATATAATAATATATACTGCTAAATATATATATTTAATAAATTAATAAATTAATAAAATAAATAATTAAAGAAAGTTAAAATATAAAATTATTTAATAAATTACTTTTTAAACTATAATATATAATATTATAAAAAATATTATAAAAAAAAATATTAGTTTTATTAAATAATTTAAAAACTTTTATAAAAAAACTATAACTTTAATAATTATTTTAATAAAAAATAAAAAAATAAAACTTTAATTAAGAAATATTATTAAATAATTAAAAAATAAAATAATTAAATTAAATATTAATAGTATAAAAAGTATTAATTTAAGATATAATAAAAAAGCCTTTTAAATATAATTATTATTAATTTAATTAAAATATTTAAAAAAAAGTTAATAATTAATAAATATTTAAACTAATAATTAATTAAAATTTATATAAATAGTAGTTTAAATTATAATTTAATTATTAATAGCCTAATAAACTAGCTTAAAATACTATATATTATTAAAAAAATATTATTAATTATTTTTAGTATTATAAGCATAAATATAAAAATAACTATTACCTATAAAACTAATTATTTCCTTATAATAGTTATTAATTAAATTAAAAATATTAAGTTTAATATATTAAATTTAAAAGATTATAATATTTTACTAAAATATTTATAATTAAAAAAATATAACTTTATAATTAATTAAAAAATAAAAAAAATAATTTAAAAAAAAAATATTTCTTTAAAGTTATAATTAAGCTAAAAAAGAAGTAAAGAAAGTAAAAATATACTTATAAATCTATAACTAAAACCTTTTATATAATTAAAAAAAAAAAATAAAATAAAAAAAATAAAGTTAAAAAAATAAAAATATATAAAAAAGTTAAATTTAACTTTAAAAAATTATTAATATTACTATAATATAATAATTAATAATAAAAAGTAAAAATTATATAAATTAATAAAATTATTATTAAATATTATATAAAACTAGCTAAATTTAATATAATATTAATAAAAGTAAAAAAATAAGCTAAAGTTAATAAAAATAAGCTTTTAGCTAAAATATTATAATAATATTAAAAATATAAAAAATTATATTAATAAATATTTAAAGAAAAACTATTATTTTATTTAAAATAAAATTATAAAATTATTTTTAAAAATAAAACTTTATTAAAGCTTTATAAAATTTATAATTTTAATAAAATTAAGCTTAAAATACTTAAAAAATAGCTATAAATATAATTAAATAAAAAATATATTAAAGTATTAAATTCTTTAGTAAAGTACTTTATTATTTTTATATTAAAAAAAAATAAAAAGCTTTATTTAATTATTAACTATTAATAGCTTAATAAAATAATAATTAAAAATAAAATACCTTTATTATTAATTATTAAAATTAAAAAAAGGTTATAAAGTATAAATTAGTTTATAGCCTTAGATTTTATAAAAGCTTATAAACTTATAAAAATAAAAAAAAAATATAAATAAATAACTGCCTTTAAAATAAAATATAAATTATTTAAATATTTAATTATATTATAAAAATTTATAAATATATTAATATTATTTTAAAAAAAAATTAACTTTATTCTTAAGAAATACTTAAATAACTTTATAATAGTTTATATTAATAATATTTTAATTTTCTTAAGAATATTAAAAAAATATAAAAAATATATTTATAAAATATTATAAAAACTATAAAATATTAAACTCTTTATTAACTTAAATAAATATTAGTTTTATATATAATAAATTAAATTTTTTAAATATATTATTATATTAAAAAAAGTTTAAATAAATTTAAATAAAATTATTATTATTTAAAATTAAAAACTTTTAAAAATATATAAAAGATTATAAAGTTTTTTAAAATTTATTAATTATTATTAAAGATTTATTTAAAAATATAGTAAAATTATAAAATTATTAATTAATATTATTTAACTTAAAAAAAATAAAAAAAATAAAAAAAAATAAAAAAATAAAAAATTATTTTAAATTAATAAAATAAAATTAATATTTTAAAAACTTAAGGATATTATTATAAATAAACTAATATTTATTATATATAACTTAAATAAATTTATTAAAATAAAAATAAATACTTTTAACTTTACTTTAAAAAAAACCTTAAAATAATAAAATAAAAATAAAAAACTTAAGTTAATAGCTTTTTTTTTAAAAAAACTATATAATTTAAAACTAAAGTATTTTATTTATAATAAAAAATTTTTAATAATTATTAAAGTATTTAAAAAATAGTAATATTATTATTTAAAAATAAAATATAAAATTAAAGTTTATATTAACTATTAAAATATATTTTACTTTATAACTATATAATAACTTTTTATATAATAAACTTATTATTTTAAGTTTTTAATAAACTTTAATTATAAAATTATTTATTATAAAAAAATAAAAAATAAAAGAGCTAATACTTTAAGCTAAAAAAAAAAATATTTTAAAGAAATTCTTAAGTTTAAAGTATAAATTCTATATAAAAATAATTAAAAAAATTATTAATAAATTAAAATTAATACTTTATTTATTATAAAAAAATATAATTTTATTTTTAATAAAATTAAAAATTAAATTAAAAATTAATAATTAAAATAATTCTTTAAGGAAATAACTATAATTAATAAACTTTTAAAATAAAGTAAATAAATCTAAGTATTAAAAAAATTATAAATAAAAATAATATAAAATATTTATTATAGTATAATTATAGTAATATATTAAAGTATATAAACTATTTATAATTATATATTATATTATTATTATTTTAAAAAATTTAAATAAAAAATTAAAAAAGTTATTAAAAAATATAATATATATAAAAAAATAAAAAATAAATAATATTAATTATATAAAAAATTATAATTTATTTTAATTTTTAAATAAAATTAATATACTATTATATTTAATTATATTATTAATTTACTAAAGTTAAAGAAATTATTAATTAATATAGTTTATAATAGTATTTTTATAATAATAAATAAACTTTTTAAATAAGTTTATTTTTTACTATATAAAAAATCTTATATTATAAAAAACTTAATATATTTTTATATATAATATATATTTATAAAATATAAATTATTAATAAAAATTATATTAAATAAAAAAAATACTTTTATTTTTAAATTTTAATAAAAATTAATAATTAAATTTAAAACTTATTATAAGTTAAATACTATATATTATTTATAAATAAATAGCTAAATAAAAAAAATAAATTAAATTATTAAAGTATACTTATAATACTATATTAACCTTATATAAGATAATTAAGTAAAAAAACTTTCTATAGTATAAAATTAATATAATAATTTTATTTTAAAATTTATAAAAGTTACTTTATTTTATGCTAACTATAGATTTATATTAAAAGCCTATAGACTATTTTATAATAGTTTAAATATAAAAAATACTTAAATATTAATTAAAGATATAATTAAATTATAAAAAGAATTTAAAAAATAACTTAAGTTTATTTAAAATTATATAAAATAATAAGCTAATTATATAAAAATTAAAGAATTAACCCTTTAAAAAAAAAATATAGCTTATTTATTATAGTATTTATATAATAAAAAGCTATTAAATATTAAAATAAATTAATTAAATAATAAACTAGATTTTAAAAAACTTAAATTATTTAAAATTTTAAAAAAAATTAAAAAAGTTAACTATAAGTTAAATTTATTTAATAATATAAAGTTAAAAATAGCTGTTTTTTATATTTTATTATTAAAAAAAACATTAGTAAATAAAAAAATAAATAAATTAATTATAAATAAAATTATTATTTAAAATAAAGAAAAAAAATATAAAATTAATAAAATAACTTATATATAAATAAATAAAAAAATAAATAAATAAAAATACTTTATAAAATAAAAAAAGTATAATTTATTTAAAGACTTATAGATTTTTAAAAAAGAATTTAAAAAAAATACCCAGGCAATTTTATAAAAATATTATTAATCTTTAAAAATAAAAATAATAATAGATTTAAGTTAAATATAGATTAATTAATAATATTAATAAATTAAAATAAACTAGTAAAATTAAGCATTGCTAAAGTAATTTAATAAATAGCCTTTATAGCCTCCCTTTTTTTATACTTAATATACTTTAATTTTTTTAAATTATTAATACTATAAAAAATAACTTATATTACTTTTTTCTTTTAATCTTTATATTACTTATAAAAATAAATAATTTTAGCTATTAAATATATTACTTTTTCTTTAATAGCTTTAACTTTATTATTTAATTAATTTTAGTAATAAGAAATTTATAATAATTACTAAATAATAAAAAAAGCCTTATAATAAAACTTATAATTTTTTATATATTTAAAATAATAATTTAAATCTTTTACTAAAGTAAAGTATTAAATACCTTTTTTTTTATATAAATAATAAAGCTTTATTTTAATAAAATAAAAAAAATAAATATAGTAAATGCTATACTTTTATTAATTTTCTTTTATTTTTAAAAATTAAGAATTTTAGATTTTTAAATATAGTAAAATATAATAAATATTAAAAAAAAAATATAAAAAAGGAAAATAATTTATTAAAGAAAAATATAAATACTTATATATTAAATAACTAAATCTTAAAGATAAAACTAATAAAGAAGGAGTATTATATTATAACTTAACTCTTATAGTTATAACTATAGGCCTATTAAATAAATATTATTAAATTAACTTAAGCCTAATGCATTAATTAATAATAAATTAATATAAATTATAGTTAATTTATTTTAATATATATTTAAGATTAATAGAAATTAATATTAATTTATTATAATTTAAAAATATTAATTAAATATATAAGTTTACTTTTTATATTTATTTAAATAACTTAAATAGCTAGTTATTAATATAGTTTTATATTTATAAATTAAAAAGCATTTTTAATCTTTATTAATAACTATTATTATAATATTATTATCTATAGGTTTTTTAACTTATTCTTTAATATAAACCTAAAGAATTTATTTTAGGTTTATCCTTTAAGAATTTACCCTATATTAACTAGCTAGTATATAGTTTATTATATATAAATAAATAAAAAAATAAATAAATAAAAATATTTTATAAAATAAAAAAAATATAATTTATTTAAAGATTTATAGGTTTTTAAAAAAAAACTTAAAAAAAATACTTAAGTAATTTTATAAATATATTATTAGTTTTTAAAAATAAAAATAATAATAGATTTAAATTAAATATAGATTAATTAATAATATTAATAAATTAAAATAGGCCAGCAGAATTAAGCATTAATATAACAGCCTAATAAACAGCAGCCTCTGCTTTTTTATACTTAATATAATTTAATTCCTTTAAGTTTATAATACCCTATAAAACCATATATTTTATTTTTTTATACTATATTTTCTTTTATTTATAAAAACGCTTAACTTTTATATTAATATATTAATACTTTTCTTTAGCCTCTTTAAGTTTATTTTTTAAATAAAAATAATATATAGTAATATACTTTAATTACTTTAAAAATAAACCTTAAATATTATAATATAATTAATTTAACTTAATATACTTTAAGCAGTAAAAAGAATTAATAAAAAATAATAAATATTTTTAATAACCTTTAAAAATATAAAAAAAATAATATTTATTTATTTTATTAATATTAGTAATAACTAATTTAAATAAAGACTTATAATATATAGTTTTAAAATAAATTAATTTTAAAATCTTATCTAATATAATAAAGTTAGTTAAAGAAACTAAAAACTATTAGTAAAAGAATTAAAAAATAACTATATTTACTAAATAAAGAATATATTATTTATATTAAAATTTATAAAGGTCTTAAAGATAAAACTAATAGAAAGAGAGTATTATATTATAACCTGCCTTTTATAGTTATAATAATAAGCCTATAAGGTAAGTTAAACTAGATTAATATAAGACTGACTTATTAATTATAATAGAATTATTAAATTATTATAATAATTTAATAATCTATAAGTAAATTATTAATTTTATAAAATAATTTATAATAAATTATTAAAATCTATAAATAATCTAGCTTAATTAATTAAATATATAAGTTTACTTCTTATGCTTATTTAAATAACTTAAATAGCTAGTTATTAATATAATTTTATATTTATAAATTAAAAAGCACTTTTAATCTTTATTAATAACTATTATTATAATATTATTGCCTATAGGTTTCTTAACCTATCCGCCAACATAAACCTAAAGAACTTATTCTAGGTTTATCCCTTGGGAATCTACCCTATACTAACTATCTAGTGTACGGTTCGTCACAAAGAGCCACAGGGAGGAGGGCAAGAAGAGTAGAAGAAAACTTCATTTTGGTATTGTTGATAAAGGCAGTTGTTTGTACTCGAGGTGTAGTTGTTGATGTAAGAGATACTAAAACCTATTATCGAAGGAGGAAACAAGGATGCTTTATATATAGAAGTTAACTAATAAGTTATATTGATATATTTTAATAAATGTCTCATTTCAATAGACAGTACTGTGTATTCAAATACATTCAGCCTGTGCATTAGATCAAACTTTGGCCTGTGCGATTTAGTAAATTATGGTCTGTGCTTGTAATTCACTCACAATCCCTTATGTAAATCTATGTATACACTGCATACCCACATTAAACAAACAACAGCGAGAGAGGTAGAGAGACTAGCATAATACATGCAAAGACAACACAAAAAAACATCTACACTTTCATCAAGAACAAGGGAACCACTTGTGGACTCAGCACGCAAACTAACACACTCAATTGAATCGGTGACTACATGTAGCTTGCTCTGCTACTGGCTGTAGAGACCACGGAACAAGAAGACATCAAGGAGCCATTTAATTCACGAAGACATTGGTCCTGAAGGAAGGAGACCATTGTGGTAGCTAGAGGTCACTATACGGAGGATATTTGCTGCTTTCTTCTCTCTATTAGAAGTAAAGCGATTCTTGGGCTTGTAGATATAATCTATGCAAAACTAGCTGCTTGAGTTGGCATTTGTTAATTCTACCTAGCTCCCAAGTCAAACACTCAATATTTATATATATTCCTCAATAAAAAATACGGTGGAATCTCCAAATAGAGCAGGTGTGTTTAATATAACTGTATTTAAATAAATTAATGCATTTAATTTACTTAATTTCCTTTCCTAATAGCTAAGGAATCACAGACTATTTTTGCATATGATACGGCCCTGTCTCTGGGTCACAAAAGAATATACCCCTGCACGAACATTTATTTTCACAGTTTCCACTACCCTTGTCTGCAATGCACGAATACTAGAGTAAAGGTATTAATATCTCTCTTTAAATAGTTGTTTTTTAAACTGGAGGAAAGTAAAATAGAATAAAATAAGTATAACTTACATATTTAGACCAGCAATTGTAATTATATCCACTAATAAATGGATTATATCCTATAGATAACGGAGAAGGAGCCACAGGAGCAGCAAGAGCTACAGGGAGGAGGCAAAGAATAACAGAACTCTTCATCTTTAGTTGTTGGCAGATATTGCTATTGAGTTATTTATGTAAATAATAGAGCTTGGGTAAGAGAGTTTATTATATTTGGAGAGTTTGGTGTTGATATTTCAGGGAAATGGGTGTTTTTCTTGAGAGAACATAAGGAGGACTTGGAAGGTAATTATATTATTAGGAGAAAGTGTTTTAAATGACATCATATGGGATTTTCATTAAAGCAACATATACTTCTGTATACATATGTACATGTTAACGTCTATATCTATTACTTTAGGCAGTTGATATCTAGTATACTGTAGTGCTGTACTACAGAAAGATTGTATAGTAATTTAAGTATTGTAAGTGGGGATATGCAGATCAATACACTAAAGGAATGGATAATAAAAAAGGAATTAATTTATATACTTATATTTACTTACTACATATGTATGTATTAATACAGTACTTATAAAATCTAGGCTTATGTATTTACTGCATTAGTATTATATTAACTGCTAACAACATTTTCGACTATAATATTTCATTACCGCTCCTTTCTTTTATTCTATAACTTAATAACTATGTACCTTTTCTGCTCTTAAGTTTCTCCAGTAGTATAGTAGACATATAAACAGGAAGAGGTAAGCTAGCATTCTAAGAGCGTAGGTTGGCGACAAACAAAAAGCCTACGCTAGCATAAGGTCTTGCAAGCCTTAAGGCAAAAGTCCTAGGGAGTTATAAAGCGTCTATTAGTAATTGATTTTTTGTATCTCATAGGGTGAAACAGAAAATATAATTTCTTTTGGACATACTCGGTTTGTAATAGCGCACTGCCAGGCGCAGTTACTAAAGAGGGGATAATCGTCGCACCTCTGCATACATTGTTGGAAGACGGCGGTGCTACATTCGCTGCAGCACTGCTGATTGGAAGCAAGAGCCAGCAGCAAAAGTGCGAAGACAATAAACTTCATACTGGGTGGTTAGGTCTTTGACGAGTTTGTTTGCTTGAATTACATATGTAAATGATTCTCTAAGTATTGTTCTATGGGGGTTTGCATAGAATCCGGTATTTGAGCTACTTTTATGTGGATATTTTAAAAAATACTGTCCCTGCATTTACATGAATGAAAATAGACTTGTATTCTATTTCAATGGATTCTATTCATAAAGAGCGAAGACTGCAGTGTGGTTTAAGCGTAGTGGATTAAGTTAGAATAACTGATGTTGGTTATGGATGTATTTATTTAGGGCCAGAGAACAGTATTAATGCATGTAATAAATTCACTCATTAACTTCTATAAAAATCCCTGGTCTCTCCTATATTATATAACATCTCTTTTACTTTCTTTCACACACTTACTTCAAACTATTGCTGAAAATGAAATTTTCTATCCTTCTAGCTCTCCTCCCTGTGGCTCTTGCCACCCCTATTGCTGTTGCCTCCCCTGAGGCCCCTGCTTCTGATATCGCTGCCAGAGACGCCTGTGCTGAATACGTAAGTTGGTTTTGTTGCTTTTAAAGAGTGAAATGGGAGACTTTTGACACTTGGACTTTAGAATGCCTGCGTTGAACAAATAGTTCTCGCCAGTTGAAGAGTCAGGTGGTGCAAACTGCGCGAATATGTATTCGTGTGCCGACACGCCTGATCCATGCTATGGACCATGAGGAACACACCTGGTCCAGAACCAAACATATGTTCGAAATATGTCTTATGCTTATCCTGGTATGTTTCATTATCTGATGTCTGAAGGTATAAATACTCCTAATTACGGCGCTCTTATGCTGGTTCCCATTGCATAAGCTCTTGATGCCCGCTCAAATCGTTCATAGTGGTGAGCAAAGCTGCTGCGCCAATCAAGGCCACCTAGTTTGATCGTAGTCAACAGGATCGTTCGAGGCACCTCGTTTAAGGTGTTCTTTCTATATCGCAAAAGTGGTCAGCTATTCTGTTAAGCTCGCTTTAACGTTGGTATTTTATCCTATTAATACGAGCAAAGCTGGAATAAGCTCTTCTCCGGTTGCCACCTTCGCAAATCTGCTTCGCAGCTTTGCTCAAATATGGCCATCAACATTGTTACAACCTAGTCCACTATAGCAGCTAGATCCCTTTCAAGCAGCTGGCGCAGTACAGTAATTGCTACAATTGCGACTATTGGCCTAATATTTTGCCTTGTTTGGCTTAACGGTAAAACGGATCGTTACAAACATGTTTTTTAGTTGGTTGCAGCTCCCTAGCGTCGCCAATGCTTTCATAACAGCGTGAAATAGATGGATTATCTCTGGCCTCTTCTCTTTCTGTAGCTCTACGGCTCTAAAAAATTATATCCACAAGGAACAGCATTGAAGCTGAAGAATTTGTCTAACGTATTCTTTCCACGCTTTGCAAGTTCCGCCCCCAAAAAGTGGAATCGTCATAGTCTATCGTGGCCGTAGGGGCGAGCAGGGTGGTGACGAGCGGATGCGAATGAAGGTAATCTCATCTTAGTCTCCTCAATAATTGGTACATCTTTTGATAGGCAATTAATGGGGGGAAGAAGAAAAAAGAAAAAGAAAGGTGGTTCGGATATTTCCTGTATTACCGGGGTATGTCGTGATTGGTGAAGCATACTGGGAAGAAGTGACAATAGAATAGTGAGTCCGATAGCAAGGGGGATTTTCAACACAATAAAGTAGCTAAAGCTAAAGGATCTGTTTAGGTATTATACAAGAAGAGAGAAACAGCCCCTAAGGTACATATTATCTTATATGTGCGTGAGCGTTTGCCAAGTGGCAGTAGCGCAGAACGGTGAATGGCCTTCAAAAGTGATGAAAAGGTCAGCCTGAAATGCAAGTCAACGATGCAGTAATTCACTAAGCTCTCATGTCACATTCAACTCACCTGCAATCCCAGTTCTGCTCTCGCTTCGATAGTTATTTCCAGAAGCTAGAAACAAAAAAGTTGTGATATGTTGCCTTGCGTTTTCTATCGACTGCCTTGGCGGTATCACGCTCTCTACTATCATCACCACAAGTGCTCAGAACTTCCATACTTGTCAACCCGTCAACCCGTCCATTTTTTCTCATATCTCTGATGGATTGCGTTCTGCGTCAACAGCACGATGGTACGACGGAAGCTGCCCCACCAGGGTACATGGTTGCTGACGATATAAATGACAACGAAGGAGACAGAGGCAGATTATTTGCGTGCCCTGAGATTGGCTGTGATGGGTTCACCTTCGACACCATCAATGAGTGCCACATCCACTTAAAAGATTGGCATAATCCCCCATATTCTTGCTCAGAGTGTGAAGCGAGTTTCGCAGCAATGCCGGCGCTCAAAAGGCATTTTAAAAATACCGGCCATTATAATTGGATCTGCCAGGAGGAATTGTGCGAAATGAAAGGCATCTTATTTGCGAATCGATCTGAGTTTGTCGCTCATGCCTTGCGCGCCGGCGGCCATGACCGCTTATTTCCAACCGAAGGGCTCAATAGCCCTGTGTCACCAAAAAGACTCAACTATGCTGAGGTAATACATTGTGAAGATACTACTTCTGAGTCTTCGGAGGAAGAGGCGTATCAATGTCCCGAGCCATCCTGCCGGAGGTACCAACAGCTTTTTCACTCTGAGAACGAATTCAGCAGACATGAAGAGTCGCACGCGCACGTCAACGCTGTCAAGTATTCAGAGGATCTTCGAGAATCTGGAAAATCTACGGAGGATATTACGGCAGAACAAGAAGCAGCGAGAGAGTTTCGGTGTACCACCCAGGGCTGTTCGTCATTTGGAGAAAAGCTGAAGACGAGCCAAAGTTTTTATCGACATGTCCACACAGCAAAGCATGTGTACCCATTTCTCAGTTCAGTATCTGATCCAACATCACCGACAGCGGAAATTCGACAACATTTTCATCAGCTTAATCTTGCATGCGACGAACCTGAGTGCCCGAGGTATGAGCACCGTTTCGCAAACTATGTGAACTTGACGAAGCATAAGCAGTCAGTTCCTCATCTGAAGGCTGTTTCATATGGCCAATCGAAGAAAAATGCAGCTCATTCTGATAATATAGCTACCCATATCTTGGAGGAATCACAATCTGCGGTCACAGCAGCGGTTCCTTCAACGCCAGTGAGATGGAGTTCCTATTCTTTTGCACCGATTACTCCTACAACAAATACGACTACACGAATTGCCGAGTTGCCGGATGCGGTAACTCCTACTAGGCGTTCGATTCGGAATATTTCTCCATTGACGCCACCGCCGCCATCCACATCATCATCATCATCATCATCATCATCATCATCATCATCATCATCATGGAGGGAAGAGAGCTTAATGAAGAAGAACGGAGAGCTCGAAAATGAAGTCCAGCATCTGAAAAACAAAATTGAAAGGTTGAGAACAGCTTACAAGGAGCAAATAAGCTCTCTTTTCCAAGCGTTAGGAGAAAAGCAAGCTCGAGAATTGTAGGGCTTTGGTGTCTCTTGCATATACGAGGATCAGTCTGGTAGAGTGGATTATTGAACGAGCTGTTACCATTTGAGCGAACGATTGTGCTGGCTGACAGAAAGATGAAATAAGCATTGCTGACTGGTGGATTTTATACACAGCAGTTCTGAATTAGGCCAAGAATGACACTATGCGGCTGATGAATGTAGGTATGGAACTGGTGGCTGAGCATGGACTTAGTGTTTACGAACAGAGATTGATGAGTCTTCAATAGCAATTGCTAGCTACGTGTTTTGAGCCGGCTAGTAGATCAAATACAGGGTGTCAAGTACAATTCTCCTAGTATTCGATGTCATAATTGGTGAACTGTAATTACTTAGTTTCTAATCATATTCTTGAGGTGCATAGCATTCAATGATGCGCCAACTTCACTCTGCAGTCTATTGGATGCACGTACATCGAGACTGCTTAGATGTACATGCAAGACAGTTGACATACAATTTGTCCGCTGCATATACCCGCTCAATTCACCATTTCACACGAAACAGCTTTACTCAGACAGACTGGTCTCCCCAGATAGAACGGCGAAATACCCATGATGATTGCAACTACTAGCAGCAACTTTGCACTTCTACCAACTAAAAACGGTCTATAGGAAATAAGACGTAGTATTACAATGCAGCTCGTAAAAGCAGCCCAAGAGCCAGCTATGCCCAATCCGGGAACTCGATCCAATGACAACTGATGCTTTTGCGTTAGGAGTGCAGCCTCACGCTGAATTATCCCGTCTACTATAGCCCTCTTACACCATCGATTACACAGCCAGTCATCTTATCCATTCCGTGGCCTTGGCCGGTCCTGATGTCCGGCTCAGCTCCTTGGTAATACGTGACCATTTTCCTTGAATCTGCTGTGCAATATGGTAGCGGGGCCATTGAAGCGGAACAAACAATTGAACATGAAACCCCTGTAACGCCGCTTTTTAGGTTCTCGCTGTGAATAAACAGGCAATAGTGCTGGTCCACTTCGTGTCTCCTCAGAGCAGGTAAGAAAATGCTTGTATATACGACTTGTTTTGTCGTTTCTTCCACCAATCACTACTGATTGCTTACATAACGGCTCACTTCTAAACAAAGACTAGGTATTCTGCATCCTCCACGACGCTGTACAAAAGCGAGGCGGATCGCCGGCACTGTGCTGAGCCAAGTAGCGCTAGCCTCGTCAGGGGTTGAATCTTAAGACCTTCCCAGCTTGTATAGCTCAAACGACGGCACCAGAAGTCTAGGCTTCGTATAGGTGGAATATTCCATCAGCTCCGCTGGCTCGCTGGAGCTGGATCAAGGGCAGCTTACAAGTATGGCATACATGTTGACGTACGTGATGCTGGGTCAGGGTTGTTTTTGTATATAAGACGACCCGGATCAGCGGCTGATCTTGTCCTATCTGCATCATTCTCACAGCCGGCTTCAAGACTCCAAACCGTTGCTACAGCTCGCTCCAACGCCGCATCACCCTTCAAAATGCTTGTCAAGAGTGTCCTCGCCAGCCTTTCGGCCGCCACCATGGCATTGGCCGCCACTCCCCTTGAGAGCGGCAACTGGGTCGCCTTCACTCCCGGCTTCCAGCTGCAGACCTGCGCCGGCGGCAGCGCCAGCGGCAACACCTTCAGCATTCCTACGAGCCCCAACGGCAGCACCTCAGGTTCTGGCTGTTCCAATGGCCACCTGCGTGCCGAGAACCGCTACACCGACGATTATACCTCCGGTGTCCACCAGTTCGCCGGTACCTTCAAGATCAACTCCTTTGGCGGCAACCGCGTTGCCATCAAGCAGACCTTCAATGGCAGCACCGGCCCCTACTTCATCCTGGGCGTTCAGAGTGACGGCACCCTGTACAGCGTCGAGGGCGGTGCCGTTCTGGCTTCCGGCGTTGCCAAGGTTGGCTCAAGCATCACCATCAACACCGTCCACAATGCGGACATTCACAGCTTCAGAGTCTACGTCAACGGCGCGTTGGCTTTCCGTGATGACAATGCTCCCTCCGGAAGCTTCTACGACAAGATTGGTGCTTACACCACTGACAGCGGCACTGGCCCTCTGAGCATCACCTGGTCTGATGTTGGCTTCTGGACTCGCCAGTAAGCGATGAACTTATAGACCGTTGTTAGGGGGAGGGAGATACTCTTGAGAGTGAATTTTCTTTGTATATCTGTTGAAAAATCTGTACATGCACTATTTAAGCGGGATGATAATATCTGGCTTCATGTGCTTATTCCGTATATAAACGACTTGATGATTTAGCAGTCAATTATGAATTCATGTTCTAAACTTATCCCAACTACCTACATCTTCGCGCCTCCCTCACTCATTTAGGATGCTGTTTGTATTCATAATGTAATTCTCCGGCCGGCAGGGATTCTATGCAAGATGTCTGATTCCATCCAGACCCATAAACGTGCTTGCGGTTCAAAACCAAACAAACTCGTACGAGATGAGGCGTTCGGCCGGCAACTCCGTACGCTATGCTGCATCTGAGCGGACGCTGCTTAAAGGAGCTAGTTACATGAATGGAGTAGTTGAAACAGGCATTGCTGGAGCGGACATGAACTAGTGCTGTGCTTTTTTGGTTCGAGCTATTAATAGCTTCCGGTAAAGGGCCACTGCTACAAGCCAGAGGAGCATATACTGTGGTGTGTTAGTCTGCCTTGCGAGGATTGCCCCATTAGGGATCTGGCGATTATTCTGAGGAGGAGAAAGCCTTGGTCTCTGTACAGACTTTCTGCCGACTTCCATGGAGAGTAGCAGACCCAAATCTGGTAGATGCAGGGCTTCCAATGGGATACTACAGGTCGAAGCTGAACAAATCCATCACGCTGCTATATACATGTATGCTCGTCTTGGCTGTTGTTTGCTAACAGCTCTCATATTCCGTGAATCCCTACTGTAATGCCGCACCGACCGCTTTCAAAAATTCTCTTTCTTTCGGTTTTGCGGCAACTGGAAGTGGGGTTTGATGGCAGCAGGCAGGTTCCTATACATTATCGGCTTCTTATAAAACTTTAGTGGTTGCCGGTTATGTAAATGCCTCTTCTTGGGGGGCTACCGAGTTGGGTGCTTGCGGGATCGATGCTGTAAATTGCAAATGGCGAGACACGGACTTGAGATTTTTTTTTAAGCGGTTTATGTCATCACATCTACATAAATGTGATCTTTTAGTCTTAAAAGTAACCGTCCATCTCTGCAATAGTGCTATTTTTTCGGGATACAATCGACATTGACTTAGTCTCGGTCGTAGTTGGCAAAGCTGCAACAGTAATTTATCGTCTAGATATTCACATGAGACAAAATTATATATTTATGAAGTTTGAGCTAATTATTAAGACACTTATCGCATCGTCAAAACTTACTGACAATGTTATTAAAAAAGCCATTCTCGAATGTGTAATCGCGCGTCCCCCAATTTGAACAGCATCTTGAGGCGCTGGGCGAGATTTTGAAAGCCTACAAGTTCAGCGTACAAAAGTGACCGAGGAAGAACAGTCCTCCTCCGTCCAATGAGCAACGACGGAAGAGTTTCATAACGAACAAACTCTAAAAAACGAGGTAAGAAAAGGCAAGATGATTTGAAAGGTAGTGTAGAGAGTGTACATGTATATAGAGAATCGGGTGATATGTCATGGAATAGACTCGATAGGTATATGGAATGCCCTTCAGATGACAGCAGTAACGGAAATATACTTCGACTTTAAAGATATTATAATATCTAAACCTATAGAAGTAGAGTTAATTGCTTTGAATTGGCCAAGTCGAATGCACCTGGATAATCTATTTTGACGTACAAGCACACATAAACTGTAGGGGATTAAATTCTGCTGGGCTCTAAAAGACGGTCCGGTGTTTAGCGCACGTGTGCAGCCTCTACCTACCAGGCCCCTCTGTCTGGCCTGCCGGCAGAGTACAGGGTACTTCAGCTAATGCTGCTAAAGCGCGTAGATCAGAGGTCCGGGCTACCCCACTGCTTTCACCGCCCAGCATTCGATTCGCTGGGCATCATCACCAGAACGACGACCTTGTCCTGCCCTTGTCTCGTTCTGTGCTGGCATCGCCAAAAAATCCACCACAAATCTCCCCGCAGCTTGTGATCGGACCCTCCCCGCGCCTCAGAGGCTTCTGCCCTCATATTTTCGTCTCACCGGACAGAGATGACTCGGCCGTCGCCATGGATTTCGTGAGCAGCCCATGATCAGGGGGAGACCCCTAAAGCTGAGCTTGAGCGGATAAACGAGATCGCAGTGTCTAACCCGTCTGTGCCTCTGCAGTGGTCGCGCTTGTTAAGCCCTCTCTCCTCCGGGAGCTCCCGTCAGGAACAGGCAAAGGATCCTGCCAAGCGTCTTCATCGCTTCGAGAAGGAGTACGCCGGATTGCTGGTGAGTTAGTTCTGTGTCTGCTGCGATGCTCAGGCCAACAGCACATATATATGTGTGTGTGTACCCATCCTTGGGCCGGCCATGCTAACGCGACCGTGTCCCCCTCCTTTAGTCTATCTGGCGCAAATCTACCAACCTGTCCCAAGACATCGACGCCGCCGAAACGGTCGAGATTAGGCTCCAAGAGCTTACCAATATCCTCAGCGACGAAAGCCGCCGGCCGCTGCCGCACCCGTGTATCCAGTATGCCTCTATCAAGCAGATATACGTGCCCATCGGGAAGATTGCGACGTCGTCCTACAACGAATGGATCATAAAAGAGGCTGTCCTCTTCTTTGCAACCCTAATTGAGAGCGAAGAAGAGGCATTTGTCGAGAACCATACCTTCTCTGCTAGTCTAACAAACCTGCTGGTGCGCATTACTGGCGTCAACAGTGCTCGTCTCGGGCTGGATACCGAGTCACGAGTAGTGGAGCTGGCGTTCAACATCACCACCAAGATACGTTTAGACCCTGAGATCTTGCCTGCTTGGTTTAAGACGCAGCAGGACGTCAACCGCCCGAGCGACAGGGCCGCCAGTGTCCGGGACAAGTTCGCTGGCCGAACCAAGAGGGCCGATTTCCCCCTCTTTTATATCCTGATGGACTACATCCACCACGAAGGCAAGGTCGGTGACTTTGCGCGTACGGGGCTTCTATACATCATCGAGGCCGCTTCGAGCTCGGAATCGCTGGAGCAATGGATCGTCGAGAGTGACCTGTCGACTCTCATGGCCACTGGACTGGGGGCTCTATACAGCCAGTTGAGTCGAAAGCTTGTTATAGACCACCTGCCGAATAATCTGCCGCCCATCCTCGCCCTCTCCGACTACCAACACCCAACATCAAACTACGAAATTGTTAGCTCTTGCTCTGGAGAGTTCCAATCCCATCTAGAGACCTTTTTGTCACACCTCCTCTTTTGGCAGGATGTCTTGAACCACTGCAAATCTGTGGAGGTTAAATCGACGCTCCTTGAACATTTCCAGGTTATTTTCTTACAGCAGCTTTTGTAAGATTCCATGAGTGTTCATATGGCAGTTGTGCGTATGCTAACGTCAGCCAAACCCTAGATACCCATCATTGCTTGAGTCTTCCGATATAGACGGAGGCTCATCCGTTGCAGTTTTGACCTATCTTCGTCGTATCATAGAATCTCTAGATCACCCTGACATGATCAACCTCATTCTCCACTACCTGCTGGCTTTGCCTGAAACTGTCACTTCGAATAGCCCCCTTCAGGGACTGCCATAAGCGCTGCTCGGCAGCGCAAATCCATGGATCTTGCTACGATGATGGCGGAGAAACCCGACACAACCGCTACTCCGCTGCTTTTCAATTTAGTCGACCTTATTCTGGCTTGTCTTCGATCGCGCAACCAGCAAACAATTTATGTCACCCTTCAGCTGGTATCAGCCATCGTGAAAAGGCACCATCGATATGCAGTCCTCACCCTCCTCCAGACCGACATGTTTCCCAGCAACAATATTAACCGAACTGTGGGCGCCCACGAGCAAGAAATTGAGTATCTGATGGCCCTAGCAGAGACTATTGGAGGACGAGACGACTTTGATGAGACCTACGAGAGCATTTTGAAAGATACCATGGCTCGGCTTGAGAGTCACCCGTGCTCTTTGAGATTGGTTGCCCCCAGATTGTCACAGCACAACCACAAGCTACCTACAATTCCAGACAGTCTCCCCGGCGCGCCCAAAGATGTTAGAGAACACACGCTCCGCAGCGATGATCTTTTGCTCAATTCTATACTCGACTTGATGGAAAACTTCTTCATGAACCCAGTAGAGACGAATTTGTCAGTCACTGATACCATAGTTGACATGGCAATATGCGGCTACATGAGTATCGAGGGTTGGCTTGCGCGAAATCCCAAGAGCTACACCTACGTCGGGGACGAGCAACAGCCAGGACCCGAAAAAGGGGTGGAAACTAAATCACAGCAAGATGGAGAAGGGGAGGAAGAGGCGGAGACGGAGACGGAGAAGGGAGAAGACGCCGAGACTGAACCCGGTAACAAGTCACTGGCTGACGAACTTGGTTCGCAAGACGGTGATTCTTCGGATGGCGGTTTCTCGGCATTCACAGATGATACGGAAGCAGAGAGGTTGGAATCAATGGAAAAGTGCAGGCGCCGACCAAAATGGACTCAGCAATCTCTTCCTCGTATTCTCATTGTGTTGAAGCGTCTCTGCGACCAGGTCGAGGCTTTCAAGCAGACGATACCTCGGTTTGATGAGCTTCTTCAACAGCGACGAGAAGCTTTCCAGACGGCGAATGCGATTATGGACAACCCCCCAGCCCCAGTTCAGCCTCGCACGCCAGAACGGCCGAGTTCCACCCTTGATGAGGTTATCCGATCAGTGTCTCCGTCACGTCCAACTGGCCTTGAGGGCTTTGCTCAGCGGCTGCTGTCGGAGCTCTCAACTCCAAGCCGCTCTGTAACGCCCAGAGGACGCAAGAATAGCACTCGGACGTCCGGTGCATCGACACCTGGTTATAACGTGTCGGATTTGCTCTCTCCTAGCCCTTTCCCCAATACTTCCAAGCCGCTGCCTGACCCCACTAGAAATGTCCTCAACCGGAGCTTGTCGCCGTCAAGTGCTCAGCGCGAAGCCAGCGGGAGGCGAGAAAGTCGGCACAGCCCAGCAAACATTCAGCCAGCAGAATTTACCGCCATGGATCAAAGCATCTTAGCTCGGCGGGTAGCCTTGCCGGGCGAGCAAGTCAAGCTCATGTCCTTGGACTTGGAGAGAAAGCCGACACATGATGCACCCGAGTCTTTGTTCTCTGGAGATGAACTGGCTAGTCTAGATGGAGACGATAGCAGTGCGGACCGGAGCGAAGTTACCACCGAGCCGACTGTGACGACGGAGACGACAGACAATGCCGAGCCAACGAGTCCGACGAGTGATGAAAACATGGTGTCGGTATCGCACGTCATTACCAACGTACTGATATACCAAGCGTTCCTTTTGGAGCTGGCTAGCTTGATGCAAGTTCGGGCTGGGCTGTTCAACGAGGTACGCTTTGTTTAATTTGATGCAAAGTCAGAGATGCTGTCACTTGATGAAGGATTTTTTTTTCCCGGGGAATGCAAGAACAAAATCACATGCGGGGAGTTATTCGGGACTGGATGCGTTCTCCATTCTTCGCGGCACCAGAGCCGGGTGGATGGAGGGCGTCGCTGTAGTACGATCAAGAAATGTTGCATATTGTATAAAGCTGCATCGTGCGAGAAGAGAGGTGCCTTTTTAGAGAATAGCATGATGAGAGTGGGCTGTGGAAAATATTGTCTGTGTGAGAGAGTGCGTGCGTGCGTGTGTGCGTGTGTGTGTGTGGCTTGCTTTGCTTCCTATCTGTGTGTCCAATTGCTGCTCGATCTTTCATACCCTGATCACATATTACCCCAGCCATTTATGGATAGCAAGAAGAGGTCGGAGATGGCAATTCACCCGACGGGTTTATTTGCACGAGTTTATGACATGACGTGTATGCGCCTTGTGGCATGTATGTATGTACGTGAAGAAAAGAGTAGATTCCACAAATTGACCTGGCCTTGGAAAGGGCCTAAAGAAACTAATTGGAGGGGCGTGTTTATTTGACCTTTTGCGTAGCGTGTAACCTATTAGGATGAGCTGCATGGGAGCAGTGCTTGCTGCATGGCCAGTCCCAGTGAAATCTTGACAAGATGGAGACGGCGGGGTCGTTTATGAAGCATTCTATAATGACCATAAAGGAACAGGTATGTTACTAATACGCAGAACTTATGGCTTCACCCATAGAAAGGTGAGCTAACGGGGTATAGACAGAATAATGGATATTCCGTTAAGACACCCGAGATGCTCTTGGGGAACTTCGTTAACAGTACATGGTGGAGAATGTTGTATGAAGTTTAGAAAATCAGAACGAACAAGTCCGATTACTAGTCTTGATGAAAGACTTATAAAAAGAACTCTCCCTATCGCTTTGCATATTGCTATTACGTACGACACAGCGATGATGCGACCCATATTTCAATTCAAGACAGAGATACCATTTACAAAGAAGTCATGCGTATAAAGCGAATACATGCTGCGCGAACTAGGTATCGTGCGGCTCTATACGATATTTACCTTACTTGTCTCTAATTTGGCCAGCTATATGGACATTTTCTTGAACTCGCCTATCCAGATGGTTGGTTTTTTTATACTAATATCTTCTAACAGACCTACGCACAGAACAGCTTATAAGAGCAACTTTTTTCATAGCAGCAACACCCTCCATAGAGGCAGAGTGAAAAATCCATCGATTTGGCATTTCAATACTCAGTCGCTCAGAAACTCGTAGTTAGCTTCGACTGATCTAGTAGGTGCTGAGCTGCCACAGTTTTGCGCACCGAGCAGGCGCAAAATCCATCTACATGAAGGTGATGGCGTTTTAGGACCACAATTTTTTTTTTCAGAGCGGATTTTTCGTCGGCAAGAGGACGCCGTCTTGGTCGTCTCTGCTGAGGGAGAGCATTTGATCTAGCCATCTTTAGATGGAGACGCTGCAGTTGCAAGCACTTTTGTTGTGGTGGTGGACTTTTGTTATCGAAGGATTGTACTATTCCGTTGCTGAACAAATCGCTCATGGAGACAGCGATGGAAAAAGCTGTCGGATACCACATTATCATGCTCACAAAACGGTCGAAGCTCTCAGAATCAGCCACTGTATAGGCTTGCATGTGAGATTAGCTACTGCGGGTTCTGCAAGGGAACAATGAATGTGAACGATGGGGAGATGTAGCCGTTAAGGATAGGCACCTCCTTTGCGGTATATGCCACTGTATAAGTAGGCCCCTCAACAGTTGTACGAAGCATGGTTTATCTTTGAGTAAGATGAGGCTGTCACTGCTCATGCTAACACAGGCTTTGATCAGACTGCTTGTACTGATGATTTTGGTGCTACGATGACTTGTATTTACAAAGTCTTGGGAGAAAAAGAGAGAAAGGAAGTCAGTCACGGAGAGAGAGAGAGCAAGGTAGCGGCTGAAATAAGATACAGGTACGACAGGCTGAAATTGAGACAAGACAAGACAAGATGAGACGAGACTGGTTTGATGTAAGACGTGTGACATGACGGATGGCAGAGACATACGAACGGTAGGCTTAATGTCTAGTAATACCGCGAGTAGAGGCTAATGAGGATATGCATTGAACAGCCTTTTTCACCAATGGAAAAAGAGTAATATGGGAGAGTTAGGGGGAGGGAGCGAGAGTGATATAGTACAGCCTATGCTTAAACCTATCGCCACATATCCGCGTATGTAAGGGAGTCTTTAGTCTGTTTTCATGATTCGGATCATCAGTTCCGGCAGTTAGATATCTGGCATACTACTGTACAAGTATGCATACTCTTTCATCTCCAAGGATTAGGCTTGCTTATACTAGTAGGTAGTATGTAGTACTACCTGTGGTATATGAAGTTGCCAGCTGGCTTGATCCCCTGGTGGCGTTTGTGGCGTAAGTTGCTAATTACATTACATGCATTCAATTAAAAAAAAAAATAAATAAAAAGAAGAAGAAGAAGAAAAATGTAAGTTGCTCCCACGTCCAGTCAAATGGCGCCAAGTTTCTGCCGTGTCACGCTCTCAGCTCAAGTCGACAACTTTGAAGCAGCAGAGCATATTGGGCGATATTCTGTTATACTACTTTCTTTTGGTGCTCCTAACAACCTGGCAATTCTTCTTCTACACTCTGGAAAGTCAGTTCCCCCTCTCTTTCTGTACCTGAACCAAAACAAAAATTAAGACGCCGTTACCGTCCGCGGGGGGTTAAGTATCCATCTTTAGCCAGTGGAAAAAAAAAAATTGGCTCCCGGCCATTACCAGCAACGGCTAGTTCACAACAAATCAGAGCCAGAATGAAAAAAATAGCTGCGAGCTGCTCGTTTGGACTGGAGCTATTGGGGCACGTCAGCTTATGGGTTGCCTCGGCCCCAGCCAATCACCGCGTCCGGCGGTGCCTCGTTGGTCGGATCCTCAGTGTTCTAGACGTGGCTGAAGGGCCCGTTGTGGCATATTGAACCGGGGAGGGTTCCCCACGTCCGGCGCTTGACACGAGAAGGGGAAGTGGTAGGTAAAAGTGCCAAGTGCTGCTACTGCACCATCTAGGCAAAAGAGAGGGACAGAGACAGAGAGAGAGAGAGAGAAAAGGGCCGCATGATGGCTCTAGGCTTCAATTTAGAGTTATGTTTTAGCCAGTTCTGCGTCTGCTTCCTGGAGAGGCGGGGAGGGGGGGCAGGCCAGTTGTATGTAGTAGTAGTCGTCGTATAAGCCAGTCACCACGTCCCTTTTCATCTCTAATTTGCCTCTTTGTGTCTTTTCCCACTGCCAAAATGCGCTGGTTGAATTCTTGCCGGCAGGCTAAGCAGGACGCCCGTCTTGGCGTCCAGGACGGACACAGCCTCGTGTCGACGCCGGGGAATCCTGTATAATACGAGCAGGATCCGTTAGTTTGGCGCAGCGCTAACACGATGATTCAAGACAGCTTAATCTCATTTTTATTGCTGGCCCTACTTTGTGACAAGGACGGAAGAGTGCCGTATCGCTGTTAGCTCCGTCGTTTCGCGTCTTTATTTCTCTCTCCCCCCTGTTCCCTTGCGTGAGCGCTTTTTTTCTTCTTCTTCTTGTGATTCTTTGTTTGTGTTTGTGTTGTTGACTCTTTTTCACTCGTTTTTTTTTTCTCTTATCTTTCTTGTTTTTATTGGAGAGTTGTTTTGTGTATCTAGAGCGGCAGCAGCAAAGTAAAACGAAGTAGACCAAAGGGAAGAAAGGGAGAGAGAGACAGACAGACAGAGGGAGCATCTGTCTTACAAAAGATGCCTCTCAGCGAAAAGGCAGACTCGTTTTCGCAGCTGCGCCAAATCATCGGCCATGTCTCGTCCCAGCGCCGATATCGAAACTATGCCGCCGCCGGCATCGCCCTGATCCTGCTGTCCATGGTCTGGCTGAGCGGCAACCTGAGCGGCAGCGACTCCAGCCAGAGATGGCTCGACGAGGCTGCAAGCAGGCGTGTGTCGCTGTGGCCGACCAAGAAGATCACCGGCACAAACCACACCCATCTGGTTCCTCCAAACATCTGGCAGATTGTGCTTCCCAAGACGCAGCCGTATCCGGGAGACCCAGATCACGTCCACGTGGATCCCAGACAGCTGGAAAATGCGGCCTCGTGGATTGCTACGAATCCCGGCTACCAGTAGTGAGCAAGACTCTAGCTTTGCGTGTTGTAGTAGTAGAAGGACATTGCAGTTGTGCTGACCCGTCTCTCTCCCGAAAACAGCTCGCTGGTAGGCCACAAGGACGGCAACGAGTTCATCAAGAGCCACTTTAGCCACAGTCCCAAGATCGCCGAGATATACCACAAGCTCACCAACGTGGGCATGAAGTCCGACATGCTGCGCTACCTCCTCCTCGACGCCTTTGGCGGCGTCTACACCGACACCGACACCCTCGCCATCAGGCCCATCGACGTCTGGATCCCCGAGCAGTTCCGCGACAAGGCCCGGCTGGTGGTGGGCATCGAGTTCGATCGCCGCGATGGCGGTCCCTGGGCCGATATCCCCCACTGGCTTCAGTTCTGCCAGTGGACCATTGCCGCGGCCCCGGGGCACCCCGTCTTCAAGAAGATGATTGATCGCGTGATATACTCGGTGGAGGACTTGTCCATCATCCATGGCGTGCCGGTCAACGAGCTGAAGCTGGGGAGCTTCGAGGTCATGAACTCGACGGGGCCGGCGGCCTGGACGGATGTTGTGTTTGAGCAGCTGCAAGAGTACAATCCCATCTTGAACGACACGCAGGATCTCTCCTTTATGGAGGAGCCGACGCTTATTGGAGACATCTTGATTCTCCCGATTGACGGGTTCGGCATGGGACAAGCTCATTCGGCCAGTACGAATGACGGGTCCATCCCAGAAGGTGCTATGATGAAGCATCTATTCACGGGATCCTGGAGAGAGGAGTGATTTTACGAGTTTTTTTTTTTTTTTTTTTTCCCTCTCCTCTCTCTTTTTTTTAATGGTTTCTATTCTGAGTATATATGAGAGCGTTTTTTGTTACTTTGGCTCATTTATGAAGGACTACTTTGGTAAGATGCACATATATACCTGTATAACGTGGTCGATATTTATGATTTGTTTATGAGGCTTCTGGGAGCATATGGCCTTTGGACGATTTGGGTATTTTCTTCATATGTAGATATTAGGGATTCAATGAAGCTCTCTTTTTTCTCTCTCTCTTAAAAAAAACCACCAAAAAAAAAGTGCTATTTTTGTCTTTACTTGGCAAATTTGACTCAACCACCACCCATAGTCGTGCAGGCAGTTGTATTACACCTTGTCACTGTTACATGCATGTGTTAGCCCTATGGCTCAGCGATTGCGGGACTGAACTGGCAAAGATCAGCAAGATTGCTGCTCCATACGGTAAGAGGACATGTTACCTTGCAAGATAGGCATACTTCCGGAGATTGGCTAAATAATCGTAGTTTAGCTTAAAATAAGCTTTTGTTCTGGGGTAATTTACAATATTGTCTGGGGCTGCATGGTTGTAAGGCGCGAATTGGCCTTTACCTGTACACATCTTAGCATCACAGCATCACAACACCCTTTTTTTCTGTATTAAAGTAAGTATGATGCAGGGTGTAGATAAATCATCATTTACAACTGTTTAACATCCACGATACCAGCAGCGTGCTCTTTTTTTTTTTTTTTTTTTTTTTAAGGAGCTGTTTACATTAGTGGACTGGACATTTTGACCTTCAAAGTCACAAGAAGGAATCCATCTGACAAGAAATACAACGAAGACTGCGATACATGTCTAGGAATATGTGTCTTTTCCGACTAATTCTAGTGTCATCACTATTCTGTGTACGAGAGTCTTTAGGAATTTCTAATTCTATGACCAAGGAACACATAAACAAACAAACAAAACCTCCCGGTGCTTCTAAATTCTAGTTGATTACATCTTGCATTTCAGTTATCCTCTTTATGTACTCACTGCATGCATCTTACACACAAACAAGGGACGAGAGGAATAGAGTGTCTAGGCTGTTCCGGACGGGAAGATTTAGTACATTAAATGCATCCAATTTTAATCCTGTCTCCTACTGACATATCTGCGGGGTCTATGACAAATATTTCGACAAAATCATGTGTACAATATATATAAACTGAAATTAGGACCCCCGGCCATGTTTGGTTGCACTGATCGAGAGAAGCAGATAGGAATACTACCCAATTCCATGCGCATCTCTTCTCTTTGTAATTAGACTATTTTGGCATTACAATCGCAGTTTGGTGTGCTTGTATGTGGATCACCAAATTCCAGACGCCTTCGGTCAACTACCGACCGCCGGATTTAGAACGAGTCCCAAGCTTAACAATGCACCAGATATGTGACATTCGCGCTGAGAAGTAGATCCCACGCCTCAAGAAATAAGGCAGCAGCACAGAGAGCAAACCACATAGCATCACCACAATCATCCCGCCAAGGAGCTATTTCCAGCGGACAACTCGGCATGTATGTCACCGCCCTCCTAGCTCAAGTCCAAGAAAGGCCACACAGGAACTCCATATGGCGAGACATCACAGACGTGCTTTGACGGGTGCGACCCACTCGCCGTATGAGATCGGGCCGTATTACCGCTCCAATGGCGTTTTAGAATTTTGTGCAAGGATTTGATGAGGAGCGCCAGGCAGAATGTGGATTTTACGCTTATGCGTGAGCTATACACATAGAAAACCACCTGGGCTATGAAAAATCTCGTGAGAGGTAATCAATTTTCAAACTTTGTGGAAGCTATATGAAGTAAACAAACCCGAGAGGCAGCTGACATGAATTCTACTCTTCTCTGCTCCCTCACGCCTGGAACCATATAGATATAAATCGTCTAGCTCTAGATAGATACCTGTGATTTTGACCTACTGTATGCCCAGCAAAGTCAGCAGTGAATGTCAGCTCGTCAAAAGAGTTCTTAATAAGTAGATACACTCCTTGTCATAAAACACTTCATATTCGATGCCGCGAGTACCAGTACTAAAATTGCCGAACGTGGAAACTGTCATAAGACATGTTCCTTGCCAGCGATCTATTTAAGATGAACCGACGAAGGTTGAGGATAAGGGGCATCTCTGATATACTAACGTCTAAAATTTTCTCTGTAATTTACATGATAATGATAATCATCTCTCCAAAACGAATCTTGAGAACAAGGTATATCAACTTAATAATGAGACCAATTACTTCAAAAGGTTTGAGGCAAAGATTCGAGAAGACTTGGCCAGCGTTCCGTGAATAGATGTTCCTTTTGTGTGTATCGCGACTGGGCAGCTAAATCATTATGGAGTAGCGGGTATGAGATGATTCAAGTTCCTTTCATTCATATATGTATTGAAAGGTGCATCCCTAACAGCTTGCTCTGTAAAACACCATGTCCATGGGTGCTCACCGGCTGTAAAATGCCTCCTTATCATCACGCAATCCTAAATAGCAACACCACCAATAGCTTCTCACGTAGGCTCTCATGCAGCGCCCCCTTTTTTCATTTTTCTCAAGCAAAGCTCCGGTATCAAATTTCATCTGCAACGCAACTCAGCAATTTTCAACATCTTCCCAATCCCCAGTCAATAAACTGATTTGTTTGGCCATAAAAACGTGGATTTCGGCCTTCTACATCTTTACGGCGATCTAGGATCTATTTAAGGGACCAATTTCGGCGAGATTGGCCGAAAATTGATCCTATGACCTTTTTTTTTCCACTTCTGAAATCACGCCTAACGGAGGGTGAGGGTATCACCCCCCATTGCAATTGATTGTGCGTGTATAATACTGTATGGAGTTTCGTGGTAGCATCCCTACCGGAATACTTGTGTAGTTTGTAAGGAAAACGGGTAAAGCATCCGGTCTCTCGGATTTGACTTCCCAAAACTTGGCCTCGGGCCATCTGCGTTCAATGGTCCCAGCTATCAGGCACCAGAGTATTCATATCGGCTTATTTATGGGGTCAGAGCTGCATGATACCGTGGTATTCATTCTCTTTTTATCATCTTCAGCTCTCACCGCCTGAGCATGCATGAATATCGATATCGACCGAGGCTTCATTCTGGTCGTCCACCGTGATGTACATCTTTTCTTCAATTTCGGCCCAAAGGAAGGACTAGATTCGGAGTTTAAACCGACAGAGAAAAGCTCCAATTCATACATCTCCACCGTATGATAGCCTCTTCATCCATTGTTCTTCCACGAATTATACCCTATTTGAATTCTTGTTATTCAAAAAGAATAGTAGGAGCCAGGGCTATATGATAACTGGTAGACTTTCTCGGCCCGACCCCATACGCCCGCAATTTTAAAGCAATGCTACCGAGAAGGGCCCGAAGGCAGCAGAGAAATGCTATTTTCATCGTTATGCTGACGCATCAGGGGACGTAGTATTGGGTAGTTGTTATTCAAAGACATGTCAAGATCGATTCATTCAACACGCGGATGCTGAAAGCTGAAGTTGAAGCGCAAATGTGGAGCACTACCCAGGCCTTAGCAGCACAAGGCTGATGCCGTATTATGGCCGCGGCAGCACATAGCAACCACCGGCCGAGGCATGTGGATTGCATCGAAATCTGACGTGTATACGATCTTTTGCTATTGATCAACCGTATGCTGCTCGGCGAGATTGTTTGTTGTGGGGAGAATTAGGAGATTATGCCCTTTTCTTCATTCCGGCGAGGCTGACGAGGCGAGCATTCAAAACGACCGAGAATTCAGACCCATCCATGGTCTCTAGTGTAACACGTTCACATTGCAAGGTCGTATAGTAGTAGTAGCTGGTTGAGGACAAGAGATGACACAGATCTGTCCAAAATCGGGCTTGCCAAGCTCTAGGCAATGCACAGCCGTTAGCTAAGACTGGGCGGGGGTTATACGAAGCTGGTAAATCAGAGTAGCAGTCTAAAAAGGTAAGTCAAGGGAGGTGAACCTGAGGAACGCAAAGTCTCGGATAAGACAACAAAGCCTTTGCAGATATTGTTGTACCACGTGCTGTGGTGATAGATTCTCCTCTTTGACTTGCGTGTGTATTACAAGATACGCGTACGTGGACCTATCATCGAGTTTACTTGTAAGTCGAGGTGCATGTAGAATATTAGCTGTACTTCGTACCGCAAGGACGGTATGCAGCTCAGGGAATCCACCAGGACCACATGGCAGCCAAGAGTGGATTTTCTCTGGGGCCTTGATCCCTTTGCCCTTTGCCTACTTTTAGTCGGGGCAGGGCAGGGCCGATTGTGGTGTAAATCCTTCGCCGGCCAGCCGCCTTGGCCCGTGGAGACTGTGGCGTTTTCCACCGAGAAAAGGGCCCTTCTTTACGTAGACATGATCAAAGCACCCAACGACCGTGGCCGGTCAGCGTTTCAGGCCCCCAATGCCGAAGATCAGACGCTTTTCGCATCGTCTGGCGGTCACTCTGGCGGTATGAATGGTCCTAGCCCGGAGGCCAGCGCCAGCTACGGGCATCGCTTGCGCTTCTCGATCCGGCCAGCTAAAGTAGGGCCCCATTCCGTCATGCCGTAGCTTGCCGCTTGCAAGCATGTCCCAAACGGGAGATGGATCGGAGCTGGTGGCTTATTGTGGCGTTCGTTTTTCCTCCGAGCTAGTTCCGCGAAGCCTGCGGCTGTGAGCAACAGCCTTGCTCCTCGAGACAGCGAACAGCAGCAACAGCATGTGAAACTGAGCTTGGAACCGACGATCCTGGAGGATCTATCCATTCTCGAGATCTTTGAGGTAACAGCGGGCGGGGAAGCGAGATAACCATGCTGCAAGATCCATTACTGTGAAGGCCAAACAAAAGCAGATACTGTGTACACCATAGATAGAGAGATAGATTCATCACAATGAATCTGTTGGTCCTGCTTCTTAGCGCGCTGTAGGCATCCCTGGACGAAACCCTCGTTCTTTGGCTTCTTGATGAGCGGGGATGGCGTGAAAAGAAAAAAAAGAAAAAAAGAGAACGGTCACAAGATGGTCATCCATTCGCCGTTCCCAATCACGAGCTGGTATGGCCACGCGGTTTTAAGACTCGGATGCAAGCTTAAAGGCGCGATACAACGTTGTACAAGCATTTTGCAGCCTTAAGCCATATTAAAGCCAACCGGCTTCACAAGGAAGAGTGGGCTAAACGCATAGACTGTACTCCGTTTACACCTTGCCATTATTTTTTGGCACCATCGAGGATCTCTTTTCAGTTTCCGTTCTTTTGATGATTAACAGTGGCCGCTTAATTTTCCTAGATGCCCCTCTTTGACCATCCCTCTTGATAGCGGTTAAGCTATGTCAGCCACCTACGGAAGGACAGACGGAAGAGGCATCGGAAAACCACACTTCACCATGCAGAGCAAGGGAAGAAGAAAAAAGGCGGCGGTGGGGAAGCGCCATGGATTAGGTCACCCGCCTCCAGTACAAATCCCCCGAGGCTAAGATGCGGTTGGCTGCTCTCGTGTCCGCGCGAAGTTTGGAGCTAAAAAAGCGGTTGGCGTTTGATGATCATTCTAGGAAGCGTAACCAGGATTGAATCTCGGGAGGTGCTGGACCTTAAGCCGACGGGCATTTCGCGCCACATGCAAGAAGTTAGGCATACCGTGCATGAACAAAGCTGCCGCGAGAGGTCAGTCCAGTGCCAACCAGCCCCTGGCCTTGCTTTGCAGCACCCAGGATTAAAGCCTGCGGAGGTATAACTCTATACAGAAGCAATATAGCTGTTGCTGACCCTATTGGCTACTCGGAAACATGTTGTTTTCCGGGGTTTGCTTAGGCGAGGCCAGGTGAGGCGCGAAGGAGTCATTGTCGTCTCGGCCGGTGACTGACGTTTTGATCAAAAGCCGTTGGAAGGGCCGGTGTTGGAGACGACAGTGTCACGTTCGAGCTATGGGAGGTCGTTTGAGAAGCAGCCGTTTGCCTGGATTTGTCTACTGACGAATTGGCGTTCAAGAAGAGAGATATGGGGCGTCGCATCTCTTGGCCGCCAGGCACATTCCTCGTGGGAGGAGTAAATGTTTTGGAGAAATCTGGAGAGCTGGGGCGCAAACGGTACCGTGCTGGTTAGGCTGTATACCATGCCATGTGCAGCGTGTCCATGCATCAAGTTGAGGGCTCTTTTTACATGCTGCAGTGTCCAATCTTGGGTTGCATTGGACCATCGCAGCGGAGAAGGATAGCTGAGTTGGAGGCCAGAGAGACGCAGGGGGATTGAATCTGTTGCCTGTTCTCCTCGTGTCGGGCACGATTCAGTAGCAGTACCTACATAGCTGTGCGAAGTACCCGTAGTCCAATCCATGAGTGCTCGTATACTGTACCAGGACTGTGGATTGAAGCCAACAAGAGTGGTCAAACAAGCAGCACGAGTGGAGTGCGAGGTGCGTGAAGCTGGTCAAATCAGCCAACGCGGAGATGCGTTGCTGGTGGTGTGACAGCGAAGACCGACGTGCTATTGAAGGAAGTGAGAGCTATACTGGCAGGATGAGAAGTGGGACGCTGCTCAAGCCGGGGTCCATGGGGAGAGAGATCGAGGAGAGATACTCGTACGAGTGGATGTGGATGTTGGGTGGTGGCCGTTGGGTGCAGCAGTCATGTGCAGGACTGTGCGAGTATGCGGCGAGCGACACTGTGGCGAATGGCCCGTATTGTCGTATTTCCAAAAGCCGATCACTGCCGCTCTGAGATGGGCAGCAGCAACGAACTTCGCCGGGCCTGATGCGGGCGGTGGCACAAGATAATCTGTCTTCAACTCCGAAAGCTGGCCGTTGTTGGCGGGAGGATCATTGTCCGGGGTTTTGGCGATGCCCAGCGTCGATGGCTGGCCGCCTCTCTCTTCTCTTGTCTGCATCTCGCTTTTTTCTCTTGCAGCTGTCAGGCTCGGGCACTTACGAAAACATCTGCCGCGGCTGCATTGCCGTGCCAAAGCCGGAGAGATAAGTTTTTGATTAAAGCCTGCGACGTCATTTTGGGCTGCGCGCCAAAGGCCGGGGGAGTGGAGGCGGAGAGCCGACAGCGTGCCTCTACAGTGGGCGCCGACGCCTAAAAGCCCCCCCTGCGAGAGCAGCAATTTACGCAGCGAGGGCGGGTTTCGGGAGCTAACTGACAGCGGGCAAGGCTCGATTGGAGGGGGGCGTGGGTTTCTCTCTTTTTCTCCATCTTGGAGCTTTTTTTTTTTGAAGGCATCATCAATGCGTTTATACAATCAAGTAGGTAGTTTCTATGTACTTACTAGCCAGATGCTGTAGTATTATAGAGCATAAATATCTAGGCAAGATAGATAGAGTAGCAGTGGGCATGTCTGCCCTGGAATGCGACACTAGCGAGAGCAACGGGGAACAAAATAAGAGAGCAAAACAACACGGTCACAGCCATAACATAGTGTATGCAATAGGCACTCCAAGCTCACGAGCACCACACCACCATGTCCATCGTTCATCGTACACGGAGATGCTGACCTTTTGCAGCATCGGCAATTTGCTGCCGACAATCGCTGCGGCCAAGACGCCGCAAACCCAAAGAATCCTTTCCCCTCTCGCTCTCAGCAGCTTCTAGTGGCCATCTAGACGTGTTGCCTCTTCACTTACTCTGACTTCAATCGATTGGGTTTCACACCCCCCCCCTTCTTCCGCGGACGGCCAAACTCTCGGCGACATGCAACCTCCAGTCTCCATCCTCTTGGCGCTCCAACAGACGAAAAGAGCAAGAAAACGCTTGTTGTGGCGATCCTCTCGCATGGGAGAGGCGAGGGGGGCCCCCTGGACCTCTAGCCTCGTGCCTTGGAACAAGCATGAACCGGGGTGGTTGGAACCAATATTCATTTATTTTATTTTTTTATTTATTTTTTCATCTTTTCTTTTCTTATTGGCACACTCACTCCATGTACTTTTTCTCACCAGATCATAGATACATAGATTTACGTGTAAGAAGAAAAGGATAAAATCATGTGTCATGGTGATACGCGTGAGTCTTACAAGGCAACCCAGTCGTATGCACGGCACGGCCGAGTCACCACGCGAGCGGCGGGTGGTGCTACCGAGCTGCTGGAGATGGCATTCTGTTGTCGTGCGCTGTGGACGAGTATGACGAGACTGGGATGAGGGAGTGGCATTGTTAGTGGCATTATTGTTTTAGAAGAGCTGGCGATTTTTTGCTGCTTCTTTGCTCGGGGAACTCAAACAAGTTGATGTTGTACGTAACCCAATCAGCTGTTACAGGTCGAGAGGTACAAGTACTTGCATTGCATGCAGGACCCCTGGCTTTTGCATTGTAATTGGATTAGGCTCTGCGCGTGCAACCAAGGTAGGTAGTGAAGCACGGTATGGGAGCTATTGCACTTTGGTGACAGTCTCTCGTTGCTTTCTTGCTTCCCATTTCCTCCCCATCGTGGGTTTTGGCATTGCTCGCTTCGCGCCTCTCCATGCCCACAGACCACCCACAAAAACATCCAGCTTCCAAACGCATTTCACTTCTTCCCCGGGGGATCGGGCCTGGGGATTTTGAGGAGAAAGAGTTGGAGGAGGGGTGTGGGGAAATACAACTTTGCTGGGGGCCGTTATTGGGGGCATGAGGTTGTTCGTGCTGGGGTAGCTTTTAGGTGCGTTTGGTGGCTTTTATGGGGGTCAGAGTCAGGGGGGGAAACGCCATTCTTGGTAACGAGTACTTTTCAAATGCCGGATGACATGCCTCGGCGCCGGTGTATTCGGTACTTGCGCAGAAGGCTCGCGCAAGCTCCCTTCGTCTCCTCATCGCCTCCCGAATGCGACTTACAGCACGCGCTGCTGCTGCTGCTACTACCGCCGCTGAGCAATGCTACATGTACTGTATGCTGCTTGAATGCTTGAATGTGTATCCTCCTCCTCGTGTTGCATTGGTTCCAGCCCCCCGGAAGCGTCAGTACCCAATACATGCTGGCTACGAGCGCTGCTTGGCCGGATTCGCCCAGGGAAAGAGTCCGCGATGAGACATCCCAATGTTCTCGATACCCACGCACATCACGCCGCAAAACCCTCGAGAGGCATCCACTTGCACGTCCCATCAATCAATCCACACCCCTCGTTCGTGGCCTGCTCGTTGACTGATGGATTGGCCAACCACTGCCAGGAAGCCTTGCCCCAGAAGAGCCGCCAGCCGAGGAGGGATCGGCCATCGCATTCAACGCCTCTCGTCTCGTTCTGGTGGGAAGCCGCCGCGGACTTTGTGCCCGCAAGATCCAACTGGCAGCTGCTCGCACAATTCCGGCGTAACGATGGGCTCGCGCTCAAAGCCGTGCAGTGTGCCCGTCTGGATATATATAGGCAGGCCCTTCCACCTACCCCCATCCTCTCTTTTACTTCTTGGCCCTTTTCTCGTCACCGCGTTTCATGGTCAAGACCCCGACTCACAAGTAAACTCAGGGTGGACTGCTTGAGCCATGGCTATCGGCAACATCTACGTGATTGCCGGCGTGTCCGTCGTCGGCGGCGCGCTCTTCGGCTTTGATATCTCGTCTGTCTCAGCCCAGCTGGCTGAACAGTCGTATCTATGCTACTTCAACCAAGATGAGAACCCCCCCACCGACGCCAACGGCACCTGTGGTGGTCCCCGTTCTCTGGTCCAGGGAGGTATCACCGCCTCCATGGCGGCTGGTTCCTGGCTAGGAGCTCTGATCTCCGGTCCTCTGTCTGATCGATTGGGACGAAAGTACTCCATCATGGTTGGCTGTATCATCTGGTGAGTCAAGACTGCAAAACCAGCCAATGCAATAATGCCTTAAGACGCCGCTCTAGTTTCCTGTATACTGACGATACATGTTCCAGGGTCATTGGTTCTACTCTCTCTTGTGCCTCCCAGAATATTGGTATGCTCATTGTCGCCCGTATCATCAACGGTCTCTCCGTCGGTATCGAGTCTGCTCAGGTCCCCGTCTACATTGCCGAAATCTCTCCCCCCTCCAAGCGTGGTCGCTTCATCGGTATGCAGCAGTGGGCCATTACCTGGGGTATCCTCATCATGTACTACATCTCCTACGGCTGCTCCTTCATTGGCAAGCAGAACCCTGTCGAGTACAACACTGCCTCCTGGCGTATCCCATGGGGCCTCCAGATGGTCCCCGCCTTCTTCCTCTTCTTCATGATGATGCTTCTTCCCGAGTCCCCTCGTTGGCTCGCCCGTAAGGACCGCTGGGAGGACTGCCGTGCCGTGCTTACTCTCGTTCACGGCAAGGGAGATCCTAACCACCCCTTTGTTGCCTACGAGCTGCAGGACATCAAGGACATGTGCGAGTTTGAGCGTCAGCATGCCGATGTTACCTACCTGGATCTGTTCAAGCCCAATATGATCAACCGCACCTTTATTGGCCTTTTTACTCAGATTTGGTCTCAGCTCACTGGCATGAACGTTATGAGTAAGTGCTATTTTCTCATTCACAGCATAGAATCAAGCTAACACCCTTCTCAGTGTACTACATTGCCAACATCTTCTCCATGGCCGGCTACACCGGTAACGCTGGTCTGCTCGCCTCATCCATTCAGTACATCATCAACGTCCTCATGACCGTCCCAGCTCTGCTCTGGGTCGACAAATGGGGTCGCCGCCCTACGCTGCTCGTCGGTTCCGTCCTTATGGCCCTCTGGATGTACGCCAACGCCGGTATTCTCGCCACTCACGGTGTAGTCGTTCCCGGTGGTATCGACCACGTCGCCGCTCAGTCCATGAAGGTAACTGGCGCCCCCGCAAAGGGTCTCATCGCCTGCACGTACCTGTTCGTGGCTTCGTTTGCTCCTACCTGGGGTCCCGTCTCTTGGACCTACCCCCCAGAGCTGTTCCCTCTCCGACTTCGAGGCAAGGGTGTCGCCATGGCCACCTCTGGAAACTGGGCTTTCAACACCGCCCTAGGTCTCTTCACCCCAGTGGCTTTTGCCAACATCAAGTGGAAGACGTACCTCATCTTCGGTATCTTCAACACCGTCGCTTTCTTCCACGTCTTGTTTGTTTTCCCCGAGACTGCTGGAAAGACGCTAGAAGAGACCGAGGCCATGTTTGAGGACCCCAATGGCATCAAGTACATGGGAACCCCTGCCTGGAAGACCAAGGTCGCCACCAGCCTTACTATCCGTGCTGAGCAGGGTGATGTTGAGGCCAAGATTGGCCACGACACTGAGAAGCCTCCGATCCACACTCACGAGGAGGAGAGGACTCCCCCTCCCGAGTAAATAAGGGTTTATTAGTTGAGATATCTTGAGCGATATTCATGATAATGTGGTTGAGAAGCGATGGAAAGAGTAGGCAGGTGGCCTCTTTGTTGATACCCTTGGATGGAGCTTAGTTAACATGGCCCCGTGCTGTGCAACTGAAGCTAATGATGCAAATGTTTAATAGTCGTACTATACCAATATAATCACATGTTGCATTCAATTTATAAGCCTTTGTTGCTAGTTTTGATTCATTCTTAGATTTGTATGAGCCGCTCAAACCTAACAGCATCCTAAATCTCTCTAATGGCCCTATATTAAACCCGAATAGCAACTACATAGCTTGGATTGAAAGAAATATAAGATTATATTGCATATATTTTCAAGCTCGTACATGGAGTGTTTTTCTACTAACAAAAAAAACAAATACAAACATAAGGAAAACCCAAATTCGGCTATATTAGCAGGGTTGTAAGTAACTCAGCCACAGGGCCCATTTATTTAGAGACCAATTACTGTAGCTTGGAGGTCTATTAACCCGCCAATCTCTTTACATAAGCTGCTTTCTATATACAAGTTTGCAGTAGCTATGTGCTGATAGATTCCAGTTGGCCTAGACACTGGGGTAAGGCTGATTTCATGTAGGTACACGTATGCATAAATAATGCAGCAGGCTTCCCGTAATGGCTCCCTGTACCTCTCCACCATGGTTAGTATCTAGTACTAGTCTGCCTTACAAAATCTCGAGGCTATGAGTACTAAAGCGTGCAGTTTACTTCGACCATCTTTACTCTGATTTAATGCAACTATCGCAGCTCAGGGTAATGACGTGCTCAAGTAATGTCGGATCTCCAGAGAAAAACAAAAGCAACGTGGAGATTTTGCTTCTTGATCAGCCTTGCGAATACTGCATGCTACTCCATCTCGACGAGGCAGAGCATGGCGAAGCCATCCGATTTAAATACAATGGAGAGAGATATCTTTTCTTTGGCAACGTTGACCTATCCACAGCAACATCGTATCATAACAATCTGATAACTTGGACGCCGCATGGGGAAGAATTACTGAATCTTCGCATAAACCTAGGCTATAAGAGGGAGGATATACTGCCAAACCTTCCAGGTCTTGCGGCTACTGCCTCTCAAGGATGCTCTTTTTGCGGTATTTTGAGGGGAGATGTCATCTCCATTTTGCCCAAGATTGGGACTACTTCTTCAGAAATTGTGGATGGCTTTGGTGATTCTGGTCAGATAAAACTCATTATTACTGAAGTCTCCTACAAGTTAGGGGAGTATTATGATGTAGAAGTGTGTGCACATCAAATGACGACGCTTGATTCACTTTATGTCTATTTGACCGTCGAGGTGGGAGGAGAGCCGGTGGGCAATTACTCGCTTCATTATGATATTTACGCCGAAGCCTCTGGTATTTATTATCTCTCCCCTGATTTTGTAAAATACATCAATACCAGCACTATACATAGACGAGCCGTTAACGAAGGGCTAGATCCTTGCGCCACCTGGTTTAATATTCAGAGGAGGCCATTTTCCAATCGACTTTTATCGGAGCTAGCAGTGAATCGCCTGCGCGAGCTAATCGCTCAATCATCATCAAATGAGATGTCTGCTTCGGATGACAACGCATATTTGCCCACGCGTCTGTTAGATGTAGGATCAACCACAGAGCCATATCTCCGCTTGGTCTCTTTGGAGAATTATCCACAGCTTCAACCGGCAGCGGCAAATGCCTTTGCAAACAGATACGCAGCTGTGAGTTACTGCTGGGGTACCAAAGAGGAAGCCGAAAAGCAACTGAAAACTACCGTGAATACTCTGCAGCAGCGTTTCTCGGAAATTGACCTCAAAAGTATGCCACACACTGTTGCAGATGCTGTTCGGCTGTGCCGCGCGATTGGCCTGCGCTATCTATGGATTGACGCTTTGTGCATTATACAAGACGATGACAACGACTGGACGAGGGAATCCTTTGAAATGTCCAATATATACGCCAACAGTTTTATTACAATCTGCGTTGTTACAGGGACTTCGTGCTCGGCTGGATTCCTGGACAAGCGTCATAATCCAAACACGCTACAAATAAATTTCACCTCTCAGATAGATCCAGCAGTCAAAGGAAAGCTATTTCTCCGAATGTACAAGCATCCTACACTTAATCTCACGACAGAATATACAAAGATGTCTGTCTCCGAATGGCTCATGAGAAATGACAAGCTCGAAGTTGACGAGTGGGCTCTTGAAAAAGCCCCATGGTTCCAGCGCGGATGGACGTTTCAGGAAAGTCATTTTTCAAAACGCAAACTTCTCATCGGGGATGAAATGGCGTATATGTGGCATGAAGAGAGCATGGTGTCGATGGACGGAACTCGGCACGATAGGTCACAGCTTACTTTGGAAGCTCATAGGAGCATGCGTGACGCTATAGACCAGTGGTATACCATGGTTAGATTCTACGTCCGGAGAAAGCTTTCTTACGAGCGAGACAGATTGCCGGCCTTGTCCGGCCTCGCTAGGGCTTTGGGAACTTCGTTTCCCGATCTAGGGTACCTGGCGGGATTATGGAAAGCCGATCTTCATAGAGGACTGTTCTGGATATCCGGGACCACGCAAAGCTACCGAGAATACGTCAAGCCACTCAAGTATGGATACGTCGCACCTTCATGGAGCTGGGCACGTCGTCCAGGTCCCATCTACTGGTTCTTGGGCGTCCAGTTTTCCGTCGGCGTCAAGTACACGCCGGAATTTGAGCTGCGAGCCGCCAATGTCGTCACGGACAAACTGAACCCTTACGGCCGTGTATTCAGCGCATGCCTAGAAATGAGTGCAAAAATATACAGAATGGTGCCGCTGGGAGTTGATGGAGAGGATAGCAGCAGCAGGAGGAGGCCGTGTGCAAAAGAAGCTCCTGAAGATGAGAGGCTACATCTGCACACTTACCCGTTTCACTACGTCCTGCGCTCGAAACAGGGCGACTACGTGGCTAATTTGAACTTTGATTGGGATGTTAAAGGTTTTCGTCATGATGGCTATGGGTACCCGGATGCTCCTTTGGATGAGATGCGAATGCTGCTGATTTCGAGTTCTGATCTCAGCGATGGAGATGTACATCGAGATTTGGATAAGGCCCTTTCTGACCAGAGGATGATGGTTGGTCTCCTAGTTATGCCGACTCGGAATGTGGATGAGTTTGTTAGAGTTGGCTTGTGGTATTCTGTGGCGAAAGGGCTCGGTGGTAGCAAGCTGTGGGAAGATATTCAGCCGCAAGTAATCAGACTTGTTTAATTTCCTCGATGGCGTGAAGCCAATAGAAACGAACAAAGAATAATTGACGAATTAAATTAGATATCAGTGTCAATGAAGGCAGGATTGTAGTGCATCTGCGCAATTGTCATTTGTATATGCTATGCTCAATCTAATATATAAAAGGTCACAGTATATCTGTGTATTCTATCATGTTCATGAACGCCTACCATGCCATGCCATACCATATAAACATCATGCCATCAAAATGAAACGAAAATCATCCATCGCCAGTATAAACATAGGTCTTACTCAATCAACTCATCAAAGCCAACATTACCATGCCATTTCTCTACTTATCGCCCGCCAACAGCAGAGCCATCATCCCATCCCACCCAACGACGAATAATGTCATCAACAATCTTGACTCCATCTCTGGTGGCATCCACTTCAAACCACTCCTTGTGTTCATGTCCACATGTCTTGCAGGCGCCGAGATCAGCACGGAGTCCCATGCCGCCAAGCTCAAGGTGAATGAGGCGTTCCACCTTCTTGACATGCGGTGTGGGATGGACAGCCGCAGCCGCAGCAGCTGGGGATGGGGCTCTCCCCCCAGCACCCCTTCCATGAGAGTTGGACGACGCAGCATCGAAAGACGGAGGGGTGGATGAGGACATGTAAGGGTAGAAACGCAGCAGCTGGATGGAGTGGCCGCATTGGCGGGACCATTGGTTCATGCGGCGCTGGACATTGGCAGCTCGGCCGATTTTGAGAAGCATAGTCTTTGGCTTCTGGCCGTTGGTGTTGGCGAATGTAGACACAACATCGCTGGGCCTTCTGCTGCGGGTGCCGCCTCGGGGAGGAGGAGCGAGGAGGTCCCTTGCAGCGTCGACGGGGGCCGGATCAGCAGCCGATTCGGGTGTGAGCCAGAACATGTAGATGTAGCCGGGTTCGTCGGCATCGGAAAACGGCTTCGCTACCTCCTTCATGAGCACCGACGACGTGTGGGCGTCGAGGGAGTCTGGGATGAGAGACTTGAGGTGGCCCGCCGTCGGGGCCGAGGAGCTGGAGGGGCGGGAGTGCCCCTGATGATGAGAGGTCTGTGGCTGTGATGGACGCGCCGAGGGGGTCGACGGCCGAGCAGCCTGCGGTTGCACGGGGTGAGGCTGCGGTCTGGGCTGGTGAGGCCTCGGAGCCTCGTCAAAGTCTTCCTCCGGGACGCTGAAGCAGAAGCAAAAGGTCGTCGTCTTTGGCTTGGGCCGGTACTTTTCCGACGAGAACCGGCCGCTGGGTCGCTTATTGTCGTTGATATCCACGAGCCCCAGGCGATCCGCCAGCGTATCCAGACTCGTGCGGCCTTCCTCGCGGATGACGCCGCCAGAGGGCCGTCCCGCGCCGGGGCTCGACTTGCCCGAGCGGCCGGCCTGGTCCTTGTGCTGCCAGCAGTAGGAGTCCTCGCCGTCGTCGTCAGGGGTGGGCGGCGACAGCTTCTTGCGCGACGGCGGCGGATGGCCTGTAGGGCTGACGGGGCGGCGACAGGGCCGGCCGTTGGAGGTGATGCCGCGACATGTTGCTTCGGGGTTGAGCGAGTCGTTGCGCGCGAGGAGCGACTCGGGGGTGGTGCCAGTGAAGGAGGGCATCGCGGGGAGAGGGAGAGATGAGGCGAGCCGGGCAGAGGGTGAATGTCGTGTTTGTTTGTTTTCTTTTGTGTTTGTTTTCTCTTCGAATTGTACCGTATCGAGATGAGCTGAGACTCGCTGCCTCTTCCCGCCGTCTTTTAAACGTCAATTGCTTGCCGCTAAATGCTGCACGGCCAATGCCACGTCCGACGTCAAAGTTTTTTCTTGCCTCGTCCTCTTTGTTGTCCAAAGGGCATCAACGCATTTAAAGCTGCCCAGGGCCAGGGGGTCCCGTGGTTCTCACTCATTTGACTGATTCACCTCAGCGTCCCATTTAGTGTCTCGTTAGCGATCAGACCCCTACGAACACGCCGGCAAGCGCCGAGCCCATCCTTCACCTGGCGGCAACTGGTTGGTGGCACGGGGGGCTGACGGCCTGGCCAGCGCAGCGTGAGCCAGGGCATCGTGGTCGCGTGTTGGGTGGCGGCTTGGTGGGGATTGCTCTTTGCTGTAGAAAACGGGGCGGTGGGCTGGAATGACGACGGCCTGCAGGGGTTTTGGGCTGCAGAACGCGCAGAGGGACGAGGTTGGCGATGGTTTGCGAGACATCAGCGGCTGTTAGGCTGCCAAGTATTCTGTCGCAGAGTATATGCAGCGTCCCCTTCGTATAAAGAGTTTCTGACGCACATGTGTGGGTATGTTCAGTAGCAGTGATGGTGGTTACATGCAATGGAGGGGGCTGGGATCCGTTCGTTGGGCTGAGCAGCAGCTGCACCGCCGGCCTCAGCACCGCCACAGCGGCCTCCCCAATCGAGGATGAGCGTCACGCTGCGTCTCATGAACATGTATTCTGCAAAAGCACAAGGCTGAGAGGCGATTTGCGTGCAGTTCAACCTCTTGTTGCGAATCATTTCAGTGTGAGAGTCGAGTCAGTGCTCACAACTACCTGAGGTGTCGATGATTTCAGCTTCCGAGCTGCACTAAACCGTCTTAGTTCTGCAGAGAACCAATAGCGCCAACCCAAACATGAAGCTACACGCGTGGAATGTGCAATAGCCTCATTTGTCCCCTTTCTTTATTTCACATCTCCCTTTGTCTCTCATCTTAGACGGATCTCTAATAGAAGACTCCTCTTCTCCGTCTTTCCTTTCTCTAGTTGAGACTAGTATTAGACATTGTACCATCCTTGGCTAGCTCCTCCGCAACCAACTTGACCCGATCCACCATGATTATATCCACGCCAGCATCCGCTTGTTTCTATCCAGTAGTGTCATCATCAAAATCCCCAAAATATGGGAGAGGGACGGAGAAAAACTCACTCGTGCAAGGATAGGCTCGTTATTCAGCAGCCCATAAGAAGCACACACCAGCCCTGCATTCTTCACAAATTGCACAAGCCTAGGGCAATATAGCAGCGCCTCACATGCAAAGACGACTCCAGCCAGATTCCAGAACCGAGCAAACTGCACGCCCACTTGCAGGCTTGCTACCCTGAGCTCTTTATCTGCCATGGGCACTTTGCCGGCATTGGTGATGAACATGACCGGATATGTCTTTTGTTTCACGGAGAGCAGAATGCAGACTTCAGGCGTGAACGATGACAGTATTATTGGGCGGTTGCCCGCTAGTCTCTGGATCTTTTCGAGAGCAACGTCGACGAATGTGTTGATATCGATGGTAACTGGAGCTACTCCAGCGTCTACCGCTTCATGGAGTCGCGGATACTCTGCACATTGTAATCAGTTTATGCCACTGTTGATTCCATTGAGAGACAAAGACAGACGTACTCATTTCAATATTGAAACCAATATCCTCTGGCAAATTCATAAGCAGCTCATCCAACGTAGCCAATGAGCCCTGTATAAAGTCCCCCCTGGTATTAGGCTTGAAGCCCTTGCTCTGGAAGTCTACAGTGTAACGCAATCTATCACGCAGCTGTACAGTTCTTAGGCGAGACTCTTCACCTGTTGACCAGGCGCGTCGCCTTTGCGGGTAACCATGTAACACGCCACTTGTGTCTATAGTGGCCGGAGTTATGCTTTGTGGTTCTTGTAAATCACTTGCGTGTTTATACTGAGAGAGCGTAACGTCATGGATGGCAACATCGGTTCCAGATTCGCTCAGTGAGAAATCGTGAAATATTACGGCCTCGAGATCGCGAGTAATTTGCAAGTCTATGAATCTGTTAGAGTTGCCACATTGTGTGAGAAGAAAGATGCAATACCAAACTAAAGAATATTAGTAAGAATGAAATCAAGACCGGTAGACACAAGACTAGCTTACTTCAACAAACGATGCTCCCAACTTGAAGGCAGATAGAAAGGACTATAACACTCGACGTCAGTGCCCAAGTATATTCAAAAGATATGTTATTTCGCACCATGGCTGTATTCTCTCCTAGCTGCAAATACGATCGGTTATCAGTATTCTGTCCCAAGCCTGCAATATCATCAGCTTCATGTCATGGTTAAAGGGTCGTCTAAAAGATGAAGTTAAAATACCTCTATGACCAACCATCCGCATCGGATCCCCCAATCGTCTCTGATAGTTTGTTGTATCCGGCTGCTGGAGGCCTGCGAAAGGCGTAGCAACAACATAGCTCAGCAACACAGTCCCCGTCAAGTCCATAGTCTCTTTATCCATCATAAAGACAGTGACCTCACGAACCATGCTTTCGCGTTTCTTTCCAAAGAACACTTTTCCATGATCTAGTGTTGTATTTCCGCGGCTCAAGAGTACCATCGAGTCCATGGACTCACGACGAAATAGTCGGACAGATATCTGAAGGGGCGCTTCATTTTTGGCCTGGAAGATAAAGGGCTGGTTGATTTGGTCTTCCAGTATTGGCAACCGCACTAATTTTGCATCAGCCTCTGTTCCTGGAGCACAGATCTCGAGTACTAGAGAAGACGTCGATCTGGGGCCACTGCTCCTCTCAGGAATATAATGAGAGAGCTCAAATGCAGCACGATCGTGTCCTCCCTGAGTGCTTCCGAGGTTGACGACGACTAATCTTTCGCTGCTGTTACTGAAAAAAGTCTGCCTAGGGTTCTTATAAGCCAGCCTATGAGAGCCTGCAGGCCCTCCGTTTGTAGTTTCTGATGGAGTCGACGTAAAAAGCGTTGCTATACCAAGATGTCCTCTGAATACCGCAAGTTCTCGGGCAGTCCACCCCAAAGCATCGCAGCTCTCAGGCTCAACCCCAGCCTCCAAGAGACAGCTTACAATGTCGCTGTGTCCGTTTGCACATGCAACCATAAGCGGGGTCCACCCTGTAGCTGTTGCAATATTTACATCAAGCCCACGTTGAGTATAGGTGAGCAACAGCTTAACCAGGCCCAGATTATTTGCTTGAGCTGCGCAGTAAAGGGCAGTTTCACCATGAGGCGCTGTGTAGTTGATATCAGGTTGATGGTCTAGCAAGATGTTTGCGATATCATCTTGGCCGCTTCTTACAGATAGAAGAAGAAGATTCCCAAACAGAGGTTGAAGATCAGATTTTGACTGCTTTATATCATTAGAGTCAACCAGCCATTTCAATAGGATGGCTAGGACTGATGTTTCGCCAGATAGGACGGCATAGTGTAGCGGCGTCATGCCATCGTTGTCTCTCCAGGATAATATGTCGGCAAGATGCCCGACATCTGAATTAAATGCGCAACGTATTGAAGCTTCACAAAAGCTTTCCAGTCCGTATTTTGCGGAGTAGTAAAGCGCAAGACGCCCGTGAACACCTCCGCGACGCAGGAAGACAGTAGCGAGAGCGCAAGGTCCGTCGAGCAATTTGACGAGCCAATCTTCGGGCGTGGGCGTGGTCCGTGAGCCATTTTGTTTCATGTGGCCGCACAAACTGAAGAAAAAGAATATCTGATCTATATGCATGGCCCAACCATTTTCAGTCACAAACTCAAAAAGAAAATTTGCACTTTCTTTTGCTTCCATCATAATCGCAGCAATGAATAAGCTGTAAAGTTGCCTTTCAAACTCAGACCCGTGCGAGCTTGTTGGAGGATTACACGAGAGATAATATTCTCGCAATGCAGCAACCTGGTCGTTCTTGATCCAATCATATGAATTCTCCGGCGCACTGTCGACCCGAATACACGCATTCATGTATAAGGATCGTGTAGGTTGTCGAGTCATGGAGCGTACTCGGCGTGCATCAACTATTATGCTAGAATACCTTTTTCGGGTATCTATTCGAAGACTTTCGAGACTCTGTTGTGTTGCAAGCCATTGTGATTGAAGATGATGGTAATAGCTTGTCTCGTCTTCGAATCCGTTGGCAATCTTGGCAAAGACTTTTGTTATAGCGGCCTCGTTTACTCTATCGAACCATTCAACGTCGCATACTTCACGCAACAAGTCTTCGTAAACAAAGAGAATCAAGCCAAGTTCGGACTGTTCCACAGTATCGATGTCGGGGATGTCGGCAGGCGTTGAAGGCAAGCCAATTATGGCACAGAGGTCAGCCTCTCGCTGAATGATAGACGTGAGTTTTTTCTGGTGGGACGCTTCAAAGCTCTTCATGCTTTCCTCCAGGCATTTCAAGACATCTAAATCGAAATCGGTTAAGGAAAGGGAGAAGCAGACTCAGAGACTTGTGCGTTACCGACCTGCTGGGGGCTCTTCCCGCTGCGATGCAAGCCGTATCATCTGCCGGAGGCCATTGTAATCGACGTAATCATCGGCCCATTTTGCCAGCAGATGCTGGTGATAATGCAAGCCAAACCTCATGATGTAGAAGCCGGAGGAATTTGGCAGGAGTGACTTCAATGGCTCCTCAGATTGTGCGCTGGAGCTAAGGTTTGATTTTCAAAGCTCAGGTCAGCTGCGGTTATTGAGGATACAGAAAGGTACATGTGATATCAAAGCGGGGTTGGACGCCATGGCCCGGTTTGCCAAAGGAAAAGTCATTCTTGGATTAACAAGCCCATGTACTCTCACCGTATTGTAGGAAAGCCCGTCAGCTTGCTACATGTGCTAGGCATGGGGCTCCGCGGGAACTTTGACAAAACGAAACCGGAGCTGAAGACGAGTGGAATCCAGTGGAATTGCCCATTGCCACATTAAGAGCCCTGCATAACAGGGCGCAAGCAGTTACTCTACCTCTAACACACACACTCGCGCATAATATTGCTCGTTGATTAAGAGGGAGGTGGCATACATGCACATGTATTCATGTATATATATATATGCACTTATTCGCACTAAAATCGAGTCTTGAGACGGAACGGCCCGTCTAGTGTTTTTTGGCGCCAGCGCGAAATCCTTCTCAAGCATAGCATTGCGCTGCTGTCGTGTGCTCCCAAGCACTAGCAATACCACCAGTTTAGCCCATTTCACACGTTTGGGACTGCTACAAAGAATACCACTTATACGACGTATATCATCAGTTCTTCAAGCCAGCCTCTACGGAGCACTGCTACTCACTAATCTATCGCATGGATCCACTCCCTTTATCTGCGAGCACCATCGGCATCGTCACTTTTGCCTCTCAAATCTGCAAGTCGATTGCGTTGCTGCGGGCTCTCTGCAAAAGCCTGCCTGGACGGATCCACGCCCTCAGCAATGAGGTGGCTGATTTCGAGCTGGTTCTGCTGCAGCTCGCCTCGCTGGTCGAAGGGCGAGAGAGTCTTCCAGAGAGCAAATATTCAGCTGTGCCGCATCTGCTAAAGCAGGCGAGGGCCAAGCTGAACGAAGTCGAAACGATCGTCAGTGCCCTCACGCGGGCCTACCAAAAATCAAGGCGGCCCCTCAGTCTGATGAACACATGGCGCGCAGACCAGGCTCGGCTCAAAGAGCTGCAGGATGACATCCGGACTGTGAAAAGCAGCCTGAATATCATGCTTGGGGCTACCAACTCGTAAATAAGCACCCGATTCCCACCTATAGAAGCGAGACACATGGACGGCTAACGGTGGCTTACACGCTTGACTATTTAGCGAAGATATGCTGAGAATCCGACTTGACATACAAGCAATCTCTACCACCACCACACAGGCATCCCAGACGCAGTCTGCTCTCGGCGAGAGATTCATCACCAGTCTGGCCGGCGTAGACGAACGAATCGCACGAGTTGAGCAAATGCTCCAACATCAAGCCGACATCTTGCAGATGAACCAGTTCATTCAAGTCCAGTCAGCATACGGAACCAACCTGCCTCTGAAGAAAAGACACACAATGACGAAACCATACTCGGCGGCGATGATGCCCGAGCAGCTTAATTTAGGAATCCGCGTGACTCCATCGAACATTGCTTGTCGAAAGCATTGTTCCTGTTCATGCCACACGCAGAGAAATTCAGCATCGCCAGCATTCTTAAACAATGTGCTTGGCCGCCTGTTCGTCGGCTATGCTGGCATGCCTGCCATGAGCCCGAAATGTGATAACCAAGAGTGCCAAGGATCGCGCTCAGGCAAAATAAGCCTGGAATACTGGTTTCCAGCAAGCGTCTGGTCCAGGATTTTGCGCATGGAGCTGTCATTCCATCACGCGGCGGGGCCCTCGCTGCAGCTAGACATGCTAAGGATCATACCCGACAACTCTCAATGCATAAACTTTGCTGTCGACGGAAATATTGGCGGGCTGAAATTTCTCTTCGATCGCGGCTTGGCGTCGCCTCGAGACGTCAGCAGCAAGCGAGGATACTCTTTGCTTCGCTGGGCGTTATATAGCAAGCAGTACGAAACCTGCAAGTTTCTCCTCCAAGCTGGCGCCGATGTCGATTACAAGCCGATTGGCGCCTTTGACAACAGCCCCCGTATCAAAGCATGCCACTTTTTACTGGAGGGCAATCTCTCGGAGCCTGCCGTAGATGCCCTGCGTGCCATTACCAAGGGCAACGAATACTTGGAGGATTTCATCGATGACTCAAGATTTACAAAGACGCATCGGATTGTCCTAGGTCTCTGTAGCAGCGACTTGGAGGCTGAACTTCTCCTCCACCCTGAGGAAATCGATATGCAAGACTCCATGGGCCGCACGGCTCTGGCGTGGGCTGCTGCCAGAAATGACAGCCGCGCCGTTGTTACGCTACTCAGATATGGGGCAGATCCAAATATCATTGATGTGCAAATATCCGGCGCTCTTTCTAACGCAGCAGCACAGGGCCATACAGCATGCGTCAAGCTGCTTCTCGATGCCGGGGCTGATCCTGATCCACCATTGCCAAGCGGCATCAAGAAAGGCGGCCCGTTGAACGTCGCCGCCCGAAATGCAAATGATGCTCTCCTTGTCAAAATTCTTTTGGACTTTGGAGCAGATGTCAACCAAGCCGGAGTCGATGGTAAAACGGCTCTTTTCCATGCTGCGCAGAAAGATGATGCAAGTCTTGCCATTCTGTTGCTTGAGTACGGCGCAGAGATCAATATGTCTTCTTCGACAGGAGACACGCCACTGACTACGGCCATTACGCATAATAGCTACCATGTGTTGCAGTTATTCCTTGAACGCTGGCATGAATACTCCGAGTGCCCGCGGCTAAAAGGGCCACATCTTCTCAATATCACTGCACTCTACGCAGACCTCAAGACAATCGACATTCTAGCAAATACCAATCATTTTCGTCTCAGATACGATAAGAACTACGCGCTCGGAGATTTCAGAAAGACGCTGCGGGATCGCAAAGATGCCACTGAGAAGTTGAATTTTGCTTTTGATGAGCTGCTTCGGATTTTCGAGGGCGCTTCCCACATGACAGAGTCTGAAGAGAGTCTCTTGGAATCTGGACAAATGCATTGTACTTCTCCTTTGTCGCCGACGAGCTGGGAGAAGAGGTGCTTGGTCCTGCAGCAGAGGGATGATGAAGATTCAGATGATGATTTCCACGATGCGCACGAAGAATTATGAGAGACGCCTCCCTGGCTCATAGCAGAGTTAGACTCGACGATATGCAAAATGCCCTTTTGATGTTTTATGTTGTATGGCGTCTGATGTATGTGGACGTTGCTTTTATATGCATAACTTGCGATACACCTAAAGGTGTACTCTATGGATATCCACACTAATTGAGCAAATAACGGCTTGGGTAGTATAATAGTATTAGTGCCCATTAATAGAAAGCAATTTCTAATTGAGAATATGGTTTACAAAGGGTTTTGGCGTGAAGAAAATCCATGTTCTTCGTAACTGATACTACGTGTCAGCCACACATGCGGAGCTAAGCCAGGAGATTTGTTTCTGCTATATGTTTTTATTTTACACATCCATATGACTAGGTAAGTACGTAGGTGGACATCTACCTAGCTACCAATGCTGTGTCATTAAATAGTTCATGTACCTAGCAACATGTACTTAATGTGTAGGAGGGCCATGGCGATATATGAACGGAGCTTCTCAGTATGCATCAATGCAGGCTAGTAGCTTGCTCTACGACGATATTATAAAATATTGGTAAAACGGAAATATTGCATCACGTCATATAAATATAAAATGAAGAGGTTTATAATGTTTACAAGTATTTATTTGTAGTGCCTAAGTATAAACCCCGCCACTATAAAACGGTACATTGGCACAGCCTGGTAGAACAACTCCCCAAGTACATGTAGGCATTTCTTTCTGGAGCGGTAGTTCAGAGGCACTACGCCGGTTGAAATCACGAAGTATACCCTATGTAGTACCTTGTACATGATTAACTGGGCATAGATTATGCGATATGTGATAACTAAAGCATCTTAATCCACGGCACACGCCAAGGGATTCGTGTTTCGCTGTTCAACAACCAACCATCTTCTCCTCTTTCTCCTCTCCAGGCAAAAATCGTGTTTATTTCCCGCATAAAGATCTCCAAATTGCCAATAGACCCATCAAATACTCATTGAATGCAATAAGAAATACATATATATCAGCTCAAGCTTGATTATTTAGCATGGCTACTCTTTCATCCTTAAAGCTGGCACTTAGACAAACAGCCGCGGCAGCATCGTCTCAGAGACAGCCACTGTCCGACGCCCAGTACAGCGCTGGCTTCACTTTCTTCACTAATGAATCTAGATTGACGGCGTATCAAAACTTCATTATCCCTCAGCTCTCCCAACTGCTAGCCCCTCTCTTCAAGTCGCGCAATCGCGTCTCGATACTGGAGATCGGACCGGGCCCGAAGAGCGTGCTTGCACATCTTCCCCATCATCTAAGGCAGAAGATTAAGAGATATGCTGCATCTGAGCCGAATGGACTGTTTGCTACAAATTTGGAAGAATGGCTTTGTTTTAGCGCGACATCGGAGCCTCCTCTGCCATGTCTAGAGAGTCCTCCAGACATCCGTCGAGTGCCATTTGTTCTGGGGAGCGATGCAAAAAATACGACGAATGATGGCGACGAAAAATTCGACGTCATATTGTTCTGCCATAGCATGTACGGTATGAAGTCTGAACGCCATTTCATCGAACGAGCACTGGAAATGCTCGTTGGGCAGCCTAATGATGGATTAGTGATCGTCTTCCATCGTGATGATGCCTTGGACTTTGACGGTTTAGTGTGCCATCGGACAGCTTCTTTTCCTACTGGAAATATCTTCGTGGCAGATGAGAACGAAGCACTAGACTCTTTTGCCCCTTTCATTGCGGGTTTCATCATGAAAGATGCTGACGAGGACATGGCAGTACGGACAAAGTGGCGTGAAGTGTGTCGCGCTCTAGGTCGCCGCCAGGAAGACCACCCACATCATCTCCAGTTTAGTGCACCCGAGGCCATGGTGGCATTTTCTCAACATGCCACTGCGTTGCCAGAGTTGGCTGTGCATGTTCCCTTAATGAAGGGAGAAAAGGCGGTTAAGAATAGGGAGGCTCGTCTTTACCGTCCCGCTGCCGTTGCTAAACCGACAGAGATCCGACATGTTCAGCAGTGCGTTCAATGGGCCCTAAAGCACGGAGTCAGTCTAACTGTCGTTGGAGGAGGCCACAGCGGTCAATGCCTCTGGCCCAATATCGTCTCAGTCGATATGGAAGCCTTTAACCAAGTACACATTCTCACGACTGGGGGAGATGGATCCAGCTCAGATCCTTTGGTCGTCGTCGAGGTTGGCTGCAAGACTGGGGATATCATCCGAAAGACTATGGAAGCAGGCCTGACAGTACCCCTGGGTTCTCGTCCAAGTGTAGGGGCGGGACTGTGGCTTCAAGGGGGCATCGGGCATTTGGCTCGACAATATGGTCTTGCGAGCGATGCTATTGTCGGTGCCGTGGTTGTTGGTCTTGAATCTGGAAAGGTCTTGTGCATTGGCCAAGTGCCGAACCAGCATCTGCCTGTTGATGCTGTGCGTCCGGATAATGAATCTGACCTATTATGGGCAATGAAAGGTGCTGGAACAAACTTCGGTATCGTCATTAGCGTCACCTTTAAGGCTTTCGTTGCTTCGACATATACGGTGCGAAACTGGGTCATCCCTCTGAGCGATGGTGATAGCCTCAAATCGCAGCAATGGCTCAAATATTTCAATGTAGTCGCCAGGAAACTTCCCAATGTCTGGTCTGCGGACGCGTATCTCTACTGGGAAGCTGACCAGTTGCATCTTGGCGTGACTATGTATGAGTCTCCCATAGTCAACCTCGACGTTGACGCTCCTACACATATGCCATTGGATGAAGTTTTAGGACCAAAAGAGAGTTTCAAGGTTGTGGATGGCGTTGGCCTATTCGATACCGAGATGTACATGTCCGGGATGCATGGCGGACACGGTGGCGGCAAGACTTCCTCGTTCAAACGGTGTCTATTCATCAAGGATATCGGAACAGCCAACATCGCCAAGATATTAATAGCTGCCGTAAAGACTCGCCCCTCAGCACTCAGCTATCTCCATCTTATCCACGGTGGCGGAGCAGTCGCCCACGTTGCTGCTAATACCACTGCTTTCGGCTGTCGGGACTGGGACTTTGCCTGTGTCATCACTGGAGTCTGGCCCCGCGACCAAGATGGGACTGATGCTGCTCGAGCTGCCGTGCAGTGGGTTTATGCCGTCGCTGAGAACCTGCTGCCCCTGAGCAGCGGAGCTTATGGGGCCGACCTTGGACCAGATCCAAGAGATGCCTCTCTGGCAGCCAGGGCGTTTGGACCAAACCTGCCACGACTGGCTCGTCTCAAACGCGACTTGGATCCTCACAATGTGCTGGCTTTTGCCTGTCCACTCCCGAAAAGCCCAATGGAGCCAAAGCTCATCATTCTTGTCACGGGCGAAAGCTGCGCTGGCAAAGACTATTGCGCTCATGTTTGGGCTTCTGTGTTCTCCAACGATGTTCATAGAAGCATCAAAGCGCGGGCAGTCAGCATTAGCTATGAGACAAAGCGAGAATACGCAGCTGCTACTGGAGCTGATCTGAACGCTTTGCTAAATGATCGTGCATACAAAGAGCAGCACCGGCCAGCACTGACAGAATTCTTTCAGGAACAGGTACGGCAGCGACCGAAGTTGCCAGAGGAGCATTTTATGAATGTTGTTCATAGCGCTGCAGATGTGGATGCTTTGCTAATCACTGGGATGAGAGATGAGGCGCCGGTTGCTGCTTTTTCACAATTGGTGCCAGATAGCAGGCTTCTTGAGGTTCGCATCGAGGCCAGCAAAGAGACAAAGAGGGCTCGTCGAGGCTGTAACTGTGATGATAATGGCTGTCGTGATGATGGTGATATTGATGACCACCAAGATCGTGAACAAAATAGTAACAGCAACGGCAATTCAGGGCATGTGACACCATCAGACTACCGCCCAAGCTTTAACTTTTACAACGACATAGCTGGAAACGAAGCGGCAGTGGCGTTTGCCAACAGCCACCTGTTTCCCTTCTTCGACCAAAACCTGCAGCGGCTGGCCAATATGGTGCGTCCAATACCAAACTTTCCGCGCCAAGGGATTGAGTTCCGTCACGTCCTCGATATCTCTCAGCAACCAGGCGGGCTGGCCTTATGCTCCTCTCTGCTGCAAACCCACTTCAGTGGTAACTGGGCCAAAGTCGATGCCATAGCATGCTGCGAAGCTGGAGGATTTGTGTTTGCGTCAGCATTGTCTGTGCGAGTTGATGTGCCTTTGTTGCTGATTCGCGAGGCTGGCAAGCTTCCGCCGCCTACGGTTACCGTCGACAAGTCCCCATCGCATATCTCATCGCATTGTTCGGGAGAGAAGAAGATCGCGATGGATCGGGATATGGTTTCTCGAGGGGCTTCAGTGGTGGTGATAGATGATGTACTTGCTACGGGGGAGACACTCTGCGCGGTGTTGCAGTTATTGGTCAAAGCTGGCGTCAATCCTGAAGATGTGAGTGTTATGATTGTTGCTGAATTTCCTACACATGGTGGGCGTCAACTACTGTATCAACGCGGGTTTGGTAGAGTCGGTGTTCAAAGTCTTTTGGTGTTTGGTGGTGCTTAAGAATACATGAAGAATCATTTATTCAGAGAGTTATGCACAGGGCCTATTCGACAGCTTGAAACAATACAGACCAGTTATCATTAAAACATATTGAAAGAGTTAAGAGACGTGGCTAATATATACACACCGTCATATTCTTTGGAATACTTTATGAGAAACTACTAATACTCAGTATGCAATAAACATCAAATGTTTGCTATTAAACTTATACAAATATACATGATCAGTTCCTTTTGAGCAATATTGTGCTCAATGAAACCTAGATGTAGTCTATGTGTACGAAGAGAGTGCGTATGTATGAGGACGGTAAAGGCAGACACAGCCTCTGCGATTAACTATCCAAAACTAAATACCAGTATACAGTCTGAAAGTGACAAATACAAGGCGAAAAGATACTAGGTGGGAATCTCAAGTAGATCTTTATTCCTACAGCTCTAAGATAGATGGCGGCCTGTAAGCCTTGGGTGTTGTAACACCGCTAATGTTAACTCTAGTTATGTTTTTCAATGGCTTCTGGCTCTTCCTATTTCTGCAGCATTGGCAGCTGAATTTTGGATTCATCTAATAATCCAGTATATTCGTTACAATTTCCCTCATTCTATTAGGCTTGCACAAGCGGTACTGGATGCGCACTTCATGGTATGGATATGGACAATGGATGCATGCTAGCAGTGCTAGTGTGTAGTCGCGCGTTTGAGCCCCAGCCGTCAGGGATCGTCTCACCACTATTTCAGCCATAAATCTCTCAGGTGAAAGATTCCACGTATATATTAAGCTTAATTAGCAATGAGACATCTCTGCACACCGTCAAAGAAAGATGCGTCTACTCAGCACAAAGGCCCTTGAATTTCACGACTTCCTTGGGACTGACATCCCACGGTACACAATTTTGTCGCACCGATGGGAACGCGACGAGATGTCCTACCAGGACATGACCAAGGAAATGGAGCGGAATAATAACACTTGGCCTGGTACGACGGATGTTTTGCAAAAGCAAGGGTATCGCAAAATTAGCGAATTCCGCCGCCTGGCTCTGAAGGATGGTTATGAATACATATGGGTTGACACCTGCTGCATTGACAAAACTAGCAGCGCTGAACTCCAGGAGGCCATCAACTCGATGTATCAGTGGTACTGGAATTCCGACGTCTGTTACGCCTATCTTTCTGACGTGTCTATTCCGACTGATCGCACCGATGCAGATGGTAGGCTCCTCTTTAAGGCGTCAGATCTTCAGCCATTCCAGAGGTCCCAGTGGTTCACTCGCGGCTGGACGCTCCAAGAACTGCTGGCTCCACGAGCTCTAATATTTGTCGACCAAACGTGGAAAAAGTTTGGCACGGCATATGACTTGGAAAGTTTTATCGAAACAGCTACAAGTATTCAAGTTCGCAGACATGTGCATCGAAGTCGTACAAGATCAGAGATACTCCAAGTGGGACAGTGTATGTCTTGGGCCGCAACCCGAACGACGACTAGGATCGAAGACCGCGCCTATTCGCTACTAGGGCTTTTCGATGTTAATCTGCCAATGATGTACGGCGAAGGGGGGCGAGCATTCCAGCGCTTGCAAGAAGAAATTCTCAGAGTTTATGAAGACGCATCTATACTAGCATGGAGCCATGCTGATGCTGACACTGGGTTCGCACCTAATGGCTTGGCTCCATCGCCAGACCATTTTCGCCAGTTCCCCAGGTTGATAGACAAAATGAGCAATAGTAACTTCGAGTTTGCAACAATCAATCCCACGTTGACACACCGAGGCGTCCAAGTTACGTTGAGGGTCCATATCGATCAGCATGACTTGGCGCTCGGGTATGCTTTTCTGCTAAACTCTGACCGTCCCTTTTCCAACATGTTGGTTCTTCCTTTATTGATTACCAGAGCAACATCAAAATTGGGTGAAGATTTAGAAGCCGTTAGACTCTCGGACCCCCTTTGGGTCGCACAAAGGTTCGTCGGCGAAGGCGACAAGAGACTGGTTCGTTTCCTCAGGCAAGCGCAAACTGCAGATATGAACCGTCATCGAGATGGATTTAGCCTTTCTTCAACAGTATGGAAAAGCTATACAACGACATTGACATATCCAACGCAAGCAAAGACTGAGAGTCGGTACTTTCCTGCCATATTTGGCGGAGTCACTGGAGACATGGACGGGTTTCCTTTGCTCAAAAAGGAGCATGTTTTTGCCATAGAACTGATGGATCGCCGCCAAACTTCAGAAAGATTTGTTGTGCTGGTGGAATACAACATCAATTATTTTGGAACTGCCAATATAACCGATGTTAGAGTTATTACGACGGGAAGGGAGATGGATTTGGCGGATATGGCGGATTTAACTCGCTCTCGAGGAAAACGATACCCTTCTTGTGATCTCCTCGATCAAAACGGCAGCGCGATTCCAACAGATGAAATCGTTCAAATTCGCAAGTTTTCCAGTTATTGGGTTCAAGATGATGTTGAAGAGCTCACCAAGCCGCCAGTTCATCCGGTTGATGCACTGCCAGTGAAACAGCTTTGTATTATAGAGGAAGCTTAATATCGTAAGGTCTCCTAGCGCCGCGAATCAACAAAATACATATCAAGTAATATCAGCATAAACTGCCTCTGAAGCCGTACCTTTTGTATTCACTTTCTATTCAACTTTGGTCTAGAGTATTCGGAAAGCTGCTATCTCAAGCCAAGCCAGTTCGAATGCTTTCACCACATATCAAAGTCCCAAGTCATTCACCATGAACCAATCTTCCTTTAACATAGACCTGCACAATGTTCCTATCGTCTCCCGTCATGATGAATTTCTCGAGCATCCTTGGTGTCGAGTCGTCTTCATCCAGCGGCACATTTACTCCGCTTCTCTCATCCCGCAAGTCGATTACCAGGGCATCAAATTCCCTTCCAAGCGCAAATTCGCCAATTTTGTCATCAAGGCCAACGACCTTGGCGCCTCCTTGGGTAGCCATGTAGAAAACCTCTTCCAGGCTCAGAGCTTCTTTGCCGCCTCCCTTGTCACCGCTGACACTCGTCTCTTTCGCTTGTTTGAATGTCGGATACAGCGCGTCTCTCGCATACGACGTGATGAGAGCATGTCTCATCGCATTTAACATACTCGAGCTATAACCACCTCCCGAATCTGTTCCTAAGCCGACATTGATACCACGTCTAAGAAACTCCTTTACGGGAGCAGCCATGAAGCCTCCCCCAATGGTCATGTTTGCTGTAGGACAATGCGCGACGCCGCATCCAAAATCGTGAAGCTTCTGGATCTCGTACTCAGTCATGATAGTACAATGGGCGAGGATAGTCTTTGGTGTAAGAAGCCCGAAAGAAGAGTATAAATCGGCTTCGTTTTTAAATTCCGGAAAGAGAGACAGCGTGGCGTTGATCTCCTGCTCGGCCTCATTGAAATGAGTTTGTATAGCTAGAGAAGTATCATTGCGAACCATGGTGCCGAGAGACTGTAGTAATTCTGCTGTGCACGATATCGCGAAGCGAGGCGTCAAAACAGGTTTAATAAGAGTATTCTTCGGGTCGATGGTTCGAATATGATGTATACATGATTTCGTCGCAGAAATGGACTCTTCAGCAGAAGTTTCGCAGTAGAAGGATGGCGAGTTGCGATTCATGTTGCATTTTCCAATCAGAGCTCTCTGACCTCTTTCAAGACACGTTGATGCCAAAACATTCGTCGCTTCTTGGTGCAAAGAACCGTAGTAAGATGCCGTCGTAACACCCTGTCTAAGCATCCCTCGAACGAGCTTCTCATACACCTTCTCTGCATGAGAAGCATCTGCAAACTTGGCTTCATTGGGAAAAGTAATGCCATCAAGCCAGTCTAGGATATGCATTCCTTGGCCCAAGCCCCTTTGCATCCATTGCGGAGCATGATTATGTGTATCAACAAAGCCCGGGATGACGAATTGGCCAGAGGGGAGTATAGTTTGGCGAATGTGTTCGATGCGTTGCACGGCGAGGAAATTATTCACTTGTAAAGAAGGGATATTAGATTGGAGAGATACGATGCTACCTGAAGAAGAGAGAATGATGAGAGTATCTGGAAGGACTTGAAGTTGCGTCTGGGAAAGAGAGTGGATTAGAGTTCCATGGATGGCTTGGGCGGGTTCAGCCATAATACCGTCTTCTTCTTGTCTCTTTATGGTCACTTATAGATACTTTTCGATGAAGCTCTAGAGGCTGTGGGTCTGACAAGAAAGATGAGGTGCATGAGGTTGTAGGCTGAGAAATGGCATGCGTGACCTTGGCTAGGTGCATAGATAAGGCTATGACGTTGCGGGGCTAGAATCCTGAGATATTCAAAGTCTCTCTTCAAAGCGGGGGATGACTTGAATAGCTGCAACATGTCTCATATTTGATGGTGCATCACTGTCCACATATGTGAGTCAATATATCGTTTCATCTGCTTTATTTACAGTCGCTCAATTTTGAACAACAAATGCGAGTAGGTATTAGCTCCAACATTCACTTTAAGAGAGCGTTTAGCTCAGCTACACAATTACCACTGCTGACAGCTGGAGGCACAACCGAGAAGTAAGACAATAAAAGAAAATATCATGAAACCACAACAAACAACAATTAAATGTCAGCAAAAGTATAGGCATCATGATAGTTAAGAAAAATGCAAAAAGAAATGTCCTCGGTGAGGCTCGAACTCACGACCTTCAGATGGCCCAGACTAATGTCTAGATCATATAGATGTTTCAATATGAGACTGACGCGCTAGCCAACTGCGCCACGAAGACTCTTTGATGTCTGAGCTGCGCGCAAGACAGATTCATAAGCCTCTCAACATCAAAGTGGCAAAGGACGCAGCTAACCAACCTGAGTGAGGCTGCAAGCGAATGAGAAAGAATGTTCAGAGGTTTACGTCTTGGTATATATATATTTTAGTTGTTTATACTGTTATCTACATGTCTTTTATGCAATCGCTACTAATATACGATGCATCGATCACTAAATGCTAATGAAGATTCATTGATAGCCCAGCAGCTGACTCGCTCAAATATCTAACTGATGCCATCTCAAATGGTAAATTCAAATGCTTTAGTGAGCTTGCTTCCCATTTAGGGCAAGAAATTCTGAAAGAGATGATCAATGATCTATTGGAAGCTCCCATACAAGCTCACGCAACGCCCATCGTTCGCTACCTGCTAGGATTCTCGGTGGGGTCCGAGCTTGAGGTGATTCCATTGCTGCTGTCCTATACCGCTCGAGAGGACGGCCAAGTATCTGAGATTTTAGAAATATTGGTACAAGAAGGCCTGAAAGCTTGCGAGTAGAATTCATCAACTGATGAAATTATTACTATGGTCAATCCTGTGATTAGAAACGGCAATGTGAAACTAGTATCACAGTTGCTCGAGAGAGCGCCGCCTCTCGATTCACCTACTTGGGACAAAAGACATCCGCTCTTTTACGCCGCTATGAGAGGCAAAGGGGGGATAGTGAAGGTTTTACTTGAAGCCAAAGCCGATCCTAATGCTGTTGGGGACAACGACGGCTGGAGGCCCATACATGCCGCTTACGATAACCCAGAAATTCTAGAGCTGTTACTTGAAGCTGGGGCTTCTAAACATGTAAACGCCACTGACAGCGCGGGCAAAACAGCACTTTTTTTACGCTTGTCGATGGGGCTACTACGACTCCGTTAAAGTGCTTCTCAAGTTCGGTGCCAAGACGTGTTGCTCTATCGACCGTGAAACAGAGCTTTCCGTTGCTTTGCTCTCCGGCAAATCGGAAATTGTTTTGCTGCTCCTCGAAAATGGCGTGAATCCGTTGGAATATTCTGCGGCAAGTCTCAAAACTCCTCTTTTACACCATTGCGTCTGACAAAACCTTGGTCATCAATTAATGGCCTTGCTGAGCTTCAATTTCGATGTCAACGAAAGAGACGAGAATGGGTCCGTGGCATTACATAACATTGATAGCTTGACTACAAAATTGACTCTCGAGATCCGTATTCGCCGCGGTGCGAATACAAATGTAGCAGACTATAGCGGCACTACACCACTCTTATCAGCGATCCAGCGTCAGAGCAACGACGCAGTTGACTACCTCATCTCAAAAGGAGCCGACGTCAATATGCCTACTGGACAATATGGAACAGCTCTGAATATGGCATGCTACTCGGGTAAGCTCGAAAGCGTCACGAATCTGGTGGAAAACAAGGCAAATGTAAATTTCAGCTACACTGGCCTCTATGGAATCCGCTCCATTCGGCAATGCTGCGCCCTGATGATGATGAGAAATACCGCATAATTGAATACCTACTCAGAAGAAAAGAGCTCGATCTATATCAGAGTGTTCCTTGGTGGGGTGGTTATCTGGGCCTTGCGTGTTTATGTGGCAGTCTGAGTCTGCTCAGCACTCTAACAGCCAAAGACAGTACAAAGGTAAATGAAGCAGATAAGGTTGGTAGAAGGCCGATTCACTTTGCTCTATACAGGACGCTCGATCACGTCAAATATCTTCTCAGAACCTGGAGCTGCAAATTGAGGGAACCGACCGAATGAAACGAAATGCCCTTCATTTCGCTGTTGTTAGCGGCCGTTTGGATATAGTGAGATATGTTTTAGCCAAAAATATGGATCTCACAAACAGTCGTGACATAGACAACTGGACTCCTCTCATGTGGGCAGTGAGGGTATGTGGAAAGTGGGATACGAGATCCAGTTACAGACTGGGCATCATCAAAGAGCTCCTCAACCACGGAGCAGATCGTATGGTTGAAGGAGAAGGCCTAGGACGCACATGGACGGCGTATGAGCTCGCCTGGTACTATAATCTCGACAAAGAGATTATAGACATCGTCACCCCCACGCCTGAAGAGCTTCAGAAAGTCAGCGGCGAAGAACACAGCGCTTTATGGGCGTACAGAATAAAATCACCTAAAATAAAGGGGCGAGATGGGCCCTCTGACAGCTACTGCGATGCATGTTTAATGGTACGTCTTACATAGCAATATTCGATATAGATCTTTTGCAGATTATTGATGCTGACGGTATATTTTACAGATGCTTAACGATATTATGCATAGTTGCGAAATTTGTGAAAATTTTCGCCTCTGCTTCAAATGCTATCGATCACGAAACATGATCCATGCGGGGCATGCCTTCTATGTGTGGCGGGAAGACGAAGAGTATGAAGGATATATGGATACAGATCTCAGTAGTTATGCATCTGGCTCTGAAGAGAGCAGCATTGGGTGAATTTTTGTTAGATCGAGAGAAAAAAACGACATTGCGTGTATATATGCTCGCTTAAAAAAATTAAGCGCTTTGCATAGCAACGTAGCCGATACCCACCTGTGTGATAATGCAACATGCAATATATTTGATACAAGATTGACTATTGGATAAAATACACTTGGTTGTACAGAAAATTGTTAGCGTAGTAGCACGGCGCGTACAGGATTATACGTGCTGCAGGCCAACGGGAGCCTTGTACATCTAGTTTCATCGATATCTCTCTGCACCCAACCCCGCTTCAAATCATCCTGCATTCTCATTTAGCGAACGCAACCGATAATATGACTGAAGAGAGCTTGTTTGGGAGATCTAGGAAAAAATGGAGGGAGCTCCGGCAGCGTGGGCGGTCTGCACGGAGAAGCCCTCTGCCAGCTACAAACCAACTTTTCACGCCTCCATCATCAGCTCGGCCTTCTCCGTCGTTAGACTCTCCGTCAGCCTCAGCATCGCCTCCTCCACTAATTGAGGGCTCGATGCCGATTACTGCGGTATCGACGCGGGAGATTGCAGCCGAACAACAGGATCCTCCTATAAATCTTTGGCAAAAAGCATTCGAAAAATCAAGCGATGGTACCAAGAAATGGATTCGGGAACATGATCTCGACCTTTCAGAGCAGGCGAAGCCGGAGGACCATATTAGAGAGATCACTCGCCTTATCGAAAGCAACACATTATGTACAGATAAAGATGGCAATTCGAAATCGATATTGGCTATGAGAAGATTGTTTTCCGTGACTATATTGCCGGCGTTGTTGCATTTCTTACCATGGCGGGCGACATTGCTATAAATTTCGCGCCACCACAAGCCAGCGCACCTTGGGCTATTGCTAAAGGAGTTCTTCAAGTAAGTATAGGCATTTATATGCATGACGACTCTAAAATTGCCGGTTATGACCGTAGATATTGATCGAATTCAGATTCCAGTCAAACAAAGCGACCAGATGGCAGTCCTTGCTGGCACAGTCCAGTGTTTTATTCGCATAGTTCGCAGAGGCCAGTTATATGAGCTACTGTATAACACAAAAACAACTGATGAAAACGCGGTGCTAAACTTGCATGACGCACTCTTGGATTTATACGTCGCAGCAATAGAGCTTCTGGCTCGGTCTGACATCCTGGTTGGAAGCAGGCTGGCTAAACAGACACTCAACGCCATTCTAAGGCCAGAGCAGGCTACAGGGCTTGTTGCAGACTTGTTTCAAAAGGAACAGAAGCTTTTACAAGAAATTCCAGTCTGTGAAGCTTCTCGAAGTGAAAGAGCGGGTAGACAAGCCGATGAGAAATCAAGAGATTTGCTCACCAAGTTAAATAAACTGTCGTCACCACTAATACGAATTGACGAGGGAGTAACAGGCATTCGACAAATGATTGATGAGGACCGACTCCAAAAGCTTCTGGAATTAATTAGCCCAGAAGGACATGGGAAAAGTCACGGCGAGATCGAAGATTCGAGAATCGACAATACAGGCGATTGGTTGGTAGACCATGAAGGCTTTCGCGCCTGGCAAGCTATTCCTTCATCATCCACGCTCCTGTGGCTCAAAGGAACCGGTAGGCCTAATTCACACGTTATCTTTTAAAGAGATCTTTATTAATGTTCAAACCAAATTTAGTTGGCACCGGCAAGACATATCTCACCTGGCGAGCGATTGATTATGTGAAGAAGACATTGGCAGAAATGTCTTGTGACGAAGGATTTGCTTTTTTCTACTGCCAAAGATCAGCAACTTCGCTACAAGACCCTCTAATTATCCTTAGAAGCTTTGTTCGCCAGCTATTTGACAAAAGATCCGAACACGGCTACGATCACTTGATCCAGAAATACGATATGGCAAGGAAAGAAGGGCGCAGTCTAGGCTTGAAGGACTGCAAAGAGCTGATTTTGGAATTCATTAATCTATATTCAAAGACAACCATTATTCTGGATGCTTTGGACGAAGCTAGCTCGACGAGTACGAACCACAACCTAGCAGAGATTCTCATTGACATAATGGATAAAGCCAAGAAACCGGTTAAAATCTTTATATCTAGTCGTCCAGACCGAGAATATCTGCAGGCATTTGAATCTACTGCTACAATCACTGTCGAATCCAGCAATCAACAAGGTGACATTGAAAAATACCTGCAGGAGAGACTTTACTCAACTTCATCATTTAAACAACGCCAAGCGGAGACTCGGGAGTTAATCAGAAATGCGTTTTCTTCGCGTAATAGCAGCATGTAAGCCAGATATATAAGAAGCCATATTCTAGTTACGCACTAACTTGAGCCTGGTGTGCAGGTTTCGGTGGGTTCATCTACAGGTCCAAAGACTCAAGAACTATACATCTCATGATGCAGTCAAATCGTGGGCCACTACGCTGCCCAGCACTTTGGCCGAAGCGTACGATCAGCTTTTCGATGATATAAGAAAGCATAACGAACATGATGTGGCTTTAGCTGAGCGTGCTATTAAATGGGTGCGATGTTCTATGAGGCCGCTTCGCTCCGAGATTTTATTAGAAGCCATTCGCTATTCTCTTGACGGGTCATCAGTAGTACAAAAAGAAAAACAGACCGAACAACAAATATTAACCCTGTGCCGAGATCTTTTAACAATCGATCCAGACAAACAGGTGTGGGTGCTGCCACATGCTTCTGTGGCTGAATATTTTGAACAGAAGGGCATAGCTCGGTCGGAGTGCGACCTATTTGTTTCCAGGATATCACTTCAGTTGCTTATGGACTTTAAAGCGTCTCCAAAAATATCGACTGAGGATAAGGAAAAACCAATTTCACCCTTTGAAAATTATATCGTTTACAACTGGTTTAAACATGTTGGGCAATATGATGAATGGCTGGGCCTTGCGATATGCGCAAATCCAGACCCAGAACTTGTTACAGTCCTCCAACGCTTTCTCGGATCGCCAGGAAAAAGCAGTGATTATTATAAAGAGTGGATTGGCAATCTTAGCAATGGCATTGAGATTGATTTTTGGGAGAGGATGGAGCTAATGCCTGATACTATGGCCTTATTCGCAATGTGTCGATATGGATTTTATCACACCCTGCGTGACTGGTGGGAGGGAAACGAAATCAGCAAGGAAATGGCGCTTAAGGAAAGCGGCAATGGTCAAACTCCGCTTGTACTCGCAGCCATGAGTCGGTGTTTTCCAATTTTCACACGTTTAATAAGCTTAGCTGGCACAGATTACCCGCTCTCTGAAAGATATGAGGCTATGGGAGCAGCAATCCATGATGAACGAAAGGATATCGCAACACTGTTGATGACAGAAGCAGAAATCGACATCAACGCTAGATATGACGATATTGAGACTATCGTCCAACGGGCAGCGAGATCCAGACCTGAAATGCTCCGGTGGTTGATAGACCAAGGCTTGGTAGATGTGAATAAGGAATGTGATACAACATATGGCACCCCCTTGATTTCAGCCGCCTGTTTCCAAAATCTACAATCAGTCGAGATTTTGCTCAAGGCAGGTGCGAATGCAAACGCAGCCGTGGAATGTGGGTATTACTATGGCAGTGCTCTTGTTGCAGCGGCGAAAGGTAGGGTTGTGTATAGGGGGCGAGAAAGAATCTACAAAATTACCCAGTTATTGCTTGACTATGGCGCAGACCCCAACCAGCCCTTGAAATGTGGCGCATACGGCAGCGCACTCGAATCCTTTGCTAACTATGGGAATTGGAGTACCGAAGACATCAACATTATTAATCTTTTGCTCAAGTCTGGTGCTGATCCGACGATGGTATTTGATAGAGGAGACCATGGTAGTGCACTTGCCGCCGCTGCCTTCCATGGGATAAAAGAGCTTCTCGTTCCCATGATTAGCGCTACTACAAGGAGCCAGGCAATTCAGTGCCTCCGCTTAAGCAGACATCCAGAAGAATTCATCTACTATAATAAAGAGATGGCCAGGACATGGATGCGAGGGAAAGCAGAAACCGCGAAATATCTCACCGATGAAATAGGAATTGATGAAGAAACACTCCATAAAATCGGCCTGTGGGATGTCACGCCCGAGGTTGATAAATATGGCGAGTATGTATTCACATTCAAATAAGAAGGGGCTAGCTTTCTAGAATAAATCTTTCAAAGATATAAAATAGAATCGTAAGAGTCAATACTGCTATCAAAAAGACAACAAAAAAAAAACCTATTCTAATAGCAAAAAAGCCGCGCAGGCGCAACACCAATGATATAAGATGCCTTTTATACATCAACGTTAAAAAAAGAAAAAAGTGAACCTCTCTCCCCCCCCAAAAGGAGAAGGGGAAAAAAAAGCAACATGTATAAATAGAGGAAGAGAGAGGGGGGGAGGGAGGAAGGAAGCCATTCATAATCCTGGACAGTATATATATCTTGTCCAAGAAATGACTCGAGTTATAAAAAAAAAAAACGAATAAATTATTTCACTTTCCTCTAAATAACTTCCCGTTTTTCTACATACAACAACCCAAAAGATATATAAGTTTCAGAAAAGAAAAAATTAAAAACAAACAAACAAAGGCCATTTCTAATATTTCTTTCTTCAAAATTACAACAGGATCATGCTAGCACCGGTGAGCACGGCAACACCCATGTACAGAGCCATGGACAGCTCGCCCATGCTGAGCAGGTAGGCAGCAGGGCGGCCAGCAACGGCAGCGCTGCTGCTGGTGCTGGAGCCGCCGTTGGTAGAGCTGCCACCGGTGGAACCGGCGTTGACGGGGGCGGTAGCAGTGGCGGCCTGCTTGTTGATGGCGCTGGCGGAGGCCAGGGCAGCAGAGCAGGTGGCGACGGGCTTGGCGCTGACGATCTGGGCCTGGCTGTTGAAGTCACAAGCAGTCGAGGCCTTCTTCTGGGAGTTGTAGTAGGTGTCGAGGACGTAGTCGAGCTTGGCGCCGTCGTCGCACATGCTGTAGGCACCGTAGACACCGCTGGTGGCGTTGCCGTTGATACCGGCACAGACAGCTGGGTTGTTGCCGCAGATGAAGTTGAAGATGTCACCGTAGTCCTTGGTGGCGAGGCCGGAGGAGCGGACGCAGGACAGGGAAGCCTGCATGCAAGAGCAGAGACCAGCGTCAGGGGTAGGAGGCAGGTTGTCGGAGGCTTGCCAGTTGGCAGTCAGGGCAGGGCACTTGGCGGCCACGTTGGAGGGCTTGTAGTCGGCGGAGTCGACGCCCTTGGGGTCGACCTTGGCAACCTGAGCCTGGAGAGCGCTGAAGTCCTTCAACTTGGTGACGGAGCTGCCGCTAGCCTTGACCAGACCTGGAGAGAGAGAAATGTTAGTCATTTTTGTCACTGTGCTGTATGTCGAAATCACACGTCAGAAAACTCACCATAGTCGTTAGCCTCCTCAAAGTACATGTAGACGATACCACCGCTGAAGACAGCAGACATCTGGTCACCATAGAGAGCAGCGGTTTCCTGGAAGATACGGTCGGCAGCACCGCTAGGCAGGTTGCAGCCGTACTCGGCGAAGAAGACGGGGACAGAGTAGTTGGAGAAGAAAGCGGTCTCGGTGTCATAGCCAGACTTCTGCATGGAGCTCTGGCCGCACCAGGAGTAGATGTTGTAGCCCCAGAAGTCAATGGCGTCGGTCTGGTCACCGCAGTTGAAGTAGTCGGCCATCTGGGAGCGGATATCGACGTCGTCGTTGGCGGCATAGCCGACACCCATCCAGCGGTACTTCTTGGACTTGATGTAGGCCTTGGTGTCACGAACAGCGGCCTTGACGAAAGCCGAGGCAGCGGTGTTGTTCTTGGCGTTGGAGACCTCGTTACCGGCGAAGAAGCCGATGACGTTGGAGTACTTCTGCATCTCGTCGACCACGGCCGTGTAGCGGGCGTACAGGTCGGTGTCCCAGCTGGGGAGTCTCGGTTGATGGACATGGAGGGCTCGCCCAGATCCGAGAAGACGTAGATGCCGGCAGCCTCGAGCAGGGCCATGCAGGCCGAGTGGTCGGCCGTGGGGTCGATGGCGTAGGTTCGGATCACGTTGGTGCCGAGCTGCTGCAGCAGAGGGATATCACGCTTGCAGTTGGCCTCGCTGGACAGAGGGTCGATGAAGGTGGCGTTGCCAGAGGGGCTGGAGGTGCCGGCCTGGCCAACATCCTGCTGGTACGCAACACCCTTGATGAAGAACTGGGTGCCGTTGGGGTAGAAGAACTTGGAGCCCTACACGTGAAAAGTGGTCGATTAGCGGTCGCTCCCGAGATTCAAACCGTTGATCATCTTCTGGGTTGTTCTCCACGATCTTCTCTGCGCCACGCGAGAGAAGGAAAGGGATCGTTTCGCTTCTGGAGACGAAAAAGTGGCTCACCTTGGCTGTGATGGCGGGAAGATCAGCTCCAACGGCGCTGCTGGCCAGGGCGAGCAGGGAGACGGAGAGCTTGGACAAGCCCATTTTTGCGGATGTGATATTCGAAGTTTTGAATTTGATTGCTGTCGATAGCGGTTTGCGATTCTTAAGTTGGTTATAGCGATTGGAATTGTTCACACTTGCTGGTCAAACTCGGCGTCTGTCCTGTGGTAAAAGTAACAAGGGAACGGTAGAAGGAGAAAGCTGTTTGTGTGTAAGTGGTTCTAAGGAGTGTCTGAGGTAGCTATCGCCTCAAAAAAAGAGAAAAAATTACAAAAAATCAAGCACTTCAAACGAAAGATGCGAAAAGAGGTTCTGATTCCAAAAAAGAAAGAGAAGAGAGCGTCCCAATTAGAGCAGACGGCCAGTGTTTTGTTCGCGCGCCCCCCAAAGGCGCCCCCAGGAGAACGGGGAAATTGAGGCCTGCGACAGGCCAAGTCTCGGGACCAGGGGGCACCCCTGGAACTATTGGGGCCCTGGGCGTGCTCGGGCCCTGGAGCCAGTCCGCTTTGGGGCCTGTCGAGGCCTTTTGGCACTCAGTGGGAGGCGCAGCGCGAAGCTTGTTTCTGGGAGATCAGAGCCAATAGCGGCTCCGTTCAGGGGGGTTGCTGCATGAGCTAGAGCAATAATGCCGTGCGAGTGTTGGCGCAGACACTGTATTTGTCACTGTGGCATAAAGTCTGCAGCTAGCAACTGAGAACACAATTACGCGCAGTTTCCTGCTAAATCGCAACGGCTTCCAATCTTCTCGAATGCCCTTTTCCTGCACTGTGCGCCATAGGTAGGCCAGCGTCTAGGGTGGGACCTGGAAAAATATGGAATAGGGGCCAAAATAGCCCGCCCCACCGTCGAAATTTCCCCTGATTGCAGCCCACACCCATTCACAATGCGCTGCCAATGCAAGGTACCAGCTCAAGGGCTGGCGAAATTGATTTCTGAGTGTGTTTTTCTTTGTCCAGTGATTCCGCTGCGAGTGGCGGGACGGGCAGGCGAGGGATGATGGATCTTCATTACTTTTGCGGTCCTTGCAATCATGATGGGTTCATCTTTTTCTCCAACTAAGACGGTTTCCTTGGCTTGGCGGACAAGGCGAAGCAAAGCCGTCGTATCTCTCTCTCTGCATCGAGGCTGAGGGCAATATTTCTCTCACTTGCTTTACGAGATGCCAACACCAGCCCATGCCTAATACCACTCTGCCGAGGCGCGCCGATGCAGTGCTTCTTTACGAGGTACTTGATGTCTCCGTGCTCTCGTCACCCAATGCCAGGTACTCGCCGCAGTGGCCTCCCTTTCGGCTGACGCGTCCAGGGCCTCAAACCCACCTGAATGTGAGCATGAGGAAAGGTGTTTTACATGGAACAGCCCGTGCTCGCCTCTGCTCGCTCTGCCTTGGTTGGCCAGCCTTGTCGGCACATGTTGCTGATCACTTGCTCGTAGCGTAACCGCGTTTATTACTTGCAATAGCATTGCTCCATATCTACTATACTGTACTTGCTTGTCTATACTTGAAGGTGGACAGCGGGTTCCAACGGCGAACTGACCGACCGACCGGCCGACAGTCGAACGTGTTTCGCATCCAAATCCGCTAACCAGGAACATCCCACGATATCCACCCAAGCCCATTGTCCGACACCCGCTCACCGTGAATTTTTCCCTCTCTCTGTCCTGCCAAAAAGAAAACTGGCCAGCGATCGACTCCCGCTACTGCTTTCCAGTCCAATATCTCGGGAGCTCAGTGCCGTAGCGCGCTGGAGCCGGGCTGCTCATCAACTGCCCTTTCAGACTGCAGTCATGATTCGCGAGGCCCCCTCTCCCTTTTCTCGGAGCCACGGCACAGAGAGAAGAGGCCGGATACGGGCCGTCTAGGAGCCGCGTATCCGGGGCGGTGCTGTTGCTTGGCCTTCTTTTGCCTCTCTTCTCTCGAGTAACGAGAGAGTGAATGTGGCGGTGCGTGGGTAGCTGCTCGTACTATGTAGTAGTATAAGTAGCATCGCACTAGGATGTAAGATGAGATGCTTTCCGTGAAATGGCACTAATAAGCGTATATCCCGTCCGGCTACCTTTTTTAAATATCGATCGTATAATTCAATATACTATTTTCGTACTTGACACTCCCGCAACCTTGAAGCAGCGCTGCAACACAAGCTAGTATCGTTTGCGCACCCTGTAGTAGAGATCGCCGATGCCATACAGCACCTCGTCCCAAAACTTCATGACGTTCCAGGAGTCGTCGCGTTTCTGGCGACGCCGATCGCGGCGGGGGACCTCGTGGTAGTGGCCGTTGTGGTAGACGAGCTCGGTCATGGCGAACGGTGATCTGCTCGGAAGTGCTGTGCCACGGATATGTGATGCCGGAGACGATGTTGTAATTTCCTCGCCTCGCTTGTGTTGGACGAGTATAGTAGAGTTGTCGTGGTTGTTGTTATTGGTATACGCATACACAATGCGTGGTTTGAATATGTTTTTAATCGGTAGCTAGTTGAGATAAAGCAACACACTAGCTGTTTTGCGGTAGCGGTGATGATGTTATTGCAAAGATTTGGAGACTCGATGCAAACCACCTCCAACAAATAAAAGAGCAGCACCACTATATTTAAATCCTTCCGAATCTCAACACATGATCTGCTCATTTACAATGTACAATCAGCTACATGTCTCTCCGTAGAAACAAAAGTATGCCTGACCGCAACGCCGAGTCATCTAGTAAGTCATCTGCTGTGGTGCATCCCGCCACACAGAATCCATCGCAAGTTTTGGACTCGGCGCCGGATGACCGGATCGGGTCCCACCACGGCCGATCATATGCACGGCCGAAGGCGAATTCCCGTGACTACCTATGAGGAGCTCTGGACGTCGGACGCTGTGATTGGAGTTAGTTTGCTTGTACATTGTTGTACCGCTCGAAGCCAATAAGCGCCTGTGCCGCTGGGAGAGGCGCTTCGGGTGGCAGAAGCTTTTGCCCCGATCTTGCAGGCAGCACGTAAGGCTCAATCCAATTCGTAGTATCGACTTGTACTTCGCGTCATAGCGCCTTAGGTGCCCGGTGGTAGCTCTTTGCGACTACCTACCCTGTAACCAGCACGACCTTCACTAAATTCGCAATGGGAAGAGAAAATTATGAAGAGGAGGGGAAAAAGAAAGTGGTTTCTCTTTTTCTGCGAAAATTGGCATGCGCAACTTGACAGTGGTTGCGTAGAGCGCAGCCTTATTTGACCGATTGAACTTGCTCGTTGCCAATTAGAGGTAGAAATAGAAGCTGCTATTCTAGATGTTTACTACGGCTACTCCGCATAGAGCACAAGATGCGATCGAAACTTTGAGAGTTTATCGCCACTGCTACTCAACCGCGACTAACCAGATGAGCAATTCTAGACATTTACAAATACCCGTTTTCTTTCATCATCAAAGTTCTCGACTGCTGAGCGCTGGCCTGATAAACGAATGCTGTAGCGACACCGGCTGGTGGCGGGCTTCAGCATAGGCGCCAACCAACAGCCTTGGGATCCAACACCAGCAAACTAACCTCGAACCTCCAAAAAACATCGCACTGCTGGTGCTCTCGCCCCATTCTGCATTTTCGGCCGGCGACCACCTCTTCTGGCGCAGCCTACAATGGCTTTTGCAGTGCGCTAGAAGCTTCCGTTTGTCTTTCTCATTTTGAATAGCAATTTGCTTTTTTTTCCAGCTCTCTGTGCGCAAAAGGCGCGGGGCCAAAGCGCGGGGCTCTTGTTTGCTTAAACGGCCTTCAAATCAGCTCGTCGCACCTCCCGAATGTCGCTCTTACGCCCGCATTATTGTATACTACTTGTACCGATATCAGAGAACATCGAGACAGCATAAATACACAAAAGTATGGGGCCAAGTGGCTTAAAAGCATCCATCTGGGCGTCGGCTCAGAGCCGCCCCTCCGACACCTATCGATTCGACTCTAGATCTAGATCTGTGCCCCCAGTATCTGCCTCGACGACGACGATGACGACGACAGCAGTCCCTGGCTCGATTTCAACAGCTGCCTCTGCCGCCGCCACAGCCCCTTCACTGTCGCCTGCACAAGCTTTCCGAAGATTCCACCAGACCTGCCAGCGCCTCCGATGGACGGCTGTCGACCTCGAAAACTCATACCACCGTGCGCACTCCCCGCAAGACAGCGGCTTCTCCGCCGATGACGCCGAGGTCAATTTCAAGATTGACTTTCACGAATTCTACATGCGTATTGAGCAGGCTCTCGTGCTGGTTCTCCTCGTATATGGCGTCAGCGTACCTCGCGGCTTCGGCGGGCCAAGGGGCCAGGCAACCCATAGTTACCACCACAACGTGCTGCTGGCGTTGGGCGAGGAAGACAATCCGCTGCGAAGCGCGCTGGGCACCGGTGATGTAAACTCTGCGCTGTGGAAGGCCAAGGAGCTGCGGAATCGGTGGAAAGATGCGGCGGAAGGAGAAACGACGCCGCTAGGAATGTACGACTTGTCGTGGATTATAGGACGCATCATTGAGGGACTGGGCGTCGCATACAAAATGGCGGCTGCGAGGGTCGAAGAGTTAAAGGTGGAAGCCAATGGCAATGCTGGCGATGGCGCCGATGGAAGCAATGGCGCCGATGGAAGCAATGGCGCCGATGACAACACATGGAGGTGGATGATGGCAGACCCCATGGACTTGGAGCCGTAAATACGATTTGGTTGAATGGAGTCTTGTGATTTTGGCTGTATGGGTATTTTTGTGTATTTGCTTCTGTTGGATGGGGTTTCTTTCGGGGAAGAGAGCATAGGAGTTAAAAGCCAGGCGAGGTATACCTGAGTGTCTTTGCTATTGGGAAGTGTTTTTCGGCATCTTTCATATAGAAATATAGCGCCTACGACAAATACACACACACATGTGTATGGCATCTTACATATCTTCCTCCTTTACCATCGTATCTTCATCATCTACCGCCCTCTTCCCTTTCACAAACGCCTTCCGCAGAGCACATTTCCCTCCAGTCTTGCCTCCAGCCTTGCACTCGTCACACGTCCTCCCATGCGTCACCATCAACACATGTAGTGCATACTTGTCCCCATCTGGCACTCTTGCTTCCAAGTGCGCCTGGGTCTCTTCTCTGCTCGCCTCTCCCGGCCGCCATCCCAGCAGGCCTGATATGCGATATACATGAGTATCAACCGCGAAGCTATCCCGCCGTAGACAGAACAACAAGACGCAGCTCGCTGTCTTGGGCCCCACGCCTTGAAAAGAGAGAAGCTCCCGCATGGCCTCCTCGTTGGAAGCGTTGAGGAGGTGATCGAGAGAGTAGCTGCCGTACCGGTCCTTTGTCTGGTAGAGGATGTTCATGATGACTCTACTTTTGATGACGCTGAGGCCGCCAGACTTGATTGTCCGCTGCAGCTTGTCGGTGCCGTCCTGGACAATGGCTTCCCAGTTGTCGCTGCGGCCGTATGTCTTGTCCATGGAGAGCTTTGCGCGCGAGCTGTTCTTGTCACTGGTGTTTTGGGACAGGATTGTGCGGACCAGCGCGTCAAGAACCGACGGGGAATCTCCGCAGCCGGCGACGTTGCTCGGCGCGATGATTGTGTCGGGACGGCGGCGGTCGCCGTGGATGGATGCGAGGATGCGGTGAGCGCGGGAGCATTCTTGGGGTGTTGGATGGGGGAAGGATGGGAAGGGTGAGGATTGAGAGTAGGCTGCGAAGGATTTGAGCTTGCGGGCTTGGAGGATGGAGGCCTTTTTGTCGGGGATGTTGGATAGAGATGTGGTGCTTGTAGATTCGGACTTTGTTAGCGGTTTTGCGGGCTTGGATTCTGTCTTGATGGCTGTGGTTGTTGTTGTGGTGATGCTTTCGGTGAGGCTTTGTCTTTTGAGGTTGCGGAGGCTGCGCCTTGGAGGGGGCGATTGGAGAGTCTTTGTGGTCATGGTTGATGGAGTTTATGGCTTTCGCATTGATGAATGAGGTTGGTTTCTATAGATCTACGGTGAAGCATAATTCAACTCTACGATATGGTCTGATGTTGGGGCTGTGAAATTGGTCGTTGAAATGGTGAGGTCAGCGGTCGCCACGATGACTAAGATCTGCAAGATTGGCTCACTGTGGCCGTTGACTCCAGATCGATCACGAGTCTTTTTATAGCATCGCCATAACATGAGTCGGTGAATCAAGAGATTAGGGCCTCTTCGACTATATGATAGTTATTATGCAGCTTGTAGCGCCATTTTGAATGCCTCTTCTCGTTTCGATAGCGCTGCGGCGACTCTAGTGCTCACTCGATCGTGACGGCTTCAGGTGAGCTGAGCGGGGGAGGAGCTCGGGACCTTGAGTATATGAGATGAAAAGCCTCTTTTATTGCCGGTGCAGATCAGGGCGCTCCTTACGGCGATATTGTATATTATGGTGCTGATTACATGTGTTCGGGATCGACGTGCTAAATGATGTGAAATGACTCCCGTGGCCCGCTTTCGCTTTGGGAGAGGGAAGAGAGGAAGATGACCAAGTGTATGTATGTTACTAATTCGTGCCCGACTCCTTATATAGGATAGGTACTAGACTATACCGCGAGTCATTGGAGAAGGAGGCCACTACTTGATACTACTATCTCACGCTCATCTAGCTATGCATCTAGCTATGGGACTTGAGGAATAGCTAGGAGATCTATTGCATAGCTAGGATATACAAATTCATCGCTAGCACAGAGGGCTAAGAAGAATTCTGAATACGGTATTAGAGAAGAGCCCATCACATCATCCAATATCAATACGCTCCTATAATCAGTCTTCTATACGACCGTCGTATAATTGCGCAACCAGGTTTCGCGACATCTCTTTCACGACATCCCTTGCATGGGCCATCGAGATGAGCCAACTAGTCCAAAGTCTGATTCTGACACCAAACTCCAAGCCACACGATCCTACGTACGAAATCAGCGTAATCTAGCGGATATTCCATACCCGTATTACCCCTTTAGCTGATTCCAAGTTAGAGTATGAGCTATAGTCTTACAGGTCAAAGGTTTAAGTTTTTAGCTGAGCTGCACAACCCCCCTATTAGAATCCGGGATGTCTGAGTGCCGAGCCAATCTGATAATGCATGATTGACGGGACGGCAAAAGTATAACTGAGACATGCCGGCGCTATAAATCACCGATCATTTCCCCCTCGTTTTTCAAGAGCAGATTTGCAGATGTGTCTTCCGTCTTCGTTTGCTTTGTAAACGTTCCCAGCGCTGGTGTATGTTATTTCAAAATGGTCAGCGTGGTCGCTACCATCCTTTCGCCTCAGAATTGGTCGGCCAGCACTTTGTTGCTGGTCGCGACTGTTGCCATCTTTCTTTTTGTTCGCCTTTCGAAGCGTGCTGATTTCCATTCTGGCGCATCATGGACGGACAGGGGCGTGCCTTTCATCGGCTCCCTACCCTTCTTTTCAAGGAGAGGCGATTTCCTTAGAGAGGGCAAGGAGCGCAGTGCCAACGGGCACTTTAATTTCTTCTTTGGACCGTATCCTATCGTCGCTATCTCGGGTGAGGCTGCGCGGGCGGCCTATTTTACTACTCGCGGGCTTGATCTGAGCGCTGGGTATGTATAGATATCGTTCATGGGACGGACCCCTTGCAGTGCTGTAATCATTTATATCATTGGATGAAAAGTGGCTGATTCCGCAATAGATTCAAAAAACTCTTTTCAGCAGGCCCTGATGTTGATAGCATCCTGGGGCGTAACATGGCCACCTATTTCGTGGCGCTGTTCAAGCGCCTCACTGGAAAGGAACACTTGGTAAACTGTCTCCCCTATCTTAACAAAGATGCCTACGATACATATTCCGCTATTGATACGTCTGCTCCCATGGATCCATTCCTGGTTGTGCATGATCTCATCTGCAAGATGACGCATCGTACCGTTGGCTGCCACGACGTCGCTGAGGATCCTGTCTTACGGGCGAAGACGATGAAGTACTATGACATGTTGGATTCAAGTTCTGCTATGAGCATCATGTTCCCTTGGCTGCCAACTCCTACAAAGATGAACAAGCTTTGGGGAGGAGGTAAGCTGCACATGTTGTTTCTAAACATTATCAAGGAGAGGAGAAGAACTGGTCGGAGAGCAGAGGATACGGTACAGATACTGATGGACAAGGGCGAAACCGATATGGTCAATGCAGCAGTGAGTATCTTACTTACACATGTATGTACGTTTTTGGGGGCTAATACATAATATGGCAGTTCATTATTGGCGCGCTATTTGCCGGCTTGATCAATACCGCCGTTCAAGCAGCGTGGATCCTCTGCTATCTCGCTTACGATCCGATCTGGTACGCCAAGGTTCAAGCCGAGGTCGACGCTGCCGTTGCCAAATACCGAACCTCTGAAGGCCAGACCCCGGCTGATGTCCTGCAAACGCTCTCTGTCGAGATATGGGAGTCTGAATTTCCTTCTCTGGACTTGGGAGTGCAAGACAGCATCAGGCTCAACCTCATGGGAGCTTCTATGCGCCAGAATATTTCCGGCAAGGATATTGTGCTCGGCGATACGGGTGTTATTATTCCAAAGAATGCATTTGCAGTAAGTACATGTGCCTATCCAATCCTCTTGACTGAGCGGCATTGATGTCTTATGATTACTATGTAGGTTTACAATATATCGGATGTTCACATGAATGAGACATTATACAAAAATCCAGGAAGATGGGACCCTGGCCGATATCTGTCCGAAAGAGGAGAAGACAAAAAGCAGCAGCATGGATATATTGGATGGGGATCTGGGCTGCACCCATGTTGTAAGAAGACTCCAACCTAAATTCTTGACGATGTTGATGTGCTAACTAAGAGACGCAGTGGGCATGAGAGTAGGCCGTGGCAACAATACTTGACATTTCTCCAGAGCAAGAAGAGCTAACTTGTTATATTTAGATTGCGAAAATGGAACTCTTTGTTTCTACGGCTACGTTTGTGGCAATGTTCAACTATAAAGCAGTGGACAAGCACGGGAACCCAAGGACCGAGCCGCTGCCAGGCTATAATTGCAATGATCTGCAGCCGAGGCGTATGACTGATACAATCTATCTCAAATGCGAATCCAGATTCTAGGTCGGAAGCGAACTGAATGATGATTAATCAGGATGGTTGGTAAGCAAATGCGAATGTGAGATGATGAGAATGGATTCTTCTACTGCTGGTGGGATTGTCATGAAAATGCATCATGGATATCAGTTATAGCGCAATGTACTCGTTTCAAGTAATGAATTGATTCTATGGCATTATGTGCGTCAATGTGACTAATTGTTAGGTTGAACTCTTTTTCTGCAGCTCGCGTTCAATCTGCGCGGCGAGAGACGAAGGCGTCTGCGCGCCGGTGTTGTGAACTCTCTCCTAATCAAGCAAAGAGTCAGCTACTTTGTTGTGATACGAGCGATATCATCGTCGTAATTACGATTAAGACCTCTTTCTCAGCGCCTTCCAAGGGCATGGTGTTCTGCTGATTGTCTCCAGTGCCAACGACCATGGGGACGAGATTATGCTGCTTGGTGAGCAGGCTTTGGGGTGGTGCTGAGTTGAGAGATTAGCACATTTATCTTGAGGTATGATGAAATACGGGAATTGTATAGGCATTGAAATACTACCTTCTGTGGTGTCGGTGACGGGGCCGGGAGCTGAGGGATGAGGCTGCGATTTGGAGGTTTGAGCTGCGCCTTTGGGAGTCGTCATGATTGTGGCTGATGGGGTTGAGGCTTTTATAAACTGGGGTTCTAGATGTATATGTGGATGATGGAAAGTAATTGTAAAGATGTGTATAAAGTGTTTGATGTGACATGGGCTGACTAGATGACGTGGATGGGTGCTGAAGGAAAGAACATTTCACGGTCACACCTACATAAACTGAAGGTCTCGTGATGTGACTACATGTTTATAGAAGAGCTTGTATTTAGATGATTTCTCTATTTTGCCTTCTTTCTCTCACCCAATGTTGTGCGGAAAATGAACCAAGTTAAGTTTCTTCTTCAGGATCATGAATTGGCAGCTGGCCACTTCAGCTTCCCTCGTTTTAACGCAGTCGCTTTGGTCTTCTATGCATGAAGAATAAAGGCAAATTTCTTTGCAGATTCATGGATTTGAGTGAATTAATGTGTTATGAGGTCGGTATGGCAGTGTGAAGAGAGAGATGCGTGCTTGTCTGGACCGAGCGTTTGACTTGGTTGACAGTAGAGCAGCTGGAGCGCTACATGCCTGCCTAGAATCTGAGAAGCTCATCGTTTCAAAGCCACGAGATATAATCCAGCCTTCAGACCACGTTATATTTCAACACACTGCACTGTTAACTAGTGTTGGCAGATTGAAATATGTTGTGGCTTGAGATGATATCTCCTAATGTGCTCTCTGCACGGGCCACAAGAGCACATTATTGATTTGTGTATGATTCTCAATTAATATTTAGGATTTTTCTTCCTCATTTCTCTCCTCATTTCTCTTTTCATTTCCCGTTCCCTTCTTCATTATCTTGCTCTTTATCTTCCTTGTCCTTCTCCTCCTCGTCATCATCAAATTTGTCGAAAGTTGCGATCTAACACCAAATATGGCTACCGATATGGACGAAGCATCTCTCCGACTATGTATACAGCTTCAGTCGCAAGATGCCGTTGCATTAATCAAGGGAAAAAAGAGAGAGGACGAGCAACCACCTGATATCGAGTTCGCCGCTGAGCTCTACAAGTTCGAGTTGCACTCACTGCAGACATTTTACTCTGATCGAGCCCTTTGCCGTCGTCTCAGTCGCTTGGGCTTGGAGGCCGGCTATCCTCTTAGAGGTCGTGCTGAAAAGGAAGAGCCAGCTCTAAACAGGACCGGAAGCAAAGCCGATAAAGTTGCATCAAAACAATCCAGCATAAGTTCTACCTCTGACACTGGTGCTAGTGTTAGCATCGTTGACGAAGAGACGACCAGTCAATCCGACGACGAAGTTGCGTCAACAGGGTCCAGCATAAGTCCTACCTCAGATACTAGTGGTAGCCTCGAAACCGTGGAAGAGACGACCAAACCGCTTGTAACATCATAGAATGATGATGGCATGCCTTTAGTCGAAAAGTCTTTGCCTTCGCCTGAACTGAAAGTCCAGCATAGCTTGCCGGAAGCAGCCAGCGAGCAACGACATTGCGTTGCTTGCATGACGGATATTTCATGCTTGGAAACAATAGAGTCTCCTTGCTCCCACATATACTGCCACAGATGTGTAACAGATCTATTCAAATCCGCCATGGTGGATGAGTCGTTATTCCCCCCTCGATGCTGTGGTCAGCATATGCCTCTGGAGTCCACAAAGAGCTTCTTGTCTACAGAGCTGCTCAAAGAATATCAAGAAAAAGAACTGGAATATGGTACATCGAACAGGACATACTGTTATATATCCACTTGTTTGGCATCTATCCCCCCCAAATGCATTCAAAATGGCGTGGCGACATGCAAAATTTGTTCCTGCAAGACGTGCGCTATCTGCAAGGCCCCATCCCATGAAGATGAAGAGTGTCCTGAGGACATGGACATGGAAGAACTTCTTAATACCGCAGCCAATAAAAAGTGGCAGAGATGCTACTCGTGCCACAGGATGGTCGAGCTCGCCACAGGATGCAATCACATAAGTACGTTTTAGCTATTTGGATTCTCTGCATGGCTCTGCTCAGCTAACATCAGTCAGCATGTCGCTGCAAAGCCGAATTTTGCTACCAATGCGGCCTGCAATGGAAGCAATGCCCCTGTCCCCTTTGGCATGAAAATCGATTACTCGTACGCCAGGTACAGCGCGCCGAGAGACAGCGGATGTTGCAAGTTGGCCCTGTTGAATGTACGCATCGTCATTGGACAGTTTTGTACGGCGGCTATCAATGCGAAAGGTGCGAGGATTGGTTACCTAGATTCATATTCTCGTGCAATGGTTGTGGAATGTCGGCATGTCGGGGATGCAAGCGCTAGCTGGACAACTTGCATTGGTTTTGATGCTAGATTCGTGCATCAGGTTGCCGAATTATGCAGATTTGGTCTATTAGCTTACGAAATGCCTGTTGCTCATTCAAGAATGTGAAACCATTTGACACAAGCAATTTTACGCTGCGTCTGTTGGCTCATCGCCGCCTTTGACTTATATACAGTAGTGTAGTCTTCATTATGATGCTGGGTAGAGCGAGGTTGACTATCCATCTGGAAAATAACCCATAACCCATCATATCGAGTCCAGATCGCTCAACATCAGAATAGAGACATCCAGATCAGCATAAGCATCGTAAACTGAAATCTCAAATATCGACCAGCCATCTTATCCTCCTTGCGGGGCGCAGACTGCTAGTGTTGGCGCAAAGGCAAAAAATCCAAGACATGCGTGTGCTGCTCGTATCTGACACAGTGCTGGCTTACAACCGTCCTTCGGTATACTGCGGTTATATCCAAGAGTTTATATGTCTGCGTCATCTCTGCCAGGCCCTGGCAAGAAATCAATAGACTATTAACCTGACTGTGGGCGATGCTGAGGCAAAAAGTACATGTATAGATAGCAAATATCAGCCTCAGTTACCTTATCTATGGAGCATGTACGGAGTACAAAGTAAAGCTGATACTGTATCACGCACTGTGACATGACATACCCACGTGGACCTTTGGCGACACACAAGCCCCATTCTTTAAGCCTCTCTTGGCCGTCCAGAGTCCTTCCAAGGGCGGCCAAAGGCATGGCTCCCTTCTTTTGTCTCTTACATTATTCCGGTTGTTGTCGAGGCTGGAGAGAACGTGTCTGGTGAGTGAGTTTTGCGCGCATCTGATCTTTCGTCGTGGGCCTCTCTCTTTGCCGCTTGCGATCACGACAAACAGAGGAGTCGCCTGGTAAGGTGCGAAGGTGGTGGAATACATAGAAAGCAGCAAAATAGACATCATGAAGGCGTCTCTCTTTCTGTCGGCTCTTGCGGCGGGCTATGCGGCTGCGGACGACGTTCTTTATAGCAGGCGACTGGCCAAACGCGCCCTTGACGATGGGGGGCACTACAATATTTGTAAGGCTTCATCTATCTTCTATTTTACTCTTGTATAAAACAAAACTTAGCTCATATGTCTGTATACTAGCCTTCTTTCACGTCAACGACGTTCACGCTCATCTAGACCAGTATGTGAAGGCGGGAACAGACTGCACGGATCCCGCCAAAGGCTGCTTCGGTGGCTATGCCCGCATCAAGACAAAAGTCAGCGAGCTGCGTGTTCAATATCCCAACCATCTGTGGTTGAACGCCGGTGATGAATTCCAAGGCACCATGTTCTACTCGTTTTACGGCGGAGAGAAGATTGCCGAGACAATGAATGATCTCAAGTTCGATGCCATGACACTGGGGAACCACGAGTGGGACGGCGGCGATGAGAAGCTAGGAGTGTTTTTGAAGAATTTAACGTTTCCAGTCGTTTCGTGTAATGTGAAGAGCGAGTATACTGACCTCAAAGACACGATTAAAAACTATCACATCTTTGAGGAGTATGGCTTGGCTGTCATCGGGGCATCGACACCGACTACACCTACGATTTCACACGTCGGTCCCCTGACCAAATTTCTCGATCCAGCTGAAGAGGTTCAAAAGGCCATTTGGGAGATCCGCAACACTACCAATATCAAGCGCATTGCGGCTTTGACGCATATTGGCTACGATGTCGATCAGCAACTAGCGGCACAAACAGAGGGCCTGTCTCTCATCATTGGTGGTCACAGCCATACACTCCTTGGAGATATGGCCGGCGCAGAGGGAAAGTATCCGACCATTGTGGAAGATCTTGCTGGTAATGAAGTTTTCATTGTCACATCGTACCGCTGGGGAGAGTATTTGGGCTCGATTGACGTTTCTTTCGATGAGGAGGGCAAAGCTCTAATCTATCATGGCGCCCCAATCCACATGGATAATACGACCAAACTGGAGCCTAATCTTCAGGCCAAGGTTACTGCGTGGCGAGGGCCATTTGAGGATTATGCCAACGAGGTTGTGGGAACTACGGAAAACACTCTTGACCAGACGGCATGCCAGAGCGGCGACTGCCTTTTGGGTGAAGTTATGGCCGATGCTGCATTTGAGTATGCTTACAACCTTACCACAGACGTACCGGAGGACCTGAGGCCGAGCTTTGCACTCATCAATGCAAAGGGTGTTCGAGCAACCATTGACGCTGGCAACATCACCCGGGGCCAGGTCATTACGGCGTTTCCATTTGGTAATGCCGTTGTGAAATTGACATATTCTGGTGCCGACCTGCTCAAGATTCTCGAAGGCGCTGTATCCGGGATAAACCAGTTCAACAGCCAGAAACTGTCGTCTGGGATTCAAGCATCGCATAACCTCCAGGTTCAATACGACCCGTCAAAGGCCCCTGGGCACATGCTTGTTGATGCGAGGATTTCTGGTCAGAGAATCGACCCTGAGAAGAAGTATATAATTGTGACTGTGGATTTCGTTGCTACAGGTGGAGATAATATTCTGCCCAAGAGAGACGACTTTGTTGTATTAGATACACTAGATGAGGTGTTGGTAGATTACATCAAGGCTAGAACGCCCCTGAAGAATACATTGGAGAAGAGAATAGGAAAGGTTGGTACATTTGCGGGCAAGGTGCAAAAGGTGTTTTCAGCTTAGATTATGCATAGATGAAATGGTTATTAGGTATATATATTTGTTATTCTTTGTATCTTTTTATTTCACCGGGCAGAATAATTAGCGATCTCGTTTCTGTAAAGACGCATCAAATTGACACGACTCTCTCAAGCTGTCGGCCTTGTATATGTTAGTTCTGTAACTGTCATGGCCGTATCTAGCGTTTTACTTGGATACCTGATTGGCTTAAACGAAAATCTCGCCTCACAGTGGCCGCTTGTAATCTCTTTCCTTTCTGTTGCTTCGGAGACTTTTTTGGCGTGATGGAAGCCCTCCTTTGTCCATTGACCGAGGCATTATCGTCAAAAGGCCCATTGAAAGATCTTTCAAGTGTGCAGTAACTCTCCACTGGAGAATCGTCTTCGACAACGTGACGACGCTGAGTCTCTCCATCTACAGCCTGACGCTCAAAAATGATGCTAAAGACTGTGAATGTGAGGCACGCAAGAATGCCGATACAGGCAGATATAGTAATGAGGAAGAGAACGGGCCAGAGTCCGTCGGTGGACATTTTGACGAGTGGTATGGGTTGGTAAGGACTATTAGAGGAACAACCTTAATTTAGTCAATTCTGCTCTGCTTGGATGAGCAAGTAGAGGTCTTGAGTATAATATATTTCATTGGACTATATAACTTATCCCGATGAACTATGAAATACCATGTATCGCAATCACTGCAGTAGCTTTGAGGACAGAATCACGAATTGGCTTATTCAAGAAAGCCGTGAATCACAGATCCAGATAGTCGTCCAAATCTATCATGCTAATACGGATATTAATGTCGTCCTCCTATACAGAATGTCTCGGGCAAAGAGGGCAGAAGCATCAATATGCTTCAAGCGCAATACCCTGCTCATTCTACAGTTCAACAGAACAACAATGACACAGCAACCTTCATCAACGCTCCCGCATCCGAAATTAAAGTGGCAAAAAAAAAGAACAAACAAACAAGAAAGCGAGGCCCCCTGCATATACGGAATGCTGCTACCAACTTCAGAGCTAGGCCCCCATTTAGGCAACCCTTGCTCCTGAGGCTGAAATATTCTGTGGATATATGAGGTCAAAGGAGGAACTTTTGGCTGCCTGTGGATGATTCAGCAGCAGAAAGCATCAGAGAGCTACGCAAAGACAGGGACGCCAGCTGGACGGCAGCCAGGACCACTATGTGCACCTTTATAGGCTCTAATTCAGACCCTTGATGACCAAATGGACAAAAGATCTTTGAATTCAAGGTTTTCATCAAGCGATAGTATAGTATGGCATATGTTGATCTAGCTAGATCCTGCCACCCTATTCAAACAACAGAGTCATGACACATTCCATCCCATCCCATCTGAGCGTCAAGCAAACAGTAAATTAATAAGTGTATCGGAAATCGGGACTCGCGTCCTCCTAGTCATAAGTCAGCTATTGCCTCATGACATGGCAAACATAATGCCAAAAAAAAATCGCGGGCACTTACATCGTGAGCCTCCAGCGTAACACCCTGCGTATCAGCCTTCCTGTTCAGCCTCCAAAAATTCAAATCGCACACCACCACCAAGACAATGTTCAGCAGCGCGCAGGCAATGCACGCATACATGCCGGGCTTGTACCCCGTCGCCGCGTCCTGCTGCCGAAACACCAAGCTGCCCGCAATGCCGCCAATCCCCCCGAAGCCCACGAGCGTGGCGCTGCAAAAGGCCCGCTTCCACTGGCCGCGCACGTTGTTTGCCTGGAAGGACATGACGGAGGGGATGTTGCTGTTTGCGCCGGCCGTGACGAGGAAGACGCCAAAGTAGCGCACGCCGGCCTGTTCGGCCCAGCCCATGATGGGGAGGCCGATGAGGCAGAGCACCATGTTGAAGATGACGATTGGGCCGCGGACACGCAGCTTGTCGCCCACCCAGGCGGCCGAGAACATGACGATGCCGGTGAATGCATAAGGGGGTGCGACGAGGCATTGGGATTCACCAACGGAGAACTTCATGCTGCGCGTGAGGATAAGGGGCAGTGAGTAGGCCAGTGAGTACGTCATGGTGGTGCTGTTGAAGAACATCATAGCATAGGCCCAGATCTTCCAATCCGCTCCGGCGCTCAGGAACTTCTTGAGGTTGAACGGCGGGGCCTCGGTGTCGCCGCGGTCGCGCTGGATGCGGTGCACGATCCATTGGCGCTCCTTTTGGCCGAGGAAGCTCCAGGTGAGGCGCGTGGAGTCGGGGAAGTCGACGAGGAGCCAGTAGCTGGCGACGCTGAGGGCGCAGGTGATGGTGCCTTCGATGATGAAGATCCAGCGCCAGCCGCTGAGGCCTTCGCGGCCGTTGAGATGCATGAGCTGTTTGGATCGTTGTGAGATTTCATGTACATATTAGTGAGGAGATTGGGGGGATGACTTACACCATAGGCCAAGATACCGGCAAAGGCGGAGGCGACACAGCCGACAAGATAGAATGCAGAGTACCGTTTTCCAACCTCATCTATAGGGTTACGCTGTATTAGCTGACATTGAATAATACCAAGGGGGGGAATTCAAATGCCGTCTTCCCACTTACATCGTGTATACCATGTGCTCAGCAAGTACACGCAACTCGGGAAGAATCCAGCCTCTAGAATACCAAGCACTGTTCTCAATGCTGCCAGCTGCTTAAAGTCCTTGACAAAGCCCATGCCAATCATGACGGCGCCCCACAAGAGGGTTATGAAGGCAAGGTGCAGCCGCGGACCGATTTTGCGGACGAGGATAGTGGAGGGTGGTTGGAAAACGATGTAGGTAGTGAAGAAGACGAGATTGGCAATGTTCTAGAGAGATTGTCATACAATTAGCAAAGTAGTTTCTTTGGACGAATTATGTGATTGAAACAGATGAAAAGACTTACGTAGCGGTTGCTGATGAGGTTCAGCTCAACACTCATGCCAGCAATATTGGCAGCGCTCATGTTCGTCCGGTCCATGAGACTGACGCAGTACATGGCCCCCACCGTGATAACCAAGCGGCGGTCGACGCGGCGGATGATGCTGCGCTGCTCGGCCTGGGTGAAGCCAAAGTCATCGTCTTCCAGCGGAGCAACACGGTGGTTGCTCTCCGAGTCTTTCATCGGGTCATCGACATGGCTGAATTCGAGCCCTTGCTTTTCAGACTCTAGGTGAGGAGTTTCCGCACTCATGGTGGTGAAGACTTGGAAGAAGCAACTTTGCTATGTTTTCCTTGTCACAACAGAAGATTTAAAGTGAAGAAGAGAAAAAAAGAAAAGTTTTTTTTTTGTTCTTGTCTCATTTGCAAGAGACATATTGAGACATCCCGAAAACAGGGGGATCGGCATGAAGAATATATACTTACATGCACGTTGCGTACCATCAGACCTGCCAAGATTCAAGCCGTTGGCCTCTCTACCCCAGGTTTCCACGCAACTGCCGCTGGGGATTCTAATTCTACAGGTCATATCGAACGTTGCCCCAAGGGCTGGGTAGCATTGGCTAAGCGTCTAAGCCGTATCATGCGGTTGATTTTCAATAGTCTCGGTACAAAATGAAGAGCCCAAGAGCCGAGAACCTTGTCGTTTCCCCTCTCGGTTGTTCATGCGAGGCCATAAAATGACGAGTGTCAGCTCCATCTTCGCAGCCATGCCCCATAATACCCATACTCTTGGCCAAGATATGAACGAATGAGCAGATCTTCCCCAGACTTTTTTTTTCTTCCCTCTCTTGTTCCTAATGGGTAATTTACTCGGTGGGGTAAGGAGACCGTCTCGGCTAGATTTTGGGCGCCCCCCTCTTGGCTTATCGCCTATTTTATGCTTATACCAGGGTTATAAGGAAGGGAACGCGAAATGTGCAGGGTGGCCGTGGCAAAATCCGGGGTCTGACTGACACCTAACTCCCCGCCTGGATGCTTAGATGAGAGACGTTGAAGTGGAAGAGGGTGGCTGGAAATTACGGTGAGTGGATGGATGCCTGGGCAGAGAAGAGACACCAGTTGGCTGCTAAACTAGGTAGCAGTCTAGGCTCTAAGAACTCACAACTCGTTGCTATCATAAGCATTACTCATTACACCCATATTCGTCTATTTGTGTATGCTTCATGTCGAGTCTTCCATTGCGACAAGTCCAGAAACGCCACAAGCTCGTGGTAAATACAAGCATCCCGTTGTGGTCAAATCTTTATTCGCGGGGAAGAAGGAAGCTAAACAACTCTAAACGCTCTAGGAGGACACTCTAATTCACTAGCTCATGTGTAGTAGTAGTACATGTATAAACGCTGTAGAGGCGCGAAAAAAAAAGGGGGGGCAAGAAAGGCAGTGACATTCGTTATCAAAAGGAAAAATGCTTTGTCTGGCGTCTAGACATCCTAGACCAATGCTATATTATGCTATATTATGCTATAGATACATGACATTACTCAAGACAGTGGCATCGATAAGCGAAAAGAAGATTCAAGGTAACAGCCCAGATTTGGGGATACATTGCAGCTGCATTCGCTCCAACCGTCTTCTTGGCCCCCAAGACCCATTGGCTCCCACAGAACAAAAACGCCACATCATGATCCATTCAGCCATGAACACCAAGAGACTAGAAAATAAGAATGAGCGCCACGTTTGCGCTCCCCCGCGTTTCCCATTGCCGCCACCAATAACACGTCGATCCGACCAGCAGGATACCGAGGCTCACCTCAAATCTTTGCTAGTCTTATCCACTCTTCAAGGCCAAGATTTACCTTTTTTTCAGCTTTCAATATTGGATCCCATTCTTCAAAGCTAAAAGCATGTTAGATGGAGGATACCAAGATATGCAGATGCCACAGAAATTCCCCGATTCGCCGATATCTCGTTGATAATTGCTGATGACCTTGTTCCTACTTCGCAAGCTTGCCGTCTATTTGGCTAGTGTGGACTGTGAAGTATTTGTGCTTGGCATCAGTCTTCAGCTCATCCGCAGGCTGTATCATCTATAGATTGCTTAGTCAACTGTTGATGGCCCGGTAACTCATCACTTGGGTTGCTCCTATCTCGTCTACTCCTTGATCAGACTCCAATTCTCAAAGCAGCACCAGAGTCAAAGCAAAAAGGGCCCAAATATCAATGCTTGACTATCGCCTAGTATCGTGTTACTGCAAATAATAAGAACCAACTGAATCCAGCACAATCCATACAAAGCAATCCTACCAAGGTCTAACCAGACCAAGCCAAATCGAACCCCAACCCTAGCCGTGCAGCTCATCACCGCAAACGATGCCCTGGCATCTAATAGCCCATCTCAAGAAACATACCATTTCGAAAACTCCGCACCATCAAGAGACGCCTGTAGTCTTGTAATTGGTATTCTGTGCTATCCGCCACCTCGTTTAACCCCACCCTGATCGACTATCCAAGAAAAGAAAATACCGTACCATTCCAAAAATATGCCATGAAAACGCTGATGAAAGAATACGAAACCACAAACGAGGCTTATCCAATAAAAATCATCGTATGAGTACTTGGAGATGCAGAAGGAAGACGATGTTTCTCATCAAAGATGAGATGACAGCACTGGCTCACACACAAGGCCCCTTCAACTTCTCAGCCCCTGGGCTCTCTACGCAGAGAACCCAAACCGCTTGGCAACCACGCCGCCGAATCGTTGAACGTTGTGCCAGAACAGGCCGGCGATGCCAACAATGGTAAACACCTGCAAGATCTCAAAAGGGTTTTTCGCACGGACCTTGGTTTCGACAAAATCAACCTTGGATCCGGCCATGGCGGGGAAACGCCCAGTTGTCAGGTATTGTTCCATTAGCTCGTCTTTCTTGTACCATTCGTTGCGCAGCCAAAGATCAAATTCATCTGCGTTATCGAGAGGTATGTCTGACATTTTGAATTTTCGCCAGAAAAAGTTGACCGACTTGGGCGGCCGGCCTTGGAAGTAGGTGCTGCCCAGAGTGAAGATATCCTCGCCGTATTTACCTCGGCTGTTTCGACAAGAGTTAGTTGCCTTGACCTCTACATGATTTCTAATGGCCCATGCCACAATAAGAACACTTACTCAATACCCTCGTACGCGACCGTGCAGTCATAAACATAGTCTACTGTTCCCCTCAGCTCGTTCAGGCAGAAGAAGCTGCCGGTGCTGCGGGGGAGCAGCATATGCTCGGGATCTTTCCATCCATTCTTGTTCGCCCAACTCGCAGATTTCCGTCGACCGTTTCCAGAAATGTTGGTGCCTTCGGGAAACAGGAGTAGCCACATGGGCACGCGATACGTCTTCCCGCTGGGATCAGTCTTGGTTTGCTTCAGCTTCCCAAGCCGATACGCAAGCCGGGGCTGATCCTTTGCCATCTTCCTCGACATGAAGATGAAACCGTAAAACTTCATGCCCCAGCCAACGAGAGGGATGTACTGTAGCGACTCCTTCAGGATGATGTATATGTGGCCATGCGCAGAAGGTCGGTTAACGTAACCGACCCACCAGAGATACAGCCAGTCCGTATAAATCTACCGATGCTAGTTAGCTCAGCTTTGACAAACATTCTCTCGCTAGAATTAGGATGAAACCAAGTGTGATCGCAAATGAGTCAGGCTGTGATGGGAATCCGCCAAACCGCTGCTGTCCCTCAGAGGGTCATCTTACCTGATGATTCGCAATCATAACGATGCGCTCCGGAAAGTTGAATTGCACGCCATTACCTTCCGTGGGGAGGATTTCTCCTGCTACCGACTCATCACCGCTGATCCGGATCGTTGTCGGACCCCAGATCTGCGTCATTAGAATGGTGGTGATGGCAAACAGTCGCTTGGTCATTGACATGTAGTCATAGTATATATCGCGGTTAACAAAATACAGCCAACAGCCGAGGACCTGCGTAATGACGATGCTGCAACACCAGAATGTTAGTGAGAGGCGGTCTCATCATGGTGTGTATTGCGGCAAGACGGGAGCAGGGGACATGGAGGACATGGAGGACATGGAGCAAACAGCAAACGTACGTGACACAGCAAGTTAGGAAGTAAATGGTAAAAGCCAGCCCTCGCAGTATCTGCATGGCCTTACCATGGCCCCGTTTGCCTGATGGGTGAGCATCTTTAGGGCTTGTAGAGGCCTTTTTGGATGCTTGGCTGAGCCCCATGGCAATCGCGGGAGCTGGTATGTTGGTCTCGGACCCGTCGGTATCCTTGCTAGGAGCCATGAACGAGCCGCGGTTTCTTGCGCAGGTGGAATTCCGGGATGTTCAGACGGATCGTCTAATATGTAACTGCAAATCAAGCCCAGCAGCCCGGCATGAGGCTCAAGACTGAGAGGGGGAAACTGAGGCGGTGATGTGGCTTCTCGGCGGTTATACCTAGCCTCGCGCCAGCTATTGGACGAGACACGACGGCACAACGGCCAGGCACAGGCGTCCCAGATAGGACACGGCACGGATGCGAATTGCCGGCAGCTTCAGGCAGGCAGGGCCACAACAGGGCAGCTGAGGTGCTGGCGTCAGGTGCGGACAGTCCGGGATCCCAGCTCTGCGCTCACAAGCAGCGTCGCACTTCGCAGACCAGGTGCTTGCTTGCTCGAACGATCGTCTCTGCGGATTCGAGGTCAGGCAGACGGTGCAAGGTGAAGGTTTGGCCGGCGACGGCTGGGAGCAGCACATGATGACGCACGGCGGCCCTGCGCTGCGGCTGCTTATTCGCTCCCTGCGTCTGCCTAGCTGTCATGCTGCAGTTGGCGCTCAGCAGCGCAGCCAGCCAGCCAGTTCAGCCCTGGAGCCCCGGAGCTAGCCAGAGCCAAGTCTCGTGTGGGGGCTGGCGCAGGCTTCGGGTTCCTCCAGAGCCCGTGAGTCGCTCGAGGCTGTCAAGCTGTGCCATGCTATGCGCGTGTTGGAGAAGAGCAGAGCAGAGTGGGCTGGGCTGGGCTGGTGGCGCATTATCGAGTGCCTAATCGGTCTAGGGCGGTGACCGAACGCGGCGAGTCTGCCGGACAAATGGCGGGAGCCGGGCGTGCTCTCTCTACTGTATCTTCTCTCGTGCTCCCGAAGTGGCTTGAGCGCAAACAAAGCCATCAGAGAGAGTGCCTAGCAGTGTTTGGAGCATCCTTCGTCTTCCACGCCCCATGCAGCAGCGAGACAAGCGACAACCAGGTACTGTCTATCAGATAAGGTATGAAACGAAACCTGCCTTGAGTCTCGAGGTGACCTGATCACATGTCACTGCGCAGGGTCATCCACCAGAGTCATGTCTCGTATAGGCACCTTGTAGCTTGGCAATGCATTGCTACAGGTACCCGGCAGCTACCCCGCCTACCACAAGCAGCAGGCGGTGGAGACCGGAGGCGCTCCCGAGATGGAGCCCTTTGCAACAATCACCTGTTACCAAATACCAACCACCTGCTATGTACCTTCAATACATGTAGTGGCCGTGCACGCACCAAGGTACCCGACTGTTTGTTCTGGCGGCAGCATCAAGCAACAGGTTCTTTTAATAGCATCTACATGGGTCGTTTGAATGCAGTTCCTGAATCGAGATGCTCGTTGCCTCAAAGCATCTGTGTACAAGCTGAACAGCCTCCTGCCAATGAGAGAAAGGAAAAGAGGGGTCTAGAAAACACCATCGTAAGTAGACCAGTAACGCGACGGCCAGGATGTTTGGAGTATGTTTTCCCCAGCCACGAACAAAGTGACGCTTGTTTGCAGATCGTGAATGATCCGCCATCGTTGGCAGAGCCTCCCCCAATCTCCTGGGCCAGTACACAAGCTTGACATCAGGTGGCAATGAGCGGGTCGTTCCGCTGCGTACTGCGGCCAATTATCTGAGCGGTACGGCCCGTGTAGGTCGTTGGGCCAATTTCATTTCTTGTCCATCACTACGGGGAAAGAATGGAGTATATTGACAAAATGACTCGACGTCGAGCTGCGCAGACAAAGTACCACCACGCTCAAGCCTCTGGACGAATACCGGCTGTCCCATACTAGACGAAAGAGGAATCAAACTTGGCCAAATCCGTCTCCTCGATTTCATCAGGATTTTATCTGTATTACATTGAATGGGGCGTTAAGATATCTACCTGATAAAGGCAGTCAAGGTTTGCATTTGGGAGCGAAGCACAAGACGGTTGGCTCCGCTGCTAAGAAGACACCTTGATTCCCAAGTTGTAAGAGTTTTTCAGGTCGAAGAGCGTCAAAGGTTCCAGCGATATACTTTGGAAAACGGGAACTTTACTAAAGGCTCATTTGGCAGCCACCTGGCGGCGGGAATTATGTTCCCTTTCTCGATGCTATAAGCTATGAGACGTCTATCCCGTAAACAGGCACCAGCCACGAACGTTAGTTGCCCAATGCATTTTGCCGCCTCCAATCTTTAAAGGGATAGCTCGAAAATGCACCCTGCTGGAACTTTCTCCAAGTTTCCTTATGTTGGGGTCTAAGTAGGTGCCTGGAATAAGGCTGCATGAGATGATCGGTAAAGGTGGTTGAGTAGGACTAGAATGTCACCTGCTCGACTAGCATGAGTGACATCAAAATACAATGGCCGGAAGGCTGCAGATTGAGATGAGACGAGCCCATTGATTCAACAGATGGCTTTTCCCAAGTCGTCAATGCCAGTTCCGTGAGGGTTAATTAACGGAGAACTGAAAGTGGATCGAACAAAGAGCAAACATAATGCCCGAAACCCAAATGGGATATGCCTGCGCTCAGAGCAAGCGAGGTGCTGTCTCGCAATGGATAGTCTTTGCGCCACTGTCAAAATTTCGGAATGGCTAGTACAATTGCTCCAAGAGAGAGGATTGACTCTTGTTTGTCTGTGATGAAGTTATCGCGACGTCTATTGGCCTCCTTGACCCTACAGAATCATTACGAGGCGACGCAAATCCATCGCTGCAGTGCAGCCACCAACACTCTACACATGGGCCAATAGACCTGTTTTAGGCCGGAAAGTAACATCATGGGCTGGGGAGATAGCCAAAGCAAGCAAAGCTGCAGCGATACGCGAGCAAACAGCTTGCCAGAATACTGTACCAACTAAAGCTCCTGAAGACTGAGCTGGTATAGGGATAGTTTGGCAACTTGTTATTGCTATAGTTGACATATGATACTTTACTATTTTAATGACTATGGCCCTCGAACAAGCTCAACTCTGTCGAACAAGCTCCGCCACTGAACTTACAATCTAAGACGTTCAGTTCGCAAGCCTGTGTTGGTAAGCCATGCGTATTATTTCGGCAATACAGACAAACGTGGTGGCTAGTGAACCACTATACTGACCGAACCTAAGCAGAAAAGGAACAGCCGACAATTAATGAGCGTTTAGGGACAATTTCCCTTGAAACGACCAGTGAGCAAGACTGGGCTCCAGTCCGAAATCTATACAGGTAAGGTAACAACCTTGCACAGCAGCTTCAACAGCATCTGAAATATTCAGTCTGTGGCAACATGACCTCCCTAGGAGACATTTTTTTTTTTTTGGGCTGAGGAGGTGAAGCTGACAAGTATTACACAGATCGAGCCAATGGACGGATCGTCATCGAGCTTCCGTGATGCTGAAAGGATCGTTGGCATCAAGCTAGCAACCTACGTATATCCTCATGCAGACGGATACATCAGCCCAGAGCACCGGCAACGGTTCGCCATCCTCGTAGACATTTTCCAACAACATCTTCAAAAACACCCTGAACTGTTTCTTGAGCATTCAACCCGAACAGAGTTTCAGCTTAAGATGTGCGGCTGCCACAGGTTAACCGCTGAACCGTCGATTATTATCGCACATCCGTCTGATAATCTACGGACTGGCCTTGCGATCCTGAAGATTTTGGCCCAAACCCAAATCAGGGACCAGTATAAGCTTCACTCAGCGACTCGGTTTCAAATATACCTCTCCCTCAGGCCCACGTTTGAGTATCTTGCATCCCCTTCCGATAATCTCAGTATCTGCTTCAAGAGTCCCTATCTTTCTGGTGCTGTCCTCGCTTCAGGAGACAATTGTGATAGTGTCAGCACCATCACTTGCGGTATCCGATTTTCCAATACCGATGACACAATCTTTGCGCTGACGCCTGCCCATGCTTTAAAACAGAATGGGCAAGGCAATGAAAAGAAAATCCAGAAGGGTACATCTAGCTTGCAGTCTATGCCAAGCGAACCGCAAGCAACATGTGTGTTGGCCGATGTGGAGTACGACATGGCCGAACTCAGGCAGCTCGAGAAAGACTCAGCTGAAGCTATCGTGCACCGTGAGTATAAATCGAAGCCGGCGAAAAAGCATGGCGATGGCTATGTGCAGATTCCTGGAACTCGAGTTATAACGCCGAGCCGAGCCTGGGGGCGACTAGTCCAGCCTAATTCTCCCAATCTTGACTGGACTTTGGTAGAAATCAACCCAAGCCATGGACTTACAGCAGCTGACGACGCACGCCAAATATTTGATTTGGGTGACGAGAAGCGTGCGGTGCAGGTCATAACACCTAGGGGCCCGCTACAAGGTACGATTCGCAGGACACTTACCTTTATCACCAATTCCGGTAGCGACAGCCCCTTATGTGAGGTTTGGACTGTTACCGTGGCAGGGCTAGGTATGAATCCACTTCTTTTCTGACCTTGATGAAATCGATGCTGACTACCATACCAGGTGATGGAGATGTACGGATGGGAGACAGCGGGTCTCTTGTCATCGACTCCATCACAGGTCAACCGTGCGGGTATGTTATCGGTGTCAATCGCCTTCAACAACTATACGTGGTGCCACTATGCTTGATGCTGCAGCAGATTGCGGAAATGGTGTCTATTCCAAATGTCAAACCAGAAGTCTTCTTGAACCTCGAGCCGAACTGGCGACCCATACAAGCTCAGGGACCTGTCTTTAGGGTGCTCATGACTTACTTTTCCCAACCTTGGTCGCGGACCAGGATAGGAGAGCCCCGACCCGCTTGGCTGCGCAAACTTCGCGCAAAATGTGCTGGAGGATGGAATTATATCGAAATGGGAATCCGCGGCCTTTTTTCTCCGTCAACTGCCAAACCTTCAACGTACCATGGCTTGAAATGTCATAACCAGTGCGACGTATTTAGCGAGTACGATGTCCAGTATCCTTTGCTGCTGTTGAAAGAATACTAACGAATTTCATAGTGTCTCATCGACATTCGAGGATGTAGAAGGATATGGGTATGACGGCTCCCGGTGAGGATTTTCCTGTAAATTACTTGATAGCTGGAAACACTAACACTGGCTTCTTTGAAGGGTGCTTCATCGAGGAGACAGCAATAGTAGCCAGACCAGTATCACGCCTCTTCTCAAGAACCATTGCGGACAGTCTTCTGATATTTCCCTCGATACACTCGCGAGGCCCCCTCCTGCGAAGCTTCCTTCTTTCGGCTGGCCAATCACTACTGAGAACGATCCGATCAATTCCTATGGGCATCGGATATTCCCTGGAAATCCCATCATGGATGCACGTCTCTATGATCAAGTACCTTCCATCCTCAACCCTGTTCTAACCAGACCCCCAGGCTTCCGAGCTGCAACAACGCCCGAAGATTCCCTTCAAATAATTCAGCACACTGAGATCATTCAAAATACTCACCGCCTGTCGACACCATCCGAGTCCGCCAATGGAATTCTCGCAGGTGATCCACTGCCAGCGCTTCCTCGCTCGGCAGAGGAAGGACTTCCACTCCTTCCAACCAGCCTTTCAAGGAGGAAGCAGAGAAAAGTCCTGATCAAGGCCAGCCGCTGTCTCTCAGCATGCGCACTTGAGTTTTGCAACCGGCATAGACTGCCCAACACCGTCATCCAAGGCATGGAGTCTGGGGAACCGCCTTTTTTTGTGCAAAACCTTGGGCGCAAGAAAGCTCCATATTGCGAATGGGGTGAATTTGTGTTTCTGCTCAAATTTCTCATCGCAGAGCAGCAAATATCTCCCGAATTGTTGGATAGTGACTTGGCTGTTCACTTCAGGGCGGTTCTGTACACCTCTTTGGGGGTAGCTGACGTACTTAGGCATCCGGAGCCCCTGAGGGACGACAGAACAATCCTCAGGATTCTCTCCGCCAGCGTTCAAGTTGCCAGGATGCTCAATGATATGAATGCTATGGGTAAGCTTGATGATCTCTTGATGAAGACGGAGCGCAGGATTATTGAGGCCAGTGCTTAAGGCAGCGTGCAAGAGGGTCGCTGAGAATTCGGCATGAGGCGCAACTGTGGTCAATTTAGGATGGGATTGTTTGAGGGAAGTCTATTGGGATATATATTTAGGTCCCAGACACGTAGTATTGCGGCAGGAAGCATGGAGTACATGGTTGATTTTTTATCGTTCTTGGCGAGAGGAGGATGAATAGATGTAGAAGGATATTAAGGGGGGTTCAGTTCTTCACATCCTGTCAGCCTGCTGTGCAAGGAAAGGATGTTTATGTTGTTTTTATAGAGATTGTATTATTTCGTATGTTATTGAATAGATTATAGACAAGTTTCTTTTGCACTAGAGGTTTTGGTTTGGCTGCTTGGTGGCTTGAGCACGCTGCAGATCACCAGCATCTCGCGTGCGTAGATGGGCATGTAGACCGCCCAGCTTTGGTGTAGTGCACGCAGTTGTGCTTATAGCGCTCATAACGTCTACATTCGCTATAGCATTTATAAGTACAGCGCTATATTGACTCCAATTATCAAAAGGTATCTGGATTGTGCAGACCTCAAGCTGCTTTTATCAAGGCCATTAAAAAGGCGCTACTATATCTAGTTAAACAAGTGGGTGTCGAGCCTATTATAGCAGTAAACCCACTTTGATCAAGTGCCGATAGCTGCTCAGCCAAATGATTTCGACGTGCTATGACGCTAACACATCTTTCCACAACAGCTTGATTCTAGCAGCATCATGGCTTCGACAACGAACTCAACACATGACTCATGATCCCAAGTCGAGATCACCATCTCTAATACAAACAGCAACTCTTTTGTCTTTGCTGCCAACATGATGAGCGCCTCTTGCGCCTAAAAAAAAGTCATGGCCACGCATATTCGAGCTCTCCGGGAGCCATGGCGCAAAATTGCCCAAGCTCGGCCGAGTCGGCGACAGCTGCTGCTCCCGCCATCAGAGGCTTTTAGTTGTCGACGCTTCTCTATCGCGCACCCTCTGAGGCTTGCAGAATCGCGTAGCGTGGCAGAGCTGCCGGAGCGCACGCATCCGCGATACCTCCAGATCTCCAAGCCGGGCTCGTCGCTGCTGTCGCTCAACTGGCCGCGGCCGCCCCGCAACCTGCTGCTGGTGCAGAAGCTCTACTCGCCCGAGGTCACCGAGTCTGTGGTTTCGTTTGCCAGGCACATCCGAAGCGACTACCCCGAAGTCAACATCGTCATCGAGGCCCGTGTCGCCGTGCCGATCCAGCAGCAGCTCGACTTTCCCATCTTTGTCGTCGACAACGGCACAAGCATCGCCGACAAGATCGACGCCATTGCGACCTTTGGCGGCGACGGCACGGTTTTGCGCGCCGCCAGCTTGTTCAAGCTACATGGGTCTGTGCCTCCCATCCTGTCCTTCAGCATGGGGACCTTGGGCTTTCTGGGGGAATGGAACTTTGCAGAGCATAAGAAGGCCTGGAGGGAGATGTACATGAGCGGCAGCGACGTCAGCGCGGGGCGTAATGCTGCCGTGCCGCGAGGGACCGACGATGGCTTGGGCACAAGTGCGGCGGCTGGCGAGGGATGGGAGCGAGTCAAGGGCAAGAGTCAAGGAATCAACAGAGCATCTCGAGTTTTGCTGCGGCACCGCATCAAGGCGGACATCTTTGATAGGGCGGGCAATAACATCAACCACGAAGTCTCCAACACGTTGGCCAGCCAGCCCAAGTCGGGCATCGCCCGTCCAAAGGAGATTTCGCCTCCTCTGCGCGCCATCAACGAGATCTCAGTCCACCGAGGCTCTCACCCGCACCTTGCCATCATTGATATCTACCAGAATGGCCACTTTCTCACAGAAACAACGGCGGACGGTATCCTCATCAGCACGCCAACCGGCTCAACTGCGTATAGTTTAAGCGCCGGAGGTCCGATTGTGCATCCTCTGGTAAAGTCGCTGCTCATCACGCCAATCAGCCCCTGCAGCCTTAGTTTCCGATCGCTTGTGCTTCCTCTGGATACAAAGGTTACGCTGCGGATGAGCCCAAAGAACAGAGGCCGCGAGCTAGATCTTAGCATTGATGGCAGACGGTGTGCTGGGGTCTTGCCTGGCTCGGAGATTCACGTCGAGGGCGAGTTTGTAGGGCGAGCCGGCCCTGGAGAGGAATGGCATGGAGGAGTGCCATGCGTGATACGCACCGAGGATGATGATCCTTGGGTTGGTGGACTCAATGGACTCCTTAAGTTCAATCACCCCTTTGGCAGAGAACCTCCCAACGAGGACTTTTCTGACTAGTGGTACAGGCCCAGAGCCTCGTGAATACCCTAGGTAGCTACGTACCTATCTATATTGGACACGTCCCTAACCACGAAATGATACCCCCGTTCTACAGTCGACCGTAATGGTGCATCCCGCCGAGAAGAAAAGGCAACGAGGTGTGCAAGCATGGCTGGCTGCGCAGCTCGTAGAGATGAGCCCATGAATCGTAACTGACGATTTCAGCTCAGGGCCGTCAAGGCATAAACAGGGGAAGAGCTGCAGATTGACAGCTGAGCATCGACAGGACAGGCTAGCTGCTGTTAAGAAAAATAAAAATAAAGCACAGTAAAATACGATAAATACTGCTACCTTGACTTGATCTATGAGCCGTTACTTTAAAGTCGAGATGACCCAAATACTTCTATCCAGCCCAGCAAAAGCAGCTGAAGTGCTCGACATACTCGCATATTCCATCCCGTCAGGTTAGCGCAATCCTATATAGCGGGGTTTAGGCAAGCTGACAGGCATTGGCCGCCCTAGCCTTGACGTCAGTGGCCGCACCGCAGCTGCCACGGGGCCGCCTATGGGGAGCTGTAGCGCTATGGGGACTTTTGTAGGGGCTGCTGGGCAGCTGGGAGAGCTGTGTCGCTGCAGCTGCAGCAGGCATGATAGATAGCCCGGTACCTTGCTTTATCGCACCGCCAAGCGCGTCTTGCATCCTGCATCCTGGGCATAATCCCGGCCTCTTGCTTCACCGCGGCGCCGGTCTTTTTTTTCTTTTTCCTTTTTCTTCTGCTTTTCCCTTTTTTGCTTTCTTTCTTAAGCTGAGCGTCTTGACAGGCGCTGGCCAAGAAGTAACGCATGCAAGCATAGCCAGGGCTGTTCTCGTATCTCGCGCTGCCCAGCCAACATTGATATCGTGAAGTTGGTCGCTGGACTCTCTCCCTCTCGCTGCCGAATCCATCCTTGCTCCTCGGGCTCGCCTCGCCTCGACCCATGACCAGAGCGCCGCTCGCCAGCTAAAGCCGTTGGTCGATTCTTGGTCGCAGAGCCAAGATGAGGCTCCCGAACCCATTCAGCTTCCGGCCCGGGCCGGTTACTTTCTGGACGACCGCCATCTATCTCGCCGTCACGATCCCGCTGATTTACGTTCACGAGACGGTGCCACCTGCGCCATCGGCTCACTCCCTCAGCAGGCAAGGCCTGAATTTAAGCGAGGCATGGGACGATCTGCAGATCATCACAAAGCAGTACCATCCGTTCAACAGCAAGGCAAACGCACAAGTCCGCCAGTATCTCATTGACCGTTCCAAAGAGATCTTGGACCGGAATGGTGTTCCTCATAAGACTGATCTAGCCGGTGGGGTGATATGGAATCCCAGGTTTGTTCATCAGGGTATTTGGCTTTGATTTTGCAGGCAGCTGACTCTGAATTAGTGTCGAACGATATACATCTAAGAGTCACGATAATTCCAACGTCGCAAGTGCGAAGCAACCGCGGGGTGCTACCATCTTCGACGACCGGATTTCAAACGTCACCTGGACGGTCGACTCGCTGCTTCAGAGTGCCAAAAAGGGCCCGCAGACGTGGCAGGGCTACTACTTTGAGGGCGACAACTTCTACGTCTATATCCACGGCCAAGATGATCCTGATGACGGCTGGTGGAACTCTCAAGATGGCGTGGCAGACTATAGCCGAGCTGGAGGCGTTCTCGTCAACTGCCATTTCGACTCGTAAGTCCCCGGTCTGGTTCACATATCAGGTAACGGATCGAAATAAAATAGTAATCGGCTAATGCTGTTCTAGTGTCTCGACAGGCTACGGTGCGACTGACGATGGCATGTCGTGCGTGAGCATGCTGCAGCTGCTCAGCTACTTCACCACCGAGGGCCGCCAACCGAAGCATGGCATCGTGCTCCTCTTCAACAATGCGGAAGAGGATGGCCTCCTTGGTGCTCGGGCCTTTGGCTATAGCCCGCTTCTCAAGTTCTGCTACACTTTTGTGAACCTAGAGGGGGCTGGAGCTGGAGGCCGAGCTATGCTTTTCCGAACCACCGATCTTCAGGCGGCCGAGGCCTATGCCAAGAGCCCTCATCCCTTTGGCTCCGTTGTTGCGGCAAATGCCTTTGAGCGAGGAGTTATCAAGAGCGGCACCGATTTCGAGGTATTTGCTCCAGCATTCGGACAGCGAGGTCTGGATATTGCCTTTTATGAGCCTCGCTCGCGCTACCACACCGAAGACGACGATTCGCGTCACACTTCTGTCCGTAGCATTTGGCATATGCTCTCTGCCGCTCTGGCGTCCACTGAGAGACTCTCTGAGGTTACTGGAACTGTCTTCAGCGGCGATCGCGCAGACGGTGATGGAAGCCTAGTCCAGAACGGCAAACCCACCGAGGGCGTCTACTTTGATTGGTATGGCAGCGGATGGCTAGCTTTTCCGCTTAGAGGGCTGTTTGCGTGGTCGCTGACGCTGCTCGTCGTGACTCCCGTGGTCCTCTTTCTTGTTACGTATCTGCTCGTCCGCCAGGACAAGTACTACTATTTTGCCATGGATATCTGGAGACACTCCGAGATTCATGACGAGCCGGTTGCAATCAATGGCTGGCGTGGCTTCTTCCGATACCCCTTGGCGTTGATCTTCGCTATTGGCCTCACCATAGCGTCGATATTACTCGTCGCCAAGGTCAATCCTCTCATCATCTACAGCAGCGGATATGCAGTGTAAGTTTTGTTTGCCATACTGATGTCCATAAATGTGACTTTTATTTACTGACAATTATGGTAGCTGGGCTATGACGATATCCCTCTTCTACTTCAGCTTCTGGCTCATCATGAGAGGCGCCAACTTTGTCAGACCCACCGCTCTCCATCGTGGATTTGCCCTCGTCTGGCTCTTCGTCCTTTCTTGGGCCCTTCAAGTCATTGCGGCTTTGGTTGAGGACCGCATCCACCTTGGTGGCCTTTACTTTGCCGCGTTTTTCCACTCGGCCATATTTTTGGCACTCTTCATCTCATTGCTTGAACTATTTGCGCTGCCCGGGAAGCATGAATTTGCCAACCGCTATCAGGACGATCCAGCTCCGGAGCATGTCCGAGTTACCAGCTCTAACAACACCATTACAGGCAATGAAGACGAAGAGGAAGATCATGAGTACGCAGCCGAGAGTGCTACGGAAACAACACCGCTCAGAGCTGGAGAAGCAGGCTACGGGTCGAGCGACCAACCGACGTTTGCTAGCACATACAGACGATCAGCGCAGGCAGAGGAGTCGCCAGCTCCCTCGCCTGTGAAGAGCTATCCTCCGTACGAACACGAACAAGCGTGGTCTGGGCGACTTCCGACTTGGACTTGGTTTATTCAGCTCCTGCTACTTGCTCCTGTCCATGTCATCATCATAGGCAACTTGGGACTGATACAGACTTCATCGATGAACATGACTGGTGCCGACGGTGGAAGTCTGTTGGCTCCTCTGATGGGAATTGGGGTCATGACGATTCTCCTCTTGCTTCCCCTGACACCATTTATGCATCGCATCACTCGCCATGTGCCGCTCTTCCTCTTGGTTGTCTTCATCGCCACGTTCATCTATAACCTCGTCGCCTTCCCATTCTCTACCGACTACCGATACAAATTGTACTTTCAAGAAGTCATCGATGTAGACGCTAAAACGGATGTCGTGTCGCTGTCTGGCCTTCCAGAATACGCTCAGGCAGTCGTTTCATCAATTCCATCGGCTGCTAGCCAACACATCAACTGTAGCGAAAAATCATCGAGGGCTGGCCTCACTGCCTGCAAGTATGCCGTCTCATCGCTAGCGCCGAATCTCGTCGATGGCAAAACACCAGAGGAATTGATCGAGGTGAAAGGCTCCATATTGCCTGGTGGAAGAACCGCCACGCTCCAAATCGATGCAGCGGAGTCCAAGATGTGTATCCTTGACCTTTCCCGGCCTGTATATGGATTCAAATTGGATAAAGGACTTCCGCTAGACGAGCGATTCGGTTCTAGCCCGCAAAACGGGATGAAGAGCATTACTCTCTTCAGGCGAGAATGGAAGGGGGCGTGGGATGTTGAGCTGCAACTGACGCGCGATATCCGCGAAACTGACCCCAAACCCTTCAATGTGACGGTGAAGTGCGCATACAGCGACATGAATGACAAAAAGACGATTCCGGTGCTGCACGAGCTGTACCAGTACATGCCCAAATGGGCGGTCATCTCCAAGGCGGCTGTTGGTCTTGTTGAAGTCAGGAAGAAGTATACTGTGAAGCACGGCTGAGTTTCTTGAATAGATTGCCACGTCATTTGTATTTGTGTAGCATTAATGGTAGCGGTATTGTGGATGATTAAGATGAGAGACGCTGGATGTTGTTGATGCCCTCTTGGACATGATGTTTAAAGCCATTTTGTTGAAATTGCATAGGGGTATGTTTGAGCAAATGAATACATGTGATTTGACAGTAGCAATTGCATGTCGAAATTCTCACCAGATATAACTGATTAGACGCTTGCAAAATTATGGGACTCAGCGAGCATTACGACGTCTTGGAATTTGAATTTGGTCATGGACAAACATGCGTGCCACAGCCTCGGCTGCGACCCACAGTTTGGTTTGTCGTCATTACAGCGGGCATCAGTTATCGGCATCGGCATGCATCATCATCATCGGCGCCGTCAGCAGCAATCCAATTGTGAATGCCTAGATGTGAGGATGCAGCTCTGGAACTAAGGAAACACTCATCACCGCATTCTCACACACTCGTCTCAAATATGTCGCCCGTGATTTCGCTGCTCGCCAAGCCGCGGCAGCGAGGCGTTCAGCCCTACCGGAAACACGGCCTCATCTACTTCATCTGCGGCAACCCGGGGCTCGTCAACTTCTACGTCACCTTCCTGGATTGTCTCCGCGGCATGCTGGATGCGGCAGACGAGGGCTCGGGCGGAACGGCGTACGATCTCTACGGGAGGAATCTACTGGGCTTTAGCGACGACGACCATGAGCCGTTTAGCGAGAGCAACGAGCCGTGGGATCTGGACGGCCAGATCGAGGGCATCTACCGGGACGTCGCAGCACGGAGCGTCATCCCAGACGATGCCGGGGCCGAGGGCGAGCAGGGAAAGGGGTCGCGGCCGTACGACTTTGTGGTGCTGATGGGCCACTCTGTCGGCGCATACATCTCGGTCGAGGTCATGCACCGCCACATGCAGGACGCATCGCGGGCGCCGCATCTCAACCTCCGCCACGGCTTCTTGCTCTTCCCGACGCTGACGCACATTGCCAGCTCGCCCAGCGGGAAGAGACTGACGCTGCTGACGAAGATCCCGCGCGTGGAGGAGAACGCGCACCGCGTGGCAAAGTTCGTTCTTGGCTGCATCCCGCTGGCGTGCGTGCTGTGGATCGTGACGCATGTGATGGGATTCACGCCCCAGACGGCGGAGGTGACGGCGCGGTGGCTGAAGAGTCGGGACGGCGTGTGGCAGGCGATTCATCTGGGGTTGTCGGAGATGCGGACGATTTGCGAGGAGAGGTGGGAGGAGGAGCTGTGGGAGGCGACGGCGGCGGTTGAGGGCAACGATGATGCTGAGGACGATTACAGAAGCAGCAGCGGCGAGGCATTAGGAGAGGGAGAGGAATCGTTGGCTTTACAGCAGCAGCAGCAGCAGAAGGTGCCGAGGTTTTTCATCTTTTACGGCAAAAACGACCATTGGGTTGCGAATCACCTGCGGGATGCGTTTATTGAGAGGAGGAGCGAGAAGGGGCATGCGCGGATTTCGATTGATGAGGGGGGGATACCGCATGCGTTTTGTGTGAGAGAGCGTGAGTCTTTTTTGTCTTGGATTTTTTTTTTTTTCTTTTTTTTTTTAATATGTGTTGATACTGACGTGAGTGATGATGATGTTAGACACGAGCTGGGTGGTTGCGAAAAAGGTTTTTGGGTGGGTGAGGGAGATTGAGGAGGGACAGCAGCAGCAGTGATTTCTTTATTTATTGGTTTTTTACTTCTTCTTTTTGGCTTGATAGACGATATATAGAACGGCCGTGATTTTGAATCCTTTTTTTATATAAAAGACAATGCTTTCCCCCCCTTGCGTGCAAATATTTACTACGTGTCGTTGAGATACAAGTCCGTATTAGTCACTCACCGGCTATCCAGTTACTCACTCACCGATTCTCGTTTGCGATATATACATGCAACGATTCCTCATCTCCATCAAAACAAAGTGCCATAATCCTGCTAGACTCGTGCTACTACAAGAGGGCGCGCAGAAAATCGATCCACGAGCCCAGCTAACGATTTCATTCCGGCAAACTCGTCAGCAGCGGGTTTCGTTTCGTTTTTTTGTTTCGTTTCACGGCGGCACTTTTGTCTGCTTCTGCCCCGCAGTTCGGACTTGGCACCTTGGAGAATATCATAAGAGAGGCAAGCGAAAGGAGAAAAAAAGGAGAGAGGCAATATCTGGCAATAACGTGTGAAAAAAAAAAAAAAAAATAGATTGGGCTTGATCACAATGGGAGACTTGCAATCAGTGCAAAGCGATCTGTATGTTATGCTGTGAGAAGAGACGATGATAGTGATAGACCGGTCTAACCACGCATCAATCCCGTAGGCCAGGCCTCCTCAACGCCACGCTTGACCAGCTCGTCGAGGGTCTAAAGAACAGTCACTTTACCAGCGTTCAGTTAACAAAGGTCAGTTTTCCCAGATTCATTTCAAGCCGAGACTCTTACTCACTTGCTCACTAGGCATATCTCGCACGCATCGGGCAAGTAAACGAGACGGTCCACGCCGTCGTTGAAACTAATCCCGATGCACTCGCCATCGCGAAAGCTCTCGACGATGAGAGAGCGTCTGGTACGGTTCGAGGGTAAGTTGAATTACAAAAAAAAAAAAAAAAAAACTGCATCGTCTATATACTCACACACAGATGACACAGTCCTCTTCATGGAATCCCAGTCCTAGTGAAAAACAACATTGCCACCAAAGACAAGATGGACACGACAGGTTTGTTCTCTCTGCAGTATTTTGTTTAAAAAGACATTGTTTCTCACCACCTTTATTATAATGTAGCTGGTTCACAGCTTCTCATCGGAGCCACAGTTCCCCGCGACGCCTTTGTTGCTCAGAAGCTCCGCGATGCCGGCGCCATCATTCTCGGCAAAGCCAACATGTCCCAATGGGCAAACTTCCGCGCTCGCGACTTCAACATCAACGGCTGGTCCGCCCACGGGGGCCAGACTCACGCCGCCTACCATCCAAACCAGGATGCCTCTGGAAGCTCCAGCGGCAGTGGCGTGGCGGCCGACCTGGGCCTTGCGTGGGCTGCGCTGGGCACCGAGACGGATGGATCCATCATCTGCCCGGCACAGCGCAGCGGCGTTGTAGGACTGAAGCCCACGGTTGGTCTGACGTCGAGAGATCTTGTCATTCCCGTCTCGGAGCATCAGGATACGGTTGGGCCGATGGCAAGGACGGTCAAAGACGCGGCCTATCTGCTACAAGTCATTGCCGGAAAGGATGCTCACGACAAGTACACGGCTGGGATACCACGCATTCCAGACTATGTGGCCGCGTGTAAGGACACTCTCGCAGGAGCCCGCATAGGCGTTCCCTGGAAGGCCATCAATGAGGGCCTGGAGAAGAATCCGCATTACGCTTCAGAGGTGGAGGGCTTTAAACAGGCTCTTTCTATTCTCGAAGCTGCTGGCGCGGTCCTCGTCGAGGCCGATTACGCCTCAGCTACAAAGGACATCCGGGACATCGAAATGCCACTCATGGGAGCGGATTTCCGCGTCAACCTGGCATCATACCTCTCTCAGCTCGCCACAAACCCAAACAACGTCCACACGCTTGAAGATGTGCGCGAACAGACGCAGAAACACCCCCTGGAGTCATACCCCGAGCGTGACACGGGCATCTGGGACAACATCCTAGACAAGCAAAAGTGGGACAATACCGATCCAGAGTTCAAGGAGAAATACGACCGTCTCCAGGAACTCGGCGGGCCGGGCGGTCTACCGGCGCTGCTGGACCAGCACAGGCTCGTCGCCGTGGCCATGCCGTCCATCATGGCGCCGATGTGGGCCGCGGTGGTGGGAGCCCCTGGGATCACCGTGCCGATGGGACATCTTGGGGAGACGGAGCCGGTGCACGAATCGAACGGGCTGGTGGAGACGGGGCCGGGGATTCCGTTTGGGATGAGCTTTCTGGGGAGGAGGTGGGCGGAGGAGGATCTGCTGGGGTTGGCGTATGGGTTTGAGCAGAGGACGAGGGTGAGGGAGAGGGAGGTGAAGAGGATAGTGGTGCCGACAGCTGAGATTGAAGCGTGAAGCTTGAAAGAGAGAGAAGAAAAAGGAAAAGCAATACTAGTGAATTAGATGAAAAAGCATAAGTTTTAGATGAAAAGCTAGAAGTCATCGTCAGTCGTCAAGCTTTTTCATGGCTTGAGATTTCCCGTTTTGAAAAAAAGGTCCCCCCGCGAGAGCCGGAGAAGGATGGAAGAAGTTCCAGAGCCAATAAAAATAGGGCGCTGCAACTATCTTTTCGGACTATTTGAAGTTCTTTTTCTAGAGGGTTTGTCTCAAGGTTCCAGGCCAGTCCAGATGCAGCGCTGGGTCGAGAGATCCCCAAGGCCAAAGAGGGTGCGTGAGCATGGCATGCGAGGCTAATGTTGAGAGTAATGATGGCCTCTTGACGTCAGGATCATCTTTATTTTGATCCCGGCCCTTTGGGTCTGACATCTTGGCAAAGAATGTTTTTTTTTTTTTTTTTTGAATAGTGTCATCGTGGAGTAGTAGTAGGTGTACATACATACAATCTCAGAACGTGAATGGTATGTATATGCATAATAAAGAAGGGGGGGGGGGGGGCTCGTACGGAGAAATAGGCATCACGCCCAGCAGGCATACATACATACATACATACATACAGCCGTCTTACACAACGAGTACACACTCCGGCAGATACTATGGGGAAATTATTTTCCCCATGACGGCAAATCTTTGCCTGGTTCGTTGTCAGGCGGACCCTGCAGGCTGGGCGTTGTCGATCATGTCGTGACTGACAAGTGACACTGACAACTGACACTTTTGACAGTGACGTTTTTTGACAACTTTGACGTGATTGCCCGCGAGCGAGGAATAGGCTCGAGAATGTCACTCTGCTGGGGCGGGCGAAGCACAAATGACAAAGTTTATGCCATCATGACTTTCCATCTGCGTGGTGTGTGTCGTTCTGTATGTATATAAAAGCTGTGTTCTGGGCCCGTGATTGGCTGTTTGTTAGGCACGCCCCGACGTCATCTTCACGGGGAGCCCCGAGGCGGATGGCCGGAAGGGGCAATGGTTGCTGGGATTGAGTTTTTCTCGCTCTTTGTCTAATTTTTATGTTTATTCTGCTTTGTTCGACTCTCTGCTAATTTTTTTTTTTTGTCCCTAGATCATTGCTGCAATATAGACTACATATTGGTGGCTTGTCGATGGAATGGACGCCATGATAAGCCGGAACACACGCTCGGAAGATGCAAAAAACGTGGTGCAACTTACACCAAAACTACTGGTAATACTCGGTCATCAAACGTCTCCAAGAACAAAAGAGCGCCAAAATCACTCACATCCTAGAATACACTTTTTCTTCTTTCTTTTGCTCGGCTAATAGTAGTAGTAGTGAATTCATTCAGCTTTCCTGCTCTGCTGTCACCCTCGCTGTCACTGCCACACACACTCTCTCTCTCACACACACACACACATATGCAGCTTCTTTTATGCATCAGCCACTGCTGCTGCACAAACTGCCTCTCTCTCCCCTACCCCCACAGTTGGATCCAATGCCTTATTATGCACCATGAACAACAACAACAAAAAAAAAAAAAAAAAATCCTACGCTAGGAAAGAGGGTTAGTTCAGTTTCGTTTCGTTACTTGCAGGTACGTACCGCCGGTTCCCCCCATAACGAGGCGTCACAGTACACATAATCTCCACACCTCCACACCAAAAAAAGCCAAAGGCACGGGCTGGGCTGTAATACCGTACGTACCGCCTCGTACCTCGTATAACTTCCAGTAGCTCTCCCAGTTGTTTGTGCACAATTCAGTGTGTGCAAGGGGGGGCGGTGAGAAAATAAAAAGAAAAAGAGATTTTTTTGCGCTATAGAAATGGCCTTGTTCAGGGTTCCAGCAGAGATGCGCCAGATTGGGCCGCAGCCGTGGTGAATTGGCTGCTGGTGATTTTCGTCTTTTGTTCACCATCGGCATCATCATCGTCATTTCAACCCCCCCCTCCTCCCCCAGCTTTTTTTTTTCCCTTTTGTTCTCTCTGCGCCGCTTGTTTCTTCTGTTCCCTCTTAAGAACTGGATCCTATTTTAAGCAACCAGCCTCGCTAGTTCCTCCGCCAAATACGAAGGAATGCCACCCTCCCAAGTCCCAATGAGGCTACGCTCCCTCAAGCCACAAAGAAAACTTGGCTTGCGAAGGCGCCGCTAGAGGCATTTGGTGTGAGTGCAGAGTACGTATGCAAATGTGTATGTGTGTGTGTGTGTATAGACTTGCTGCGACTGTGCTGTGCGGTGTCGGCTGTGTCTTCTCTTTTTTTTTTGTCTTCTTCGTCCTGCTGCCTGTTATTCACCTTGTACAGCCGTAATGATGGCCCCCGGATTTTCGTAGGCATGTGACACAGATGGATTTCTTTTGGCCACGGGGCATTGATTTGTGCTGACGTGAATTGGCGCTGCGATGCATGTAATACAGCCTGTACGACAGTTGTCTCTGTAAGAGCTGCAGTGCTACTGCTGGTTACCTACCTGTAGCCGACACACCACCACTTTATTACATGCTGCTGAAAGAAAAAAAAAAAAAACATCAGTCCGTCTAATTGCTCTGCAGCAACACCCATCCAACCTCAAATCATCACTGCTACTCATCCACTCGCTTCAATGGCCATCAACGCATCGTCCAGCACTTGCAACTCGTAAGCATCGTCAGTCACACATCCACACGCACACACACCATCAATCCCCCAGGCGCGACGCTCCGCCGCGCTGCATCTCGTACCTCAAAATGCCGCCTTAGCGCCCTGCACAATGCAGCGTCTGCAACGTCCAACCTCTTCTCCAGTATAACTCCAGTCTGCTTCTACTTCTGCTGTGCCAACCACCTGCATTTCTTCACAACAATCGTATAACGGCAGCAGCATTTCTTTCTAGCTACTACCTACTCCCATCCTTCTCTCATTGGGACTAGTAACCAACAGCAAAAAAAAACAGAGTTACTAGCATTTGCCCCCCCCCCCCCCCCCCGGTCCCGTCCTCCCGCATTAAGCATAGCTCTACACCAGCATAACGCAGAGGTGGTGCCACGCCCAGAAACGCAAAACAAGCCTAATTCCAACTTTTTTCTTTCTTCTTTCTTCCTCTGCTTCGATACACGTAACAAGTTGTAACAAGTCATCTTTTTTTGAAGCACTTGGTTGGTTGCGTGGCTGCAACTCGCACCACTACCCACTCAGTCACTTTTTCTTCATCACAAACAAACAATCAACCGTTGCATTGAGAGAGAAAAAAAAAAAAAGGAACTAGAACCTCCAGAGAGCTCCATCCAAGCTCCCATTTTCTTCCCGCTTCTAGGCCCAGTCCTCGCTTTTTCAACTCTTCCAGTCCAATCCACTCTAGTTCTCCACCTGTCTTTTTCATTCTTTTGCCTCCTCTTTCTCAACTCCACTGGGGGAGAAAGGAATAAAAAAAATTACCCCCCTCATCCAATATGGAAGAAGAAGACGAAGACGAAGAAGAAGAAACCCAATACGTAAAACAAACACAGCTCCACTGCCCAGGAAATACAGTACACATACATACATAGAGGCCAAGCAGTACACAGACAGTAAATATAAAACGTCAACCGTGCCATCACAATAATCTACACCCCCCCGGATCCCATCCCAGCCACGTCGTCCCAGCCGGCGGAGCCACCGGATATCTGCCCAGCCAAGCTCCTCTATATACAAAGTACATGTCCTCTGTACTGTACTGTAGCATCAATTCCTGCTCTACCCAGCGTCAACTGGCACGCTTAAATTTTCTGGACCAGGGCCCCTTTTTCTCTTAGTCACGGCTCGCCGTCGCAAACGGAAGCTCGGACATGGCGGGCCCTCCATCCTCCTTGTCTTGTGTGATTCTGAGTGTTCCAGGCTGTTTGTTGACTGCTACGTCCCGGCCTACCTAGGCTTAAGCACGATGGATTGCACTCCACTAGCAGACCAGCAGCACCAGCAGCATTTCGGCGACAGCCCGCGCCTCTCTTAAAGCAGTTGGAGCAGGCATATGGCAAATAGCAAATGGCAACCGTAAACTGCTATGGCTCTGGAAAAAGCTATCAAATGCAAATGGGACTACAAAGCGGAATACAGTCACATATTCAAACAAAACCAAACCATTTGAAAAGATAAAAAATCGTCCGAAGACATTAGCATTAAAGCCAGTAAACTGGTTATATTTTGTGTATTACATGCCCGCGGAGGGGCAGATGATCCAAATCCAACAACATATGTCGTATAGGGTCCAGCTCGTAGTTCATAACACCATAAAGCCTCCCCAGCACACTAAAAACTGTTCCAAATTCCTTCCATCCTAATTCCTCCCATCCCATACATCGTCTCCAATCTTGAAATCTCGCCTTTGGGTATCCGTGAGTATTCAAGTCCCTTACAGGGCAAGGGCACCGAGAGCGAGCATGGCAAGGCCGGGCAGGACAACAGGGCCGGCGTTGGTGGGAGCGTGAGTGGGGCCGGTGGTGGTTCGGTTGCCAGCGGGGGAGCACCGGTGCCAGCAGGAGTGCTGCTGGTGACGATGGTGGTGCCAGCGGCAGAGGTGGTAGCAGCAGCAGAGGTCTGGGCAGCAGAGGTGGCGGGAGCAGAGCTGGCAGGGGCGGAGCTGGCAGGGGCAGAGCTGGCGGGAGCAGAGGTAGCGGCAGCGCTGGTGGCAGCGGCGCTGGAGCTGGCAGCAGCAGAGGAGCCAGAGCCAGACTGGGCCTTGCAGAGAGCCTGAGTGGCGGGGAGGACCTTGTCTGTAATCATTGTTAGATCAGATCGTCTTGAATATCACGGCTTGCAGATCAACATACTCAGGGCAACATCAGCACCGCACTTCTCGATGACGCAAGAGGTGGCAGAGGTCTGGACAGCGCTGAAGTCCTTGCAGATACAGGCGTAGTCGGTGGTAGAGCACTTGGTGTTGGCCGTGACGGCAGCGTCGAGGCAGGGCAGAGCGCAAGAGGGGATATCAGCGCGGGTCTGAGCCTGGGCCAGAGCGGCAAAGGTAACAGCGAGAACGGTGGCGGCCTTCATTTTGACGGTATTAGATTGGATTCCGGGGGAATTATTAAGGGCTAATGTTTTGGTATTTTTTTGGTTTTTGATGAGCAACAACGAATGTGGCTGGACTGTGAAAGCGAGCGAGTGGATGGAGAAGAAAAAGGGAAAAGGGAAGAAAAGATCTCGGGCAGACGAGGCGGATGGAGGCCCTTTATGTACCTATAGACGCAGGAGCAGCTGGCGGCCGCGCAGTACCTGTCTGCACCGGAATAGAGTATGGAGTAGGCGTGTAGTAGCAGCACTAGACGAGGTACTAGCAGGTAATTGCTTCTCTCTCCCCGATGCCCCGTTGATCCATCCATCCATCCATCCATCCATCATAAACCACGCCTTCCAAGTTCCCTTCCCTGGCCCTTGGCTTACTGCAAAGTCACTGGGCCCGGACGGAATATGCTCTAATGCAACGCTGCTAGCCAAGGTCTCAGCTGGGGCCGCACACACCCCCCCATTTCGATCGTCGGGCCGGGGGTTGCAAATGAGAGGGAAAAATTGGGCCGAAAGGGCGAATAGACAGAGACAGCAAGGTTGCTGAATAGCACTAGAGAATAGGTGCGATGGAGTCGGATGGAGTTTGGGCTGGAGTGCTGCTATACTCGAAGCAGAGGTGCTGGGTACTGCAGCGCAGTCAAGATGCCCGGCCGCCGGAGCGCACTTGTTGCTGGTCTGCTGGAACAGAGCAAAGTAGCGAGCACCAGCTTACGTGTACCGTTGGGGCCAAACACGGGCAAGCTCATACAGGTACGAGAGGCAAATCAAAGTTCTTTTTGCATGGTACCTACTAACTTACTCACAAACATCTACGGTACCAAGCAAGCGGCAAGAAAAAGCCACCCAGAGGCTCGCCAGCTTCTACCACGGGCCATCGCCAGGGGGGAAAGAGCTGGTCCAGAGTAGACAATACTCGGTGTCGTCTGCGGCTCTTGCGGGCGAGCCACCGTCACGACTACCTCGCGGCCAGGCAGACGCTGTTGCAAGCGTGGCTTCAGAGGCGGTGGAGCAGCCCGTTGGAGCGCCCCATGGCCGGAAACAGGGATAGGCGCTGCCCTAACCAGATTCGCTACACACGGCCGAGCCGGGCACAGCAGAGATCGACGAGGTTTTGGACGGTGATGGTCTCTGCCTCGCTCTGCGCAGCCTCGGGAGCCGTGCGACACGCCGCCGGCTTGGTTGCAGGTACAGCTGGACGCCGCCGTCATGCCGCCCTGTGCCGTGTACTGCATACCCAGCCAGTGCCTCCTGCTGACCTGGTTCGCCGCAGAGAGGCCAACCAACAGCAGACATGTGAATTCATATACCGTAGCGAGTCGTCGTTCGCACGTACAGCATGCTCGAACTGGACATCCGGCTGCAATACCCCTGTCTCTCGCCAGCTAAACGAGCGCGGAGATGCCGCACCATGGCCCGACAGGCCACTGGTCCGTCCCATTGGCCTCGCCGCCGGAAATTGCGAGAGCCAAATAGCTGTCGATTGATTCAGATCCATTGTCATTTGGTCTCTTGCCTCGTGGATGAAAGCAGAGCGCGCAACGCAAGCAGGGCTACATCACGGTCCATCATTGGCCCAGCCCCTCCCCTTTTTTTCGTTCTCATCCTCTTTGATTCGCCCTGCCCTGCCTCCTCTGCGCGCAGATCTGGGGTTCTGGATGGCAATCGTGGTTGGCCAGCGTCGTCTGGGCTGTCATTTGTGGTGCGGCCGCCTCTGTGCCTGTGCCAGCTTGGGTGGGTGGTGTGGGATGGATGGGTTGCAAAAAGCGCACACCAGACGTAACCTTGCATTGAAGTTCTGCTGTGGCTGTGGCCGGGACTGCAACGCTGTGACTCTTGCTAGCATCAGCGCGTTGGCGAACCAACTAACACAGAAATCATGCTCGCCATGACGGTGATGCCACGCGGTGTCGGTGTTTCAATGCACATGTACCATGGAAATTCATTCATATACAGTACATAAGAGCGTATCATGAGTACCTTAGTACCTACACCAACATACTACTAGTATGTAGACGCACAGAGTACGTCGGGCTAGGCTCGGCCGACCTGCCGCGGCGAACAGCCTAGAACCCGTTTCCAGGCTTCGATGCGCTGGAATTCCAGCAGCTCCAAGGTCGTCTTCAGAGGGCCACAGCGCCCCCGGCCGGCCGTGGCAAAAGCGCTGCAGCGCCCTCCTGGCCTGTCTCGGTCACCATAACCTGCCTAGGCATAGCTGTAGCTGCTGTCCCCACCGCCAGCGTCCAGGGCAGGTGCCCAGTGTACCTTATGCGCAGAATGCGGATCTCCCAACCTTTGGCCGATCCAAATTCTATCACCTTTTCGTCAGCATCATGTCATGGAGCGCTCTTTTCCTCGCCCATGCGAAGCCCGGAGACATCTTCAACGCCGTCATGTGTGGCTTTCTGGATTTGCTATACTTGGATTCTGAGCACAGGCTACGCCTTATTGAGCACGGTGCTAAATCTGCGCCTTGCTCGATTCTGCAGGCAGATGCACTCTGGCCCAGCTTCTTCGGCCTGTTTTATTGAATGGCGCGTAGTACCGCAATGAACCTGCGGGGAAATATGGGATTACTGACTGTACCATGGAGTACAGTATGTATAATTGTACTACTGCTGCCGGCATTGATAGGTGTTACGGCCTTGTTCCTTGATGGCGACTGTCAGACGTCCCAGTTTCCCACACGGGACACACCGCAAAGAATCCAAGTCCAAGCCCAGCCCAGACCATACAAAGCCAGCAGCAAAGCTACAGGCGTTGGAGAAGGCTTCCTCGTGCGTTCGAGAAGCCAATGGGCAAAGGAGGCGAACCATCTGGTAGGTTCATGGCTTGGAATGAAGATTGTGCTCCACCCGACAGGATTCTTGACTCAGACACGGCTTGGACAAATGAAAAAAAGGATTCGTCGATGGCAAACTCCCAACGCAGGAACAAGACGGCACATGAGCTGAGCATCACCGGTGCTTTGCTAGCCCTGCTGCTCTTTTCCCAGAGCGTCGACCGGGAGCGTGGCGTGAAATTCTGCGCGAACGGCCTCGAAAGCTAGCAGCGTCGCCCGCCATTCCTCCTCCAATCCATCGACAAAGTACCCTGAGCAAAAAAGACTCTGTCCATGCTTGCGAAAAGTTCTTCTGTTGCCCCCTTGTCCAAGGCCAGGGCAGGCATCGCCCCCCTTGGAAGCCTGCCAGCCGAGCGAATCGGTCACAAAAGTCCGGGGAATGGGCGCTTCAGCGGCCTGCCTGAATCGCCACGACGCCATGGCCTCTCGACAACGCAATTTCCCCCGCAGCAAACCCCCTGACGCCAATTGCTTATCCCAGGCGCCTGATCCGATGGGATCTCCATATGGCCCACGGCCCATCGGCTAGTCTGCTCTAGCCCTGCCGCGAGCAGCAGAAAAGAGTGTGGCCTCCAAGCTCCGAGCATGTCAAGTCAATACTAATATGCGTGCCGAAACGCGCTTGGCTGCAGCTGCTGGCCAACCAAGGTTTTTTGCCTGCTCACTCTGTTCCTTGGTCGTCATACCGTGCCTCAACTAGGCCTGTTAGGACCAGCTTCTCTGCCCTGAGCGCGCCGAGCCGAGGTCAATAGCGTGCACGCAAATCCTTCAACCATGTGATTGTATTGGGACAAACAACACTCTTACACAGGGACTTTTTCTAGCTGCGAGCAATAGGGGCAACGCAAAAACGCCACCCACATCTGCGCCGTGGAAGTGATCTCGAAAGGCGTGGTCGGACACCGATCGTAATCTGATCCAAATTATGCTCTCCCACCGCGTGCATACAGACCCAGACTGGACTGAGATGAATCATGCGGGCCCCAGCTTTAGTCAGATCTACGGAGTACTTCCGTGGACGAGAATGCTACGGACGGAAAGCGACCAGCCTGCCATGAGGCCATGCCATGGCAGAGTACAGGCTGGTGGGCTGTTGTGACTTGCTTGAACCCCTTGCCATCCCATCGCATTGGCCAGTGCCCCAGATCAAAAGAAACATGACTGAGATGCCGCTGTGTCCAATGCCATGGCTCCTCTATGTTCAACTACCAACACGCCGAGGTGCTGCTACAGCTCTCCGGGATAAAACCAGCATTAACAAAAATCAGGCCATCATCGATGTAACCCGGGGTCGAGTCTTGCTCCGAACCAGCCAAGCCAACTGCTTGTTCAATTTAGATTCGGAGACCATGGAGGCATGCATCCATGGAGCAGCTTGAAGGATTTTTTGCTTTTTTCTTTTTTTCCTTTCCCACGGCGTGCGACCGAGTCTACGCCGTGAGGTATCCTTCTCCGGTGCTTATTGCAGCCCCAGCAATGCGTGACTGGTGGTAGTATGTCCCGATCTCACTAATACAGGGTTCTACAGCAGCAGCAGTTGCAGTATAATCTTACAAGACGCAAAAGTGCTTGTCGCGCCATCAGAATTGTCTACATATGGCTGGAGCTTGCCCCCGTTTGGAACGTTGCTATATTGTCTCGCAGGCGTCGTCCTTGCAGCATTTAGAACGAGCTGTCTTGGGCACTACCACTAGCAGTATTACGCTTGACTGGAGGAGCCTCACTCGCATTGGATGCTATTATTATCCCAAATGACAGTGCTGTTAAGCCAAAGGCTTTTGATCGTCGAGATGCACTGCCGGCAACCACTACGAGAATACCACTACAGAGTGCACGCTCGGAGATTGAATGTGCTTTACTTGATGCAGTCCGTCGCAGAATTGGCCGAGCAAGCAATATCCTTGGCTGTCTTGTGGGCCTCTGGACGGCACGGCCCCAGCACTACTCGTGGAAGAAGCTTCATGTGGAGTGCACTAGCAGTGCTGTGCCTCAATTCTAGCTTGCACAAAGCCCGGATATTACTTTCACTACCTTATAGCGCGGGTTTCCTTGCAAGGGAAGAGATGATTTGAGACATTTCTGCCGTGCATATCGTGAAAATAGGATCGACAGCCTATAATACTACGCGGCTGAATCTATACTCCAAATCCTCCCTACATTGAAGCGCCTAGGGAAAAAAACCAACTTCCATTCAACAAAGATTTTTTACTTCAGCTGTAACCAGTAGCTTTATGATGACGAATTCCAGCGCATCTACATGTTGAGTCCTACCTACTACGACTAGACTTCATACTTCCCACCACCGTCCGTGCGTAGTGGGCTGCAGAGTCTGCATGCTGGCTTTCCACAAAGTTCGAGGCACTTGCACAGGCTTTTGACATGCAGGGCGGGATATGGGAATACGAAGTCCCAGCAGGCTCCTCCTTACCAAGCAGAACTAACTAACCGCCTGTCCTGAGACGAAGGCAAATGAGAATTACGGGCTGGACTTTTGCTTTGCCGGGGGGAGGATCGTCTCCCTGCGTGTCCTAGAACCCATGTGTTTGTGCGGTTGGAAATCCTCTTGATGCTTTGGATATAGGCCATCCTAAGCAACTCAATCGCGCGGTCAGTCAATGGCAGCAGCCTTTACCATGGCGGTATCCATCATGTTTCCGCCCTTGCATATGATGGCGCCGCTGGGAAATTGGTTTGCTCCTGAATTGGACAGACGACGCGTTGTTTTGTCTGTCACTCTGCAGGTGGCAAACAAGCCACAGCTGAGGACGGCCACAGATACTACCTGTACGGAGTAATCTTTTCCAAAGACCTGAAGGCCACGGCCGCGGATTACTTCCACAGCCGATCTTTTCTTCCTTCCTCTGGTTTATCTCACGGGGTAAGTATTTACAGCCGCTACCAAGGCTACTGTCAGGCGATACATGCTTGTCTTGCGATCCGAGACAAAGCAGGTACATGTACGTACGCAGCGGTACTATCTAGTAATACTGCTACCAGTATCTGCTTGCCGCATTGATGGTGAGACTGTCAATCTCGCTCGGGAATTTTTTTTTTTTTTTTTTTTTTTTTTTTTTTTTCTTTTGGCTCGGGAGTGTCACTTTTGCCGCACTCCGGGACGTTAATGCTGTCTCAGTATGAGATGAATGATTGAGAGCTTCCTGCAACTTTCCTTGCGTCATGGATTAGGTCCTTGCCAGAGGTGTCACTGAAATGTACCAGCACATTATTAGTGTGGTAGTATTGGGACCTGCGTACGGATGCGCACATTCTGAAGCCGCGGTAGGTATATACATGCATGCTTTGTATATGGTCCAATCCTCTATCGGGGGACTATCTTTTCTCTCGATTACATTGAAGCTGAATGGGCCTAAGCGTATGAAAGCACCATTGATGAGGAGCTGAAACCCTATCATGGCCTCACGCCCATCTGGACTGACGAGGCTCTGTAAGGGGGTTTAGGCTTTGTGGGTGGCAAACTTTGGAGGGTTAGACGTGCGAGTCTGAAACAGTAGAGGACAGGGTTGTGCTATATACGTATGCAGACCGTAGAGTGTATTTTGCGTAGGCGCTCTGGACTGCGTCAGTGCGTGTCGCTACTTCAGTGTGAGCGAATGCTGCCGTACTCATCCCATCTCTTAGATTAGACTTGACTGATCGCCCTTTCATGTGGTCTTCTCACGAGATGATCTAATGTATGCACGCGGTACATTGACAGTTAGCTGTCAGTCAGTCAGGTAGGACTCGTGTATGCGCCAAGCTTTTCGTGATACGTCGTATGAAGGGGTGGCTGTCCTAGCTGCGGCCCTTGTTTTGCTTCTGAGAGGTAATAGCTTGGCATGTGAATGAAGTAGTGAGCAAATTATATTGCGACTAGTACTACTACTTGAATTGTGTGAGTATCGTATTGTGCTACTCCTGGCCTGATCTATCTGCTTACCCTTGACCAATATGGATTTGATGAGTTGTTTGGGAGAAGACTTGCTGAGGGGAATGTGCTTGTGCATGATGTAGAATTATGGCATTTTCTAGTTTATGATGAAGTTGAGTTGATAAATCAATGGCTTCTATGCGTTATTGGTCGATTTGGAGTTTCTGAAGTTTGCGTTTTAAGGTATTCGGTAGATTGGGGTAACTTGTACAAGGGCGATCTCCATCCACCTTCAATATGAAGAGTTGAGGTCGATAATGATTTTATCAGAGTGTACTTTTATAATTCCCCAAAACGGCTATTTAAATAACAATTGCTCTGTTTTATTCTATTCATATACTGTAGGTTGAGTTGATGTATTTTGACTGCGTTTCATATGTTGGCATTTTTTATTTATTCGAGATGGAAAGTTTAGGGTGAGTGATCTCTAGCCGTGCTAATGAAGTAAGTATGGATTGTGTAAAATGTTATAGTCTACGTATTAAAGATACTGTGTGTGCCCTGAAATCGGGTTATATAATACGATTATTGAGAGTGAATACATAAGGGAATGCTATTATTCTGTTTCTTGTACTGGCTCTGTTCGCCCCATGAGCTAAATCAACGTCCATCCATCCAAGCAACCTCTGTCCAAGAAACATAGAAGGCAGAAGTGCTGAAAGATAATGCTATGCGCTCAACCCCCCCGGCTGTCACTGCTAAAAATTACTGCTGCAAAGCTTTTTGTAGTCATTGACATGCATCCAGGATTCGTTACGCATTGTTTGCTTGCCCAGTCCCCTGCCACCTGAAATGCAGAGGGGCTCTCTTCAGCCTGGTACTGAGTAATGTTGTCAGTTCATGATTAGTTCGAGGATGGCGTGGTTGGAAGAGCCTGATGGTTTCCCCGCTCTTTGTTTCTATCATATATGTTTTTATTTGAAGCAGGAGGATTTGCCTTATATGTATCGGGTTGATGTGATGAAAGCGTTGCAAGGTTGAAACTTGGTAAGATATAGGGAGAGAGCGTCCTAAGACTACGCTGAAACTCACACTCTTTTTAATCTTCTTTGCCCAATCTTCTTCAACCTATCCTCTTCGTCCATATCTCTCCATTGTTTCCCTTTTAGCTCTTCTTCGCTCAATCGCTCTCAATTCATCGTCCCCCCTTTTAGCATCTTTACTTTCATCGTACCGATTTATCTTCATCATGAGCAGTCCCCCCCATCTTCTGTCATTTCCATAGCTCCATCACTAGAAATGAATATGGCAAAGAAATGCCCAAACTTCAGAGTCTTCTGCTTGACACTGTCATGCAAGGCCGCCAGCGTCGGTCTCGACCCATGCTCTTTCGGCTACCTGCCGAGATACTAGACAAAATCATTGATTTGCTAGAGGACGACAAGGAAGCTCTGGCTTCCCTCGCGCTGGTAGATAGCGATTGTTGGTACCTCGCTCGTACGCGCCAGTTCACTCAGATTCGTTTCGACTACAGTCTTCAGTCGCACGAGCTGCTCAGGCGCATGGCAACCGAGCCTTCTGATGACAAAAACGAGACGAAGCCTTTGTTTCCTATTGGCGTTTGCGTGCGCAAAGTTACCGCTTCGGGAGTTTTTTTCCCCCACTATTCACCCGGAGTTGTACGACACCATGTCTCGATGTCCTTGTCAAGCACAGTCGATCAGCGGGCTTGAGCAGTCGGTTAACGAGCTCCAGGTCGCGGCTGATGCGGACTACGTCAACCAACGAAAGCTCCTCGTAGCCGGGATTGCCTCCAAAATGCCCAATCATGATGTTCTTGTCTGCAACGATCAGGTTGGTCTGGACAATGACTTTATTGAGGCCATTTCCCGTTGTTTTGCCAAGCATGTCAAGTTTAAAAGAATACAGATTGACAAAACGTGGCCGATGAGACCGTTTTTGGCCCCTGTCCGGTAGGACCTTGGTTCGCTTGACCTCGATGTAAACTTGACTATTAGTGCTGGTGATCCTTATTATTCCGAGGTAGATGCAATCCTGGGCAACACGGTAACGATAGCATGGATGATCCCACATCTGCTTTCTTCAATACGCTCTTTCAACGTTGCTCTTCTACGCTTGAATCTTTGACTTGGTCGCACATGAAAGAGTTCAAAAATATCGTCAAGGCCTCTCTAGACGATTCAAATCTCACATTTCCTCGTCTACGATGTCTTAGACTGGAGCATTCATAAAGTCACCTCAACTCCAAATTAACACATAGACTACCGCAGGTAAACTCAACCCAACAAGAAAGACGTCGCGGTTTATGAATCTCCAGATTCAACACCATTTCCTCATCATTTATCATTCTCCATCATCAGCTTCACCATGTTGGGCCAAGTCTCGCATTTTCCCCTCAGCAAATCTTTTCTGAGAAACCATCACTACATTGTAGCTCCAATCACCCACATCAAGGAGAACACTTTACATCACCACGTAAAGCCCTACATGACCCTCTCAGCCGCCGTTATCAAAATCCGCAAACTAGTTGTTTCTTTCTTACCACTAGAAAAACTTGATTATGTTCGATTCATGCATATCGGCACCAGACAAACAAACAGCACTGCCAATCTACTGGCCCATGCAAGGCAGACAGCCACGGCTCTGTGCGCCAAAGCCCGTGCTTGCGAATTTGACATGCAACACCCCGACTTGTACCATATGACTTTTGGACCCCTCTAAATGACTCTGTGCGCTGATAGCAAAGCCAGCGAATCGGCCATCAACGTTGGTGATAGCCCGCAGAGTTGGTCACTCTGTCTACAGCCAAAAGCCTTGAACCATCTTCTCCTCCTTTGTCCATGTATCGCGCGATCTTCAAGAGGAAATCAGTCTGCTTGTTTCTTTTTCACTTCTTTGGTTCATTCGCTCTGGGTGGCCGTTCCCTGCAGAGCCACGCATTGATCTCAACATGACTGTCCCTCACATTGACGTCTTGAACGTCGACACTAATACGCTGCAAGCCTTATTAGAAAAGGGATCAATCAAGAGCTCTCACCTCGTTGACCTTTATCTGGATCAAATTCAGCGCCATGACGACTATCTTCACGGCATGCTCACTATGCCGTCTAGGGAGGCGCTTCAGAAAATCGCGGTGGCTTTGGATGAAGAGAGGGCGGCTGGTAGAGCCAGAAGCAAACTTCACGGCATCCCAGTCATTCTAAAGATGAAGCAATCTATTACCACGTATGAATCCTTTGATAAGCTGACATTGGATTTTTGACCAGGACAATATTAATACGTATCCCGATCTGGGCATGAAAAGCACTTCTGGAAGTCTGGCGCTTGAAGATGCTCGACCACGTGAAAATGCGCGTTTGGTGGACAAGGTATGATTCTACTGACACCCTCTATGCAGTGTCAACTTCTCAAATTTTTGCAGATTATTGCTGCTGGCATGATTATTCTGGGGAAAGCGAATTTGAGCGTAAGCCACCATGACCCCTCTATGTTTAGCTTTGTGCCATTTTCCTAACCGCCCTTCCTTTAGGAACTATCCAACTTCCGGTATACTCTATATTCTCTGCAAGACAAGACAAGCGATGCCCACTGATCAGCGACTAGGGGGGAGCGTCTTCCCAGCGGTTGGTCTGCTCTGGGTGGCCAATGTCAATCGCCATACGTTCGAGGTGGAGTGCTTGCAAACGATTCAAAAGATGGCCATAGCGTGAGAAGCTTGTATCAGGAGGCCTATATTTAAACTAATATTCTTCATAGAGTCCTTCAGGATCTTCTTCTGGATCGGCTGTTGTCGTGGCCGCTGGATATACTCCGCTCAGTGTGGGCACAGAGACTGATGGATCGCTGGTTTGCCCGGCCGGCCGTGCTTCTGTCTATACCATCAAGCCGACAATTGGCCTTGTATCTCAAAAAGGGCTGATTCCAGTTTCGCATACCATGGACTCTGCCGGACCAATGGCCAAGACCCCCTATGACATCGCCGCCTTCCTGGATATTCTCAGGGAAGAAGATGCCCCTGAGTATCCAGCTGGTGGATATACGAGCGTGCTTCCTGGATATACGAGTGAATTTTCTATCGTTGCTGTGGACTATACAAACTGGATATTTCCACCAGAGTATATGGCGCCCGAGAAGAGTGCTACAGCCGAAATGGTAGGTCATGCGCTTGATGTAGTGCTTTTTGAAGCTAATGCCATATTAGAATCGCAAATTTCAAGAAGCATACGACCCCTTGAAGCTCAAAACACGGAAATTATCTGACAATGTGCCTCTCATCAAGCCAGAAGCGGCATCCATCGATGGGAAAAGCTGCAAGCTGATGATAATGCCTAAATATGCCCATCATTTTCTAACAAGGATTAGTTCGGTCCTGACCTTTTGTATGTAGTGGCGGATTTTCGCAATGATTTTCAAGCGTATCTCGATGATCTCGAGTTTGCACCAATCAAAAGTCTACAGGAACTAATTGATTTCAACCGCAAACACGCTGATATTGAGCTCCCACCAGGTGCGCTCTCACCTATTGGCCAAGGCCAGTCTCCCATCATTGTAGCTAATTAATAAATAGGCCACTCAAACCAGAAAATTTTGGAGCAAGCCGCGGACTTGAACCTGACAGAGGCTCAGTACCAAGAACATCTCACAAAGATTCGAAAAGTTTCTAGAGATGAAGGCATTGACTATATTCGTGACAAATATGACGCTGATGTTATCATTGGGCCAGTAGATAGCGGACTGTCTAGCCATGCCAGTGGAAGTGGTAAGGAACTCTCTAACGTTTCACCTCGTTTCGTCACTGATCATGTGTCTAGGCTATCCTATTGCAGGGACGCCCCTTGGCTACCTGGATATTGACGGAAGAGCATTCGGCATGGTTGCTCTCGCAAGGAAGCATCAAGAAGCGACTCTTATCAGATTTCTCTCTGCGTGGGATGACACCTTTCATCCTCGAAAGCCTCCACCGATGTTGGCAAATAAATCAGCGGAATTTAATACATACTAAAAATTCCTAGTTCTCGTCTTCATGCCGATAAGGTCATGCGCCCCAGAGGTCGTCAATTCAGTATAGATTGCGTCAGCCTCAGATCAGTATTAGGGTAACCGAAAGAGGGACAAAAATTTGCTTCTCGTCTTCTTGTTGCGTACAATTTAAATACACTTATCCTTTTCCCTACAATTGGAAAACTAGACCTGTAAGCTGTTTCCATTGGTTCTCGAAACCAATGTAGTAGTTTCTCAAGCCGCTCGTGTGGCTGTTTAGTGCCTTTTATATGAAAATCCATAGTGCAAAATCAATACCATGGCATTGTGTTCTCCATCAGACAATTCCTAGTCCGCTTCTTCTATGGGGCACAAGCGTCGATGGCCATCAACCAAACTCTTAAACTTTCCTTTTCAGGAATCGTCCCTCTCTCCAACCGCCCCGTTAAACTAGAAGTTACTCCGATGAAACTCCTAAAATCTCCCTTTCTAGTTTAACCATCTGCCCAAGCTGCCATACAGAAGTATGCTTATCGCCCGTAAACCCGCCCAACCCCGTTTTTTTTCCAGCCAAAAAGAATTACAGAACGTCATTAGAAGCGACTCATGCCACGGTGGGGTGGAGGGGTTGTGGCCACGCCACGGAGGGACTTGCCTGTGTAGGAGCAAAAGCCTCAGTGCGGCGAGAGTTGCCTTTGTTTTGGAAATGGCCTCTTTTTGTCAATTTATAATTGCCTGTGGCTGCTGAGAAGATGTCGCGATGATGAGTCGAATTGGCTACATTATTCATGACCAATTGAGTGGATCTGGGTTGTGGGAT